>NC_056625.2:156505909-157137273 GCF_002870075.4 Lactuca sativa | reverse complement strand
AGGTACATAGGCTGCTTCGCAATCAATGTCCCTTTCCTTTTGGCATTTTAACATATGGACCCTTTGGTAGTGGTACATGGGATAATCTCATACTTAGCCTTTCTCTTTACCATTTGGTCAACTGAGTTGACGATGGCCGATCCCTTTCCATTGGGAAGAGAATGCTTTTTCTGGATTTCCGGTGTCACCATTTTCAATGTCCATAAAGTTTTGGGAAGTCGATCTTCTAATCAAATTTGCTTTACTAGCCTTCCAAATCATTGTTGATTTAGTAGTACCAAGCAAATTGATAAGATCATTAAGCGTCTTGTCATAGTCTGTTTCATAGGAGTCCCAAAGGAACTCACTATGTGACTTAGAAAGTGATTGAACCACTAACGTTCTCAAGACTTTGACAACCAACTCTCCCGGCTTGTCAGTATGTGACTTCATCTCCAAGATGTGATCACACCTTCACCTTGCCTTGCCAATAGAGCTTGAGTGACCTTAAACTTGTGGATTAGGGAGAATAATTGGAGGAGGTGGAGGAAGTGAAGTTCCAAGAGATTTGGGAAGATCATAGATGTCTGAACTAGACATCTTTTGGGAGATATTCAAGATAGTTGATTTAAAGTCCTTAATATAACATCAAATATGAAATATTAAGACTAGGACCCAACAAACTATTTTATAACTTGGAAGAGGGATGTCGTAATCCAAGTTATAGAATATTTGAAGGTAGGTGAATGACGATTCACCAATTTCCACCATGAAAAACGAAATAATTTATTAGGTTTTAATTGGATTTGAAACTCCTAGATCTTTGAGATTCATTGAACATTCGATGGGATGTTTCAATCTCAAGTGTGCCCTTCAGGTTTTGTGACTGGGATGCCGAGGATCACAAAACAAGGTGTGAAGTAACCATGCAAATTACTTGGTACCCTTAACTGTTTACCCCTCAATCGATTTCCCAGTTAACCACACACGCTCCATCGATACTGTGATAAACATTAAGTTACCCTTTGCCTACCTTGTTAAATACGAGTTAGTGTGCCGGTTAACCACACACGCTCCACTAACCGACTTAAACAAAGTGCAAAGTGTAATTTCATGGATTAGCACCTTATTCACATTTCCCTAAGTAACTAAGATTGGGTATTTATAAAAGTTTTACTTACTTAGTATTTATCATTAATAATTTTAAAAGGGAGAATCTATAGTCTTTGTCCTACCCGTTCGGCTACCAACCCTCCACCAGTCAAGGAAGCGGTGGGTGAGAGTGGACACTCATTAAACTGCCATTTTATAGGCAGTAACCTTATACCCCCCTTATAGACCGGCTTCGTGAATGAGGCCTACTAACGGTAAGACTCACTTGCTCTTATACATATATATTATTATTAACTTATAATATTATAAAGTATAAGGGTTGAATTTTAACTTTTAAAATTCTAAGGGCTAAACTTGGAATTAAAGTTTTCATAATAGAAAACTTTTCAAATTCCAAAACTTGAGGGCAAGTTTTGTAACTTTCAAAACTTTTATATTCCATAACTTATGTGTTTAAAGAAGTTTTAATTAAAAAACTCTTTAAGTTCCATAACTTGAGGACAAGTTACGGAAGACTTTAAACTAATTAAGAAAGTGACTCTTCATAATTCATAACTTATGGAAGCTTTATGAGATTAAATAAGGTTACACATATTTTATTTAATGAAGAGACTCTTGAACCTCCATAACTTGAGGACAAGACTCTTCAATTTTTGTAACCATTGCCAACTTTTATGAGTTTTATGAAACTTAAATGTGACCTTTCATGTAACATGAGGACAAGTTACACAAACACATTTTAGAATCAACTTTTAGATTAAAATGGATTGAAAACAACTATTCAATTAACTTATCAATTAATCTAAGCAACTCATATGAACAAGATAATTCAATCAAACTTTTTCCATGTAATTAGCATAACACTTAAACTAATACAAAACATGAATCTATTGATATTTATCTTTGAAATTGGATTAGCATGAACATTACCACATCAAAAAAACAAGTTTATAAGTCCAAAAACATCTTAGGGTAATGTTCCTAGTCCAATTCCAGCTAAAACAATCGAATATATGTTGTATGGGGGTCCAACTCGTCGAGTGCACGAACCAACTTGGCGAGTTGGATGCATTTTGTCTATGCTGAGCAGACAACATAAAAACTCGATTTTTCAACCAATTTTGCAAGAATAACAAGAGAAAAAGCCTAGGCTCTGATACCACTGTTGGGTTTTGAGTATTCTAACACTCCTATGGTGTACATGCAACCCTATAAACCTTGGATCTATGTTTTCTCTATTATACATGCAAATAAGAACTTTCCAAGGATTTAATCCTAACTAGCATAATATGAGGCAACTATACTACAAAGTACTAGTTGGATGACATACCTTTTGATGTAGCTTGATGTCTTCAAGATTTAAGAGCTTAGCCCCAATAGTTTGTAAATCCATTTTTGCATCTTTACAGTAATATGCAAATCATCTTTAGTAGGAGAAGTATTAATGATCTTTGAGGAGATGGTAGGAATTGGAATGACAATCCAATGACTTTCAACATAGCGTTCCTTACGAGCTAAGATCAGTTGAAGCCATCGAGGATAGATTCTTGTTCCCAGTGATGCAATCAATCACTTGATCAAGAAAAAGTTGAGCGAAATCCAATTTTTTGTTGTACATAATAGAAAATAAGATCCTTTGCTCAAAGGGATTTAGTTAATCCAAACTGCTAGTTTTCTGTTCAAAAGACTTACGAATGACAACAATTAAATACTTCCATCATACAGTAAAACACTAACGAAGAGTGTTTTTGTATGGATCATGAGTGATGCCAGGAAGATTGAAACTATAATTTAATTTTTCACGAATGGTTTTGCACCTTTCTTCCGCGGGAGTTTCAGAGTAATTTTCTAATCAAGGACAAAGAGCACTTCAAAAAGCTTCCACATCAATAATAACCTAATATTGTCCATCTCCAATGGCTCTACTAATAGTTTGAGTATCACAATCAACAGAGCATGAATAGTAAAACTCACATACTTGTTTATGGTAGAATGGATTTGGGGAGTTTCAAAATACATATCTAAGAGGATAGATCTTGACATAGTCGACAAGATATTCAATTCCTGAGTTGGCAAACTGCTTTGGGATGTCATCATAGAATGCCACATTATTTGCATGAATGATTATGGGATAATCAGGGGCATGAGGTCCTATGACGATATTAGCATTGGGGACAAACTCGTATCGAGCTTTCATCATGGTTAAAGCTTGAGGAAGATGATGGTTGATCTAGCCTTTTCAAAAGAGAGAGAGCCAATTACTGGAATAGCTTGTAAAAGTGACCTATGACGGGGGATTCCAAATTTATACCAAAAAATTCCTTCCTTTTTACGAAAGTGATCTAGGAATAGCTTGTAAAAAATTCCTTCCTTTTCGAATAGCTTGTAAAAGTGACCTAGGAAGGGATATTTGTTGTAAGGATCTCATATACCAAGATATTGATAAATCTTTTAATCGTCATCCAAAAAGTAATTTTTGAGATAAGGTAATTACATCAGTGAAACATGGAATCAACAACAATAAACATCAAAGAAAGTGATCAACATGTTGTTGGATTAGGTATCTAAGTTCATAACTATTCCTGGTATGTACTTGACCCGATTAGCATGGTCCATTTGGGTTGCATGGCATTGCAACATTTGGATAGACTAAATGAGAGAAAGGACACTTAAGGATTATTGATATATTATAAGTTCTAATATATTAATAATATTATTTAATTAGTATTGATCAAAGAATTAATTTGGAATTAATTAAGTGATCAAAAAGAGACTAATTAAATATATGGGGTTGATTGTGTAAATCATCTATTCTTGTATAGTGGGCTAATGATCCATGGTTTGTATGGATTGGGTTTAAAACCATAAGGTGCTCCATGGATAATCCATGGAGGTTACAAACCCATGGATCATGGAATATGGAAAGCCATGACAATTAGGGTTTACATGGTGTAACCCTACTTGTGCCACAACTATATAAAGACCCCTATGCAAGCAAAATCGGGACTACTTGTACAAGATAGAGGCCTAGTCGATTTTGAGGTGTTAGTGAACTTCTATCAAGGTTATTCCAAGTGTTGTGGTGTTGTGTGAGACATTTCAGGCATCACACTTGAGGTGCTAGGCTCACAAGGTTCTCAAGGAATCCAAACAACAAAAAGGTATGTTCTTTTTCAAGCATTTATGTGTAAAAGTTCCCCATGCTATGCTAGATAACTTAAGAACCTTGGAAAATAATTTTGCATGTATCTTAGTAAAACATAGATCCAAGGTTTCTAGGGTTTCATGTACACCTTAGGAGTGTTAGTATGCTCAAAACCATTCAGTGGTATCAGAGCCTAGGCTTGTTTATTTGATACTTGATGCAAATTGTTGAAAAAACTTAAGTTTTCGGCATTCTGCAGCATGAACTCACCGACTCCATGGGGGGACTCAACCAGTCCACAAGTAAATTCATCCTACTCGCCGATTAGGTTCGTGCACTCGACGAGTAGGAGCCCCAGAATGTAGATTTTCGAGTTTTGCTGTTGGAAAGGGACTAGAAACATTACCCTAAACTGTTTTGGTGTTATAAAACTTGTTTTAGATGGTGTAATGGTTATACTAATCCATTTTCTATGGCTAATATCAAAATTTCAATTTTTATATGGTTTAATTATGATTCTTGAAATTGTTGATATGCATGTTCATGAACTTATGATTTTAGAAGATCGAAGGAATTATTTGTAAGTTGCTTGTTAGTTTAATTCTTGATCATTATGTGTTTTAATGGAATCCATAATTTGTACTCAAGTTATGGATTACCAAAAGTCATTCTTTTCAAGTCCATTAAAGAAACACATAGGTTACATAAAAAGAAAAGTCTCTCATTTTAATAAACCATTTAACTCATAAGTTATGAAAGATGAAAAGTTTTGAAAGTTACAAAACTTGCCATCAAGTTTTGGAACATGTAAAGACACCTTAAAAACTTTAGTTCCAACCCCTAGAATTTTAAAAGTTAAAATTCAACCTTTATACTTTATAATATTATAAGTCTAATAATAATTATATATGTATAAGAACAAATCGTCTTACCATTAGTAGGCCTCATTCACGAAGCCGATCTATAAGGGGGTATAAGGTTGTTGCCTACAAAATGGCAGCTTAATGGGTGTCCACATCGATTGAGTGATAAACATTAAGGGTACCAAGTAATTTGCATGGTTTCCTCACACCTTGTTTTTTGATCTTCGGCATCCCAGTCACAAAACCTGAAGGGCACACTCGAGATTGAAACATGCCATTGAAAAGTTCAATGAATCTCAAAAACTCTAGGAGTTTCAAAATCAATTAAAAACCTAAGAATTTATTTTGTTTTTCATGGTGGAAATTGGTGAATCGTCATTCACCTACCTTCAAATATTTTATAGCTTGGATTACGGCATCCCTCATCTAAGTTATAGAATATTGTGTTGGGTCCTAGCCTTAATATTCCATTTGGGTGTTTTATTAAGGACTGTCTTTATATAATCTAAACTTGTCCTTCATTCTTTTCAGATATCGTCAAACAATGTTGCTTCTGGCTCAAACCCTACCGACTCCTTCTCTCTCATGAACCTTTGTGGGAGAGTCATCTTTGATGGATCCAACTTTATGGATTGGATCAGAAACATCAGGATGGTCACTCAATATGAGGACAAGGAATATGTCCTCGACAAGGAGCTTAAGGAACTAGAGTCTTCTGCTACTCCTGAGGAGATTGTTGAATATCAGGCACATGAGATAGATGATACCAAAGTAGCATGTATCATGCTGGCCACCATGACAAGACAGCTCCAAAAGTCCTATGAGGACTACTACCCTTTTGAGATGCACCAGGACTTGACGGACCGCTACCAAAAGAGTGATCGTCAAGAGCGGTATGAAATAATCTCTTCCATGATAACAACCCAAATAAAGAATGGTGAACCCATCACGGGCCACATGAAGAAAATGCAAAGGTATGTGGACCATTTGCTGAAGCTAAATCTGAACTTCGCTGAGGAGTTGGCAATTGACATCATTTTGTACTCCTTAACTTCGTATTATGATCAATTCCATATGACATACCACATGAACAAGGAGGAAGTTACACTCAACAAACTTCAAGGACTTTTGAAGACCGCGGAAAGTGGTCTTAAAGGTAAGTCGGGTGTTACTACTCCTACTCCTACCGCGGCCCCTGTCTTGGCAATCGAGCAAGGCAAAGGAAAGAAGAGGAAGAGCCCTTCGAAGGGTACCAAGGGAAAGTCCCTTGATGGATCCTCCTCAAGTGGAACCAAGAAAGTTTTCATTACTCCTTCTGCCAACCCTAAAGAGGCTGAATGCTTCTATTGCCATGAAAAATCGCACTGGAAGCGAAACTGCCCAAAGTATTTGCAAGATGTGAAGGATAACAGAACATGCAGGTATTTACACTATATTGTCTAATAATTCACCCCATTCTAATTCTTGGGTCCTTGATACAGGTTTTGGTATTCACATATGTACTTATTTGCAGGGGCTAAGAAGAAATGAGAATGTGGAGCATGGGAATATAAACTTGGTCATGGGGAATAGGAAAGCTTCACCTGTCTCCAAGATTGGAGTTTGTTCCTTGTTGCCAAGTAGTGGATTAGTGTTAGATTTGAATAAGTGTTGTTACTCGTTTGAAATGGCGAGAAATATTATTTCCTTTCATGGTTTGTACAAACAAGGTTTTACCTTTTCGTTTGATAATGAAACTAATGGTATTAATGCTTTCTTTAAGAATGCTCTTTATTTTAAAGCATTACCTTGTAATGGTGTGTATGAAACTGTTTCGATTGTAGATAAACTAGGAAATAATGTGTTGCGTATCGATTCATCCACTAGTTTGGATAAAGCATCATTATGGCATTGTCGTCTTGGATATGTAAGGAAGAAACGCATAGGCCAATTCCAAAAGGATGGAGTCTTGGAGTCATTTGACCTAAAGGCAGTTGATAGTTGTGAATCTTGTTTGCTTGGGAAAATGACAAAGTCACCCTTCACTGGTTCTTATACTAGGGGTGAGGGTTTGTTGGATCTCATACATATTGATGTGTGTGGACCCTTCAGAACCGCCACAAGGGATGCTAACCGCTTCTATGTGACTTTCACTGATGATTTTAGTAGATATGGATATGTCTACTTAATCAAGCATAAGTCAGAGACCTTTGATAGATTCAAAGAGTTTAAACAGGAAGTGGAGAATCAGTTGGGCAGGAACATTAAGATGCTTCGATTCGTCGAGGTGGTGAGTATCTTAGTACAGAGTTCCTTAACTATCTTAAGGAATGTGGGATTATCTCACAATTGACACATCCCAGGACACCACATCTTAATGGTGTGGTTGAGAGGCGCAATCAAACCTTGTTGGATATGGTTCATTCCATGATGAGTCGAGCTTCGCTACCAATCTCATTTTGGGGGTATGCCTTAGAGACTGTCGCTCATATCCTTAATCTAGTTCCTACCAAAGAGGTTGCCAAAACACCTCATGTGATGTGGACCGGAAAAGTTCCCAATCTGGGACACATCAAGATTTGGGGTTGTGAGGCTTTCATGAGGCGTGAGACTCATGATAAGCTCGAACGTCGAAGTGAGAGGTGTATTTTCATCGGCTACCCACAGTGATCCTTTGGTTACCTCTTCTACAGACCTAGTGATAATGTTGTCTTTGTAGCAAGGAGATGAGTCTTTCGTGAGAGAGAATTCATGAGCCAAGGAAAGAGTGGGAGGCAAATTGAGATTGAAGAAATTCAAGAGTCAAGTGGTGAAGGAACCTCAAACCCTAGCAATCAACTTGAGAAGGAAACTCCTGTTGATCCGACACAAGAGTCTGTACCTTTGAGGCGTTCCACTAGAGCTAGGAATGCACTTGAGCATTACTATATGTCACAACTAGCATTGTAGCTAGGAAATTCTAATTCCGTGTAATCATTCAACTATTGTAAAACATATACTCTAAGTAAATATCACCCAATGCTCATTTAAATTCACCTTTTATGTTAATAAAGGATCTAAAAACTCTAAGAATCCCGGTTTGAGTCCATATTGGACAAGCATTTCCTTATTGGGCCTAATGGACCAATAAGCATCCAATTCAATTATTTTGGACATGGAAACCCTATTTGGATTCTAAATGAACCCAATTCACAAATATATAGCATTTTGGACTATTTGGGCCTAGAATGGTTCATTCTAACCCTAATGGGCCTTATTGGGCCATAGCTAATCCAATTAACCTTAGTGAGCCATAAACCCATCCATTTATTATATTGGGCTGTAAGAGTTTCCAAATGCCTAATGGGCCGAAAATTTTATGTTTAGTCTCCAAATATCCTAACTAAAGTTGATGGGCTCAACTATTTCATTCCTACCCTCTTGGCCCAAAAATCTCAGCCCAACATCAATTAACAAAAAAATAGGGAAATGTGGTGAGAGTTGACTTATGAGGTGCCACCTCCATATTGTTCAACATGTAATAATGTTAGATCCCCCATACTTCCATGCAAGTCACCTCACCAACTCTTTCCCATCATCTCTAGATATTTTAGCTGAGAACCAAACACACACACACACACACACACACTTGCAAACACTTCCTCAAGCACTCTCAAGCATCATTCTCCTCCTTCCTCCAACATCTCGAAAATTTGCTAGAGTTCTAAGGATCTTCATAAGTTATTCCAATCTTTGGTATGTTATTGTCAAACACAAGTATCTTCTTTCATCTTAACATGAAAAACTCTTTCTTACATGGTTTTATTTGATGATCACACGTTAGAAGCTTCATAAACTCGAGATCCACAACAATGGTGTGCTAAGACCAAAAATCTCTTCCACTTCTTCTTCAAAAACCGAAACATCAAGCAAAGGTGAGTTCATACCGCCTTGTTTTAGGTTTTCATATGATTTTTGGGGGAGAATGCAAGTAAAATGTGTAGATCTATGTGTTATATGCATGTCTTGTGTGATATCATAGTTTATTTGGTAAAAATGTGTTAGATTATAGCAAATCTCGAAATTTTAAGCAAAGATCTATGAACTATGACATTATATGCATCACATTATCAAGCCAAAAGTGATTACATGTTTAAGATATAAAAGATTTCAACAAAAACCTTGTTAAAGGTCAAAATTTGTCAAGAAAACAAAAGATAAGGGCAAAAAGTGATATTTATCTTTTTGTAGGGACCAAACATGTCCTACTTGTATAAAAAGGGATTTTTATGGTAAACATGCTTTCCAAAGGGCCAAAAATGTAAATTTTAGCTTAATGGGCCAAATTTTTGGGCCTCACGGTTTTGGGCCCAAAATTGCGAAAAAAAATGAGGTTTTGGGGATTAAAAGGTAAATTGGCCAAAGTTTGAATCATAAGTGTAAATAAACCAAATTTTGGGGTAAAAATAACATTTATTCCTAAATTGGAACAAAAATGTAACATTTATCAAAAATTGGGCCGAAAGTGACAACTTTTACAAACAAGAGGTTGATAATGTAATTTTTTGCAAAAGTAGGCCATAAATGTCAAAATATAAAAGTTTGGATTAAATCTGTGAATTTCTAAACATTTGGGACAAAATTGCAAATTTTTTTAAATTATGGACTACTGTGTCGTTTTTACAAAAATTTGGGCATTAATTAAAAATTGGAGGATTATTGGCCAAAAATGTCATTTTACAAAAAGAAGGTTTTTTTTATCATCAATCTAGTAAACCTCGAGCTAAAACAAACAACAGAAAAAAAAAAACAAATGAACGAAATACGTCGATAAATATTTATTGGGCCTAATATTCTCGTTACTTAGCCATTGGGCCCTAAGGGTCCATTTAAGTGTATATTGAGCCCAATGTTTTCCATGACATGTCTATTTGGGCTTAACGACCCACTTACATGTTAATTTGGGCCTAAGTTATGGGTTACATGTTATTGGGCTTTTGTGGCTCATTTTACATGCCTATTGGGCCTAAATTACCCTCTTACATGTTATTGGGCCTTGTGGTTCATTTACATGCTAATTGGCTTACAATGAAATTCACAAGCTAGTAGATCGTAACAATACCTTGTGTAATCATTAAACTTTGTATACTTGTATATGTACCTTTCGAATATGAAAACATACCACATATACGTAATCATTAAACATAGTACAAAAGGGTTGAGAATATAGTGAGACATGTCGGTTGGCACCTCTCAGTGTACAATCGTAGCCTATAGTTATAATCAAAGTTTCCTGGAGGGAATGCGGGAGTTTGTGTATAGATCTATACGGGGTGAACCCTCCCCCCCCCCCCCCCCCCCACGCCTTAGTTGTTCGCTACAGCTACAATAGGCCAGTCTAGGGCGACAAAATCTTGACCAATACCGACATTTTGAAAAATGCCAAGATGGGCAACCTAGTCATTATCATGCATGGTTATAACGGCTCGTATAGGGATTCAATACCAAATTTAACCTTTCAAAGATTAACTCTTTGATTGTGTCAATGCAAAACGACATATTCAACAATACAAAAACCTAGAAGTTATTATAAAACACAAAATATCGGATTTTTTGGGGTAAATATTCATATACATTTATCACTTATTCACAATATAATGAATCTAAACTACACTCATACAAGTTATAACTATGAAATTCACACATGCATTTATACTTGATTTTCACATCATTTTCAGACAATTTACAAAAAATATCGGATATTCTGGGTTTTTACGAAAGATACAAAGACTTTTATTCAACCATACTTATGAACTCACCAACATTATATATGTTGACCGTTTTCAAAATAACTTGTATTCTTTGGTAATCGTTAAGTAGGAAGGACTTGCAAGAATGTATGGAATTAGTTTGTGCAACATCACTTATCGTACTTTTAAAACTTGAAACTATGTAACTTATAACAATGTACTTGATGTGAACAATGCTAGTTGTTATATGTAATGTTGGTGATGAATGTGCTATGTTTCATGTATATTCATTGTGATGAAAATTCAATTGTTAGTCACACATGTCCCCAGACGTTTCCGCCGTCTGGTTTGGAGGTGCGACACTATGGTTTCTATATTACTGCGGAAGGTGATACACTTATCAGTGATAGCACACTGGTAAGTCTGGATGAACCTAACAACTACACAGAAGCCATGGAAGGCACTGAGGCTGCTAAATGGAAAGAGGCTATGGATAGCGAGATACAATCCATGTATGACAATCAAGTTTGAAACTTGGTTGACAATGTACTAGGTCGTAAAACAGTCGGGTGCAAATGGATCTTCAAGAAGAATACCGACATGGATGGTAATGTACACACTTATAAGGCACAACTGGTTGCAAAGGGCTTTTCTCAAACTCCGGGAGTTGATTATAATGTGACCTTTTCACCAGTACCAAAGATTAAGTCTATTAGGGTTATGTTAGCCATTGTTGCATTTCATGATTATGAAATATGGCAAATAGATGTCAAAACCGCTTTCCTAAATGGAAAGTTGGCTGAGGATGTTTACATGCTAGAGGGTTTTCTCAGTATAGAGTACACTAATAGAGTGTGTAAGCTTGAGAAATCCATATATGGGTTAAAGCAAGCACGTCGCAGATGGAATCTTTGTTTCGATGAGAAAGTCAAAGAGTTTGGCTTTTCGAGGAGTGAAGATGAATCTTGTGTATATATCAAGGCTAGTGGGAGTATAGTCAGCTTTTTGGTGTTGTATGTGAATGATATATTACTCATAGGAAATGACATCCCAACTTTACAGGAAGTGAAGTCTTGGCTTGGGAAGTGTTTCGCTATGAAGGACCTTGGAGAAGCGGCTTATATTCTAGGGATAAGGATTTTGAGAGACAGGAGTAAAAGACTAATTGGAATTAGTCAGAGTACCTACTTGGAGAAGGTGTTGAATAGATTCAGCATGCAAAATTCCAAGAAAGGAGAGTTACCGATCAAGAGTAACACCAGACTGAGTAAAACTTAGAGTCCGAGTACAAAGGATGAGATAGCAAAGATGAGTCGAGTACCGTATGCTTCCGTTGTAGGCTCGATCATGTATGCTATGGCTTGTACTCATACTGATGTGGCCTTTGCATTTAGCATGGTAAGCAGATATCAAGGGAACCCTGGCATGGCTCACTGGACTGTGGTAAAGAACATTCTCAAGTACCTACAGAGGAGTAAGGACTGGGTCCTTACCCTCGGTCGGAGTGATGACTTAAGAGTATTAGGGTATAGTGATACTAGCTTACATACTGATAGGGATAATTTTCGCTCTCATTCAGGCTGGGTCTTTACCTTAAAAAGAGGAGAAATTTCTTGGAAAAGTTCCAATCAGGAGACAGTAGCTGATTCAACTTGCGAATCAAAGTATATAGCGGCAAGCGAGGCAGCAAAGGAGGCTATATGGCTAAAGAAATTCATTGGAGACCTTGGAGTTGTACCAGCTATAAAAGAGCCTATAGAGATAATCTGTGATAATGAAAGTGCAGTTGCCTTAGCCAAGGAACCAAGGGATCACGGGAGATCCAGACACATCGATAGAATATTCCATTTCATCAGACATCGAATAGAAGAAGGACTGCTCATTGCAAACAAGGTATAATCAGATGAGAACCCAGCAGATCCCCTCATGAAGGGACTGGGTAGGGTTAAGCATCTTCAGCATGCGAGGCACATAGGACTGAAGGATGATATTAGTTTTAGTAGTTAGATAGCCTTGAAATGTGTAAAGAGTACATTTGATGATGAATAAAAGTTGTGTTTATTTATGAGTAAAGTGTTGCTATCTTTTGTCAATTGTTTACTATCGTTTCATTTTGCATGTTTTGACTTCCATAATTATTATGTAATGGTATTTCATATTATTCAAATTCTCCACAGCCAGTCATATGTTGGAAGTAGATATGAATCAAGACTATCATGTAGTTGGTTGTAGATGTCTAAGATGTTGGACATTGCAAAGTTTTGCTACAACACTCATGAGTGCTCATAAGTTCTAATATTGGATTCAACCCATGCTCACTCGTATCACTTCATGGAATTTATCTCGAGTGATCGTGAGATGGTAATATCATATAAGTCTTCAAACCTAGAGAATTGATTTGTTGCCTATGAGTTGATTATGCATTGATTGTACGAAAACGCATTGGTAACTCGATGTTATAAAACGTGCCTTTGTGTATAATTCAACAAGTAGTAGAACAAGCATATGAGTCGAAGTTTATCTGTTCCTTCTTTAATTAGAAGTGATATTTGGGCCCCTCGATGATTTTGTTTTGACCCACGCACCGGGCACGGTCAGAACTAAGTTAATGTGTTCAATTAAGTTCTATGTCAAACAAATCGGAAACTGGGAAACAAATTGTTGGACAATAAGTAAGACATTGTTCCATGTATTTGTCCAGCTGATATCCAGAATAGAGGATTATATGATCACTTATCTTAAATGGTGTATCATCAGCATCTCAGTTCCGAGAGACCTTGACAGAGCCACGATTGTTGATCGGTTCCTGAAGTCATTCTTGCAGCTATAGTTATTAGACTTATCCAAGTGGGAGACTGTTAGATTAGGTGTCTAAGTTCTTAACTATTCCTGGAATGTACTTGACCCGATTAGCATGGTCCATTTGGATTGCATGGCATTGCAGCATTTGGATAGACTAAATGAGAGAAAGGACACTTAAGGCTTAGTAATATAATATAAGTTCTAATATATTAATAATATTATTTAATTAGTGTTGATCAAAAAATTAATTTGGAATTAATTAAGTGATCAAAAAGAGACTAATTAAATATATGGGGTTGATTGTGTAAATCATCTATTCTTGTATAGTCGGCTAATGATCCATGGTTTGTATGGATTGGGTTAAAACCCATAAGGTGCTCCATAGATAATCCATGGAGGTTACAAACCCATGGATCATGGAATATGGAAATCCATGACAATTAGTGTTTACATGGTGTAACCCTACTTGTGCCACAACTATATAAAGACCCCTATGCAAGCAAAATCAGGACTACTTGTACAAGATAGAGGGCTAGTCCATTTTGATGTGTTAGTGAACTTCTCTCAAGGTTATTCCAAGTGTTTTGGTATTGTATGAGAAATTTGAGGCATCACACTTGAGGTGCTAGGCTCAGAAGGTTCTCAAGGAATCTAAACAAGAAAAGGTATGTTCTTCTTCTAGAATTTATGTTTAAAAGTTCCCCATGCTATGCTAGATAAGTTAAGAACCTTGGAAAACAATTTAGCATGTATCTTAGTAAAACATAGATCTAAGGTTTCTATGGTTGCATGTACACCTTAGGAGTGTTAGTATGTTCAAAACCCTTCACATGTTGCTTGTGATAGTCACCCAGCAAGTTTGTGGTGTCTCTTGATAGTGTGGGATTACACTACCATTCGCTAATAGTATTGCGAGATCTCCTCAACATTTGGTTTTATAAGTTAACTCATTAATCACTTTTATTGGAAGAAAAATGGCAAGAGTGGTATGATGTGTGTATTACATTCCGGTATGAAATGTACCCAGCGGGAAAGAGTGTCGAAGTTTTATCAGTGTATACCTAATACAATGAATCATTATCTTCTTAATAAATGAACTATTGGCAAAGAATGGGTAAGTGCATGTAATATATCACGGACAATGATATACCAATCAACATTGATTTTTTTGAATTCTCATCAGTGTCTGGTATCATATGCTGAATCATAAAACTCTAAAGAAGAATTTATGGAGAGAATAGTTTGATGTGTGTGATAAGATGTGGTGTTTTAGCTTACCCGTCGACATAGATTTTTTCAAGCTCTAATCAATGTATGGTACATTATGTTGAATCATAAAGATTTAAAGAAGAATATAAGGTTGTTGTGATATGTCACCGGCTTAACTTCGTCTTTCTAATGGTGGAAATGAAAACCATGTCGATAACAACAAAGAAGATAAGACCGTCAGTCATCGTCTGGGAGGTTGTCCCGAAATGAGGCTCTGAATATCAAGTCAGTGAGGGTCTGAGAGAGAGGGTTAAAAGCGTAAATTATAACAACCCGTTATTTTTCAAGTCAAACTCTATAAATAAAGTTCGAAGTTTTGTTCATTTCGTTAAATTCATGAGGGTTCGAAAATGATTTATATTATATATTATATAAATGATGTTTTTATATATGTCGTGAGAGTAAACCACACTTAAAAATCAACATTTCTCCCATTGGAACCGAGAACTCTCGCACCGAAAACCCTTCTCAACCGCAAACTCCTTGGACCGAAAACAAATTTCGGCAGAGAACACCATTCCGACCGAAAGCCCAACCGCTATATATATTTTCACTTGAAAACTTAGTCATTTTCACACATTTCATACCGGAAATATGCTTATTTTGCTCTCAAGCATCGCCCAAGAATCTTTAAAGCCTCAAGAAAAATCCTTCAAATCTGCATATTTTTCACCAAGAACAACCTTCCAATCTTCAAGCTGACCGAGAACGCCTTGGACTGAGAACACGTTTCCGACTGAAAACAAGATAAGACCGAGAAATTGGTTCTCGGTTGATGATTTAAGACCAAAATCAAGGATATCGGTGAAGGCTAGACCGAAAACGTTTCTCAACACTCGGAATAATTCTCGGTAATTATTCCTTACATAGATTAAGTATTTTTTAACACTTTAAATAATTATTTTTGTAATTTAAATACAAATACATGCTTAAATAATATTAGGATATCGTTATCCCCACGTAAGATCGTCTCTACAGTTCCGGTATCCAGACTCTAACACGCACTAGGGGTGAGTTCATACTCCTACGTTTTCACTATTCTCACTGTTTTTAGAGGGGGGAATACAAGTAAATTACAAGGACACTTGTGACAATTCAAATGATTTCAAAACTATTTCAAACCATTGCAATTGCTTTAAACTGATTACTACATTTTTAACAAAATATACTCATATATATATTTACATATATAAAAAAGATTTAACAGACTTAGAATTGGAAATTCCGTCCCAAATCGAGTTCCTTGTTTTGTTGTGCGTATAGGATAGTATTACTTATTCGACTATCTTTTCACTCTTGATTATATATTATGAATATATGTGAGTATAAACATATGGTTTACCCTTTTGTAACATGCAGAGTAAAAGGATGTTTTATACAAATCTTTTATTACTGTTTTACATACACTGATAAATTGCAAAGGTTCTTAGTTCATTACAAAGTATACATTTAAACTATAATAGGTATAGTTTTTGAATCTCTACATTATTTTGCTAAGTTCAAATGACAATACAAGAATATATGAATAAACTATAATTGGTATAGTTGAGAATCACTACACTATTTTACAAATTCAAGAACACTACAGAAACAAGTTTATAAATTATAGTAGTTATAGTTCATGGAATACTACTTTATTTCATTAATCCAAAGATACACTACTAAAATAATTATTTAAGTATAATTATTTTACATTACAAAGGACATTACTAAAAGGTAATACATACAGTTTTCAAGTACAAGAGAACACTACTACACTACACATAAACTAGTTAATACAGGGTTGTGAGGCACTACTTTATTTTACTCATCAGAGTATATGTCCAATTCCTATAAATTATAACTAAAGTATCCTGGAGGAAGAGGATGAATTTGTGTATAGATCTATACGGTACTGACACTCCCGCACCTGAACTGTTAGCTATAGTTAGGCCGACAGGCCTGAGGTGACAAATGTCATAACATTTCAACGCCTGAAGAACGTCGCAGAGGCCACTAGTCATATCAAGCATTGTTATATGAAACTAACAATATTATCAAATAAAATATTTGTATACAGGATTAACACTACTTCTAAGGTTTTATTTTAAATAATGAAATTAAAGTACATTGCTTTACACTGCAGTACACTACTTTACACTTTAGCTGGTGGATTCCAGACATTCATACAAAAGGTTTTTCATACAAACACTACCACTACGATACACTACCTCTCTAAGTACAGGGTACACTAGTACAACATACAAATTCAAGAAACATTCATGACATCATTTTATTTATTAATAAGACTACATTTTACTAATACAAAATATGGTTTACTACTTCAAAGTACAGTTCACTACTTCAGAATACAGTAACTACATACATTTTAGTCTTAATGTCTAAGACTACATTATATTCACTAAAGAAAATAATGGATTTTCTGGAAGAACGCTATAACATTTTCAAGGAACCAAGAAAATATTCCAATCTCATACATATACTTATGAACTCACCATCTTAAATGTTGATACACTTTTAAAATCACTTGTATTCTTAGGGAACCATTAGACAGGTACACCCGCAGGATTTTGAGAAGGCGGAGCTTTATACAGTCGCGTCCTTTATACATTGTGTTATACACTTTTGATGTCATACAAACCATGTTATGAAAAGATGTAAATACTATATTATATCAATGTAATGTTTGTGTTTTCTCTTATTACTATTATACAATTGTTGTGATAATGTACATGACATCCTCCGCCCCCGAACATTTCCACCCTTCCGGTTTGGGGGTGTGACATAAAGAGGGTGTTAAAGGGTTTTAGATATTGGCCCCTTCTCTTATGGGAGAAGGGTGCCCTTTATACCTGTTGGTAGGGGGAATAAATCCCCGACAATATATTCTACCATTTCAGGTTTGGCGGGGGTTGATGGCTTTTGATTGGAGGATCGTGTTCCGTGGGTGGTTGTTCACTATTGGTGCAGACTCTGCAAGAAGCAGCATCCATAGTACTACACATGTCGCTCTGGGAAACTCTTGGTACTGTTTTGCCTTCAATGTTAGACTTGGCGCTTGGGCACCAAGGAATGAATACGAGGTCTCGAAGGCGAGGGCGAAGGCCCAATGTTAGTCATGCATTGCTCCTTGGTCGATTCGTCTGTAAAGCTAGCAGTTTTGTTATCTTTGATAGATTCCCGGTGTGATACGTCAACAAGTTCCCTAGGCTAGTAGAGATCAACGTTTTCTTAGGGTAGCTGAGTAGTTCTAGCTTAGATCTCGACATGCATTCGGCGTGGGTGGTTTTTTGACTGTAGTTGATGTGACGAAGGTGTCTGTGCAGATGGTTTTAATCATCATCACTGCTTGGGCTTCCCGCTTGCATTTAAAGCTTCCTTATTTGAGTTGGTTCCCTTTTTCCTGGTTTCCCTCATGTCTACCACTTCCTCTTTTCATTTTCTTCTACTCTTTATTTCTTGTAGAGAAATGGCTTCTTCTAACACTGGAATCGTTCCTTCCATGAGTGTGTCTTCTAGTTTGCAAAAGCGGTTTGGGTTTCTTTCCGCTTATGGCGTAGAATACCCTCGAAAGGGGGACATCATTTATCGTATGCCGGAGGGGAACATCATAATTTCCATTCCGATCTTCGAGGTGGGGCTGAGGTTATCGATGCTGAATTTCTTTGATGAGATTATGCATAAATATGGACTCCGTGTAGACAAACCGACTTCGAATTCTGTCAAGAAGATCGTCGGATTCGAACTTGCTTGTTGGGATCTCGGAGTTTCGCTATAGTTCTAGGCATTCAAGGCTGACTTCAATTCCTCCACTCGGTCCGGTGCCCAGACTTTTTCCCAGAGGAAGGGTGTTCATGCCTTTATCGTCAATCAGAAAGCTCCGAAGAAGAACTAGCATGATCGGTGGCTTTGGGTGAACCGTAATTTTATCGGTTTTGGTTATCCTCACTTGACCACTTTCTTTGATCGAGCTTCTGAATTGTGGGGTGCTAGTGCCACCGTGGCACAGACGATGAAGACCATATGCATTAACAACAGGGATTGGGAGGACCACATGCTTGCTGCGTTTGGGATGAGTGTTGCCCGGAGGACCCAAGGGAATATGCCCCAGTTCTATGTCGAGAAAGACGGTAATCACTTCTCTTTTCCCCACCCCCTAGATATACTCTCGCATATTTGTTGTGCGAACTGTGTTTGGACTTTTCCTCACTTGCATGTTATGAGAAGATTCTTCCCTTTGATATGGTATTGAGGGTCCGTTTTCAGGGAAACATACAATGCTGGGAGGTGCCCTTGGTTGAGACGCTTCCTTCGCCGGTTAGTCTTGATCGTGCTTTGGATCTCGCCGGTCCTTCTGTCGTTTCTCCACCTAGGTCCGATTCTCCTGTTGGTCAGGTGCTGGTTGATGCACCCTTTGGCTATTTTTCTTGTGAAGACCCCTTGCCTTCTGATACCGAGGGGGAGGAGCCATCAACTAGGTTAGTCCAGCGTAGGACACGCGTGGCTTCTAAACGGCGGTTTTCCTGGTTGGAATCGCCACAGTAGAGCCTGCTGAGGCTAACTCCTCGGGGCATCGTCTTTTGAAGAGATTGAATGTGGATTTCCTTCTGGGGGAAGATATGATAGTTTTGGATATCCCCAATGATGACACTCTAAAATAGTCGTAGGGGATGAAGGAAGAGGTGCAAAAACTGCCCCGTGAAGCCAAAGAAGAACCGATGGATACTGTTGCCAAAAACATTTTTGGTGCGGACTAGGAAGCAAGTCATGAAGGCGCTCTCAGCTTTCCAATTTTGCTGTTGGCTGCGAGAAACCCTAGTAAGGGCTCTGTTCCTGTTCCTCCTGCAGCACCGGCCGTGTACGTGCTCGAGTGGGGGACAACTGGGGATTCTCACCTTTTCCAGCACGCGGTGGCATATAATTGGGTTTGTCATGCTCCCCCCCCCCCCCCCCCCCCGCCACCATCGAGGCCTTGGAGCTTCTCTCAAATGCTCATCTTTGTACCAGCCTCTTATATGTGGCTACCTAGGTTGGTTCATATATGGTTGCGACTCCATCTCGCCTTCATCATGGTGATTCTAATTATGGCAATCTCGTTTAGATTAGGGCTAAGCGGGATGATTTGAGGGCCAATCTGATGGTGTTAGAAGGGGATAATAGTTCCTTTGAGGAGAGTTATGATATCTTAGCAGGGGAGAAGGCATATTTGGAGGACAAGGTCGGTTCTTTGGACGGGTCGGTGGAGCATTTCTCCCAGAGTATCGAAGTTTTGGTGGAAGAGAAGAAGGAGTTTGAGGACCAGGTGGATCGCGCTAACATGCAATTTGGGGAAGAGGTGGCTAGGAGGAGGAGCATGGAGGATAATCTGGGGTGGTTGATTCATAAAGGAATTGTCCATGTGGTGGACAAGGTAGTTGAATGTTCTAAGTTTGTGATTGGAGTGAAGTGGATGAAGATGGCATGCATGGCTGCTGGTATAGAGAATGGCAAGCAGGAGGTCCGGAAACAGGTCATTACTGGGAAGTTTGTTCCTAGGGATGCAGTTGCTACCACGGACCATATTCATGCAATGTACGCTGCTGTGGAAGCATTTATGGAGACAAACTTTGTCTCCTACCTCCACCTGGGTGAGCTCGACATGGCAGGCCTTCGCTAGTTGTGTCATGACTCTGACACTGAGGATAGTCAGGTCGAAGGTGGCTCTTCTTATGTCGGTGCTTCCCTTGGTAATTGATGGCTTTTATTTCTTCTTTGAATATTTTAAAACAACATTTATGTTTTTTTAACACTTAAAGAATGTTTCGTTGCTTTTCTTTGTCCCTAAGTGGTCTTTGTGCAAATCCCGGGGGATTGTCCGGGTAGACAATTTATTTTGTGTATGTTAAATTCCCTTTCTTTTGGTCTGTTACACTATTGTTTTGTGTTGTCCTTATCATTGAAGGTTTATGTTGTCCATCTTCGGCTTGAATTCTTGCTAGAGGTTAGTGTCACCGTTTTGGAGGCGGTTGTTATTTGTTTTGACGATTTTTGATGGCCCAGAGCATCTGAGCCTATAGTTCGTCCTTTGGCCCGAGCTTGTAGTGTGAGGCTTTCCCTGGCTTTTACGTGCGGGCCCTAGTTGGGCTGCTTCGTTGGAACGTCCTTTGTTTAGCATGGGGTCATTGTTTTGGGGACTTCTTTTATGCCCCATGCCAAGGAGAGTTGCACTTTGGTCCTTGTCATCCAGACCGAGATCGTCACCTTGAAGTCTGGGAGTTTATATGTTTCTAGGGAAAGGTTATGATCCTTTAAAGCCTCTTATTTGTCCTTATCAGGAGTCTTGACTCTACTGAACTTGTTGACATGTTTGTTAGGGGAAATTATGAGCCCTTGAGGCTTAAAATTGTGTTTTCCTCCATGATTTTCTTTATGCAGCATGGGTGATCAGCCTATTTTTGTTTGCCATTTGTACGAAAGTATATTGATAACTGTTTGTTCTAAATTTTAATTTCATATATATTTGGTTTGATATCTTAGAGACAACTACATCGTTTAGGTAGGCATCGGGGACTCGATAGCTAATCCTATTCTACTTCATGGTCTTGTACTGGCTAGTTGGGGTGTGATTATCCAGTGCGAGTTTGATCACATAGCCCTTTCTCTTAATTCCTTCCAAGCTAAGACCATTGGCTTGGGCCCTGGGGCTCCCAAGTCATTGGAATGAGTTCTTCTTCGTCTTGGTACTTCTTACTTTGTTCCCTTCCTGTGCTTACAAGTTCTCTGATGTTTTCGCTCATCTGACTGGATTTTTCTGGGACAATCATCCTTCAAAATATGATTTCCAATCTCTTCCATTCTCTAGTGCCAGTTGTTTGGTTAGTATCTTTTGGAGGTTTCGTGTCATCTAGTGTTGTGTTGTTGTTATTGATTTTGTTTTTCATGGTGTTTTGGACCAGATGCCATCCTAGGGAAAGCTTCTACCAATTACGAGCTCTTGTCGTTGCTCACAACCTCCTATCTATATCTTCTTTCTCAAGGTGGTTCCCTGTCGATCCTTCCCAAAATTTTTCAATATCTTGGTTTTTTTTTCTGGAAGGCTTCTTCTTCATACTTTGTGTCTTCACTTCACAAAGGCGCATAGGTATGCTTAGTTGTAGCCAACGCTTCTTGGTGTTCATACTAACAATACGCGATGTATTTGGAATGGTAATGTTTTTGCTACGATGCCCTTCCCCCTTTTGGCTACATGCCCGGGGTTGGCGCTTGTTCTTCTTACTGTGGGTGTGGGTTTCATTCTCGTCGTCTTTGACCATTTTGGATGTGAGTATCATGGTCCATCTTCTTTTTGGTATGCACGCGGTGTCCCACACCGCGATTGACTAGATTCGCTTTGCTTGTGTGTTAATGGTTGTGACCATTACTAAACCTTTGGTTGTTCTGAACTTGACTATGCCATGTATTGTTGATAGGATAGCCTTTAATTGAAAAAGAGTCAGGCGCCCAAGGATTGTATCCTTATTAGACCTTTGCTTGACTATCCAGAACTCGATTGTCCTGGTTACTTGTTCCTTCCCATCGGCGCTTATTATAGTCAATGGTAGGTTTATGGTGTCGAGTAGCCACAACTTGTGTCTTGTGAAGCAAATGAGTGGTTCCTGGGCTGGGGGTTTTAGATTCCTTTTACAGCATGGTGGGAGTTGCTTGTAAGAGTGTTCGTAAAGGATATCGGTTATGATACCTCTGTTGACTAAGGCTCGCCAGGTCTTCTAATGTATGACCGTGGCGGAGATTATTATGACAACCGTCAAAATTCGAGTCAGTTCTAGATTTGATAAACTTAGTTTCACATGTAGGCACAACACATAGTAGACTTAGTAACTAGAAGCTAAGTAATAATCTACTAGAAACTTGGAAACAATTAGAAACAACGGATAATGTACTTAGATTTCACATTGATATGTGAATTATACAACTACATAACTATAGTGACTATCCATATTCGGGTCACTTTTTGACTTGAACACCTTTTCATGAATCATATACACAGATCATGCATTTGACCCAGTAGTAGAAATTTGGTCCGAGTCTCGTTGGAACTTAAGTCAAAGTTGAAAGCTAGGGCTAGTATACTTGATTCCTCAGTTTCACTTGAATCTCGAAACCACTACATAGAAAGCCAATAAAAGGGTAAAATAAGTTACAAACATTATTTATAACTATAAAAGAATTATAATACCATAAGATAAATTGAAGTCTAAAAATTTCTATTGACTTTGATATCCAAAGATTTACAAACTCTCAAAAACCCTAAATGCCCTAAAAACCTAAATTTATGAAATTTAACCTTAAAAAATCTATAAAATAGTTATGAACCTTATAATATGATCTTATAATAATTAAAATTATAAAAATGCATTCATGGAAAATAAAATTGAACTCAATAACATTTACCCTTAATTTATAAATCAAAAATCAAGGTTTTATGAATAAAAGCTTAATTTTAGTGCACATTTTTTATAAAAATTGAGATATTTTATAAATGAATTTAAATTTTATAAATGACAATGAATGAGAAAGGGGTATTACGCCTCAAAAATCGGCCCCCTCTCTTCATTTCACTCTCATTCTCCAACACACACACGCACATCTCTTCTTTCTCTCTCTAAAAACTTCTCTCTCACTTCTCTCTAAAACTGACAAACACAGATCCAGTATCTATGGGAGAGATTTTTCCAGTTGATAATTCATTAGACAACATGCATCTCAGTATTTTGGTGGACGATTTTAGTGGAGTATAAACCCAAGTAGAAGACGAGAGAGATGAGTTCTCCAAAGAGATAGAATCCCATTTTTCTCTCTTTTCTTCTCTCTAAAACCCTCATTCCTTCTCTTCCTTTCACCAATGAAAATTTACAGCAAAAACCACCATTTTGCATAAAAATATACATCATCCATAAGGGCTCGTCAAGGTAAAAGCACCTAACTAAATCATGCATGCAAGTTTCTACTATTTTCTTATGATTTTATGTGCATATTACTTCAAAAACCAACTTCTATTGCTTCATCTTCTTCAAATTTGTTTCTTTTTGGTTAAAATGGCTTTTATAACATCATGGATGTGTTTTAACACCATGAATGCAGAAAAAGATGGTTGCATGTGTTGGATTTGTGTCTATGTCCATAACTATTTTGGTATGTACTTGACCCGATGGTGCATGGTCCTTTTAGGTTGCCTTCACCAAAGCAACTTGATAGGATGAATTATGGAGAGAAAGGATTAAATATGGTTTATTAATATATTATGAGAATAATATATTAAAGGAGAAATCATATTGTTTAATTAATATTAGTCAATAATTAATTGGTAATTAGTTTTGTGACTAAAAGAGATTAATTAAACTTAAGGGACTGGAATTGTAATTATAAGATAACTGCAATTTGGGCCATGGATCGCCTTATAATAAGGAGTGGACGAATTCTATGGGGAAACACATAAGGAAATCGTCCAAGGCATTAATTAAAGGAGTATGTGGGTTGCTTAGGGCTTAAGCATCCAAATTAGGGTTTCCTTGTTAGATAACCCTAATAGCGTCACTATATATATGATCCTTATGACCCAAAAACGTGGTGAAGCTTTATTCTAGGGTTACACACGTTTTAGGGCAGCCTCCATCCTCTCTCCTCTTCATCCTCTTGCTTATGGTGTTTGTGAACCATTAGAGGAGTGACATTTGTGACTCTATGCTTTCTAAAGTCAATACAAGGAGGAATTGAGATTGTTATTACTACATAACAATCAAGGTAACATCTTAAACCTATTCTTGTGTTAATATGATTACTTGTATGCTAGAATTAGGGTTTATAGTCTTGGATAACTTGCATGTACAATAGAGAAACCTAGATCCAAGCATTAGGGTTTGTATGAACACATAGGATGTTCTTAGGACCAAAACCCATCAGTGGTATCAGAGCGTAGACTGGTTTCTATTGTATTGATGCATTATATGTGTGAAAAATTCGAATTTTGTGTTTCTGGAGGCTGGACTCGCCGAGTCCATAGATGAACTCGCCGAGTCCAAGGTGACTCGATGAGTCCATGCCTAACTCGGCGAGTCGGCTGGTCAGATGGAGGGAAAACCGGGATTTCTTGCTGTTTTTGCTTAAGGATAGTTGCCTTATCATATTAGATCAATATTAATCCGATTTTATGATATATTTGACTATATTCTTGATCTATTGAAGATATTTATCAATTAATAAGATAATTGTTTCCTTATGTGATAATTGATTAATTATTTTGATTAAATTGGTAAATTGTTTTGCATGAAATCATTAAATAAATAAAACATGGATAATTATGTAATTAAATGTTAATTTAGATTATTTGTTATTTGATCCTTGTTGTTATAAAAATTTTCAAATTTTCCCTTTTAGGTTTTATAGTTTAAATTTGAACCCAAAAGTTTTGTTGATTTGAAATTTAAATAGTTAAAACCCTAATGTTTTGAAAAAGATTTCAAAACTTGCCCTCAATTTTTGGAATTTAAATTTTGAATTAATAGTTTAATTTTGATGTATATTTAAATTCTAAACCCTAATGTTTTGAAATGTTTCAAAACTTTTCCTCAAGTTTTGGAATTTAAAAGTTGATTAAAAGTTTAATTAGGAATGTTAAATTCTAAAACCCTAGGATTGTTTTGAAAAGTTCAAATCACACCCTTATGGTTTTACTAATTAATTAAGGTGTATAATTAAAAGAGGTTTAATAAATCCATAAAATTTTAGGTTTACAATTTAATTGAATTAAAAGTATAATTGTTCAATTAGACCACCTAGTATTTTAAAAGTGTAAAACACACCCTATACTATATATAACATTAAAAGTCTAACATTATATATATATATATATATATATA
Source organism: Lactuca sativa (assembly GCF_002870075.4). Classification (NCBI taxonomy): domain Eukaryota; kingdom Viridiplantae; phylum Streptophyta; class Magnoliopsida; order Asterales; family Asteraceae; genus Lactuca; species Lactuca sativa. The sequence goes on along the minus strand of NC_056625.2, from coordinate 157,111,499 downwards.
TATATATATATATATATATATATATATATATATATATATATATATATATATATATGAGTAAAAGTCTGTCTTACCGTTAGTAGGCCTCATTCACGAAGCTAGTCTATAAGGGGTGTTTAAGGAAATTGGCTATAAAATGGCGATTGAATGGGTATCCACTCTTACCCACCGCACTCTTGACTAGTGGAGGGTCGTTAGCCGAACGGGTAGGATAGGACAAAACCTTCCATTATAAGTATAATGAATTGCAAAAGTAACTAAATGTTTTCAAATAATTCCCAATCTTAGTTACTTAGGCAAAAGTGAATTGATGCAATTCCATGAAATTACACTTTTTGCCCTTGCGAAGACGTTAATGGAGCGTGTGTGGTTTATCGGCACACTAAATGGTTCTAAGCAAAGGTAGCAAAGGGTGACTCAATGTTTGTCATAGTTCGGTGGAGCGTGTGTGGTTTACCGGCACATCGAATAGGTGACTGTAACATGTGAGGGCACCATGTAAGTTTGCATGGTTATTCACACCCGCTTTGTGATCCTCGACGTCCCAGTCACAAACAAGAGGGGCATATCGAGATTTAAACATGCCATTGAAATGTTCAATGAATCTCAAAGGATCTAGGAGTTTTCATAGATTTAAAACTTAAATATCTTTTTCGTTTTTCATGGTGGAAATTAGTGAATCGTCATTCACTTACCTTCAAATGTTCTGCAATTTGGGTTGCGGCATCCCTCTCCCGAGTTGTAGAATATTGTGTTGGTCTTAGCCTTAGTATCTCATTTGGGTGATTTACTAAGGACTGAATCAATCAACTAACTTGAATTTGTTTTCTCCCGTTTGGTAGATGTCAAAGTTTGACAACTATGGTCTTCCCAAATCCCGTGGAACAAGCTTTCCACATGAAGATGATATTCCACGATTCGATCGAGGAACAAGAAATCATGCTTCACTTCCTCTACCTCCTCCAATTATTGTCCCTAACCCACAAGTTCAAAGGCTTGAAAAGTTCAAGATCACTCAAGCCCTTTTGGCAAGTAAACATAAAGAAGGAAAGTCGGTGTGTGCACACGTCCTAGGGATGAAGTCACACATTGATAGGTTAAGAATGTTGGGATCCGTTGTCTGTGAGGAAATGGCTATTGATTGGGTTCTTCAGTCACTTCCTAACTCATATGGTGAGTTCGTAAGAGAGTACTATATGATGAACCGCTACGTGACCCTTATAGATCTCACCTATATGCTTATTGTTGCTGAATCAGCAATGGTTTGGCGTAATAGAAAACCAAAGTTGATTGGTGAATCTGCCTTCAAGACCTCTATGGATATAGACAATGGCAGCGAAAGACATGCTACAATCGAAAAGTTTGATCATAAGAGAAAGGAAATGTCATGTCATGTTCCAAAAGAGTCAATTTGCTTTTATTGCCAAGAGAAAGGGCATTGGAGACGAAGCTGCCCCATTTACTTAAGAGATCTAAGAGTTGGGAGAGTCGAAACGTATGGCTCTAATATAGGTAAAATCCATTAACTAGCTCTTTGAAGCTTCTATTCTAGATTCTTAATACATAATGTGATAAGATTACAATTGTTGTTTTGTAGGATCGAAGAAAAGAAAGGAAGCTTAAGGGAAGAAGTAAGCAAAATCTAACCGTGAAGGAATGGATTTTGATCGCATTTCTCGAAGATTAGATTCATGAGCTACTACTTAGAGTTAGAATTAGATTGCTAAGAAAGATGTATTAGCATTGTTTTTCAATGAATTGCATTGTAAGGACAAAATTTTTCCGCAATAAAATAAATTTTGATTTTATATTATTTATTTATCCTTGCAATGGCGTATATGAAAAATTGATGTTTGAATGTTTCTATTATTAGAAATAATGGATTTGGTTCTTATTATGTTATTTATGGAAAGTCGAGAGTTTACCAAATAGGGAGAGTTTCTCATCGCCTAAGTTTCAATTGGATAGTAACTTGGAATCATGCAACTTGGTTGCACGATGAATGAGAAATTTCATATTTGGAAATTAGACTAATTCGTTGACAAAGTGTCAAGTGAAGGACTAGGAGATCGAGCACAAAAATTTGCGTGTTGATCAAGTCCATCATAAGAGTAACAAAGATATTCATCATGTTTTACTAAAAGTTTAGTAAATATGATTATACTTACAAGATTAAGTGTAATTATGAATTGATTGAAAAAGTTTAAATAGTAGTAGAACGAATAAGAAGAATCAAGTAGGCAGAAAGATAAAAGTTTCTCCATTCTAAGAAGAAGGGAGAGTACCTTTTATGCTTTGTGATAAGTCTTAATGATTAAGAACCATATCTCAATTGATCCTCTAAGAGAGTCTTAGTATAATTGTATGTCTAAGAAGAGGAATCAAGAATTGAAGAAATGGTTAAATCAAGAAGTCAATCATACTTCGTTCCAAACAAGTCTTAAAGTTAAGATTGTGACAATGAGTGATTAGTGTTAAGAAGGTTTATAACAATCATCAAATGAGGAAAGTTGTGATGTCTTGGATAAGACAAAGACCAACTAGGACCAATTTATGAAGTGTTTTGATAAAAGCTACACTAACTCTTGAATATTTGTTTGTCAAGAAATGTTTATTGACAAGAGAATCTTATATGTAAAGGACTCAATGGGAGTCTTAATGGTTTTGAAAGGTTTCAAGAACAAATTAAATAAACCTTATCGATCATCACTAGCACACGAGTTGAGGTTTACAACCTATCGTGTTGACATTATTTTGTTTCTGTGCCAATCCAATCAAGTTAATTATGCATGTAAGTCCTATGAGTTCTCATTTGAATGCATGAAAGGCCAGAACCTTGATCAATGGAAAGTACATTGATAAGAAAAGGTGACCTGCTTAAGTAATTGGAAGACATGGTGGGCAGCTGTGCTACCATAAGGCAAGAAATCGAGATTAAGAAAGTTCGATCATATGATTTTGAATTTGTCGTAAACTCTGGTTTTAACAAATTCACATGGATAGGAACACATGCACCGTTTAATTCTAAGTGTCATAAGATTTCCTCCTTCATGAAAATGATTGTGAGGAAATGCTTTCACTAAGAAAGATTTTAAGAAGATAGTGATTGTAAAATTGCATTCTCGAATTCGATTATGGTTACGATATCCCTTTCCATAATTTGAATTGTGAGGTTTGACAATTGTTTAGACACACATATGAACTATCTAAGTCAAAGGTGTATAAGTTCAAGAAACCTTGATAAAAGATTATCAAAGCACTACGTATTAGAACATGAACTTAAGAAATTCAATAAGCATTGTTTTTCTGAAAGTTAAGCTGTTTCTGAATACATGTCAAAGCTAGTGGGAGCATAAGTGTTATGTTTATAATAATCATCATGATAGTGGGAGCATAAATGTTATGATTGTATGATTATTAAGGAAAGTATTGCAAGTTGGCAATATTAATTATAGATAACAAGAGTCATTCTTTGCAAAGTTGTAAGGATGAAATAGTTGTTTTGCTATAATTAAGGGAGAGAATATTGTGCTTCATTTCAAATCTAAAGGCTTAGGTTGTGAATTGTTAATAAATTTAGTCAAAGGTATATAGTGTGTTCTTAAAATTTCGATTATGATTACGACATTCCTCTTCACAATTCAAATTTTGAGAACATAGCAAATGAAATATTATGCATCGTGTCCCATACGCTTCGGGTATTGGATCGATTGCAAATGCTATAATATTTGACCATTCTAAAATTTTCCAAATGTCTAGCGCATTTAAAGGGAAAAAGGGACTAGAATCGGTTTTGACTAAAATAATTAAACAACTATCAAAGGACAATCCAAAGTTCGACGAGGATTGGTTGCTTGTGAGTAGTTGGAAGCATGGTATTGAATGGACCATATCGACATTATTATGAATAGATAAGATTATATTAAGAATGAGTTGTCATATGGAAACTATGGAAACGTGTCCATTTTGGGAAATTGAATATTGAAAAATCTATGACTAGATTAGAAACCTTTATGCAAAAGGATGTTCAAAGGAATGTACTTTGAGTGAGAGACATCATATCTAAGGAATTGTCTTGTAACAATATCCGATAGAGGACTTTGTAATATCATTGGCAATAGAGGACTTTGTAATATCAGTGGCAAGAATTTGATATTCTTACACTTATGAAAAAGGATTATGGATTTTGAAATGAGAATGATTGGAAATGTGCTCAATTTGGTCTATTTCACAAAGTAAGAACCATAGGTAAACATTGTGTGCATGCTAAGAGCATAGGACAAGTGTAATAATTCAAGTAAGAAGTTGATTACCCGAAACGACAAATAATGAGTAATCGATATGGTGATAAATAAAAGGTGTTTTATTTATACTCAAAGGTTTGAGGCCATATGGGGTTAGTATTATTCTTGTGTTTCACTTTGCATGTTTTGACTTCCCGAATAATTTAGTTGGTTAAGAACAGTCAAATTATTCGAACGGGCCATAGTCGTTCATATGTTGGAAGTAGATATGAAAGAAGACTATCGTGAATTGGTGTGTGGATTGTCTAAAGAGCATTACACATAAGCAAATGTTTGCTGCAACGTTCATGAGTGCTTATGAATATGATTTGAGCATTGGATCAAACCCACGCTCACTTGGATCACTCCATGGATTGTGTCACGAGTGATTGGTGAGACGATAACATCTTATATTCATGAAACCGAGATGTGTGAGTTGTATCTTGCAAATCGGTTGCACATTGATCATATGTAAACGCACTAGTAACTTGGTGTTATAAAACATATTGTTGTGTGTGATTCGGTGAGTGAGTGCAAGCAAGCATTGTATCAAAATTTATCCGTTCCTTTTATCCAAAGTAGGATAAAAGCGATATCTTTGGGCCCTTCGATGATTTAGTGATGACAAACGTAAATGCTCGGCCGGGCTAGGGCTAATTTGATTTGTTCAATTAGTCAGTCGTCATAAATCGGGAATCGAGATATAGTACAAAGAGAATGATTTGAAATCATATCTCATATGATATCTAGAATGGAGGAATATATGATCCCTCATCTAAAGGACACGCGTATCTGATAGGATCAGAGTTGACAGCGGCTTTGGAAAGCTACGATTGTAGATCAAGATCTGAAGTCATACACATAATAGTTATTAGACTTATCCAAGTGGGAGACTGTTGGATTAGTGTCTAAGTCCATAACTATTTTGGTATGTACTTGACCCGATGGTGCATGGTCCTTTTGGGTTGCCTTCACCAAAGCAACTTGATAAGATGAATTATTGAGAGAAAGGATTAAATATGATTTATTAATATATTATGAGAATAATATATTAAAGGAGAAATCATATTGTTTAATTAATATTAGTCAATAATTAATTGGTAATTAGTTTTGTGACCAAAAGAGATTAATTAAACTTAAGGGACTGGAATTGTAATTATAGGATAATTGCAATTTGGGCCATGGATTGCCTTGAATCGAGGGGTGGACGAATTCTATGGGGAAACCCATAAGGAAATCATCCATGGGCTTGATTAAAGGAGTCTATGGGTTGCTTAGGGCTTAAGCAACCAAATTAGGGTTTCCTTGTTAGATAACCCTAATAGCCTCACTATATATAGAACCCTTAAGGCTCAAAAACGTGGGGAATTTCTTTTCTAGGGTCAGAACACGTTTTGGGCAGCCTCCATCTCTCTCCTCTTCATCCTCTTGCTTATGGTGTTTGTGAACCATTAGAGGTGTGACACTTGTGACTCTAAGCCTTCCAAAGTCAACACAAGGAGATTTGGGATTTTTATTGCTACATAACAATCAAGGTAACATTATGAACCTATTCTAATATCTAATATGATTACTTGTATGCTAGAATTAGGGTTTATAGTCTTGGATAACATGCGTGTACAATAGATAAACCTAGATCGCCATCGAGCCCACAATTCGAGTCTACCTCCGCTCATATCTGGAACGCTCTTGGGTTTGTTGGTTACCGCACGGAGCAGTTTCACCTCAACCCATCCCACATAATATGTCGACATATAACACAACTAATGCATATACAGATAATCACATAATACTACAGGTAGTCCTATAGATCTACCCAACTGGCATAACAACTAGCATGCAGACAGTCAGACCAACTATGGGTCACTAAGCATAACCATCTCCGATCTACCAGGCTACCGATCTAACAAATCATACTAGCATATAACCACCACATCTACCAAGATACAGAATTAACATATTACAATATTAATAATCCCATGAACAAACAAAGGGTCGGCCTTGGTGCCTTAGACCCTTGAGTACAGTGAGGATAACTCACCTTGCAATGCCGGACTGAACCACGAATCACGCTCCCGAAACACTACCCCAAACTCCAACACCTATAACAATCAAAGATCCAATTCATAAATACCTTCTTACCAATTATCCTCAAAATTCAAAATGGTCAACCCTTGGTTAAAGTCAACTATCAAGGTTAACAGTCGATGTTGACCTTAACTCGTCGAGTACCTTCAGCTACTCGCCGAGTTCCTTGCATAAGATGCCAACTCGTCGAGTCAACATGACACTCGCCGAGCCCAAGTAAATCTTCATCGAACTCGCGTAGTTTCTCATCCAACCCGTTGAGTTCATGAACATCTTCATATGACCTGCCAATTCTACAATGCGACTCACCGAGTCCTTTCAGTCCTTCATCCATACAGATGCTTTTTAAGCCATGCTAAGGCTCCATAATTGTAACACCGTAATTTTTCAAACAATTTTTTCACATTTTTATAAGCATACTTTCATTCATAATATTATAAAAATCTCATTGTATCACATATCAATCCATAGAAACACAACCCAAGATCATAATGTATAAAAACTCCTCATGTGCGTGTACTGATTATGTCGGCGCCTTCCTGCGATCCTCACTTGTACCTGAAACACATAACACAACACTGTAAGCATAAATGCTTAGTGAGTTCCCCAAAATACCACATGCAACACATATTAGCCAGTCGAGGCTATAACTCTGTATGACTCTCTGGTCAAAGTGTCTCAGTGGGACCCTTCAGTCCCATACTTTATGGACCTTCTGGTCCTAACTCTGTGAACCATTCAGTCCTAACTTTGTAAACTCTGTATCTAATATAGCACATAATCACATAGATAACACATGGCATACAATATACTCCGTCACATAACTCTAATTACCACTCTAGGTAAAGTATAATGAGAACACTCACCTCGGATAACTCGGTAAACCTCACACTCTGAAATACTGCACTAGCCTCTACCTACTCACATAAATAATTACTCTCAGTTCTCTAAGAAGGCTAAAAGACCATTCTATCCCTCTAATGGCTCATAAGTCCAAACACTCACTAAACCCTAGCAGTCAACGAAAGTCAACAGTCAGACTTTGACCAGACTCGTCGAGTGCACTTGTGTGGCTCGGCGAGTTCATGCGTGTCGTCTTCGTCCCTGGTCCTCACTCGACTCGTTGAGTCAACCCCACACCCAACGGTTTATCACAAGTCGCGAATCATGGGGCAACCAGATTCGACTCGTCGAGTCCCTTATGGGCTCGGCGAGTCCCTCCAATGAAAACACTCATCTGACCTCCTGAGGTTAGATCTGCTTCTCTAATCTATAGATCTGACTTCCCCATGACCAATAAACATGTAAAGGTCGAATGTTGGTACACATGTAAGGCACTCTAGGCTTATTTTGGTGAAATCTCTTCTATCATGGCAACCTTTAAATAGGGCATAGACCCCGAGAATTAGGGTTTCAATCCACAACGCGGACTCGTTGAGTCCACCCTTCCCGACTCGTCGAGTCCGTTCATTAATCTAGTCAACATTCGCGGTCCTACTCAACGAGTCTACGACTCAAATCTCCTAGTCCCTCCCTTTTTCTCAAAAATAAATGATAAAATATAATACCTGGAATTCCGGATGTTACAATACTACAGATCCAACTTCCCAAGGCATGCTTATCATGTAAAGTTGCAAACTTTACATGCATGCAATGCTCTAATGACTCAAAATGCCAAAACCAATCTTGAAATGGGGTTTTATACTTAAGGAGGGGTCCATACTTGCCAAAGCTGATAGCTTTATGGATTTAGAGACCAAGAAGAGTTCAGATCTAAAGTTACAACTTCAGATCCAAGCTCATACCCAAAAACAACTTCACAATATGCTAGAAAAGCCCAAAACTTTAACAAAATGAGATCTATAATGAAATGAGGTCAAGGTAACGACTTGATACCTACCAAAAGATGCCATCTGAGGTAGATATCATATCCCAACATTTCCTTTGCTCCTAGTCACTTGCTCTTCAAGTTCTTCTTACAAAGATACACCTTCCAAAGCTTTAAAACGCACAAATGGAGCACAATCACACGAATTAGGATTTCTGGACTCTCAAGAGGCTGCAAAGGAACTAAGGAAGGCTAATGGTCCCTTAAATAGGGTGCCAAACCCCAGAAATTAGGATTTAACCCTCAACTCCAACTCGTCGAGTCACTCTTCCGAATCAGCGAATTGGTCGCTTAAACACGTGGCCCAAACTCGCTGCTACTCGACGAATCAAGCAACCAACTCGTCGAGTAGATCTTGAATTCACGAGAATTGATAACCATAAATTGGTATTCGAGAATCGGGGCGTTAGAATTCTCCCCCACTTGAACTAGACTTCGTCCTCAAAGTCTGCTACAACGAAGATTCTCGGATAGTGTTCCCGCAACTCTGCCTTCGGCTCCCACGTCCACTCGGACCCTCTTTGGAGCTCCCACTGTACCCTTACCAAAGGTACCTCCTTGTCCCACAGAACCTTCACCCCTCTCTCCCAAATGGCCACAGGCCTCTCCAAATAATCTAGGCACTCAACGACATGAATGTTCTCCAATGATACTATAGCCTCCTAATCCATGACGCACTTTTGCAAGTGTGAATCGAGAAAGGTGATGAGAATCTCAATCGAACCTTTTCATAAGGTCTATCCTTCATGCCATTCTGCCAACTTACAAAATCCTGATGATCCAAAGAATTGGAAACCCAACTATCCATCTTCCCGAGGCGAAGCCTTTGTGCTGATAGGACATTTGTCCCACAATATCATACAAAATCAACCCACTAAAACACAAACACTCATGCCAGGGCCAATCAGCCTCGGGTGGAATACCAGTCATGCATACGACGGGTCCAGTCTGTTGGATAAGGTGTCTAAGTCCATAACTATTTCGGGTCAGTACTTGACCCGACCCGGCATGGTCCATTTGGGTTGCATGGCACCATGCAAATGGATAGACTAAATGAGAGGAATAACACTTAGAGATTATTAATATATTATAAGTTCTAATATATTAATAATATTATTTGATTAGTTTAATCAATGAATTAATTTGGAATTAATTAAGTGATCAAAAGATAACTAATTAAATATATGGGTTGATTATGTAAATCATTCATATCTTATATAGTGGGCTAAGAGGCTCCATGGATTATCAAGTTGGGTTCTACCCATAGGATGCTCCATGGATGCTCCATGGGAGTTACAAACCCATGGGTCATGGAAATGAAGAGTCATAACACATTAGGGTTTACATGGTGTAACCCTAGATTTGTCAACACTATATAAGGATCCCATTCTCCACCAAAATCGGCTACACATAAGAAACAAGAGGGCTAGGCCGATTTCAAGAAGTGTGTATTCTCTCAAAAGTCTTTCCAAGAGCATTTGGTGTTGTGTGAAGAATTTGAGGCATCACACTTGGGGTGCTAGGCACACAAGGTTTCAAGGAACATAAGCAACAACTAGGTAAGTTATTCTATCTTTCATTCATGTTAGAAATTGTTCCCCATGTATGCTAGATAGGAATATAACCTTAGAATTCAACTTTGCATGATAATTAGACAAACATAGATCCAAGGTTATTAGGGTTGCATGTACACTTAGGAAGTGTTAGAATGCTCAAAACCCATCAGTGGTATCAGAGCCTAGGCTTGTTTGTTTGTTATTTGTGCTTAAAAGTTGAAAAAAGTCGAAAAACTTGTTGTCTGCCTGATGAACTCGCCAAGTCCATGGGGAGACTCGCCGAGTTCACTTGTATCTTCAACCTACTCGCTGAGTAGGTTCATGCACTCAGCGAGTAGGAGCCACAGAGTGCAGATTTTCGACTTTAGTTGCTGGAAATGGACTAGAAACATTACCCTAAACTGTTTTGGTACTTGAAAACTTGTTTTAGATGGTGTAATGTCCTTGCTAATCCATTTACAACAACTAGTTATCAAAATTACAAAGTTTTAAGTGTAGTCTTGATTCATGAAAGTGTTCATGTTCATGTTCTTGATCTTATGATGTTTAGATGTGTTGGATTAGTGTCTAAGTCCATAACTATTTTGGTATGTACTTGACCCGATGGTGCATGGTCCTTTTGGGTTGCCTTCACCAAAGCAACTTGATAGGATGAATTATGGAGAGAAAGGATTAAATATGATTTATTAATATATTATGGGAATAATATATTAAAGGAGAAATCATATTGTTTAATTAATATTAGTCAATAATTAATTGGTAATTAGTTTTGTGACCAAAAGAGATTAATTAAACTTAAGGGACTGGAATTGTAATTATAGGATAATTGCAATTTGGGCCATGGATTGCCTTGAATCGAGGGGTGGACGAATTCTATGGGGAAACCCATAAGGAAATCGTCCATGGGATTGATTAAAGGAGTCTATGGGTTGCTTAGGGCTTAAGCAACCAAATTAGGGTTTCCTTGTTAGATAACCCTAATAGCCTCACTATATATAGAACCCTTAAGGCTCAAAAACGTGGGGAATGTCTTTTCTAGGGTTAGAACACGTTTTGGGCAGCCTCCATCCTCTCTCCTCTTCAACCTCTTGCTTATGATGTTTGTGAACCATTAGAGGAGTGACACTTGTGACTCTAAGCCTTCCAAAGTCAACACAAGGAGATTTGGGATTGTTATTGCTACATAACAATCAAGGTAACATTATGAACCTATTCTAATATCTAATATGAGTACTTGTATGCTAGAATTAGGGTTTATAGTCTTGGATAACATGCATGTACAATAGAGAAACCTAGATCCAAGCATTAGGGTTTGTATGAGCACATAGGATGTCTTAAACAATATGCTAGAATTAGGGTTTGTATGAGCACATAGGATGTCTTGGATAACATGCATGTACAATAGAGAACCCTTAAGAATTAGGGTTTGTATAATTTACTAAAGGTTTAGTAAATATGATTATACTTACAAGATTAAGTGTAATTCTGAATTGATTGAAAAAGTTCAAATCAATAGTAGAACGAATAAGAAGAATCAAGTAGGCAGAAAGATAAAAGTTTCTCCATTCTAAGAAGAAGGGAGAGTAGCTATTATGCTTTATGATAGGTCTTAATGATTAAGAACCATATATCAATTGATCCTCTAAGTAAGTCTTAGTACAATTGTATGTCTAAGAAGAGGAATCAAGGATTGAAGAAATGGTTAAATCAAGAAGTCAATCATACTTCGTCCCAATAACAAGTCTTAAAGTTAAGATTGTGACATTGAGTGAAAAGTATTAAGAAGGTTTGTAACATTCATCAAATGTGGAAAGTTGTGATGTCTTGGATAAGACAAAGACCAACTAGGACCAATTTATGAAGTGTTTTGATAAAAGCTACACTAACTCTTGAATATTTGTTTGTCAAGAAATGGTTATTGACAAGAGGATCTTATATGTCAAGGAGTCAGTGGGAGTCTTAATGGTCTTGAAAGGTTTCAAGAACAAATCAAATAAACCTTATCAATCATCACTAGCACACGAGTTTAGGTTTACAACCTATCGTGATGACATTATTTTGGTTCTGTGCCAATCCAATCGAGTTAATTATGCATGAGAGTTCTATGAGTTCTCATGTTGAACGCATAAAAGGCAAAGCACCTTAATCAATGAAAGGTACATTGATAGGAAAGGGTGAGCTGCTTAACTACTTGGAAGACATGGTAGGCAGCTGTGCTACCATAAGGCAAGAAATCACGATTAAGAAAGTTCGATCCATATGAGTTTGAATTTGTCGTAATCTTTGGTTTTGACAAATTCAAATGGATAGGAACACATACACCGTTTAAATCTAAGTGTCATAAGATTTCCTCCTTCATGAAAATGATTGTGAGGAAATGCTTTCACTAAGAAAGATTTTAAGAAAATAGTGATTGTAAAATTGCATTCTCAAGATGTTTATGAATACATGTCGAAGCTAGTGGGAGCATAAGTGTTATGTTTTATAATAATCATCATGATAGTGGGAGCATAAATGTTATGATTGTATGATTATTAAGGAAAGTACTGCAAGTTGGCAATATTAATTATAGAAAAAAAAGTCATTCTTTGCAAAGTTGTAAGGATGGAATAGTTGTTTTGCTATAATTAAGGGAGAGAATAATATGCATCATTTCAAATCTAAAGGTTTAGGTTGAGAAATGTTAATAAATTTAGTCAAGGGTACATATTGTGTTCTTAAAATTTCGATTATGATTACGACATTCCTCTTCACAATTCGAAATTTGAGAACATAGCAAATAAAACATTATGCGTCGTGTCCCATACGCTTCGGGTATAGAATCAATTGCAAATGCTTCATATTTGACCATTCTAAAATTTTCCAAATGTCGAGCGCATTTAGAGGGAAAAGGGACTAGAATTGGTTTTGACTAAAATAATTAAACAACTATCAAAGGACAATCCAAAGTTCGACGATGATTGGTCGCTTGTGAGTAGTTGGAAGTATAGTATTGGAAGATATGGAAATGTTTCCGTATTGGATGGACCATATCGACATTATTATGAATAGACAAGATTCTATTAAGAATAAGTTGTCATATAGAAAATATGGAAATGTATCCATATTGGGAATTGAATATTGAAAAATCTATGACTAGATTAGAAACTTTTATGCAAAAGGATGTTCAAAGGAATGTACTTTGAGTGAGAGACATCATATCTAAGGAATTGTCTTGTAACAATCTCCGATAGAGGATTTTGTAATATCATTGGCAATAGTCTTTGTAACATTGGTGCAGTGACATTACGAAAGGATAGTTGCATACAATGTTAGAATCTAGGATATTCTATAAGTAGCAAGAATCTGATATTCTTTCACTTATGGAAAACATTCTGTGCATGCTAGGAGCATGGGACAAGTGTTGTAATTCAAGTAAGAAGTTGATTAACCGAAATGACAAATAGAGAGTAATCAATATGGTGATAAATAAAAGGTGTTTTATTTATACTCAAAGGTTTGAGGCCATATGGGATTAGTATTATTCTTGTGTTTCACTTTGCATGTTTTGACTTCCAGAATAATGGAGTTTATTAACAATAATCGAATTATTCAAACGGGCCACAGTCGTTCATATGTTGGAAGTAGATATGAATGAAGACTGTCATGAATTGGTGTGTGGATTGTCTATAAGGTATTAGACATAAGCAAATGTTTGCTGCAACGTTCATGAGTGCTTATGAATATGATTTGAGCATTGGATTAAACCCACGCTCACTTGGATCACTCCATGAATTGTATCACGAGTGATTGGTTAGACGATAACATCTTATATTCTTGAAACCGAGATGTGTGAGTTGTATCTTGCGAATCGGTTACACATTGATAATATGTAAATGCACTAGTAACTTGGTGTTATAAAACATATTGTTGTGTGTGATTTGGTTAGTGAGTGCAAGCAAGCATTGTATCAAATTTTAAATGTTCCTTTTATCCAAGGTAGGATAAAAGCGATATCTTTGGGCCCCTCGATGATTTAGTGATGACAAACGTAAATGCTCGGCCGGGCTAGGGCTAATTTGATTTGTTCCATTAGTCAGTCGTCATAAATCGGGAATCGAGATATAGTACAAAGAGAATGATTAGAAATCATGTCTCATATGATATCTTGAATGGAGGAATATATGATCCCTTATCTAAGGACACGCGTATCTGATAGGATCAAAGATGACAGCGGCTTTGGAAAGCTACGATTGCAGATCAGGATCTGAAGTCATACGCAGAATAGTTGTTAGACTTATCCAAGTGGGAGACTGTTGGATTAGTGTCTAAGTCCATAACTATTTTGGTATGTACTTGACTCGATGGTGCATGGTCCTTTTGGGTTGCCTTCACCAAAGCAACTTGATAGGATGAATTATGGAGAGAAAGGATTAAATATGATTTATTAATATATTATGGGAATAATATATTAAAGGAGAAATCATATTGTTTAATTAATATTAGTCAATAATTAATTGGTAATTAGTTTTGTGACTAAAAGAGATTAATTAAACTTAAGGGACTGGAATTGTAATTATAAGATAATTGCAATTTGGACCATGGATTGCCTTGAATCGAGGGGTGGACGAATTCTATGGGGAAACCCATAAGGAAATCATCCATGGGCTTGATTAAAGGAGTCTATGGGTTGCTTAGGGCTTAAGCAACCAAATTAGGGTTTCCTTGTTAGATAACCCTAATAGCCTCACTATATATAGAACCCTTAAGGCTCAAAAACGTGGGGAATTTCTTTTCTAGGGTCAGAACACGTTTTGGGCAGCCTCCATCTCTCTCCTCTTCATCCTCTTGCTTATGGTGTTTGTGAACCATTAGAGGTGTGACACTTGTGACTCTAAGCCTTCCAAAGTCAACACAAGGAGATTTGGGATTTTTATTGCTACATAACAATCAAGGTAACATTATGAACCTATTCTAATATCTAATATGATTACTTGTATGCTAGAATTAGGGTTTATAGTCTTGGATAACATGCGTGTACAATAGATAAACCTAGATCCAAGCATTAGGGTTTGTATGAGCACATATGATGTCTTATGACCAAAACCCATCAAGATGATCATAGGAATTATTTGTAACCTATGTGGTAGTTTAATTCTTGATCATATTGTGTTTTAACGGAGTCCATAACTTGTCCTTAAGTTATGGAAAACCAAACGTCACTTGAGTTAAAACCATTAAAAGAACACAAGAGTTAGAAAAATGAAGAGTCTTCATTTTTATTACTCTAATAAACTCATAAGTTACAAGAAATGAAAAGTTTTGAAAGTTTACAAAACTTGCCCTCAAGTTTTGGAACAAGTAAAGTCATGTTAACAACTTTAGTTCCAACCCTTAGAATTTTAAAAGTTAAAATTCAACCCTTATACTTATATTATTATGATTTAATAATTATATATATATATATATATATATATATATATATATGTGTGTGTGTGTGTGTGTGTGTGTGTGTGTGTGTGTAAGAACAAAGTCGTCTTACCGCTAGTACGCCTCATTCACGAAGCCGGTCTATAAGGTGGGTATAAGGTTGTTGCCTATAAAATGGCAACTTAATGGGTGTCCACTCTCACCCGCCGCTTGCTTGACTAATGGAGGGTCGTTAGCCGAATGGGTAAGACAAGGACTTATAAATTCTCATTAAAAGTATGATGAATATTATAAAGTAACTAAATGTTTTATTAAATTCCCAATCTTAGTTACTTTAGGAAAAATGTGAATAAGGTGCTAATCCATGAAATTACACTTTACACTTTGTTTAAGTCGTTGGTGGAGCGTGTGTGGTTAACCGGCACACTAACTTGGACTTAACAAGATAGGTAAAGGGTGAATTAAGGTTTATTATAGTATCGGTGGAGCGTGTGTGGTTTACCGGCACATCGATTGAGTGATAAACTTTAAGGTTACCAAGTGATTTGGATGGTTACTTCACACCTCGTTTTGTGATCCTCGGTATCCCAGTCACAAAACTTGGAGGGCACACTCGAGATTGAAACATGCCTTTGAAAAGTTCATTGAATCTCAAAGAATCTAGGAATTTCTAAGAACCAATCAAAAACCTAATATTTAATATTTCGGTTTTCGTGGTGGAAATTGGTGAATCGTCATTCACCTACCTTTCAAATATGTTATAGCTTGGATTACGGCATACCTCTTCTAAGTTATAATATATTGTGATTGGGTCCTAGCCTTAAAATTACATTTGGGTGTTTTATTAAGGACTCTCTTAATCTCTAAACTAATCTTGTCATTTTCTTTCAGATGTCTTCAAACAATGCTGCTTGTGGCTCTAACCCTAATGGCTCCTTTACCGTTATGAACTTGTGTGGGAAAGTCACCTTTGATGGATCCAACTTCAATGAGTGGATCAGAAACATTAGGGTGATTACCCGCTACGAGGACAAAGAATATGTCCTTGACAAGGAGCTTAAGGAGATTGATGAGACCACTGCAACTCCCCAGGAGATCGCTGACTTTCATACACATGAAAGGGATGCTACGAAAGTGGCATGCGTCATGATGGCCACGATGACAGCGGAACTCCAAAAGTCCTATGAGGATTTCTACCCTTATGAAATGCACCAAGATCTGATGGAAAGATACCATCAAAGTGCATGACAAGAGAGGTATGAAATCATCTGCTCCATGATAACAGCCATGATGAAGGACGGGGAATCCGTCACAAGCCACATGCAGAAAATGCAAAGGTACGTGGATCGTTTGCTAAAGCTTAATGTGAACTTCCCTGAGGAGCTTGCAATAGATATCATTTTGCACTCCTTACCATCGTGCTATGATCAATTCCGCATGACATATCACATGAATAAGGAAGAGGTCACACTCAGCAAACTTCAGGGACTTCTCAAGACCGCAGAAACAGGTCTTAAGGGGAAGTCGGTTGTTAACACTCCTACTCCAAACTCTACTCCGGTTTTGGCAATCGGGAAAAGTCGAGGGAAGAAGAGAAAGAGCTCTTCTAAGGTTACCAAGGCTCGGACCCTTGATGGCTCTTCTTCAAGTTGAACCAAGAAAGGTTTCGTCACTCCTTCTTCTGACCCAAAAGAGGCTGAATGCTTCTATTGCCATGAAAAATCACATTGGAAGCGGAACTGCCCAAAATACCAGAAAGATGTGAAAGATGGGAAAGTTAAACCCAACCATGCAGGTATTTACACTATCATTTCTAATAACTCACCCCATTCTAAATCTTGGGTCCTTGATATTGGTTGTGGTATTCATATTTGTTGTGACTTGCAGGGACTAAGAAGAAGTGAGAATGTGGAGCAAGGAAGAATAAACTTAATCATGGGGAATAGGAAAGCTTTACCTGTCACCAAGATTGGAGTTTATACTTTATCGCTAAGTAGTGGGTTTAGTTTAGATTTGAATAAGTGTTGTTATTCGCCAGAAATGGCAAGAAATATTATTTCCTTTCATGCATTGTATGAACAAGGTTTCACCTTTTCGTTTGATAATGAAGTTGGTTCGATTAATGCTTTCTTTAATAATGTTCTTTATTTTAAAGCATTACCTTGTGATGGCGTGTATGAAACAGTATCTGTGGTTGATAACTTAGGAAATAATGTATTGTGTATTGATTCTGTTAATAATAATAACTTGGATAAAGCATCATTATGGCATTGTCGTCTTGGACATATAAGCAAGAAACGCATAGGCCAACTCCAAAAGGATGGAGTCTTGGAGTCATTTGACCTAAAGTCAGATGAAAGTTGCGAATCATGCTTACTTGGAAAAATGACAAAGTCACCCTTCACAGGCTCGTGTGAGAGGGGTGAAGGTTTGTTGGACCTTGTACACACGGATGTGTGTGGACCATTCAAACATGCCACAAGGGATGCTAATCATTATTATTTGACTTTTACCGATGATTATAGTAGATATGGATATGTCTACTTGATCAAGCATAAGTCAGAGACTTTCGAAAGGTTTAAGGAATTTAAACAGGAAGTCGAGAATCAATTGGGCAGGAACATTAAGATGCTTCGATCCAATCGTGGTGGTGAGTATCTTAGTTCAGAGTTCCTTAACTATCTAAGGGAATGTGGGATAGTCTCACAATTGACACCTCCCAGGAGACCACAGTTGAATGGTGTGGCTGAGAGGCGTAATCAAACCTTGTTGGATATGGTTCGATCCATCATGATTCGAGCTTCGCTACCAATCTCATTCTGGGGTTATGCCTTAGAGACTGCCGCCCATATCCTTAATCTAGTCCCTACAAAGAAAGTTGCCAAAACTCCTCACGAGATGTGGACTGGTAAAGTACCCAAACTAGACCACATCAAGATTTGGGGTTGCGAGGCTTTCATGAGACGCGAGACTCATGATAAGCTCGAACCCCGAAGCAAGAGGTGTATTTTCATCGGCTACCCACAACAATCATTTGGTTACCTCTTCTACAGACCTAGTGAAAATGTGATCTTTGTAGCTAGGAGGTATTTCTTTAGAGAGAGAGAGTTCATAAGCCAAGGAAACAGTAGGAGGCAAGTTGATCTTGAAGAAATTCAAGAGTCAAGAGGTGAAGGAACTTCAAACCCTAGCACTCAACTTGAGGAGGAAACTCCTATTGAGCCAATTGACAAGTCTGTACCTCTGAGGCATTCCACAAGGGTTAGGAATGCTCCTGAGCATTACTATGGATTCCATACTACTGTAGAAGGAGATACACTTATCAGTGATGAGACACTGATGGGTCTGGATGAACCTAACAGTTACGCGGAAGCCATGGCGGGCCCTGAGTCAGCCAAGTGGAAAGAGGCAATGGACAACAAAATATAGTCCATGTATGACAATCAAGTTTGGAACTTGGTTGAGAATGTACCAGGTCGTAAGACAGTTGGGTGCAAATGGGTCTTCAAGAAGAAGACCGACATGGATGGTAAAGTACACACTTATAAGGCTAGACTGGTTGCAAAGGGCTTCTCTCAAATTCCTGGAGTGGACTATGATGAGACCTTTTCTCTAGTAGCCAAGATTAAGTCTATTCGGGTTCTTTTGGCCATAGCTGCATTTCATGACTATGAAATATGGCAAATGGATGTCAAAACCGCTTTCCTTAATGGAATGTTGGCTAAAGATGTTTACATGAGTCAGCCAGGGGTTTTGTCAGCAACGAGTACCCTAATAAAGTGTGTAAGCTTGAGAAATCCATTTATGGATTGAAGCAAGCACCTCGCAGATGGAATCTTTGCTTTGATGAAAAGGTCAAGGAATTTGGCTTTTCTAGGAGTGAAGATGAGTCTTGCGTGTATGTCAAGGCTAGTGGGAGTATAGTTAGCTTTTTGGTGTTGTATGTGGATGACATACTTCTCATAGAAAATGACATCCCAACCCTGCAGGAAGTTAAGTCCTGGCTTGGGAAGTGTTTCTCTATGAAGGACCTAGGAGAAGCTACCTATATTCTAGGGATAAGGATCTTGAGAGATCAGAGTAAAAGACTAATTGGACTTAGTCAGAGTACCTACTTGGATAAGGTGCTGAAGAGATTCAACATGCAGGACTCCAAGAAAGGAGAGTTACCCATCCAGAGTAATGCCAGATTGAGTAAGACACAAAGCCCTAGCACTGAGGCTGAGATAGCAGAAATGAGTCAAATACCTTATGCTTCGGCTGTAGGATCAATCATGTATGTTATGACGTGTACTCGACCTGATGTAGCCTTTTCCCTAAGCATGGTTAGCAAGTATCAGGCGAACCCTGGCAAGGCACACTGGACTGCGGTAAAGAATATCCTCAAGTACCTACGGAGGCCTAAGGACTGGGTCCTTACCCTCAGTGGGAGTGATGACTTGAGAGTTGTAGGGTATAGTGATGCTAGCTTCCAGACTGATAGAGATAATTTCCGCTCTCAGTCGGGCTGGGTCTTTACCCTAAATGGAGGAGCAATTTCTTGGAAGAGTTCCAAGCAAGAGACAGTGGCTGATTCAACTTGTGAATCAGAGTATATTGGAGCTAGCGAGGCGGCAAAGGAGGTGATATGGCTGAAGAACTTCATTGGAGACCTTGGAGTTGTACCAGCTATAGAAGAGCCAATGGAAATTTTCTGTGATAGTGAAAGTGTTGTCGCCTTAGCCAAGGAACCAAGGGATCACGGGAGATCCAGACACATCGACAGAAAATATCATTTTATCAGACATCGAATAGAAGAAGGACTCCTCATGGCAAAGAGGGTATCATCGGATGAGAACGCAGCAGATCCCCTCACGAAGGGACTGACTCGGGTTAAGCATCTCCAGCATGCTCGGAGCATAGGGCTGAAGGATGATATTAGATTTAGTAGTTAGATAACCTTGAAATTTGTAAAGTGTAATTGACATTAGATGATGAATAAAAGGTGTTTTATTTATGAGTAAAGTGTCGCTATCTCTTGTCGATGGTTTACTATATTTCTTTTGCATGTTTTGACTTCCAGAATAATTTCTTTTGGTATAGCATATTATTCAAACCTCCACAGTCGGTCATATGTCGGAAGTAGGTATGAATCAAGACTGTCATGATTGGTTGCAGAGGTCTAAGGTGTTGGACAAGGCTACAACAATCATGAGTGCTCATAAGTTCTGAGCATTGGACTCAACCCACGCTCACTGGAATCACTTCATGGAATTCTATCTCGAGTGATCGTGAGACGGTAATATCATATAAGTCTTCAAACCTAGAGATATGATTTGTTACTTACAAGTTGGTTGTGCATTGATTGTATGCAAACGCATTGGTAACTTAATGTTATAAAACGTGCTTTTGTGTATAATTCAATGAGTGGTAGAACAAACATATGAGTCGAAGTTTATCTGTTCCTTCTTGGATTAGAAGCTGATATCTGGGCCCCTCGATGATTTTGTTTTGACCTATGTACCGGGCCCGGTCAGAACTAAGTTGATGTATTCAATTAAGTTCTTTGTCAAACAAATTGGAAATCGGGAAACAAACTGCTGGACAATAAGTAAGACATTGTTGCATGTATTTGTCCTGCTGATATCTAGAACAGAGGATTATATGATCAGTTATCTTAAATGGCGTATCAACATCTTCTCAGTTCCGAGAGACCTTGAAAGAGCTACGATTGCCGGTCGGTTCCTAAAGTACTAGAGTTATAGTTATTAGACTTATCCAAGTGGGAGACTGTTGGATAAGGTGTCTAAGTCCATAGCTATTTCGGGTCAGTACTTGACCCGACCCGACATGGTCCATTTGGGTTGCATGGCACCATGCAATTGGATAGACTAAATGAGAGGAATAACACTTGGAGATTATTAATATATTATAAGTTCTAATATATTAATAATATTATTTGATTAGTTTGATCAAAGAATTAATTTGGAATTAATTAAGTGATCAAAAGATAACTAATTAAATATATGGGTTGATTATGTAAATCATTCATATCTTGTATAGTGGGCTAAGAGGCTCCATGGATTATCAAGTTGGGTTCTACCCATAGGATGCTCCATGGGAGTTACAAACCCATGGGTCATGGAAATGAAGAGTCATGACACATTAGGGTTTACATGGTGTAACCCTAGATGTGTCAACACTATATAAGGATCCCATTCTCCACCAAAATCGGCTACACATAAGAAACAAGAGGGCTAGGCCGATTTCAAGAAGTGTGTATTCTCTCAAAAGTCTTTCCAAGAGCATTTGGTGTTGTGTGAAGCATTTGAGGCATCACACTTGGGGTGCTAGGCTCACAAGGTTTCAAGGAACATAAGCAACAACAAGGTAAGTTATTCTATCTTTCATTCAAGTTAGAAATTGTTCCCCATGTATGCTAGATAGGAATATAACCTTGGAATTCAACTTTGCATGATAATTAGACAAACATAGATCCAAGGTTATTAGGGTTGCATGTACACTTAGGAAGTGTTAGAATGCTCAAAACCCATCACAGTCATCCCTAGGATGGAATACTCTCGCATCCCGCACATGTTTGGCCTAATCTACCCTCGGGTTGGAATACTAAACATATCAGGTCCAATCAATCATAGGGTTTGGTCATCCTCAGTATGGAATACCCTAGATTGGAATACCTCTATGAACATAACTCGGGTCTACTCATAACCGGAGATCCAAGGATCTATCCTTGCGTCACATCCACCATCCTCAGATTTGTCACAATAGAGTGCAACTCCCCCGAATGTTCAACCATACATCCAACCTGAATGCGCTCCTACAGAAGACATAACCAACATGATCTCTATGCCTACATCCTATGAATGGAATTCCCTTACGTGGTCCTCACCATAGGTCTAGATTGCCTCTGAGCCCACACCATGAGTCTGGTATGCCCTCTCTGGCCCTCAGCTCATGACTGGAATGTTCCCGATGACCGATCGACACTACTGTCATCACTTCAGTTGCCCAACTCTCCGACCCAACAGATATCCACTTTACTCCACCACCCGAAGGACCTAATCGACGCTTCTCTCATCAACGAACAACATAACGATACAAAAACTACTACCACACATGAATCCCAAGTCCTAAACCCACTTCAACTTTTCCTGCTACCATATGACGTTTCTCAAGAGAGGTTGAAACCTCCTTGGTCCCAACTTGTCTGCCCACAACCCGAACATCAGACACATCTGATTACTGAACCAAAACATACACACAAATAGCAGTCCTACGCCCTGCTACCAACTCCTGCCAACATAATGAACATTACATGACCCACGCAAGCCTCACATCCTACCTGATCTTTAGTGACCCATCTTCCCCTTACTTTAGACACGCTATGGCTCAATCAAAGATGAAATCAACCCAAGACAAATCACAATACTCAAACCATCATCAACATATCTATCACTACTGGCCCACCAGTACGACACTCATATCTAACCCATATCACCCTTCTGGTTGGAAAACCAATCATGTCTAATCAATTCAATTGTAGAGCTGAAATTCTAAGGGTTTGTTGGCCTACCGCCTCAACCCTACCGCTCCTTTTGAGCCTCCATGCCTATGACTTTCAGTCGGCCCGCACCGGGTATGTTGGCCTACTGCATAAAGAAGGACTGCCTCAACCCTATATAAATGCCATAGACGATCATGAGAAAGATCTAGCCTGGTTCCCAAACCTGAAAGACACAACATTCTAATCGCAAGCCCTCATAAAGCTGACGAGTACCCATTCGGATCTACTCCCAGTCCCCAACTGGAGTATTACTCGATCCAAGAAGATTAATCCTATGAAACACTCCGAACTGGTGAGATCACCAAGATCCTCTGTACTCCATCCGATCTCTAATAACAACTTCCAATGAAACCAAAAATACACCGGAGTCTTCAGCCTATTCTAGGAACATGTTCAATACTTAGGGACAGACCTTCCATTTGATATAGCATAGCAGCATACTCAATACCTGCTCATTGATCTACAAACACATACAAAGTCTTCAGCATGAGTGGACCGCCTCACTAGGCCTTCAGTCTATCCGGACCGCTATAAACTTTTGAGCATCTCCCTGGACCACCCCTCCTAGTGATCTTCCCCATGCAGACTGTTCTCACCCACTTAGGGCTCCGCACTCCTGAGCTATTATGTGGACTCTAATCCCTGCCTAACCCTAGGCCTCATGTCAATCCTCCACCCTCTCGGAAATCCATGGTTTGTTCCCTAACCCGTGTGTCCACCACATACGCTAAATAACCCGCATACCCATGCTGAATGTACTTCCGAACCCAGGCAGCTAACCAAACCCTCAATATATCGATCCAAAAACCCTCCAAGTCCAGCACACCCTTGACCGAATATTCGAACTGAACTCAATTCCTAGCTAGAACTCCAACCTGTTCCCCAACTTCTGCTATCAAGCACCAAGAAGATGTGTTTTCTTATGTTAGGGAGTTTTACCGAACCCTCAATCAACACAACCCTCAAAATAATCAGCCACTAGGGCCTCCATTCTCCCTGTCAGGTTATCAAAATTATCCCCGTTTCAAAACACCTCTCGTTTCTGCATCCCGGGGTAGCTATCCCACACTTAGATTCGACTAAGCCTTCATAATTCATGAAAATGGGAGGATTCTGAATCCTTCTCACTTCCCAATGATCGATCTGATGACAACCAACTCTTTCCCCACTATTGCTTCATTACTAGCCCATCCCGATTTTCACACACTTCCAATAACCAGATGAAAACTTGTTGGACCCAGTGAAACCGAAAATCACTAATGCTTGAGTGACCCCACACGCAGGTCCTGAAGACCAAAAGATAGATGCTCCAACTAATACCTCGGCAACGAACCCCTTCCAATGGCGCTTTAGTCCGTCAATCACTAACGGCTGCTAACCACTAAATCCTGACAAAGCTGAATAACCCTTCTGTGGGACCCTATCCGCAGACCTCCCACATAATACCCCTTTTTTCTAGAGGTGTTCCTAACAAGCTTCTCGCTCTTGGGATCTAGAATGATTTTCTTCAGGGTTCTCACCCTGACTCACTTACCAGCTCAAACGTCCACAGCTGAACTACAGTAGCTGAAACAACCTATGCCCTAAATCAGGCTACAAAATACTCCCAAGACATAATTTACAATCCCAAAAGTGCAATAGATCATACAATCAATCCTTACTGCCTGATACAAGAGATCCAAGGCAATCTAGACTCCACACCGACTTATGCCACATCGACCCACCTGCGCTCACCGGTGCTGAAATAATGTTGTTAACCTCTGTAACCAACTAACCCTAAGCTGGAAGACAACCTGCTCCTGGGTCAGAAGCTTGCTAACTCCTTCGAGCTCGAAAAATGGAGAGGGCATAATCATTGCCATACTAAACGACGATCCAATCCAACAATTAACCATTTCACTTTCAACTATAAAACCCCACCGGAACATAACCATCACTCCTTTCCGGTGTCCCAGCAACGCACATTCCGGCCTGGAGCAACCCTGGAGCCTCAAATCTAGAAACTCATATGCTAGCGTCTCCCGCTCAACCCGAGGAATGCAACGAGTACAGATCATCTTCTTGATCCCAGATAACTACAGCCCTCTGCTCATCAGAATATGCACCAATAACAAGTCCTGGTGCTGGAAAGCTTGACTAGCTCCTCTCCCTGCTGTCGTTACAGCTGTTGAAGCTGCCACAACAATTGTCTCAGCAATGGCTGCATGGCGTTCGACAAAATACTCAACTATGACAGTCTTGAAAGACCCAATCAATATCTGGAATTTTTCCCTGAATGATCTCAATCACCTACTCCCAGATGATCTCCTTAACACGATCCTCTGACAATACTGGCCTATCCTGGCTGCCAGCTCTCAATTCTGATCTAGATCCAGTCTCAAGACATCTCACATAATCCATACCACAACAGGGAACCGACTCCCTACCAAAACCCTTTGGGTTGTGGCTTCCTTGATACGCGTATAGGTACTGTGCTTTTAGTAGTACGGGCCAATACTACCTTCCACACCTACCCATATTTGTCCCTATTATCATCATAACGCTCTAACAATACACACACACACACACACATATATATATATATATATATATATATATATATATATATATATATATATATATATATATATATATATATATATCGAGCGATAAATCCTTACTCCTAGAGGAATGCTAAATATCTCATAACTGGCCTCCCGACCTCTCACTATCCACCCATTCATGAAACTTCCACCAACCCCTGCAGCACTAGTGTATGCTAACCATACATAAAGCTGGACCCTATAGACTTTCGAATATCCAATCCTACCCTAAGCCCTAATCAATAAGAACAGAACATAAGGCCAGATCAAAAATTCTCAAGCTATAAGATCTTAATTATATACAACTGTGATGCATACACAAGTAACCACAGTAATGATGTCAATCTCATATAAGGAAAACCCTAGGCTAACAGGCATCATGTACTCATGCAATTCTATCATGCAATTCCTGAAGATCCCTATCCTAGTACTAGCATACTATTCTAACATACCACAATATCTAATAACCATATGGTATTTTGGGGTCTACTTACTGGCTCTGGCTGATCGTACGCTTCGCATTCTATTTTACTTATTTTGAAAACCATTTAAAATCATTTTGAAAATCTTTCCTTGATTTGAGACTGGATTCACACGAGTGTTCCTCCAATTCACTCAAACCAAGGCTTTGATACCAACTTGTAACACCCATAAAATTCAACCAAATTTAAAACTTTTTAAATCATTTGAAACCATTCAGTTATTACAATTTGTTTTCAAAATAGTTTATACATCAGATTTCCCATAAATCATAATCGTCAATCGAGGAAGTGTACGGTCACCCTTCGCCTCCCGCGGCCATCCGCTCAACCTAAAACAATAAGCTGAAACTGTAAGCCCGAAAGCTTAGTGAATTACCTCCAAAATACCCGTACATACAACAATACACATACAATAACAAACAACATACTATGGGTCCAATCATCCATCGGGATGGAATACCCCAGGCCCTCAACCATTAGGTTGGAATGCCAATATACCGATACACTTCACAAAACACATATACAACTAATAGCATGTACCAAGTCCACAGCTTTACAGACTGGATTACCCCTAGGCCCACAATGTGAGTCTGGATTGCCTTCCGGGCCCACAACTCACATCTGGATTGCCATCGAGCCCACAGTGCGAGACTCCCTCTGCTCATATCTAGAACGCTCTTGGGTTTGTTGGTTACTGCACGGAGCAGTTTCACCTCAACCCATCCCACATAATATGTCGACATATAACACAACTAATGCATATACAGATAATCACATAATAGGACAGGTAGTCCTACAGATCTACCCAACTTGCATAACAATCAGCATGTAGACAGTCGGACCAACTATGGGTCACTAAGAATAACCACCTTCGATCTACCAGGCTACCGATCTAATAGATCATACTAGCATATAACCACCCCATCTACCAGGATACTGCATTAACATATCACAACAGTAATAATCCCAGGAACAAACAAATCAGGGCCGGCCTTGGTGCCTTAGACCCTTGAGTATAGTGAGGATAACTCACCTTGCAATGCCGGACTGAACCACGAATCACGCTCCCAAAACACTGCCCCAAACTCCAACACCTATAACCATCAAAGATCCCATTCATAAATTCCCGCTTACCAATTATCCTCAAAAGTCAAAATGGTCAACCCTTGGTTAAAGTCAACTATCAAGGTCAACAGTCCATGTTGACCTTAACTCGTCGAGTACCTTCAGCTACTCGCTGAGTTCCTTGCATAACCTGCCAACTCGCCGAGTCAACATGACACTCGCCGAGCCCAAGGCAATCTTCATCAGACTAGCCGAGTTTCTCATCCAACCCGTCGAGTTCATGATCATCTTCGTATGACTTACCGAGTCTACAACGCGATTCGTCGAGTCCCTTCAGTCCTTCATCCATATAGATGCTTTTTAAGCCATGCTAAGGCTCCATACTACATATCCAACTTCCCAAGGCATGCTTATTACGTAAAGTTGCAAAATTTACATGCATGTAAGCCTCTAATGACTCAAAATGCCAAAACCAAGCTTGAAATGAGGTTTTACACTTAAGGAGGGGTCCATACTTGCCAAAGCTGATAGCTTTATAGATTTAGAGACCAAGGAGAGTTCAGATCTGAAGTTACAACTGCAGATCCAAGCTCATACCCAAAATTAGCTTCACAATATGCTAGAAAATCCCAAAACTTTAACCAAATGAGATATAGAATGAAATTAGGTCAAGGTAACGACTTGATACCTTCCAAAAGATGCCATCTGAGGTAGATATCAGATCCCCACATGTCATTTTCTCCTAGTCACTTGCTCTTCAAGTTCTTCTTACAAAGATAAACCTTCCAAAGCTTTTAAGCACACAAATAGGGCACACTCACACGAATTAGGGTTTCTGGACTCTCAAGAGGCTGCAAAGGAACTAAAGGAGGCTAATGATCCCTTAAATAGGGTGCCAAACCCCGGAAATTAGGGTTTCACCCTCCAGCTCCAACTCGTCGAGTCACTTTTTCAACTCGGCCCAAACCCGCTGCTACTCGACAAGTCAGACAACCAACTCGTCGAGTAGATCTCGTATCCACGAGAATTTATAATCATAAATTGGTATTTGAAAATCGGGGCGTTACATATTTAATCAAAGAAATGATGAAAACTCACTTTTCTAACCAATCATCATGCATGCAACCTGCCATATTTCTTTGTATGACTTTAAATTGCCATATCTCACACAATTATTAACCAAAATTAGAGATTCATTTTTTGTAATATAACATTGTGAGTTAGCTTTCAAACCCATCTACCGTCACTGGAAAATTCCAATATTTCCATTTTTAATAATTTTTACAAAACTCTTGCTCAAACAGCACCTTTTTTGTGAATACTTGTTTTGTATTGCATGTTTAAAGGTCTTATTCCTCACTAAAAATCTAGGAAAAATTAATTTTAGCACTTAACATCAAGTGCTAATAGGGACAAAAATATATTGATTCAAAAGCCTTTGGAACATGTTGCAAAACTTCTCAAAGTAACATCAATAATCGTTACCAAAATCACAAGAACCAAGTTTTCTCTATAATCTAGTGAGCCTTTAGGCATGTTTTTCGACATCAAAAAATAAGAAAACAAGTTTTTATTGTTATTAAATTATATGAAGATGCATTCTGAAAATTTTCAACTCAATATATACTTTCTTTATTTTTACATGAAAATAATAATAAACTAGAATGTTAAAGCATATAAAATACTTACACTAGTAAATAAATTCTGGAAAATTTTATGAATGACCTATACTGTAAAACAACATCCCCCATAAAGTTTGAGAAATTTTTATTACTATTTACTATTAGTTTTTATTTTAATGTTATTATGCACAAATAAATAACAAACGCTGGGTTCCAAGTGATAAAAATCATATTTATTATTTTTCGAAGCTTCTATATAATATATAATCTTCACAAAAGTAAATAAGTGAAAAATAGTTAAACTTATCCGAAATTCACAAAAACTTACCAGGAAATCGTTTATTACATTATAACCATAAATAAAAAATTTGGGACTTTAACTTAACTGTTTACTATTTATTTCTATTTTCTTTGTATTAAACACACTTAAATTTTATAAATAGGAATTTTCCGTTCAAAAGTGACTTTAAATAATTTTCCCAGATTATATACATTGTATATGAAGTTTACAAAAAGTTTGGTAATTTTCGTTAATGGTTTACTAATTATTCATGAATTAATGCTTATTTAAGTGAATAAAACAAAGAAAATATCTAAACTATTTGGAAACCAACTTTTAAATTTTTCCCAGCTTGCATATATGTAATAACACTAGTAAAAAATGTTTGGGGAATTTTTGAAATTGTTTTATATTTATCTCTATTTTGATAGAATAAATACACAAAAATCAGAAAAATTGTGTTACATTATTTGAAAATACATTTTGTTATTTTTCCCAGATTATGTAATCTGTAAAACAGTTACACAAAAATTATAAGAATTTTTCATTATATTTTACTATTTTCCATGATTTTATGACTATTCAAGGAATTAAAATGTTGAAAAATAGTTAGACTAATCAAAAATTCAAGAAAAATTATCTAAACATCTTTGACTTCTTTTGAAACTGAAATACAAAGTTTGGGAAAGTTTAGAATTAAATTGATTCAGTTTTTGAATATTTAATCATTGGAACACCTCTTAAAATGTTAAATATTAACATTTCAATAATGAGAATTTTTCACTTAAATTGTTATATAACAGTTAACTCACAGAAATCTAAATTTCACAGAAAAATATTTGCAACTTATCAATATTAAATTTTGACACAATATTGGCATAATTCAATTGTAGTAGTAAGTATACTAGTATTAGATTTCGATTGGAGACTAATTAGTGTGTAATATCGTTTAGGAATCGATAATGGTACAAGGGGAACTTAGTTCAAGGCATCATTTGCATCATCTCAAAGCATTGTGAGTATTCACGCATTCCCCTATTTTAAGTTTTTATGTTTTGGGGTGGAAAAGCATGTTCGAAAAACTGTTCATTGTTTGTTGTATTTAAATTGATTTGTATAAAACTTGATTGCTATATTTTGCCATGTATGTCTATGCAATACGAAACATGAGGCTTTATCATCTTAAGTCCCTTACCTTACACTTTTCTCCAACCATTAACTCTTTGAGCCAATGGTCATTATGGATAACGCTGTTAGGAATTGACAACTCCTCCTTGCCCGATTGCTTGAGAGCAATATACCATATTCATATATGGAACGATAAGCATAGATCTTGGTAGGGCATCAGTCATAGGCTTGGTTGTGAACTCATTGTGTACTCATATACATACAAAACTAGCTTACTTATTATAGCGAAGAACTCTTAATATTGCAAACTTATTTACTTGTCTTAGCAACAAATTTGGTTGCTCATTATAGCAATGAAACTTGTTTACTTGTTTTAGTAACGAACTTTATTTCCCATGAGAATATGAACGTTGCATCTTATTTGGGCAACATATTTTATTTCTCATGATGACAACAAACTTTGATTATGCAAACTTATTACTCATGTTTGCAATATATTTTTTATTTATGGAAAATTTATTACTCGCTTTAGCAACGAACTTCTATTCATGAAAAATTATTTACTTATTTTAGCAATGAACATTTGTTTATGGTAACTGTTATCAATATTCTGATTATCATGATTTCAAACTATATTATGTTAGAAACTTGTGAGTACTCACCAACTATTTTTATAGTTGACGCTCGTTTTACATGCTTTTTAAGGAATCATTGAGTAAGTGACACTTAGGAAACTTCATTTTTTAAGAGCATTCGCATGTGTTGTATTTCAATTTACATTGTATCTTCATTTAAAAAATTGTTCAAACTCATTGTAAATTTGTAATGATTTTTAATACTACGGTTGGTGTTGTCTTTTAACTTTTTTATGAAACCCTTTGTACTGCCACACCCCATATCTCCGCTTTAACGGGGTGTGACAATTATGATTGGATAGGTTGGGTCCCAGTCGGGCACTCACATTACTGATGGCGAGAACCTAATGTTTAGATTGCCTTCGGGTGGGATTGCATCACCTTTGACCAGTCGTTGGGATTTGTCTCGATCCTTGGGTCTCGCTATTGTGAAAATCTCATCTATTTTGATCGGTTGTTTTCTTGCTTCCTGGTGGGTTCTTTTATCTTTTCGGTCAGCTTCGAACATTGACCATAGGGTCCTTACTATTTATGTTAGGTCTCCATTCAATTGCTTGTCCTCTACTTCTCTTTTGAGTATCGCTCATTCACCGGTGTAGTGTGCTTTGCTCTTGTGGTATTCGCAGTATTCGCTTTTTCCTTCTCTGCCCGCTGTCGGGTGTTTTCTATGGCGCATACTTTCGACCTTTGGCGCCTTGAATTGTCTTTGACGAATGGGCAAAATCTACGGGAGGAATGTCTCGAATCTTTGCTCTGTTTTTTGTGGTTTCCATAGTTGCTCTCTTTATGGTTGTGGCGAGAGTAGGAGTCGACTGATTCTTGTTTAAGGTAGGTGTTTACTACATCCTTTGAATTTGCTTGTTTGCGTTCTTCTACTTCTATCTGTAGGAGGTATTTCTCGACCATATATTTAAGCTCGTCT
This sequence comes from Lactuca sativa, assembly GCF_002870075.4. NCBI lineage: Eukaryota > Viridiplantae > Streptophyta > Magnoliopsida > Asterales > Asteraceae > Lactuca > Lactuca sativa. The sequence goes on along the minus strand of NC_056625.2, from coordinate 157,079,995 downwards.
CTAGATTTTGGCATTGTGCCTTGCATTTTTATTGACATGGGGCCTAGCAGCAGTCCCTGGGCGAAGGCGCTTGTGACTAAGAACTCTTCACGGCTTGGGTGTAACACCCCGATTATCGAATACCAATTTATGGTTATAATTCTCATAAATTCAAGGTCTAATCAACGATTTGGTTGCTTGACTCATCGAGTAGCAGCGGGTTTGGGCCACATGTTTAAGTGACCAACTCACGGAGTCGGAAGAGTGACTCGACGAGTTGGAGCTGGAGGGTGAAATCCTAATTTTTGGGGTTTGGCACCCTATTTAAGGGACCATTAGCCTCCCTTAGTTCCTTTGCAGCCTCTTGAGAGTCCAGAAACCCTAATTCGTGTGAGTGTGCTCCATTTGTGTGTTTTATAGCTTTGGAAGGTGTATCTTTGTAAGAAGAACTTGAAGAGCAAGCTACTAGGAGCAAAGGACTTGTGCGGATTTGATATCTACCTCAGATGGCATCTCTTGGAACGTATCAAGTCGTTACCTTGACCGCATTTCATTCTAGATCTCATTGGATATAGTTTTGGGCTTTTCTAGCATATTGTGAAGCTATTTTTGGGTATGAACTTAGATCTGAAGTTGTAACTTTAGATCTGAACTCTCCTTTGTCTATAAATCCATAAAGCTAGTAGCTTTGGCAAGTATGAACGCCTCGTTAAGTGTAAAGCCCCATTTCAAGCTTGGTTTTGGCATTTTGAGTCATTAGAGCCTTGCATGCACGTAAAGTTTGCAACTTTATGTGATAAGCATGCCCTGGGAACTTAGATATGTAGTATGGAGCCTTGGCATGGCTTAAAAAGAATTTGTATGGATGAAGGACTGAAGGGAATTGGTGAGTCGCATGGTAGACTCGGCGAGTCATATGAAGATGGTCAGGAACTCAATGTGTTGGATGGACAACTCGGCGACTCAAATGAAGATTGCCTTGGGCTCAGCGTGTGTCGTGGTGACTCGGCGAGTTGGTAAGTTATGCAAGGAACTCGGTGAGTAGCTGAGGGTACTCAACGAGTTGAGGTCAACATGGATTGTTGACCTTGATAGTTGACTTTGACTTTGACCAAGGATTGACCATTTTGACTTTTTAGGATAATTGGTATGTGGATATCTATTAATTAGATCATTGATTCTTATAGGTGTTGGAGTTTGGGGCAGTGTATTGGGAGCGTGATTTCGCGGTTTAGTCCGACATTGCAAGGTGAGTTATCCTCACTATACTAAGGGGTCTAAGGCACCAAGGCCGGCCCATTGGATATGTGATCCTAGTAGTCTTAGATGTTGAGTGTGAGTTAGCGTTGCATGCTAGTGGTTATGCGAGTTAGGTAGGCCTGTAGGACTACCTGTGTTATTATATGTTATCCGCATGCTCAGTAGTTATGTCATTATATATTAATATGTTATGTGGGATGGGTTGAGGTGAGATTTCTTTGTGCGGTAATCCAACAAACCCGGGAGCATTCTAGTTACAGGCTTAGGGAGACTCGTATTGTGGGTGAAGGGCCAATATATTTGGTTTGGGCTAGGCATTAATGCATGGATGGTTTAAGGTTGCTATTAATGTGTTTTGGACATCTTTTGTGTTTGTTTGAGTTTTCGGTATGGGTAGGTTTTCGGTCAGGCTTTGACCAAAAACCTGTTTTCGGTCTGATGTGTGTTAATATATATTGTTGTCAGGTTGTCAGAAGTAGTAGTTGCTTCCAATAGGTTTTCGGTCCATCCAAGTTGTATCCGATATTTCATAGTTGAATTGTATGCAAGCTTGGTTGTTTAATCTTCTTCTTCTTCATTTCTATTGCAGTTGATTGATCATTAGATAGATCCTATAGATTTGGGACTTAACAATTTGTATTAGAGAACTTCTAGTGTCAATCAATTGTGTTTTCTGTTTTCGGTTCATCAACAGTCTCATAACCTTCATTTTCAGTTCATTGGCAAGTTCAAATTTGCTCTAGTTTGAAGAATGGATCGTTGTTTGCTTTATCAAGATCAAGATCTGCATCAGATTTAAGTTTGTGATTGAATGCTTATAGTTTTCGGTTGTATCTACACACACCGAAAACTTATTGTCATTTTTAGTTTGTTCAGATCTATGTATTTGGAAGCATTTTTCGAAGTTTTAGTTGTGCGAAAAATAGTAATCGGATCAAGAATCAGCATTTTCACTGAAAAATCCTTAGTTTTCGGTTCATCTTCAGAAACCGAAAACTACCTTTTGTTCATTCTTCAGAAACTGAAAATCCAAGCATCTTCAGTAACCGAAAACCTTTCATTAGCCTTAGGAAACCGAAAACTAGCTTGATTCTAGTTTTCGGTCTAACTTTTCCACCGAATCCTGTCTTTGATCAATTTTATTTTTTTTCTTTCAATTTAATTTTCTTAAAAAAATCATATAAAACAACAACAACAACAACAACAAATGGTTTCTCAAAGCGTGACAGTACATCAGGAACTTGACATCATCATGGGAACAACTTCTCGGATTCCCCGACTCTTAAATGCTGAAGGCTTTCTGGAATGGAAATACCGGATCGAGAATTATATTAAAATGAAAGACTTCAAGATTTGGCACAATATACTTAGGGAACCAATTCGAATTAATACTATAGTGGATGACACAATTGTTGACAAACGGGTTGAAAATTATACAGATGAGGATTTTGAAAAGGTCGAAGAGCAGGAGAAAGCCCTTGCTACGCTTATAATGGCATTATCTCCAGAAATCGCTCAGGGTTTCCGTGAGTATAAATCTGCGAAAGCACTTTGGGAAGCATTAATAGAAGTTTATGAGGGTAATGAGGATATGAAGCAAAGTCATCAGGACATGCTTCGACAAAAGTTCAACATGTTCAACTATGTCCTGGGCGAAACTCTTGAGAACCAGCTCCAGAGGTTCATTACTGTCACTACAGAAATGAGTTCTGCAGGCGGTTCGGTAGCAAGATAAGAAATCAACAAGAAGTTGTTAAACTCCCTTCCAAAATCCTGGGATATGAATGTCTTAGTGATCAAGAAAACAAAAGACTTAAACAGGCTGAGTTTGGCAGAAACAATGGCTATCATCAAGGCTTGTGATCTTGATGACAAGCACAGGGAGATTAATCATGTTAATTCTTATTCCACTGCAAATCTAGGGATCCAAGCCACAAAAAACAATGCTTTTTCAAGCTTCACTATTGCACAAGCTCCTCAAGTTACCCCAACTCCTCATGTTCCACAAGTTCAACCTTTCATTACTCATCAACCGATTCAACCTACATCCTATGTTATCCCTTCCATGCAACGAGTTCAAGTCTCTCAACCTCAGATTATTTCTCAACAAGTTAATCCTAGTGTTGGCTCATCTAATGTTGCACCTCCTCAGTCTCATGGTTTCAGTTCTCAGATGTCAACCATGAAAGAAAAAGAAGAAAATATGGCTCTTGCCACGGGTTTGGTAAATTGCTACAATGCTTTTATCGCTGGAGAACTCTCCCCACAACTTTTGTTTGGCGACCTTGATCAGATTCATCCTGAAGATGTAGAAGAGATGGATATAACCTGGCAGATGGCCATGGCTGTGTTCAGGGCAAAGCAGTTTTCTAAGAAAACTGGCAAAAACAACTGGAGTGTGAATTCCGACAAAAAGGTCGGATTCAACAAAGACAAACTTCACTGCTACAATTGCCATGAGCCAAGGCACTTTGCTAGGGAATGTCCGAAGCCTGACAGAAGGGAAAATGTTGATCAAACCGTGGTGTTAGTTACCTATGTCCACATCAACAACAAAGGATCCTCATCAACCAATCAACCTGCGAATCTGGCAATGGTGGCTCAATCCTTTTATTGGGATGGTCAAATTTAGGCCCTGAATATCTCAGGACCTGAAAATATTTATTTGGCCCATATCGAGTATTGCAAACAGAAAGAGGCGGAGATAGATCCTGAAGAAGATATGGTGAACCTCCAGTTTTCCTTCATGGTGCAAACCACTTCTGAGTCATCTATGCCCGAGGTAAGTGAATCTGGTTTCTCTCCATCTTGTGCTAAACTATTAAATTTTTGCGAGAATCAATAGAGTTAACCAAGAGAGAGAACGAGAACTTAAAATATGAGGGATACACACTTAGGAAAAACCAAAAGCCCTTAAAGACTCAACTAGAAAATAAAATAAAGGACTTTAGGAAATTACAAGAGGATTATAGCAACAAATGTGAGAACTATGACCATATCAAATGAAAATCTGAAGTTGTAACCACGGAACTTGACACATTGAAAAATCATTTTGAAAATGCTGAATTTAATTTTAAAAAATACGATGGGTCAAGTGAAACTATTTTTAAAATGATCGAAGGACAAATGCACTGGAGAGATATTACTCATGGAAATCAGATAAAAGTTGGACTAGGATTTGAGAGTCTCCCCCTCCCTTCAATCATAATTACACTGCTATGCCCTTGTCTCAAGAAGAAATTGACAGAGAACCTTGCATGGTATATGGAAAGTCAGCTTGTGAGCAAGTAATACAGTCAAATAATAAGATTTTAGATACTAACGTTTCAAATTTGAGTGCAAATAAGTCCATATCTCAGGGGGAGCAGAGAGATGAAAAGTCTGATGTTCTTAAGTCTAATAATGATGATGTGTCAAAGTTTGGTGTCAGTCTGTGTAATGAGTCTGCATTAAATTCGAATTTAAAGAATTTTGTGTCTGGTGGTATTGTTTTTTCTGATGATAAGATTGCAGCTGATAATGCTTTGTTTGATAATGTATCTTTCTCTGATTCAAATGCTTCTACACCTTCCATACTTGCTTCAAAATCCTGTGATTGTTCTTGCAAATGTGAAAGTGTTAGAAATAAAAATAAAAGAAAGAAATCTGTCAAAAGCAGTGTCAAAACCAATGATAATAAACAAATTTGTTTTAACTGTGGCACTGCTGGACACATTGCAAGAAAATGTTTAAACCGGATATTTGTATCTAACACATTAAAAAGAGAAGAGAATGCATTTCGGGGACGATCTTTAACTAGAAAATCCCCCAGAATTCGTTCTCGAGATGGTGAATTGAACATAAATCCAAACAAGAAAATGGCTAATTTTCAAAAGAATAAACAGGTTTTCCATAAATTCAATAATAGTTTGCCAAAATCAACTTAGGCTAAGCCTAAGTCGATTTTCTCAAAGGGCAGAACCGGATCTTCAAATTCTTTGATTAGAAAATCCACCGGCTCGAAGCAAACTAACAAAGTTTCAAAACCTAACTTTAAGTGGGTACCAAAATTGAATTCAGATCAGTCACCATTAACCTCTAAACCCAATGAAAGGAAAGAATCAAATGAAAAATCTATGAAAGTGAAGGGTAAACCCAGGATTGTGATGACCTGGGTTCCCAAATCTGAATAAATTTGCTCCTTGTGCAGGGACAGTCGAGAAGGAGTATCGTCAGAACTTGGTATATCGATAATGGCTGCTCTCGGCTCATGACAGGAGATATCTCCCAACTGCATGACATTCAAACATTTAATGGGGGCTATGTCTCGTTTGCGGGCTGTGAAGATGGAAAAATAACTCAACAAAGAATATATTATTTTAAAGTCAGGCATTGTCATTTCGGAGGAGTGGATTCTTGTAAAATCTAAGCAAGATAGGAATGCCTACATCATAGACATGAACAACAATAACCCCGACAAAGTCACTTGCCTATTCTGCAAAGTCTCAGAACAAAATGCAATGTTGTGGTATTATCATCTCGGTCACGCTAATGCAGAGAATATGAATCAGCTTGCAAAGAACGAAATGGTCTGAGGTTTGGCTGTTAGAGATTTCATTACGTTTGAAAAGTGTGTTTCATGTGCTCAAGGAAAACATCATCGGAAACCACACTTTCCAAAGCAGGTTAACTCCATCAGTCAAGTGCTCCAGTTGTTACATATGGATTTGTTTGGTCTGGTTAACGTTCTCAGTATCAAACGCAATTCATACTGCCTCGTTGTGATAGACGACTACTCTCGTTTCACTTGGGTTTTCTTTCTGTCCAACAAAGTTAGGATCACTGACCTCATCAAGAAGTTCGTTGTGATGATAGAGAATTAGACCAGCAACCGAGTGAAAGCGTTGCGTACTGACAATGGAACGGAGTTCAAGAACGCTATTCTTGACCATTTTTGCGCTGAGAAAGGGATTGTGCGTCAATTCAGTTCTATTTGCACACCACAACAAAACGGTGTTGCCGAACGGAGGAATCGAACTCTTAAAGACGCCGCAAGGACGATGTTGTGTGACTCGAAACTTTCTGTGTTCTTTTGTGCGGAGGCGATTAACACGGCGTGATACGTTTAGAATCGCGTGCTGATCAACAAAGCCAAAATGAAAACACCATACGAAATTCTATACGGACACAAGCCATCTGTCAGCCATTTCAGAGTATTTGGCTGCCCTTGCACTCTTCTTCACTTGGAATCCAACCCCAAATTCATTGCAAAACCCGATTATTGCTATTTTGTTGGATACGCTGCTCGTACTGCATACAAGGTTTATAACAAGAGGACGAAACACATAGTGGAGTCTTTCGATGTTTGTTGGCTTGAAGAGAATGAGACAGACGCTAGAGTGGGTCCAGATTGGCTATTTTGAAAATAATTATTATTTAATGTGTCGTCGGATAATCAAGCAGGGTCTATGTCTAGTTTGAAAATAATTATTAAAGACGAAGAGGAAGAAGTTTTCTACATACCACCATTGGTTTCTTCAGATCCTCCGGCGGTGTCTGTGACAACCCGTAAATTATTTCGTCGCTGTAACCCATTCCCGTCAGTAAAACCCGTTTGTCTTTCAATTTTTGCCGTTAACATTTTGGATTAGGTCACTTAATTTAAGGCTTTTTTATGACATTGTGAGTATCCAACCCCGTTAGAAACACATGAAAACATCCCAAATTATTATTTAGAAAATTTTTAGTTTCAAGTACGTCGGGTTACAACAACTAAATCGGGTACGACCAAAAGTATCATTTAACGTCAGTATCGGGTAGAATTCCACCGGGTCTCAAACTCAAACCATATTTAACGTTGAAAGGACCTCATTTGAAGCCTTTTCCCTCTCACTCTACTCTCCCTCTTCAATCCAAACCTTTGATCCAAAATCACCCATTTCAAGCTCAAAATAGGTATGTAATCTATCCTAGCGCATAGTGTATCATCTTTAGCTTTCAAATTCGTGTTTAAATCATGAAATAGGACCAAATACATGTGTTTACGGCCCATGAACTATCCCAAACCGTAAACACCCATAAATGGGGTTTTGGAGCCCCAAAACCCTTCCAAACCACTTATGGAGCTTAAATATGACTTAGGGGCTTACAAGATTGGACTTAGAACACCAAAACCTTATCATTTGAGGGGTAAACATGAGTTTACGGCCCAAGAACATGCTTCGACCGTAAACACCCTTTCTTAGGCTGTAAACACCTTTTAAGGTGTTAAGATACCCCTTAAACACCTCATATGCCTTGGAATAATGTCTAGGATCCACCACTATTGTGTTAAGGACCTTAAGCATGCAAGAAACCATCCCTTTAGGAGACTACAGCCGTAAACCCCCCAAGGAATGGTTCCTGGGCCGTAAACTCCTATAAGGTGGTCAAATGGTGCCCTAACTTCCTTCCATGGCTTGTACTTTGGACTAAAAACACTTATGCTTAACCTAGGACCACCAAAACACAAAAGGATTGAGTATGTGAGAGTTCACGGCCATAAAATCCTATTTTATAGTCGTAAACTCCTTTATATGGTCCATATGTTGATCAAACCCCTTCCAATGCCTTAGAACTAAACCTAGCATCATCCATTAATTGTTGTAAGAACATTTAGGAACCAAGAACCCAACACCCATGAGTTTACGGCTGTAAACTCATGGGGATATGGTCTTAGCACTGTAATCTCCATTAGGGGTTTACTCTTGAATACCAAACTCCATATCTAGACCATACACCTCCTTAGATGCTACCTGGATCACTCTTAACGCTTGAAATGAAGTGTTTTCGTGCCTCAGAGCGTATATTCTTATCTAATTAGTATTTCAAAGTCTAATTAGATACAATTATGTATCTCTTCATATTACATAGGAACCCCACGTGTAATTAAGCCCCGAACTGACACTTAGCATCCAACCGACACATTTCTCGTCTGGTGAGTTCATACCCCTACACCTTTTTCCGTGTTTTCAGTGTTTTCAGGGGGGAATACAAGCAAAAGTACAAGAATATCTTGTACTCAAACTTATTATTTCATTTGAATTGTTTCATTTTCCGTATGCTTTTAACAATTGAAACCGTATTAACCAACCGTTTGACTTGCAGAGTTAGTTTTCAAACTGACTGCAAATCTTATTACATAGTGTTATATTGTATATTTCGCAAATGATTTTCCACTTCAATATTGTTAAAAGTCATCAAACTTAGAACTTTAGATACGTCCTCGGTTACACTCCACAGAGATACGCGAGTGGAGGACCCCCTTTGTAAGTAGAACTTAAAACAGGACTTTCTGCATTATTACTGGTAAATTCGTTAATCTTAATAATTGGAGACACGCCCTTTGAAACACTCCACAGAGATACGCGAGTGGAGGACCGCCCCTGTAACCAGAATCTCCTAGAGGGAGAACATGAATTAAGTGTATAGATCTATACGGGGCTGACTACCCCACACTAGGCTGCTAGCTATAGTCGGACCGAAAGGTCCAAGGGTGACAAAATTCATAAAATGATATTGGACTTCTTATTTCCATATCTAGTCTATCGTATGGTTATGGAACTCGCAATTTAGATAACAGAGATTTACTTGTTGGTAATAATCAATTTAGTAAGCTAATAACCTTAGGAATTAGTTTACTTTCCACACAATAGTTTTATATATGTGTTAAAACTAACATACATTTCAAGGATAACCAGGCCTTTAGGAAACTTCACACAAACACTTTAAGTATGGTAGATACTTGTACATTACACTCAGAACCGATGACCAACCACAATTTTTTAAGGAAAATAAGGGTTTTTCCTAGGATAACAGAACTCGTTTTTAACTAGATCGTGTAGTAACTAGATAACAAACTATTCTTAACGAAACTGTGTAACAAATGGATAAACAAACTTTACTTATAAGAAAATATGGGATTTTCTTGGGTAACAACCTTTTCAAAAAAACTAAAGGAAACTTGTTCTTTTACGAAAACAAATCGCTTATGAACTCACCAGCTTTATGCTGATATTTTCAAAACTGCTTGTATTCTCAGGTTCTCCTTAGACAGGTATCCCGCATTTTTTGTAGAAGACGAAGCATATGGAAGTCACGTCTTTACTTTTTCTTAGACTATTATATCTATAAAACATGTATTACCTTACTTTCAAGAAATGTAATGATTCTTGATGAGTTTAAGAAACTCTTTGATCGTTTAGATCTTATAACAGGTAAATCATGAAAGCGAAAAACACCAATATAAAGCACAAGAATGAATTTGAATATGTCGAATGATTCAATTGATTCAATCCTCAACAGAGCTCGATTAAGAACTTCCGCTGTAGAGGATATTAGGGTTACAAAAGATAAAGATCAAGTGCTTGACAAAATAATTTCCAAATCTTACGTACTAGGATGCATGCAAGCACCTATAAATACAAAACCCTATAAAATAACTCACGGATGGAGAGGCCCATACCGGAGATTAAATGGACTAAATAGCGAGCCCAAGACACAACACCTTCTGGACCTAACAATCTCCCCCTGTGCGTCAATTGGAGCGAGACTATCTCTTCGGCTTGCTGGGTCCAGCTGCAGGAACTTTCTTAGTGGTATTAAACAGACGTGGGATGAGAGCAAGGATAGTCTGTCTGAAGCGAATGTACCACTGAATCATGTCATTGAAGTACTTCTTGTCGTCTGCTGAATTCTGCTTGCATCGATGAATGATACCTAGAACATGTTCCAAGCATGCAGTGGTGTAAAGGTGTTTGTCAGCCAAGGCGAACAGGAATTTCTGGCCTTCGTTCCTTGTAAACATGACAGAATTCCGCTTCGGGTCAATTCTTCCCATCTGCATCATGTTCAAATCACTAGCAGAGCCGACAGGAGAAATAGTAGGCCTTTTCCTGAAGATGCTAGCAATCTCCTAATCCATCTTGACAACCTCCATAATGTAGCATACGAACATCCTTTTGAAGTGATCAATAATTGGACCATACTCAACTTCGTTGGTGAGGAGGATGTTGTGCAAAATAATCCAGTCATGTGGATTCAGGTTGGGAAGATCAGCAAGTGATATCACGTGTTCGGTTTTAGCAGAACCTCTCATCACTTTGAACCGAACGTTCGTGAAGTTCCCCTCACGAAACGGCTTGAGGACCCGAACGTTGACGATCTTCTGAGCGCTCCAAGTTTGATACTGTGGTTGAGCAGACTTCAGATAGAATTCGACGAGTTCCCTATCAACCTTTGGATGAGGATGAGGCACATTAGCAACGTTATCAAAGGCATGAAAGATGAAGGCTTTTCGGGTCAGTGGCATGTCGAACTGAGAATCGACAGAGTTGATACGATCCAATGAAATCACTGGTTCGAGCCACATAATGCTGGGAGTTTCAATAGCCTCTTTCAGAAGCTTCTCAAGAGTCCACGGAGGAAAAAGAGTTTTCCTACTCTCAAGAAGGTCATGAGCCTCCTTCATTTTCCTTTCGGTCGCCTCAGCCTCTCTGGCAACACGAGCGCTCATGTCAGCATCTTTATCACGGCCTTGTTTCTTTAAGAGATATGCAATCGTCTCTTTATCATCATCATCACTGTCTTCAACAATTTGCTTTCCTTTGTCTTTGACAACCGTACCTGAGGCTTGACCTGCTGGAGGAGGTTCGGTTGCTTTAGTTGCTGTATAAGTGGGAGGTGGTTGGGACTGAGACACATATTCTCCCCCTTGTTTCGGAGTGGACACGAACTCCAGGAGCCCTTCAAGTTTGCTTAAGAGAGAAAGGGCAGGAGCAAGCTTTTCTACAAGAGTGCGCCTCACCGAGTAGTTCAGAATCGGATCATGGGCTTCAATGATGTTGGAAAGGGCGGCGTGGACATCCGAAACACACGAAGAAATAACTTCTCGCTCAGATCGAAGAGATTCAACTTCCTTTTGAGAATGGAAAAGATGAAGACTCTTGACCTTGAGAGTAGTGGTCTTACGAGCGAGAGCGTCCATTACTGAGTTCTCGGCAGCTAGGTCTTCATGCAGCTTAGTCAGGCGCTCCTCAATAGTCGCCTTAAACGATGTGTTGTCATCACTGAGAGTTTGACGAAGATTGGCAAATGACTGCAGTTCTGAGGCAACTGAGGTAGCCAGCTTGTTGACAAGAGAGTCAAGCCTCTCTGCATTGAAGTCTGCAGTGCCCTGTAAAGACTGTAAAAGAGTAGTAGCGTTATCAAATAGTTTTTCGACTTTTTCGGTCGCAGCAGCACACGCCTTGGTGGAGGCATCAATAGCAGCGGTGGCAGAGTTGATAGAGGCTTCATGAGCCTTAGTAAACGTATCAACAATCCCCTGAATAGCAGCCTCTGAGATGGTAGACTGTGAGGAAGAAGAGGAGGAAGCAATGAGAGAATCAATTTTCTCATGAAGCTCCTTGAGATGCTTCTTGGTTACTGGAGCATCATCGTCATCATCACACTGCATTTCATACGAACTGTAATAGACCGAGTCAAACGTCATGTCCTCTCCGCCAAGAAAAGGTTCTTCATTATCTGCTGAGGGAGCAGGAGATGACGGAGATGGTGAGGGTGGAGGCTCGGTTGAGGAAGTGGGTTCGGGTGCGGATGTATGTTCGGTAGTGGGTGTGGTTTCGGGTGCTGTAGTGGGAGCCCCTTTATCAGACACGTTGGTTCTAACTCCGGCAGTGGTTGTTGTAGTAGCTTCAGTAAAAATGGGAGGTGGAACAGGGATAAAAGTGGGTAGTATTTGAGTAGTGGAGGTTATGGGGGAATGGAAATAGAGATGGAGATTGGGGGAGGAGAGACAGGTCTAGTGGAAACATGTACCTCAGGGGTAGGCGCACGTGGAGGAGTGTTACCACGTGGGGACGCTTCAGAGTCTGAACTCTCTTCCTCAGATTCACTGGAGGAGGAGGCAAGAATAAGCTTTCGCCAAGGTTGAGTCTTCCTCTTCTTTGGTGGAGGAGATTGAGCTGCTTTGGAGGGTTTGCGTTTCTTCGGAGAAGGACCTTTCACTCCTTTGACAATCTTCTTGTCTTTTCCCTTGTCATTCTTCTTTCCCCTGGGAGCAGGCCGATCAACATCATGAATTGATTGAATCATGTCAGGAGTGAGATCTCTAGGACCAGAACGACTAAACTCCTTGTAAGTCCTGATGATCCGACTGTCGCTTGGAACATCCCCATACATGGACTCAAGGATTGAGTCAATAAACTGAAACTTAGAGGAATCATAGACAATTATCTTCGTAGTGTGGAAAGTACCTATCGATGAAAGTGGAGAATAAGCAACAATTGGAATGTCATACTTGTCCATCACCCACTTTGCGACCAGCGTCCAGAATCGGGCATAGGAGATCTCTGAATGGCGAGAGGTAGACGCTAGACTTTGAATTAGCTACTGCCATAGAACCGACCCATAGTCAAGGTTGATGCCGTGGTACAGGCCATAAAGAATGGTCATAAACAGAAGACTTGCCCCGTCTGAACCTGCACTTCGTTCTGATAGCCCCTTGAACAAGACGGTGAAGAAGCCGTTCCACTGAGGAGGTAGGCAAGATTTCTTGAATTTGGTCACCATCGTCAGAATTTTAGTGTATCCCATGTTATAAAACATGGAAAACAACTGTCCCACCGGGATGGATTCAGGGTTAACCCTAGATTCATCGGGTGTAAACCCTAAAAGCGAATAAAATCGCTGCTTGGATATGGAGGCCTTGTGATCAAGAATGTCGAAGAAGATTCGATCGACAGACTTGTCATAGTGGGCTGTGGAGAATATTTGCGAGAGACACTCCATTGGAACTGTTTCGACCTTGGTGAGAGCTGGAACCAGCGGCGAATACTTGAGACATTTAATTATTGGAAACATGAATGCATCGTAAACTTGAGGAGTGAGGACGATAATCAAACTTTGTTGAGGACGGATTGGCAGAATGTGAGAAGTAGCATGAACTGATGAGGAGTCTGCCATTGAAGAGAATAATTTGGGTGGGATGATGAACAGTAGAAGAATCAAAGCTTTTCTTGCTCTATGAAGGTTTGGTGCAGTAAAGAGGTAAATTATGGTAGAAATTACCTTTTATACCGTGGTGAGAAGAGAGAGAAAAATCTGTTCCCAAATCTTCAAGGGAAATGTGAAGAGTTTCCTTAGGTGATTGACGCGTGATAGTTTAGAGCCCCGATGATTACGCAGGAGAGAGAAAAACTGTCCCATTTCACATGCCTTCCCATCAGGCGCCGTTTCAAATGACAAAAACGGTTCCAGTTCACACGCCTTCCCATCAAGCGCCGTTTGAAATATCAAACCGATTGGACTTTCGGCTGAGTCAGCAACTTATCCTTTTAGAGTGAGCTATCGTAATAAAGCAAATTAACCATGTGTAACATTGTGAGTCACATCTCTTTTATAACGTTAAATCCCATAGCCAAAAATTTCTTTGAAGTAATGAAACCAGAATTATGGAAAATCAAAAAGATTTTCGTGCATAGAGTGTAAAAGAAAAGAAATAAAGCAATACATATGTGGGAAATTGTGATGTCAATAAAGACACGAAACAATAGATCCCGGGCACGAATCTCTTCCTTCAAAGTCAAGAGAGACCTTAAAGTGTTTGTTTGGTTTCCCGTTGAATTATGATCAAACACTTCTTAATGTGGATAATGTGGGTGGCTTTCGCTTCAGTTCAGAATTCCTGATCTTGACATAAGACAGAAATCAACTGAAGTATTTGTGAGACCAGTGTAGTCTGTTGAGCAAGTAGGTGTGAAGAGAATTTAAGTGGCATGTGTAAAATACTTTTAGGTGAAATCTCAAAAAAATAAAACTGGATTGTAAGGGAAGAAATATTATGGGAGTTAACAATTTCGTAAGAATCACACAAAAAGAAATTTTGGAAATTTCAAGGTACAGCCCCATGAGTGACTTCGTTAATTCATTAGTGAAAACTAGAGCAAATTTAATTGTTCACCGTCAATGCATAGTAGGTATTGAATTGTGGGTTTCACTTAGCACGTTGTGGCACGAAGCTAAGATCATAAACACAAAAATTGTGTAACCATAAACCTCAGTGGTAATTACTGAGAGTCTCAAGGGTTACTTGTATGAGGCGAATAGGATGGAGAAAAGTATTTGAGATGGTGTAAAGAAACCAAAGTACCTCTGCTGTTAAAACAAGGACCAAGCAGAAAACACTTATCTCATGTGAGAAGAGAGTAAGGTAGCTTATGATTAGAATAAATATAAAAGCCTAATTGCGAAGACAAGGGTTGTATATACCAAGTCAGTAAGGCTATTATTCAGAATCAGGTGAGGCTTTGGACACATACATCATCATGCTTCTAGGGACACTTAACTATTAAAAACGTGTGAACAAGAATTGCTCCACAATTATCCAGAAAAAAAAAATTAACAAACACAAGCAAACAAAAAAAATGTTTTTGGAGTTTTTGATTTAAAGAGAAAAAATAAACAAAAATATTTTTGGAGTTTTTGATTTAAAGAAAGAAAAAAAATAATTAAAAAAAACTTTGGAACCGAACCCCGAAATAGATCGAACGCTCGGTTCATTTCGGTTAAAAAAAACTTTGAAAAAGAAAGAAAGAAATGAGAAATAAGAGTACAAAAGGTTTACAACCAAAAGTTTACCACCAAAGAAACTACCTTTAAGTGAGAAGCGAAGATAACAGAATAGGACCGAACCCAAGCGCTCGGTTCATTTCGACACTCACGGGAACCGAACCCGAACGTTCAGTTCATTTCGCTTCCAACTTTTAGTTTTGAGAAGTAGTTTTTGGTACTGACTCCAATTCCATCATACCTAGCCCTTGTAGAATTTTATTGAAACTTGCTTCAGGAAGAGCTTTGGTGAAGATGTCAGCCAGTTGATCAGTAGTTCAAACAAAATGAATCTCTACGTTTCCGTCTTCTACGTGATCTTTAATGAAGTGATACCTCAATGCAATATGTTTGGTTTTGGAATGTTGCACTGGGTTATGACAAATCCTAATTGCACTTTCTGAGTCACAATATAGTGGGATCTTTTTCATGTTGAGTCCGTAATCCCTAAGTTGAATTTGGATCCAAATCACTTGGGAGGTGCAAGAAGCGGCTGCAATGTATTCTGCTTCGACTGTAGATAGTGAAACACATGTTTGTTTCTTAGATTGCTAGCTCACCAATTTTCCGTCGAGGAATTAACATCCTCCTGTAGTGCTTTTCTTGTCTAAACCACATCCTCCAAGGTCTGCATCGGAGTAGGCTTGAACAAAGAAACCTGAGTTTGATGGATACCAGAGACCGAGAGAGGTGGTTTGCTTCAGATATCAGAGTATGTTTTTCACTTCTAGCATGTGTGGTTCACGAGGATTCGCCTGAAACCTAGCACAATAACACACAGAAAACATTATATCGGGCCTACTAGCTGTGAGGTACATCAGGGAACCAATCATTTGTCGATATAGCGTTATATCAACTACAGGTTTTTCCAAGGATGGTGTGAGTTTGGTGCTGAACGCTATTGGAACTTTGACCTTTGAATCTCCCATCATGGCAAATTTAGCAAGAAGAGTTTTGGTATATGCTTCCTGGTTGATAAAGATGCCTTCGGGTCCCTGTCTAATGTTTAAACCAAGGAAAAAGTTAATCGGACCCATTGAGCTCATTTCAAATTTAGTCTCCATTAGCTTTCTGAATTCAGCTGTTAAGCTAGGATTCGTTGAGCCAAAGATGATATCATCGACATAGATTTGAACTATCATAAGGTTGGGTCAACTGAACCTTGTTTGAATTTAGACATCTTTAAGAACTTAGTTAGTGTTTCATACCATGCCCAAGGCGCTTGTTTCAGACCATAAACTGCCTTGTCTAGAATGTAACAGTGATTTGGATGCTTTTCACTCACAAAGCCTGGAGGTTGCTCCACGTAAACCGTTTCTTCAAGTTCTCCATTCAGAAAGGCGCATTTCACATCCATTTGGTAGACCTCGAAGTTCTTGTGTGCAGCGTAGGCAAGAAATATTCGAACAGATTCCAGCCTTGCTACTGGAGCAAATGTTTCTTCGTAATCAATTCCTTCTTCCTGACAGTATCCTTTCACCACAAGACGAGCTTTATTTCGAATCACATTACCCACCTTGTCCATTTTGTTTCTGAATACCCATTTGAGACCAATGACTGAGGCATCTTTAGGTGTTGGAATGAGGCGCCATACCTTGTTTCTTTCAAATTCATTGAGTTCATCTTGCATAGCCTGAACCCAATCAGAATGGTCAAGAGCAGAATTGACGGACTTCGGCTCAACTTTGGATACGAAGGAATTATACATGCAGAACTCTACTTTGGAAAATAGGGAGGTTTGCTTTGCCTTCACTTGGGATCAGGTCAGGACCTTTTCAGATACATTACCCACTATCTGAGATACATGATGATCTCTGGTCCATTTAATGAGGGGAGGATAGTTTGGATCATAGGATGGATCCAATTCGGCGTTGACCATTTCTTCCAATTCAGATTGACTATCGTCATCATAGAACATATCGGAATTCTCCCCCTCAACCGATGATGAATCATTTGGATTTTCAAGTTGGTTCAGACCTTTGGGTGCAACAGAATTCTCAGGTGTAGCCGGACTATCGGGTGCTACTGGACTTTCGGGTGTAGCAGGGCTTTCAGGTGTTACAGGACTTTCGGGTGCTACAGGAATGGAATTCTCCCCCTGAAAGTGCGAGTTCGGTTGATTTGAAGAAAGTAGATTCTCCCCCTCAACTGAAGTGTCGTGCTGAGGAGGTTCGTTTCGAACTTGTTCTCCTTCTCCCATTTGTTTGGCTGCATCTTCGACAATCTGCTTTAGATGATTGATTTTGTTGTCTGCCGCCTTGGCTTCTGAGAGAGTCGCTTTCTCAGGTTCATCGAAAAGGTCTACGAACTGATCAAATAAATTAGCAATCATGGCTGTGACTTGACCTGTTTGAGAGAAAATCTCTCTGAATGCTTCTTCAGTAGTCTTTAGCTTCTTGACGTAGCTGTCATCGAAAGTCACATAATAGGTTTCTTCAATCTTTCTAGAACGCTTATTTAAAACCCGGTATGCTTTTGAAGTAAGAGAATATCCCAGAAAAATTCCTTCGTCAGCTTTAACATCAAATTTGTTACGATGTTCTTTGGAGTTGAAGATGAAGCACCTTGAACCGAGCACATGGAAGAATTTTACGTTCAGCTTCCTGTTATTGATGATCTCATAAGGAGTGAGAGAGAAAAGCTTGTTGAGATAAGACGTATTCTGCGTAAAACATGTTGTAGAAATAGCATCAGCCCAGAAATATAAGGGAAGAGAAGCAAAACTTCGGGCTGCCTCACACAAGGATCGGTTTCGCCTTTCGACAATACCATTCTATTGAGGCGTGTAAGGGGCTGAGAAGTTATGACTGGTTCCTTTTTCTGCTAAGAAGTCTTCGAATTCTTTGTTCTTGAATTCCAGTCCATTGTCGCTCCTAATGTTTCGAACGGCTTTTCTCAGTTGCACTTCAACCTACTTGATAAACATCTTTAGCTTAGAAGTGGCCTCAGATTTGTGCTTCAGAAAGAATACCCATGTAAAACGTGAGAAATCATCAACAACAACAACAATGTACTTGCTACCGCCAATGCTCTCGATTGATGATGGACCACACAAGTCGATGTGAAGCAACTCAAGTGGTTCAACCACTTTTGTGTTTATAATTGATGGGTGACTTTGATGCCTTTGTTTCCCCATTTCGCATGCAGCACATAAGTGTTCTCGATCAAACATGAGCAAAGGAAGCTTGTTGATGTCTTTGAAGTTGAGATGAGAGAGCCTTCGGTGCTACAACCAACTTTCGTCAGAATGAGCTTTGGACAAAAGACATATGGCTGGATTTCCTTTGATTGGTCTGAGATTTAGAGGAAACATTTCACCTTTTCGATCTGATTTGAGAATGACCTTGTTAGATTCCTTCTCTATAATTTCTGAACCTTCGTCGTCGAATGATACTTTGAGACCGGTACCACCTACCAGTTGAGATACACTGATGAGGTTATGATGCAATCCTTCAACGTATGCCATTTTTCTTATCGTGAAGTCTCCATTGGTTATCATCCCATAACCCTTTATTGTTCCATAGGAGTTGTTACCGGACTTAACGTTGCCACCATTTTGAAGTGATCGAAACTCCTTTAGCTCTTCCTTCCTTCCTGTCATGTGACGTGAGCAGCCACTGTCAATATACCATTCTTCGTCAAACTGCTCGTCACTAATAACCTGCAAAAATTAAGCAGATTTAGGAACCCAAAGTTTCTTGGGTCCACGTGAGCCTTTCACAGGAACAGGAATAGTAAGAGAAACATCAACAAGATATGTTTGTTTTATTAAGGTTGTTTCATCTTTTCTTTTAAAAGTAAACACTTTGATTTTGTTAGAATTAGTTGCAGGTGTTTTGGATTCAGATTCTGGTGTTTGAGCACTAGACTGCTTTTGGTCCTCCTTGACTGAGGAAATATTCGTTTTTCCTTTCAAGTTCATTGATGATGTTGAATTTTGTGTAGTGACTGAATTGGGTTTAGAAGAGGGTTTAGAATGAGAAGAATTAGAGAAAGAGAATTTAGAATGAGAGTTTTTTCTGACTTGAGGTTCGAAATGACCCTTTCGTTTATGGTCATTAGAGGGACCGAACCTTGACCTTCGGTAGCTGCTTGATGATGAGCCGAAGTTGGATTTTTGGTTGTTGTTGGCTGGTGGTCTGAAACTTGGTCTTTTATTATAAAAGCTTGATGGACTGAAATCAGGTCTTTGCCTGTTATTACTTGGCGGACCGAAACTAGCTTTTCGGTTGCTGCTGCTTTCGGGACCGAACCTATCCTTTCGGTTCTGTGCTTCGTGTGGCCCGAAAGTCTTTCTCTCTGACTTAGAATCTTTATCATTGTAAGAGTAATGAGGATTTTGTGTAACAACCCGATATTTCAACTCTTTGTAATGACCTAAAAAGTCAAGTATTGTAACCATCTGGGGGTAATAAAATTTACTTTGATAATAAAATGCCAAAAAAGTATCTATTTAAATTCCTATTATGTTTAATATCATTAAACCGGGATCATACTTAAAAAGAATATTCAAATCCGGCTTCGTATATTGAAGTTAAGATTTTTCCAAGTTCGGCTTAGCAGCAGACAGCTAAAAACTCGAATCGGAGATCCAACGACTTTTGGCCGGAATGACCTAAACGAGAATCGAAGGTCTCGACAATGGTATTTCAATGGTAAAAAGTCTGGCAAAAACCGACGTCAGATAAAGAAGTTATGAATTTTTAAAGAAATTCCTTAAACACGACGATTTATAAAATAAATAATAAAAATAATTTCGGAATTTGCCAACGGAGTCTAAACGAAAGTTGTAGAGCGTAGTCTCACCTACGCGTGGATATAAAGACCATCGAAAATGGAGTTCGTATGAAGAACATATGAATTTTTGAAGTTTATTAAATAAATTATATATTTATTTAATTCAAAATACTAGTATTATCCGAAGAGGAGTTAGCATCCTCATCCGAGGTACGCGCCGCGTACCCCCGTATGCCCTGCGTACCCGAGGGCCTTGGGCTCGGTTCGTACACGTCGCCCTATGCGAAGCTACCGACCCGTCCGACCCGCCCATCCGACCCGCCGTCCAATCCGAAGCCGAGGCAGTCGAGGACTCGGTCATGCATGACGTACGAGTACGCGTTGCGTACAAGCGTACGCCCCGCATACCGAGGCCTCTCAGCCCCTATAAAAGGGATGCGAGGGTCTCCAGAAAATTTGCTCATTTCTTCTCACTTCTCTTGCGTTTTGCCTCGTTTTCCGTGCCCGTTCAAACCCGAAGCCCTGGTCATTTTTGTTCAAGTCCCGAAGGTCGATTTTACTCCCGGGATTCCCGAGAATCCCGAGAAAAGTCCGTTTCCCGAGATGAAACTCTGCCCGGTTTTCCATCTCGCAATCTTCAAACTCTCAAGTGAGTTCATATCCCCCTTCGAACACTCTTTAAATACATTTTAAATGCTTTTATAATCTTTTAGGGGAGGAATGCAAGTAAACATACTGTTATTATCGCGTATTTCATAAAAAAATCTCATTTACTCGTTTCTATCAAATGAATCACTTGTGATTTAGTTCTACTATGTGGCAACTCTTGTTATACTTCGCATGCAATAGATTTATACAAAGTATTTAGTAACTCCAAAGTATCTTTCGTTGCTAAACCGTTTCATATATTCTAAAACTTATGATTTATGTTGGTCAAACATTGTGAAAAAGGATAAACTTTGCACACAAAACTATCACTTTAATACAGACTTAGTTGAGAATCCATGAGATGTGTATATCTTCAAACACTGCCTTTTTGATAAAAGGTATCGCTACAAGTCCTGTCTATAACCAAAGTCTCCCGTTCGGAGAACGTGTCAAATGTGTATAGATCTATACGGGAAGTCATGATCCCGCGCCCTGACTGTTAGCTACAGTCCGTCTTTTGGGGTGACAGTTTGTCATAACGCTACGACGCCTGAAGAACGTCGCTACAGGCATATTATGTTCAGTATGGTTATAAAACTGATCGGATATACAACTATTATAGTATTTTTGAATAATGAATGAGTAGTTACTACAGTTATTCATTATCTAACAAACTGAAATCTTCTGATAGGTTTATTATTTAAATCTATGTTTAAAACTCTTCTAAAGCATGTGGATTGCTTCAAAATGTTAGTCTTGGACATTAAACAAACAACTTCTAGGAAAATAAGGGATTTTCTTGGTTCAACTATCTACGCTTTTCAATACCAACATTCTCATGCATTTCACACTTTTATAAGGAAATATGGGATTTCCTTGGAAAATATACACTCATTTTGGAATGGCATTCAATGTTTCTAAATCACTTATGAACTCACCAACTTAATTGTTGACACTTTTTCTTTGAAATAACTTGTATTCTCAGGGAATCGTTAAGCAGGTTTGGAAATCAACTTTTGGTGAAATAACGCGCTGGCATTATTTACTTCTTTTGAAAGATGTTTATGCATTTATCTTTTGAACATGTAATGAATACAATGATGTAAACATTTTTAAAACCTTTATTTATGTATGGTGGTGTGTACTTTCCTTTCTATGAATTGTTATGATACTGAATATGACGTCCTCTGCCCCCGAATGTTTCTGCCGTTCTGGTTTGGGGGTGTGACAGATTGGTATCAGAGCACCGTTTATAGTGAATTAAGTATATCAAAACCATTTTTGGTATACAACTATAAACTCATCTAGGCAAAAACACTCTGAGAAGAGTCATACTTTTGAAATTAAATTTATTTAGTTTTTGTAAAGTAAACATGCATTCATTTCGTACTAATAACAGTTTCATATCGGACCATTTTAGAAGTATTATAAATAAGTTGTGCAGTGCAGGTACGCCTTGGGACATGTAATCGGAACTGGGAAGGATATAGCCTGATCAACTATATTTGTCCGAGAGCCGACTAACGTGTGCCGAGGAGTGTCTGCAGTGGACAACAAATTTTAAAACTTACCAAACCGTTACTAGAATCAAACACAATAATTTAAATACTATAGGAGTATTTGCTATCTAAACTAGTTTAACTTACATGTTTTGCATGTTTCAACTTTATTCAATTCTTATAACCCTATTCTCGTATAGACTAAATGGTTGGATTCCATCACCCCAATGACCCCTACTTTCCCAACCAAAGCAACGGAGGATGGATCGAAGATGATCCCGAAGAGGACGAGGAACCCATAGAAATGGTTGATGACTCCGGTACCAAATCAGAGCCGGAAGTGATCGATCCACCACCCATTCAACCTTCCGTCTTCATAAGGAACTTCCAAGGACCGACTCCCGTCTGGGGAAGTCACCTCCATCATTGGAGCCAACAACAAGGCATATGGCCTCCCTACGGCATGTGTCGGGACTTCTATGATGTCCGCGGTGGAGGTTCGGCTGATCGAGCACTCCCGGTAATGGTGGGTAAGTTAGCCAATCAGTCCTATCAGTCCAGAGTTCAAGCTAGCCGACTCCGGGATGTCAACGTGGAAGTGCAGGTTCACACTTCTGACATCCGTAGGCTGGACAAGATACAAGACAATGCTCAACTCCAATCTGAGGCATTTCAGGCACAAATGATTGCATCCCTAGCCGATTTAAGGGAGCAACAAGTCGCGTTTGATCGGAGTCTAATGGAATCGAAGCAATCAGATGCGGAGTCAAGCTCCAAGCGCAACCTACGTCGCAAATAGTGCTTGCCAGGATTTCAAATTTGTTATAAATTAGGACTTCGGATAAGAATATTATTTTACTTTACAACTTTCTGTAATCGGAGACCTTTAGAAAGGTCAAAAAGTTTTGTCTAAACTCGGATGTAACACAACTATATGTTTAATATATATAGGGCATATCTCTTTCTCGTTTTAATTATGTGTAGTCCGTGCAATTCATAAGTACATCCATTCAAACATTATTAATGAATCAAGCTCAAAAATAAGTGTTGGCCAAACCAAATTCTTAATCTATTTTAGGTAGTTAACTCAATATCATTCAACTCGCAACCACCGAAACTTATAATATCTCATTTTTTTCTTTTGGCAGCGCAATGCCTCCTCGTAGATAAGCACGTACCAACGCAACCCCACCACCACCTCCACCACTAACTTATAATCTGGAAATGGTCCAGGCTGCTATCACAGCAGCAGTAGCAGCCTCCCTCTCTCAAATAAACTCGAATGCAAATGGAGGTACGAGAAGCAGCACGAATCATCCAAATTGTGGCACCGGCCAGGGCCATGTAAGGGAATGTACTTACAAGGAGTTCTCCAACTCAAAACCAAAGACTTTTAATGGCAATGGAGGAGTCATTGCACTAATGCAATGGTTGGAAAAGACCGAAACAGTCTTCGAGATCTGCTCGTGCCAAGAAACAAGCAAGGTTAAGTTCGTTGCTTGCACCTTCATAGATCGAGCCCTCACTTAGTGGAAAAGCCATGTGAATTCAGTGACGCTCACTGTCGCTAACGCCATGAGTTGGGAAGAACTAAAGGTTCCACTACTGGAAGAATACTGCCCAAGGGGCGAAGTGCAAAAGCTTGAGCAGGAGCTCTGGAATTTGAAAATGGCTGGGTCTGATCTAGTCGCCTACACAGCTAGGTTCAACGATCTCGCTGCTTTGTGCCCTACCATGGTCAACCCAGAATCAAAGAAGGTCCAAAGGTACATTTGGGGGTTGTCACCCCAGATTCAAGGGCATGTCCTAGCTTCCAACCCTATCACCTACAACAACACTAAACGCCTGGCTCAAAGACTCATCGACCACGGAGTGAAACAGAGTACCATTGCAGCAGCCGCAAATCCACCTAGGGAGGCTCAGGGCCAGAGTAAGCCTTGGAACAAGAGTAGGGGACAAACCCTCCAGGAGAACCCCAAGAAACAACAAGTGATAGCGACCCACGCTATTACTGTACCTACCAAATCTGCCCCCACAAGTTCATACAATGGAAAACTACCGAAATGTAACCAGTGAAACTTCCACCACCACGGTCTCTGCCGTGACCTTCAATGCACCAGGTGCAATAAGAAGGGTCATACAGCCCGCTATTGCAAAGAGCCAACCCAACAATCCGCCCCCACTGCTAATACCGGAGTAAGTTGCGCCTACTTTGAGTGCGGAGACACAGGGCACTACGACAGGGACTTCCCGAAGGCAAACAACAGGAATACCGGCGGAAGAGGCCGAGTTTTCGCAATCGGACAAGATGAAGCCATTGCGGACCCCACTGTTGTTACGGGTACGTTTCTTCTCGATAACTCGTATGCATGCATTTTGTTTGATTGTGGAGCGGAAAGGAGTATTGTGAGTCACGACTTTAAAGGCATGCTAAAACCAATACCACAATCATTAAGTGAACCATTCATAGTAGAAATGGCCAACGGGAAAACCGAAGGCACTAAGGAGATATATTTAAAATGCACCCTAACTCTAAACGATAATCTCTTTCAAATCAACCTCATGCCAGTCTCGATTAAGAGTTTCGATGTCATCATTGGCATGGATTGGCTGAGTTCACATCGTGCGGACATTTTATGTTACGATAAGGCCATTCGCCTTAATCTGCCAACCGACAAAACCTTCCTTGTCTTGGGCGACAAACCTAGTACCACTCTTAGTATCATCTCAAGTATCCAAGCTCAGAAGTACCTACGCAAGGAGTGTCACGCATTTTTAGCACATGTTGTAGATGTGAAACGCGAAGTCCAGGACATCAAGGATGTGCCCGACGTATGTGATTTTCCCGACGTGTTTCCCGAGGACCTTCCAGGAATACCACCCGCAAGACAAGTCGAATTCAGAATCGATCTAATTCCCGGAGCTACCCCAGTAGCCAAAGCACCCTATCGGTTAGCCCCGACAGAGATGCAGGAGCTATCCAGCCAACTGAATGAACTACTTGTAAAAGGATTCATCAGACCGAGCTTCTCGCCATGGGGAGCACCCGTGTTGTTCGTGAAAAAGAAAGATGGATCGTTCAGGATGTGCATCGACTACCGAGAACTCAACAAACTTACCATCAAGAACCGATACCCCCTACCCCGAATCGACGACTTATTCGATCAACTCCAAGGAGCCAACTACTTCTCCAAGATCGATCTAAGGTCGGGATATCACCAGCTACGAGTCCTAGAGAGTGATGTTCCCAAGACGGCCTTCCGAACGAGATACATACATTATGAGTTCGTAGTGATGCCGTTCGGACTAACCAATGCCCCGGCCGTATTCATGGATCTAATGAATCGGGTATGTCGTCCATTCTTAGATAAATTTGTGATAGTATTCATAGACGATATACTCATTTATTCAAAGAATAAAGAGGAACATAGTCAACACCTGAGACAAGTCTTAGAGACGTTACGAACTGAGAGACTTTATGCAAAATTCTCAAAATGTGAGTTTTGGATTAGAAAGGTGGACTTCCTCGGTCACGTGGTCAGCAAGGAAGGAATCCACGTGGACCCCTCAAAGATCAAGGCTATCGAAAACTGGTCTGCACCAACCACGCCAACCGAAATTTGCCAGTTTCTAGGTCTTGCTGGTTATTATCGAAGGTTCATCCAGAATTTCTCTAGCATCGCAAAGCCTCTTACCGCTTTAACCCAGAAAGGTGTGACCTACAACTAGGGAGAAAAGCAAGATGCTGCATTCCAGACTTTGAAACAAGCCCTTTGCAGTGTACCTATCCTTTCTCTTCCGGAAGGGACCGAAGATTTTGTGGTGTATTGCGACGCTTCGAAGCAAGGACTGGGCTGTGTGCTAATGCAGAGGGGAAAGGTTATTGCATATGCCTCACGACAACTGAAAACACATGAGGTCAATTACACCACTCATGACTTAGAACTTGGAGCAGTGGTCTTCGCTCTTAAAATCTAGAGGCACTACCTTTACGGTACCAAGTGCACTATCTTTATGTTGGATTAATGTGTAAGTCCATAACTATATTTGGTAAGACTTGACCCGACCCGGCATGGTCCATTTGGGTTGCATACCATCATGCACTTGGATGAGAGAAATAAGACACTTGTGGTTATTAATATATTATAAGTTCTAGTATATTAATAATAAGAATAATAAGATTATTTAATTAGTATTGATCAAGAATTAATCTAGGATTAATTAAGTGATCAAAAGAAGACTAATTAAATATATGGGTTGATTATGTAAATCATCCATACTTGTATACTGGGCTAATGCTCCATGGATAATCAAGTTGGGCTAAAACCCATAGGGTGGTTCATGGATGCTCCATGGTGTATTTGAACCCATGGATCCAAGGAAATGGAAAGTCATGACAATTAGGGTTTGCCCTAATTGTAACACTATATAAAGATATTATTCTTGGCAAAATCGGTAACTAGAATCACACTAGTGTGTGAAGTGAAAGGGCTAGCCGATTTTCATGAGTTGTAGAATTCTCTCAAGTCATTCCAAGTGTTTTGATGATTGTGATTCCATTTGAGGTGTCACACTTGGGGCACTAGGCACTCAAGCTTCATGAAGACTTTCTACATCAAAGAGGTATGTATTCTATCTTGCTTAGTTATTATTTTGTATGCTAGATTAGGATAATACCTTGGAAGTTCTTATTTGCATGTATAATAGAGAAAACATAGATCCAAGGTATTTAGGGTTGCATGTACACATAGGAGTGTTAGAATGCTCAAAACCCAACAGTGGTATCAGAGCCTAGGCTTGTTTTCTTGTTATACCTGCAATAGAAGCTGAAAAAACGAATCTGGTGCTGTCTGGCCATCAGACTCGGCGAGTCCATCAGGAGACTCGGCGAGTCCATGCCTAAAAAGTGATGAATTCGTTCCAACTTGCCGAGTTTGTTCATGCACTCGATGAGTTGGACCCCCAGACAGCATATTTTCGAGTTTTTTGGCTAGAAATGGACTAGGAACATTACCCTAAGTTGTTTTTGAACTTATAAACTTGTTTTTGATGTGGTAATGTTCATGCTAATCCATTTTCAAAGATAATTGTCAATAGATTCATGTTTTGTATTAGTTTAAGGTTTAGACTAATTACATGAAAAAGTTTGATTTGAATTATCTTGTTCTTATGAGTTGCTTAGATTAATAGAAATGTTGAGTGAAATAGTTGTTTTCAATCCATTTTAATCTGAGAGTTGAGTATAAAATGTGTTTGTGTAACTTGTCCTCAAGTTACATGAAGAGTCACATTAAAGACTCATAAAACTCATAATAGTTGGCAATGGTTACAAAATGAAGAGTCTTGTGTTATTGAATAACTTTTTATGACTCCATAACTTGTCCTCAAGTTATGGAAGTTCAAGAGTCACTTCATTAAAGAAAAATATGTAACCATAATTAAATCCATAAGTTATAAAATAAAGAAAAAGTTAGTTCTTTTATTAGTTTAAAGTCTTCCATAACTTGTCCTCAAGTTATGGAACTTGAAGAGTTTTTTGATTAAAACTACTTTAAACACATAAGTTATGGAATTAATTAGTTTTGAATAGTTTCAAAACTTGCCCTCAAGTTTTGGAATTTGAAAAAGTTTTCAAGTATGAATACTTTAATTCCAAGTTAGCCCTTAGAATTTTAAAAGTTAAAATTCAACCCTTATACTTTATAATATTATAAGTTAATAATATATATATGTATAAGAGTAAAGTCAGTCTTACCGCTAGTACGCCTCATTCACGAAGCCGGTCTATAAGGTGGGTATAAGTTTGTTGCCTATAAACTGGCAACTTAATGGGTGTCCACTCTCACCCACCGCTTGCTTGACCGGTGGGGGGTCGTTAGCCGAACGGGTAAGACAAGGACTTATAAATTCTCCCTTCATTAAAAGTATTAATGGTAATACTAAGTAACTAAACTCTTAATAATACCCAATCTTAGTTACTTAGGAAAAATGTGAATAAGGTGCTAATCCATGAAATTACACTTTGCACTTTGTTTAAGTCGTTAGTGGAGCGTGTGTGGTTAACCGGCACACTAACTCGTACTTAACAAGGTAGGTAAAGGGTGACTTAATATTTATCATAGTATCGATGGAGCGTGTGTGGTTAACCGGCACATCGATTGAGGGGTAATTTATTAAGGGTACCAAGTGATTTGCATGGTTACTTCACACCTTGTTTTGTGATCCTCGGCATCCCAGTCACAAAACCTGAAGGGCACACTCGAGATTGAAACATGCCTTTGAAAAGTTCAATGAATCTCAAAGATCTAGGAGTTTCAAAACCAATTAAAACCTAATAATACATTTCGTTTATCTTGGTGGAAATTGGTGAATCGTCATTCACCTACCTTCAAATATTTTATAACTTGGATTACGGCATACTTCTACTAAGTTATAAAATAGTTTGTTGGGTCCTAGCCTTAATATTTCATATTGGGTGTCATATTAAGGACTTTAAATCAACTATCTTGAATATCTCCCAAAAGATGTCTGGTTTAGACACCTATGATCTTCCCAAATCTCTTGAAACAAGGTTTCCTAATGAAGATGATGTCCCATGGATATCATACTTCTTTCACCTCCCCAATTAATCTCCCTAACCCACAAGTTCTTGAAAAGTTTAAGGTCACTCAAGCCCTATTGGCAAGGCAAGGTCTAGGTGTGAACACGGGAGAGTTGGGTGTCAAAGTCTTAAGAAAGTTGGTGGTTCAACTACTTTCTAAGTCACATAGTGAGTTCTTTTGGAACACCTATGAAACAGACTATGACAAGACCCTTAATGATCTTATCTATTTGCTAAGATCAACTTCCTAAAACTTTATGGACATTGACAATGATGACATTGGATATCTAGTAAAGCTCTCTCTTCCCGGTGGAAAGGGATCGGCCATAGTCAACTCGGTTGACCAAATGGTAAAGAGAAAAGCTAAGTCTGTGATAGTCTCGTGTATCATTATCAAAGGGTCCATATGTTTATATTGCCAAAGGAAGGGTCATTGGTTGCGAAGCTGCCAAATTTACCTAAGGATGTTAAAGTCAATAAGTTTGACTCTACTTCAGGTAAAGTCCACTATCTAACTCTGTTAAGTTTCTATTCTGAGATTCTTGATACATGATGTGGCTGGGTCACATGGTGATGTTTTAAGAATCAAAGAAAAGTGAAGAAACTTAAAGAAAGAATATGCTGAATCTGATCGCATAGATGAATTTCTATCGCATAGTTTGAAGGTCGGATTCTTGAGCTACTTCTTAGGAGTTATGATATATTGCTTAAGGAATACACAACAACAAGTTTTCATATGAATTGTAAGGATAAGTTTTCCGCAAAGTTTAAAATAAAAGAAAATTTTTATTTTATTTATTTTAAAATATCCTTACAATGGCATTTGAGGAAAAATTGTTGCTTATGTGATTCCATTAAGAGCAAGAGTGGAAATATGAAGTTGATTCTTTCATTTGTGGTAATGTCTATATTTACCAAATAAGGAAAGATTTTCATCACCCAAGTTTCATTTGGACCGGAACTTGGAATCATGCAAGTTGTATAGCATGATGAATGAGAACTTTCAAGTATTGGAAAATTAAGACTAATTACTCGGTCACATGGATGTGTGAGTCAAGTAATGGACTAAGGGATCGAGTACATAGTCTTGTGCACTGATTAAGTCCACCACAAAAGATTGATAAGACTATTCGTCATAGTTTACTAAAGCTCAGTAAATATGATTATACTTACAAGCTTAAGTGTAACTCTGAGACATTGGAAAAGGTTCCAATGTATGGCAGAGCGAATAAGAAGAATCAAAATGGCAGAAGGATAAAAGTTTCTCAAATCTGAAAAGATGGGAGAGTACTTTAGTATCATTTTTGTGATCATCTTAATGATTAAGAAACCATAGCACAATTAGTTCTCTAAGGAAAATCTTAGTGCATTCTTATGACTAAGAAGAGGAACTTGAATTGTTGAAGTGGTTAAATCAAGAAGATGAGTCATACTTCGTTCTAATACAAGTCTTAGAGTCATACTCCAAGACTGTAACTTGAGTGACATGTCTTAAAGAAGGTTTAAAACACTTGTCAAATGTAAGAGTAAAAGTTTCCTACTATTGTACATTTGAAATTGGTAAGTTGTGATGTTTTAGATAAAACAAAGACCAACTAAGGCCAATTTTGTGAAGTGTTTGTCTTGATTAGAATCCACACTATCTCTTGAATATCTGACAAGAGAGTCTTATATGTCAAGTGGACAGTGGGAGTCTTAAAGGTCTTGAGAGTCTCAAGAACTAATCAAGAATAAAACCTGAAGTTCTTCACTAGCACACGACTTGCGGTTTACAATCTATCGTGCCGACATATTCTGTGCCCATTCCAGTAAGTTGGCTATGCATATGAGTTCTTAGAGTTCTCAATTTGTTGCACAACAACTTGGAAGCAATGGTAGGCCCTTGAGCTGCCAGGTGGCAAGAAGTTAAGATTGAGTTCAATCCATATGGTTTTGGATTTGTCATTATCTTTGTCTTATGATTATGGTTTTGACAAATTCACATGGATAAGAACACATACACCATATAACTCTAAGTGTCATAAGGTTTCTCTCCGATTCATGAAAATGATGGTGAGGAAACACTTTCACTAAGTAGATTTTATCTAGATAGCAATTGTGATATTTGCATTCTAAAAGTCGTTAGTGGAGCGCGTGTGGTTAACCGGCACACTAATATGGACTTGTGAGAAATGACAAAAGGTCTAACCATTATGATTACGACATACCTCTTCATAATTGTTTAGACACACAAGTGTGCTATCTAAGGGAAGGTGTATGATTTTGATAAAGTTTTATCAAAACAATCTAGTATCAGAAATCTGAACTTCGGTAAGAAAGTCAATGAAGTATTGATTTCTAGAAGTCCAGCTGATTTCTGGGTGCATGTCAAAGCTAGTGGGAGCATAAGTGTTATGCTAATAATCATCATGTTAGTGGGAGCATGATAATTATGTTAAGTATTGCAAGCTAGCAATGTTAATTATAGAAAACAAAAGTTTCAATTAGGAAAAAGTTGTTTTGCTATAATTAAGGGAGAGGAAATTATACTTCATCTCAAATCTATAAGCTTAGATTGTGAGGTTTTAATCATTTAGTCAAGGATATATATATGAATTTCATGTTGGAATGGCTCAACATAAGGAAATTCTGTATATGAGTCCATTATTTGCGTTCTAAAATTCGATTATGATTACGGCATCCCTTTTCATAATCTGAATTATGAGAACTTGGCAAATTGAAATGGAAATGTTATAGCAAAGGACTGGTTTAGTCTTTATGTGAGACATCATGAATCGATTCCCATATGCTTCGTATATAGGATCGATTACATGTGCTATATTCATTCGTTCTAAAATTTTCCAAATGCCTGAGGCATTAAGAAGGGAAAAGGTTTAGAACTGGATATGACTAAAAGGATTAAACAATTGTCGAGGACAATCTAAGGTTTACCAAAGATTGATTGCTCAAGGATAGTTGGAAGTATAGTGATCATTCTGGAAGGACCATATTGACATAATCTGCAAGGAGGCAACTCCTATTCAGAAGTGATAAGTCAGAATGGAATCTGGAAATGTTTCAAAGTTAGAAATTTCAATCTGTGTAATATTAAGGAAACTTAATGCAAGAAGGATATTTCCAAGGAGTTGATCTCCTTTGGAATGCTCTGTAATGTTTGTTGTCAAGTCTTTATGACTTTGTGCATAATCATTACAAGAGTATCAATGTATATAAGTTTAGAATCTAACAGATTTCAGTAAATGGCATGAATTTGGAATTCTTGCATTTGCAGTAAGGATTTGGGAGTGTGAAAAGAGAATCATTGAAGTTATGTTCAATTAATCTAGTTCACAAAGTAAACATCATATACAAACATAGTATTCATACTTGGTGTATGGCATGACTAGTGTTTAGAAAACATAGTGTACATGCTTGGAGCATGGGACAACTATTGTGTTAAATTCAAGAATAAAGTTGATAGCTGAAACAGTATACAATGAATAATGTGTAATCATATGGTGATAAATAAAAGGTGTTTTATTTATATTCATAAGTTCTGAGACCATATTGGATTCAATTATTATTGTGTTTCACTTTGCATGTTTTGACTTCCCGAATAAACTGGTTTATTCTTCCGGAATGACTAAGTTATTCAAACCATCCACAGTCGGTCATATGTTGGAAGTAGATATGAATTAAGACTGCCATGATAGGTTGTAGAGGTCTAAGGTGTTGGACAAGGCTACAACAATCATGAGTGCTCATAAGTTCTGAGTATTGGATTCAACCCGCGCTCATTGGAATCACTTCATGGATTTTATCACGAGTGATCATGAGACGATAATATCTTATATTCTTCAAACCTAGAGATATGAGTTGTTACTATGAGTTGATAGTACATTGATTGCACGAAACCGCATTTGGTAACTCTGTGCTATAAAACGTGCCTTTGTGTATGATTCAACAAGTAGTAGAACAAGCCATATGAGTCGAAGTTTATCCATTCCTTTTACCTTCGGGATAAAAGTGATATCTGTGGGCCCCTCGATGATTTGATGATGACAAATGGAAGTGCTCGGCCGGGCCAAGACTGATTTGATTTGTTCAATTAGTCAGTCGTCATAAATCAGAAATCGGGAAACAACAAATGGACAGAGAGAATGATTATAATCCATGTCTCAGTCCATATGATATCTAGAATGGAGGAATATATGATCCCTTATCTAATGGACAAGTCACTGACAAAGGTCAGAGTTCATCGACAAGGTCAGAGTTCGACGGAAGCTTTTGAGAGCTACGATTGCCAGTTGGTTCCTGAAGTCATACGCAATAATAGTTTTAGACTTATCCAAGTGGGAGACTGTTGGATTAATGTCTAAGTCCATAACTATATTTGGTAAGACTTGACCCGACCCGGCATGGTCCATTTGGGTTGCATACCATCATGCACTTGGATGAGAGAAATAAGACACTTATGGTTATTAATATATTTTAAGTTCTAGTATATTAATAATAAGAATAATAAGATTATTTAATTAGTATTGATCAAGAATTAATCTAGGATTAATTAAGTGATCAAAAGAAGACTAATTAAATATATGGGTTGATTGTGTAAATCATCTATACTTGTATAGTGGGCTAATGCTCCATGGATAATCAAGTTGGGCTAAAACCCATAGGGTGGTTCATGGATGCTCCATGGTGTATTTGAACCCATGGATCCAAGGAAATGGAAAGTCATGACAATTAGGGTTTGCCCTAATTGTAACACTATATAAAGATATTATTCTTGGCAAAATCGGTAACTAGAATCACACTAGTGTGTGAAGTGAAAGGGCTAGCCGATTTTCATGAGTTGTAGAATTCTCTCAAGTCATTCCAAGTGTTTTGATGATTGTGATTCCATTTGAGGTGTCACACTTGGGGCACTAGGCACTCAAGCTTCATGAAGACTTTCTACATCAAAGAGGTATGTATTCTATCTTGCTTAGTTATTGTTTTGTATGCTAGATTAGGATAATACCTTGGAAGTTCTTATTTGCATGTATAATAGAGAAAACATAGATCCAAGGTATTTAGGGTTGCATGTACACTTAGGAGTGTTAGAATGCTCAAAACCCAACACTTTATAGACCACAAGAGCCTCCAACACATCTTCGACCAGAAGGAGTTAAACATGAGACAACAACGTTGGTTCGAATTGCTCAATGACTACGAATGTGAGATTCGCTATCATCCGGGAAAGGCAAACGTCGTAGCCGATGCCCTTAGTCGAAAGGAGTACTCTGGCCGAAGAGTGAAGTCATTAGCCATGTCGATCCATTCGCACCTGTCAGCGCAAGTCAAGGAAGCTCAAATAGAGGCCTTGAAACCCGAAAACGTGACAGGTGAGGCCCTTAGGGGAATGAACAAGAACTTAGAAATCAAGAGTGACGGAGCACGCTACCTCATGAACCGAATCTGGACACCCAAGTTTGGTGGATTCAGAGAGGTAGTTATGAGCGAGGCACACAGGACCCCATACTCCGTATACCCATGGTCAGACAAGATGTATCTAGATCTCAAGAAACTCTACTGGTGGCCAAACATGAAAGCGGAGATTGCTACTTATGTGAGCAAGTGTTTGACTTGCGCCAAAATAAAAATAGAACACCAGAAACCCTCAGGTATACTCCAGCAACCTGAAATACCTGAGTGGAAATGGGAGCAGATTTCCATGAACTTCATAACCAAACTGCCCAAAACTCAGAGTGGCCAAGATACTATTTGGGTAATCATTGACAGATTAACTAAGTCATCCCATTTCTTACCGATCAAGGAAACTGATAGGATGGAAAAACTATCAAGAACCTACATCCGGGAGATCGTGCGACTTCATGGAGTACCGATGTCCATCATCTCAGATAGAGACAGCAGATTCACTTCCAGATTCTGGCAATCACTGCAAAAATCGATGGGAACAAGGTTGGATATGAGCACAGCATACCACCCACAAACTGACGGACAGAGTGAGAGGATGATCCAAACCTTGGAAGACATGTTGCGAGCATGTGTAATCGACTTTGTCAAGGCATGGGATGTTCACTTGCCTTTGGTCGAGTTCTATTATAACAATAGTTACCATACTAGTATCAAGACCGCTCCATTCGAAGCCCTTTACGGCCGTAAGTGCAGATCACCTCTGTGCTGGACGGAAGTGGGCGACACACAATTGGCAAAAGGTCTAGTCCCTAACAGCACCCTCACTGGTCCGGAGATCATCAGAGAAACGACTGAAAAGATCGTGCAAATACGAGAACGACTGAAGTCCTCAAGGAATAGGCAAAAGAGCTATGCCGACAAGAGACGTAAACCCTTGGAATTCCAGATTGGCGACCGTGTACTACTGAAGGTCTCACCCTGGAAGGGCATGATACGCTTTGGGAAGCGTGGAAAGCTAAATCCCAGGTACATTGGACCCTTCGAAATCATTTCGAGAGTTGGTCCAGTGGCCTACAAACTCCAACTACCAATCGAGCTTAACAAAGTACATCCAGTATTCCACGTATCGAACCTGAAAAAGTGTTTGTCCGATGAAACACTTGTAATTCCACTCGATGAAATCGAGCTAAATGAAAATCTTAACTTTGTGGAAGAACCCGTCGAGATCATGGATAGGGAAGTTAAACGAACTAAACAGAGTCGCATTCCAATAGTAAAAGTTCGATGGAATGCTAAGAGAGGACCCGAATTCATATGGGAACGGGAAGACCAAATGCAACAGAAGTATCCGCACCTCTTCCTCAGTCCCTAAGACTTCTATTTTGTATTAAAATTTCGGGACGAAATGCCCTCTAACGGGGGGATGATGTAACAACCCGATATTTCAACTCTTTGTAATGACCTAAAAAGTCAAGTATTGTAACCATCTGGGGTAATAAAATTTACTTTGATAATAAAATTCCCAAAAAGTATCTATTTAAGTTCCTATTATGTTTAATATCATTAAACCGGGATCATACTTAAAAA
Organism: Lactuca sativa; assembly: GCF_002870075.4. Classification (NCBI taxonomy): domain Eukaryota; kingdom Viridiplantae; phylum Streptophyta; class Magnoliopsida; order Asterales; family Asteraceae; genus Lactuca; species Lactuca sativa. The sequence goes on along the minus strand of NC_056625.2, from coordinate 157,044,658 downwards.
GAATACTCAAATCCAGCTTCGCATATTGAAGTTAAGATTTTTCCAAGTTCGGCTTAGCAGCAGACAGCTAAAAACTCGAATCGGAGATCGAACGACTTTTGGCCGGAATGACCTAAACGAGAATCGAAGGTCTCGACAATGGTATTTCAGCGGTAAAAAGTCTGGCAAAAACCGACGTCAGATAAAGAAGTTATGAATTTTTAAAGAAATTCCTTAAACACGAAGATTTATAAAATAAATAATAAAAATAATTTCGGAATTTGCCAACGGAGTCTAAAGGAAAGTTGTAGAGCGTAGTCTCACCTACGCGTGGATATAAAGACCATCGAAAACGGAGTTCGTATGAAGAAGATATGAATTTTTGAAGTTTATTAAATAAATTATATATTTATTTAATTCAAAATACGAGTATTATCTGAAGAGGAGTCAGCGTCCTCATCCGAGGTACGCGCCGCGTACCCCCGTACGCCCTGCATACCCGACGGCCTTGGCCTCGGTTCGTCCACGTCGCCCTATACGAAGCTACCGACCTGTCCGACCCGCCCATCAAACCCGCCGTCCCATCCAAAGCCGAGGCAGTCGAGGACTCGGTCATGCATGACGTACGAGTACGCGCTGCGTACAAGCGTACGCCCCACGTACCGAGGCCTCTCAGCCCCTATAAAAGGGATGCGAGGGTCTACGGAAAATTTGCTCATTTCTTCTCAATTCTCTTGCGTTTTGCCTCGTTTTCTGTGCCCGTTCAAACCCGAAGCCCTGGTCATTTTTGTTCAAATCCCGAAGGTCGATTTTACTCCCGAGATTCCCGAGAATCCCGAGAAAAGTCCGTTTCCCTAGACGAAACTCTGCCTGGTTTTCCATCTCGCTATCTTCAAACTTTCAAGTGAGTTCATATCCCCCTTCGAACACTCTTTAAATACATTTTAAATGCTTTTATACTCTTTTAGGGGAGGAATGCAAGTAAACATACTGTTATTATCGCGTATTTCATAAAAAAATCTCATTTACTCGTTTCTATCAAATGAATCACTTGTGATTTAGTTCTACTATGTGGAAACTCTTGTTATACTTCGCATGCAATAGATTTATACGAAGTATTTAGTAACTCCAAAGTATCTTTCGTTGCTAAACCGTTTCATATATTGTAAAAAATTATGATTTATGTTGGTCAAACATTGTGAAAAAGGATAAACTTTGCATACAAAACTATCACTTTAATACAGACTTAGTTGAGAATCCATGAGATGTGTATATCTTCAAACACTGCCTTTTTGATAAAAGGTATCGCTACAAGTCCTGTCTATAACCAGAGTCTCCCGTTCGGAGAACGTGTCAAATGTGTATAGATCTATACGGGAATTCATGATCCCGCGCCCTGACTGTTAGCTACAGTCCGTCTTTTGGGGTGACAGTTTGTCATAACGCTACGACGCCTGAAGAACGTCGCTACATGCATATTATGTTCAGTATGGTTATAAAACTCATCGGATATACAACTATTATAGTATTTTTGAATAATGAATGAGTAGTTACTACAGTTATTCATTATCTAACAAACTGAAATCTTCTGATAGGTTTATTATTTAAATCTATGTTTAAAACTCTTCTAAAGCATGTGGATTGCTTCAAAATGTTAGTCTTGGACATTAAACAAACAACTTCTAGGAAAATAAGGGATTTTCTTGGTTCAACTATCTACGCTTTTCAATACCAACATTCTCATGCATTTCACACTTTTATAAGGAAATATGGGATTTCCTTGGAAAATATACACTCATTTTGGAATGGCATTCAATGTTTCTAAATCACTTATGAACTCACCAACTTAATTGTTGACACTTTTTCTTTGAAATAACTTGTATTCTTAGGGAATCGTTAAGAAGGTTTGGAAATCAACTTTTGGTGAAATAACGTGCTGGCATTATTTACTTCTTTTGAAAGATGTTTATGCATTTATCTTTTGAACATGTAATGAATACAATGATGTAAACATTTTTAAAACCTTTATTTATGTATGGTGGTGTGTACTTTCCTTTCTATGAACTGTTATGATACTGAATATGACGTCCTCCGCCCCCGAACGTTTCCACCGTTCTGGTTTGGGGGTGTGACATTTTGAGAGCGCCAAAACTGCTTTCGCTCTGAGAGATTTTTCTTGTATCTAAGATTTGTCTGCTGCTTTTGATTTTTCACCTGTTTCGGTTGTCTGTGGATATTGGCTTTTTGTTTCAGCTTCTTAGCAGCCGGTTCACTTTTCATAGATGAGGATTCGCTTGTGGAAGTAACTTCTTCTACAGGAATTTCTTTTGTGCCACTTGTACCAGGTACGTCAAAGTTGGTAGGCTTATTCAGCGGTTCTGGCACATATCTTACTTTGGTCTTCCAGGATGTTCGCTCCGACAAACCAACCATTTCGTCTGCATTGTGTATGGGTGCTGACTAGAAAAACTCATCACAGCCATCTGCATTATCTTCGTTCACTATGGCAGTGAATTCGGCTGTTTGATGTTCGGTTACTCCTGTGACCTTATACACCTGATTGGGAGCGGTTCTAACCTTCTGAAACACAACAACGTTTTCTTTAAGGGCTGGGGACTTAGTTTTGGACAAACGAGCGAATTCCATAGAATATTCAGAAATCAGATTTTTGTGGTTTTCGGGATCACTCTTGACAAACTCAGAACAGTCAACTTCAACCTCTACAGAAATTTCACTCATGTCATCTTCCTCATCAAGTTCAGATGTGTTTTCAACATTAATTTTGTTTTCTGAACTTAAATTGGTACTCAATGAGTCGAATTTTTGTATGGTTTCGGTCTTGAGTTTCAGCTTATCATTTTCATCCAGATGATTTTTAAGCATGTCCTTATGATCTTTGGACTTTATAAAAGATTCTATTTTTTCCATACCATACATATAAGTGGGATTCACATCATCGGAAGATACAACACTTTCACAGTTGTATGCTTCAGCATCGATTTCATCTTCCTTAAACTCAAGGAAGGGTAGAATCATGCGATGTATCTTCTGCCCTATTTCACAATTCAGATGTAGTTGAGTAATGTTATCATAAAGCCTTTTAGCGGTTAAACAAAAAACATTCCTTTGTTTTAACAATTTCAAATTGTCTCTTTGCAAATAAATGTTTTCATCTCTAGTCTTAATTAGCTCCAACTCCTTCTGCTCAATCCACATCCTTCGCTCCTCACTCTTGGATGACACCCTGATTATTTGGTCAGTCAAGTTAGAATTTGTGACCCGTGTTTGAGTTAAACAACTATCTAGATTTGAGATTCTTGAATTCAAGTTATTTAATTCCTTTTCATATGATTTTTGTGGAATTTTAAACGTAATAAAAACATATTGTACCTTCTTGATCAGTTCATCAAGTTCACTAATCTACACACTGAGAGGTTTTTTCTGTGAAGCATAAGTCCTCTCGCTCCTTTGTCTCGTCATATCCACCATCAGTATTATATCCCCTCATCTGTGATACGTTAGTCACCATCAGACATCTTCCGTTGGTTTCATCAACTTTTACAACATAAGCCTTTCCATGCGAAGGCTTTCTCACCTCATCATCTTCTGAATCGGTCGACCACACTTGTACGCCACCGAACTCGTCATCCTCTGCCGAACCCTGCAAAATAAGAGCATTCATAGAGGGATTAATCGGTTAGGCGGAGATTAATCGGGGACCATTAATTGCTAATTTGTTGAATTTTAAAAAATTAAATATGACTAATATCATATCAAAGTTCGTAAATACCACTAATATGATAACAAAATAGATTAATATGACTAATACAACACTAATCATGTCTCAAATAGTTTCCATTGAGATAAAACTTCTTCAAAATGTTAAAATTTCATTGTTTTATAATGTTTCACTCATTATGTATGCAAGGATTAATCGCTAGGCGCCATCTAATCGGTCGAGTAGCACCTAGGGATTAATCGCAGAATAATCAGGAGCTAGTCGGGACTTTTACAACAGTGTATAAGACTATAAACACTAAGGGGCCGAAGCACTCTGAACTAAAAGTATACTTTAAAATATAAGTATTTTTCAAATGTATACAAGTATACCTAACCGCCGGAATCCATAACCTCGAGTAGAACAAAACATAAGTAATTGGGTGTTGTACGCTGCGGTTAAACCTGAGCAGTTATGTAGTCGTGTCTAGGGTCAATATAGCCTGATCAACTATATTCCTTCGAGACACGACCAAAATGTGCTTGGGAGTGACTGTGATATGCAGCATGCCTAAAACTTACCAAATATCCAAACAATGAGTCGTCGTTGCAACAAACCATAAAATACTATAGGATTATTTAGACAAAGCCGATTACGTTGTAGAAATTCGTTCCAAGTGTTGCTACTTATTCTTTCTTTAGCGATAATTTCCTTGTTTTGGTAGTTTTCCTATATATTATCACTTAGTAGAACACTTTATCTGTCATAATGAGATATCTCTTGTTTCATATCTCATTATTCAATTCAGAGGACTTACCATCCTCTCTTTCCTAATCATTCTAGATCAATATGCCTCCAAAGAAAGGACCCAACTCAAGGAACAACAACTCTCCGCCACCGTATCCTTCTCAATTTGACCCTGTCCTATTTTAGGCAGTTGTTACTGCCGCAGTGACGACTGTTATGGCGCTCTTGAACCTCGACAGGTCCAGTGGACCAGGAAGTAATGCCTATCCCCAAAACCGTGAAGACGATCAGGATCACCAGAATGAGTGTAACAGGAGTAAAAAAATTTCTGGAAAAAGCGAAAGGGTCAGAGTTCACAAGGACCCTCCAAGAAGCACAAAACGGTGGCAGTTCAAGCTGCTACTAATCCTGTCACTGCATTTACAACTCAAGCACCTACCACTAGGTATGCTAGTAACCTCCCTTGGTGCAACAGGTGCAATTATTACCATCGTATCCCTGGCTCATGTCGTGAAAAGTTTTGCAACAACTGTGGCAAGAAGGGCCACCTTGCGCGAAATTGCAAAACACCGGCTGAACCAACCAATCAAGCTTCTGGATCGAGTACCGATCAGGTCTGCTATGGTTATGGAGAAGTAGGGAATTTCAAGCGAAACTGCCCCAAAGAAGCAACCAGCAACAACGCCGAGATAATTCTAGCTATGAAGCAGGAGGAGGCAGCCGCCGATCCCACCGTCGCCGCGGGTACGTTTCTTCTCGACAATTCTTATGCTCACATCCTTTTGGAATCTAGTGCTACAGAATTTTTATTAGTTATTCATTCAAACATCTTCTTAAACATAGTCCTTGTCTAGTAACCAAAACATTTACCGTCGAGATAACTAACGGTGAGAAAGAATACGCCAAAGATAGATTCATAGGCTATACCCTTATCCTGAACGATCATTCTTTTCCCATTGACCTGATGCCAGTTTCCATTAAGAGCTTTGATGTTATCATTGGCATGGATTGGTTGAGTCCTAATCATGCAGATATCCTTGGTTACGAAAAATCTATCCGTCTTAATCTCCCCTCTGGTCAGACTCTCATAATCTACGCCGATAAACTTAGTTCCAATCTTCGCATCATTTCTTGCATCAAAGCTCAAAAGCTCCTGGGAAAGGAGTGTCACGCATTCCTAGCTCATGTAATCAATGAGAAACAGGAAGTTAAAGACCTCAAGATCATCCCCGAAGTCTGCAACTTTCCTGATGTTTTTCCCCGAAGAGCTTCCAGGAATCTCTCCCGAACGTCAAGTCGAGTTTCGCATTGACCTAATTCCTGGAGCTACCCCTGTAGCCAAGTCCCCATATCGCTTAGCTCCAACAGAAATGCAGGAGTTATCCAGCCAACTCAGTGAGCTATTTAGTACAGGAATCATCAAACCGAGTTCCTCACCTTGGGGAGCCCCGGTATTATTTGTGATGAAGAAAATGGATCCTTTCGGATGTGCATAGACTACTGCGAGTTGAGCAAGTTGCAAGTCCAAAACCAGATATCCTCTTCCTCAAATAGACGACCTTTTCGATCAACTTCAAGGAGCCAGTTACTTCTCGAAGATCGACCTCAGATCAGGGTACCATCAGCTTCGAGTTCCTGAGAATGATGTTTCCAAGACAGCATTCAAGACTCGATATGGTTACTACGAGTTTGTAGTGATGCCCTTCGGTCTAACCACTTTCCTTGGTCACGTGGTAAGTGAGGATGGTATACATGTGGACCCGTCCAAAATCAAGGCAATAGAGAATTGGTCAACGCCGAAGAAACCCACAAAAATCCGTCAATTTTTATGTCTCGCTGGCTACTATCGCAGGTTCATCCAAATTTTTTCCAGAATTGCCAAACCCTTAAATACTCTGACACAGAAAGACTTAAACATGAGGCAATGGCGATGGGTAGAGATGCTCAATGTTTATGAGTGTGAAATCCGCTACCATCCCGGCAAGGCCAATGCGGTAGCAGATGCCCTGAGCCGAAAGGAGAGTTCAACTGACAAGGCGAAGACATAGACTATGACCATCCATTCCCACTTATCCGTATAGATCCGAGAAGCCCAATTAGAAGCCCTCGGGTCTGCTCCAGCAGCCCGAGATACCTAAATGGAAATAGGAGATGATTACCATGAATTTCATCACCAAGTTACCCAGATCTCCGAGTGGGTGCGATACCATTTGGGTAATTGTCGATTGTTTGGCAAAATCCGCTCACTTCCTTCCGATTAAAGAATCATTCAAAATGGAAAGACTTATGCGAATCTACATCCAAGAGATAGTCCGACTGCACGGTGTGCCTGTGTCCATTATCTCCGATTGAGATAACATATTTACCTCAAGGTTTTTGCAGTCCCTTCAAAAAGCTCTTGGAACTAAGCTGGATATGAGTACAGCTTACCATCCTCAGACAGACGGACAGAGTGAAAGAACTATCCAAACCCTGGAAGACATGCTGAGAGTCTGTGTCATCGATTTAGGAAAGTCGTGGAACAACCATTTACCCTTGATCGAGTTCTCGTATAACAACAGTCAGCCCAGCAGCATCAAGGTTCCCCCGTTCGAAGCCCTCTACGGTCGTAAGTGCAGATCCCCTCTGTGTTGGGCCGAGGTAGGGGACACCCAGCTAGCCAAGAGTTGATTCCCTGTCACCGAGAAGATCATCCAAATCCGAGAACAATTGAAAACGTCACGAGACAGACAGAAGAGTTACGCTGATAAGCATCGAACACCATTAGAATTCCGGGTTGGAGATCGTGTCCTGTTGAAGATTTCGCCCTGGAAGGACATGATACGCTTTGGAAAGCGCGAGAAACATAACTTGAGGTACATAAGACCTTTTGAGATCCTCGCTAGGAACGGTCTTGTAGCCTATAAACCTCGGTTACCCCAAGAGCTTACCAACATTCATCCTGTATTCCACGTCTCAAATCTTAAGAAGTGCCTAGCAGATGAAACCCTAGTAATCCCTTTGATGAGACCGAAATAAATGAAAGTATGAACTTCATAGAAGAACCAATCGAAATCTTAGATCGATAGATTAAACGTAAGAAGCAAAGCCGCATCCCGATAGTGAAGGTTCGCTGGAATGCCAAGCGGGGACCCGAGTTCACTTGGGAGCGCGAAGACTCGATTAAACAGAAATATCCACGTCCCTTTCCAAACCCATGATTGTGTCTTAATTCTAATTTTTAGGACGAAATTCCCTCTAACAGGGGGATAATGTGACAACCCGTAAATTATTGCGTCGCTGTAACCCATTCCCGTCAATAAAACCCATTTGTCTTTCAATTTTCGCCGTTAACATTTTGGATTAGGTCATCTAATTTAAGGCTTTTATTATGACATCATGAGTATCCAAACCCATTAGAAACACATGAAAACATCCCAAATTATTATTTAGAAAATTTTTAGTTTCGACTACGTCGGGTTACAACAACTAAATCGGGTATGACCAAAAGCCTCGTTTAATGTCAGTATCGGGTAGAATTCCACCGGGTCTCAAACTCAAACCATATTTAAGGTTGAAAGGACCTCATTTGAAACATTTTCCCTCTCACTCTACTCTCTCTCTTCAATCCAAACCTTTGATCCAAAATCACCCATTTCAAGCTCTAAAAGGTATGTAATCCATCCTAGCTCATAGTGTATCATCTTTAGCTTTCAAATTTGTATTTAAATCATGAAATAGGACCAAATACATGTGTTTAAGGCCTAGGAACTATCCCAAACCGTAAACACCCATAAATGGGGTTTTGGAGCCCAAAACCCTTCCAAACCACTTCTGGAGCTTAGATATGACTTAGGGGCTTACAAGATTGGACTTAGAACACCAAAACCTTATCATTTGAGGGGTAAACATGAGTTTATGGCCCAAGAACATGCTTGGACCGTAAACACCCTTTCTTAGACCGTAAACACCTTTTAAGGTGTTAAGATGCCTCTTAAACACCTCATATGCCTTGGAATAATGTCTAGGATCAACCGCTATTGTGTTAGGGACCTTAAGCATGTAAGAAACCATCCCTTTAGGAGATTACGGCTATAAACCCCCCACAGAATGGTTATTGGGCCATAAACTCCTATAAGGTGGTCAAATGGTGCCCTAACTTCCTTCCATGGCTTGTACTTTGGACTAGAAACACTTATGCTTAACCTAGGACCACCAAAACACAAAAGGATTGAGTATGTGAGAGTTCAATGCCGTAAAATCCTAGTTTATAGCCTTAAACTCCTTTATATGGTCCATATGTTGATCAAACCCCTTCCAATGCATTAGAACTAAACCTAGCATCATCCCTTAATTGTTGTAAGACTATTTAGCAACCAAGAACCCACCACCCATGAGTTTACAGCCGTAAACTCATGGGGATATGGTCTTAGGGCCGTAATCTCCATTAGGAGTTTACTCTTGAAGAGCAAACTCCATATCTTAATTATACACCTCCTTAGATGCTACTCGGATCACTCTTAACGCTCAAAATGAAGTGTTTTCATGCCTGGAGCGTATATTCTTATCTAATTAGTAGTTCAAAGTCTAATTAGATACAATTATGTATCTCTTCATATTACACAGGAACCTCGCGTGTAATCAAGCCCCAAACTGACACTTAGCATCCAACCAACACATTTCTCGTCTGGTGAGTTCATACCCTTACACCTTTTTTCGTGTTTTCAATGTTTTCAGGGGGGGGGGATACAAGCAAAAGTACAAAAATATCTTGTACTCAAACTTATTATTTCATTTGAATTGTTTCATTTTCCATATGCTTTTAACAATTGAAACCGTATTAACCAACCGTTTGACTTGCAGAGTTAGTTTTCAAATTGATTGCAAATCTTATTACATAGTGTTATATTGTATATTTCGCAAATGATTTTCCACTTCAATATTGTTAAAAGTCATTAAACTTAGAACTTTAGATACGTCCTCGGTATCACTCCACAGAGAAACGGGAGTGGAGGACCCCCTTTGTAAGTAGAACTTAAAACAGGATTTTCTGCATTATTACTGGTAAATTTGTTAATCTTAATAATTGGATACACGCCCTCTGAAAAACTCCACAGAGATACGCGAGTGGAGGATCGCCGTGTAACCAGAATCTCCTGGAGGGTGAACGTGACTTGAGTGTATAGATCTATACGGGGCTGACTACCCTGTACTTGGCTGCTAGTTACAGTCGGACCGAAAGGTCCAAGGGTGACAAAAGTCATAAAATGATATTGAACTTCTTATTGCCATATCTAGTCTATCGTATGGTTATGGAGCTCGCAATTTAGATAACAAAGATTTACTTGTTGGTAATAATGAATTTAGTAAGCTAATAACCTTAAGAATTAGTTTACTTTCCACACAATAGTTTTATATACATGTTAAAACTAACATACATTTCAAGGATAACCAGGCTTTCAAGTAACTTCACACAAGCACTTTAAGTATGGTAGATACTTGTACATTACATTCAGAACCGATAACCAACCACAAATTTTTAAGGAAAATAAGGGTTTTTCCTGGGATAACAGAACTCGTTTTTAACTAGATCGTGTAGTAACTAGATAACAAACTGTTCTTAACCAAATTATGTAACAAATGGATAAACAAACTTTACTTATAAGAAAATATGGGATTTTCTTGGGTAACAACTTTTTCAGAAAAACAAAAGGAAACTTGTTCTTTTATGAAAACAAACCGTTTATGAACTCACCAGCTTTATGCTGATATTTTCAAAAGTGCTTGTATTCTCAGGTTCTCCTTAGACAGGTATCCCGCGTTCTTTTGCAGAAGACGGAGCATATGGAAGTCACGTCTTTACTTTTGCTTAGACTATTATATCTATAAAACATGTATTACCTTACTTTCAAGCAAATGTAATGATTCTATGTAGTGTAATGTTTTGTGTTTACTATGCTTACTATGTACATTGGTTGTGATACTTTACATGATGTCCTCCACCCCGGAACGTTTCCGCCATCGGTTTCGAGTGTCTTCTATTCAACCTAATTCTTCTGAGTCCTCCCCTCAACAACCTTCTCCTGATGCTAATGCTACTCCTCTAACTCTGGTGGCAAGAGAGTTCATGAACCAAGAGACTGCCATTGTAACTTCAAATCTGATGGAACTTCTCTTTCCGGAAAGAATCGCTGATGAGTTTGTAGCAGATCCGACAAACGAACCTAGTTCATCTACCGTGGATCATTCAGCAAATGAAGGAGTGGTTAACATCTATAATCTTCCAGTCTCTATCAATGAGATCAGCCACGAGATCCTTGCTCGCATTCAGCGCGACCATCCTATAGAAAACGTCATTGGCCAGCTGGGTGACGGTGTTTAAACGCAAAGTCAGAATGGAGACATCAATACGTGTCTCTACTCCTTCTTTATTTCTCAGATAGATCCCAAGAATGTCGAAATGGCTCTGAATGAGCCCAGCTGGGTTGACGCCATGCATGACGAACGTAATCAATTCGAGAAGCTCGGGGTTTGGAAGTTAGTGGAGCTGCCCAAAGGAAAGAAATCTCTTGATACCAGATGGGAATTTCGGAACAAGCAAGACGACTTGGGTGTCATCGTGCGTAACAAGGCGAGATTAGTGGTTCGCGGGTTTCGGCAAATTGAGGGTCTTGATTATACGGAGGTTTATGCTCCGGTGGAGTGCTTGGAGGTCATTCATATCTTCCTCGCGTATGCTTCCTACATGAACTTCACAGTATACCAGATAGATGTCAAGACGGCTTTCTTGTATGGTAAGGTCAAAGAGGAGATTTATCTTGACCAACCTCCCGGCTTCATTAACTCAAAGCTTTCCAACCATGTTTACAAGTTAGACAAAGCTTTGTATGAGATGCATCAAGCTCCTAGAGCTTGGTATGTTACCGTAACTCAACAGTTGCTTGATCACGGCTATTCCCGAGGCACCATTGATCAGAACTTATTTATCAAACATGTCGGTCCGGATCAAATTCTAATTCAAATCTATGTGGACGACATTATATTTGGGTCGACAAGCCAACAACTTTGCAAAGATTTCGAAGACGTGATGAAGAAGCGGTTCGTGATGACTTCGCTTGGGGAGATGACCACGTTTTTTGGGGCTTCAGGTCAAACAATCTTCAACCGGAATCCTTATTCACCAAGTAAAGTTTGTGGATGATATGCTGGAGAAATTCGGGTTCCGAGACGCGAAACCTGCTCTTACACCCATGGCAGAGAGACCTTTACTGACTCCTGATCTTGAAGGCGAATCTGTAGATCAAACGTACTATCGATCAATGATCGGATTGCTTATGTATCTGACTTCTAGTCGCCCATACGTAATGTTTGCGGTCTATCAATGCGCACGCTACCAGGCTAATCCTAAACTTTCTCATATTATTGCTGTTAAACGGATATTTCGGTACCTCAAAGGTTGCCCAAAACTGGGTCTTTGGTATCCGAAAAATCCCGAATTTGACCTTTATGCTTTTGCAGATAGCAACTATGGCGGGTGGGAACTTGATAGAAAATCAACTTCAGGAGGATGCCAATTTCTGGGAGATAGACTGGTCTCATGGCAGTGCAAGAAGCAGCATACTGTCTCAACCTCAACAGTAGAAGAGGAGTATGTCGCTGCGTCTGCTTGTTGTTCTCAAGTTATGTGGATCCAACATCAACTGTTGGACTACGGTTTGAATTTTCAAGAAACCCCTATATTTTGTGACAATGAGGTTGCGATCCAAATCGCTAAAAACCCAGTCCAGCACTCAAAGACCAAGCACATCGATATCAAAGTGCATTTTATCCGAGATTGTTATGAGCGCTCGCTCATTCGGCTAGAACAGGTTCCCACTGCTAATAATGTGGCAAACATGTTCATCAAGCCGTTCAACAAAGCTCGATTCGATGTGTTGGTCAATCTTTTGAAAATCATTCGCTTCGAGGATTATTTTTTGTTTAGATTAGGTTAAATATGCGCATTTTTATTTCAGTCTCACCCATGCACAAATTTAGGGGGGGAAATAAAAAAAAAAAAACAAAACCAAACAAAAATTAGAAAATTAAAATCCAAAAACAATAGAAAATCAGAAAAATAAAAAAATGTATAATAATAATATTTTTCTATTAAGTGACGCTTTGGGAAGTGATATCAACAAGTGATAACGGGCAATCTGAGTCTGTGTAAAGTACCAAAGCTGAATTGTCTAGGCTCTGTGTTCGATGCGCTGGTAGGCACGAAGAATTTAACGGATATGACTAGGTGCAGATGAACTTAAGGAATCTAGAGACTTGATAAATCTTGACCTAGATAGTTCTGTTTAGCCTTACAATACGACGCTCGGATAGGTTGAGCAGGGAGATATACATGAGAATCCACTAGTCACACTAAAGAACCCGTATCTAGAACTGTAGTTTTTACTTTTCCTCGATGTACGGATTTTGTCCTTAATTCCGGTATTGACGAAGCGACTGGGGAATTCCGATAAAGTAGGTCTGTAGAAAATTATTTTCTTTCTTTCTTACTGTTACTCTTATGTTGCCTCCATTACGTAATTGGAAGAGATCCGACCTGGACTGCAACATATGCAAATCTATTTCTCTGCATATTATATCTATGAAATTCTTCGTATATGTTAGCCATATGTTGTCTCCTTTGTGTGATTAACAATCCGACCTGGTACACAGCATATGCAACCTTCTACATCTCAATCCCTCTAAAATCTATAATTAATAATAATCTAAATCTATCCTTTCTATTAATAATAGTATGCTCACCTAAAGTAAGGAGTATCTCGTAGGTTCTTAATTATTGGGGTATATATCAGGAAGCGGGAAACATGTTCTAGTACATCTATAATTGAACAATTCTAGATTGTCTGTAGATCTCACTGCTCAATTTAGGTGGACAACAATATCTTTGGTTGTCGTCAGATGAATGGTCCTTAGGAAATATTATCTAGGAACATAGGATCAACTTGTCTTGTCATCTATAGCAGGTCCATAATTTGTCATAATTTTTCATGCTTAAGTGGACCACAATACTGGTGATCGACCAGGTCTATTCATGAAAGGAGAGGTACTGATAAATGGCAAATGATTGTCTAACAACTATGATCCCAAAATCATGAAAATTATTAATTTTAGTTAAAGACTTAATTTTAGGTTTGAATTAAAATTTTAGCATTTTAAATTTTATTTCAATTTTTATTTTATTCTATTTTTAATTTTTAGGATTTATAAATCTTAGGAAATTTTATTTCATTTTATTTTTCTGAATTAATCCTCAAAGAGTATCATTTTTAATAAAGTGTGGGTATTCGACCATTTTTTAAATAAATAAAAATTTTGCAGCCCATTAGTGTTTGGAAATTGGGTTTTGTGATCCGGGTTTGGACCAGATCTTGAACCGGGTATATAAAGGAAAATGGAATCAGTTTTCGGTTCCTCCTCTCTCACAGAATACCGAAACCTGCTTTTTCCTCTCTAAGTCTCGAAATTTTTGTTGTGTTCTTTTGTTCAATCGACCTCAAAACATCAAAGGTATTGCAATTCCGACCACTGCTATGCATTTTTATTCGTAAATCGATCGTGAAGTCTATGGGAAATCACGAAAATGTGAATTGTCGACGTTTTGGGTCAGGACGGATTTCGGTCCAAGTCGAGCCGTTTTCGGTCAAGCCAGATCAGACGGCTTTCGGTCCAAGCTGAGCCGTTTTTGGTCGAGGCAACTCAGACGACTTTCGATCCAGCTGAGAATTGCCCTTTTTGGCTTTTGGTCTAGCTCATTTTCGGTCTTGACTTGTGTGTTGGTCCTTAGGTTTTCAGTTTGAGTTTCTTGACCGAGAACCTAATTTTTTGACTTATAAAATTAATTAAAATGGCCAAACTAAAAGAATTAAATTGAGAAATAAAAATCAATGCATTTTAATGAAAATATTTCTCATCTGGTCTGTTTTGTGCAGATAAAATGGCAAGTTTCAAGGTTGCAGAAAGTCACAATGTTTCCATTTTGCTTGATGATCCTCCTATAGCGCATAGTGAATTCAAGTCAATGATGTTCAGGTTGCGTGAATGCTGCATTTTCTCAGCACTCACTTGGAACCCGATAATCTACTTGGGTTTAATCAACGAGTTCTGGAGTTCAGCTAGCATCAGAATTGAAAGCAACGGAGTGCAGACAATCGAAGCAACTGTCAAAGGATGTAAAATTGTCATCACTGAGCAGTTTCTCAAAGACACGTTGAAGATTGATGACAAGGCTACTTATCCTACCGACATTGATCTACGAGTTGTTGATGAGTACCTTGAAAAGATGGGATATGAAGGCGTTTTCCCACCGACCCACAAGAAGCTGCTACCTCCATACTGGAGGTTTCTGGCTCATGTGTTTGTTAACTGTATATCAGGGCGTAAGGGTGGAGCAGACGAGATCTCTTCAAGGAATACTCAAGCTATTATTGCACTGGCAGCAAGAATCGACTTCAACTTCTCAAAATTTATCTTGGAAGAAATGGTCACTAATCTCAAAAATTAGGCGAAGGACCAATTCCTGATTTACCCTCGGTTCATCCAGATCTTTCTCAAGACCTTGCCAAGATAGGAGAGATTCTTGACATGAAGGATTTTGGACGAAACACAATCAGTATGATGAAGCAAAATCGAAAAGGGAAAATCATGTTCCAAGGAAAGTACCCTTTCGAGAAATTTGGAAAATTTGCCGAGCCGACCGACTCTTTTGAATCCGATGGGTCACTGAGCAGACTTCAACTGATCATGCATCATCAGATTTTGCAAATATAAATGATGATATAATCGACGTTTCAGACCATGAGGAAGAAACTGCTGCTGCTCAAACTGTTAGTGTGGTAGGAGCATAATTTCACAAATGTGACAGTTCAAAGTGATTTTGATGAAGGTTCCGCAGAAGAATTCACTGAAATTGTGGAAGGAGAAGAGAATGATAGAGTTGATATGTCCGGTTATGACAGAGATGATATTGTTGTACAATTCATTGGACTTGAGTACACCTTGTCAAATGAAGATCTCGACGACATCTTCAATGATATCGATGATGGTGCCAATCCAACACTGGAGATAAGTAAAAATGTTTACAATCAAGAAGTTGAGCCTCCTGTTCCTGTTCAAGCGGTTGATTCTTCAATTCATATGGACACCTCTTCATGGATTCCTCCCCTTGAAAGGGTGATTTCTACATCTGAGCCAATTGTGAGTGAAGCCCAAACAGACCTGACCTCCCAGCCCCCGATGAAAAGAAGAAGAACTGATCCAAGGGTGGGAGTTATTTCTCCTGACCTAACTCAAACCACAGAGACTCATCCACTCACAATTGTTGCCTCTTCTTCATCCGTGCCCATTCAGGAAGGCCCTAGCTCGATTCATGAAGTTGGTGGCTCATCTACCGGCTTGAGTTCGTTTCCTCCAAGGCCTTATCATGATGTTGCCTCTGAAAGGCTTGCCATGCATTTGGCTCAAAATTTAAGTCCACCACACTCCTCATACGGAAAAGGTATATCTTTTGATGAGAATATATTTGGAGATGATGAAGCCTCAGTGCCTGATTTGAGAAAGGAATTAGTGTGCTAAACCAGAAAAATATCGAGCTTGATATCAAACTTGCAAATCTTCAAACTGAGAACGTCATGCTTAATAATCAAGTTGCTGATCTTCTCAAGGAAAATGCTCAGAAAACAAAGGAGATCACCGATCTTCGGACGCATTTTGGTCTGTTGACCGCGAGTTATTATGATCTAAAGAAGAAGCTAGAAGAAGAATTTCGTGACAAGTTTAAATCATCAGTCAGTGAGCCCAGAATCTGTCTTCCTAATCAAGACGCTCCCGTAGTTCCACCTCCTACAAAATCAACCAGGGTTGTCAACCGTTTTGAAAAAAAACCTGTGCAGGCTCCACATATCATGGCGTTAAAACGTGCTAAACTAGCCAAAGCTGCTGAAAAGGGTCAACTGTTGTTCAAGAAGAACTCAGATCAGAATGCTCCCGTGAATCGACCAGAGATCACCGTTACTGACCTTGGAGAAAATCACTTCAGAGATATTTATGGTGATAGGTCTGGGATCATCTCATGGGGATTCCATGGCCCTTTCAAAATGTGGATTGTTAAAAGGAAGAGTGGAAATACAAAACTGTATATATGTCATACCCCCAAACCAGAATGGCGGAATCGTTCGAGGGCGGATGACTTCATATATATATATATATATATATATATATATATATATATATATATATATATATATATATATATATATATATATATATATATATATATATATATATATATATATATAATTTGAAGGTTTACATTGTAGAAAACTACTTGTTTCAAAAGAAATTACAATATGATGTCAAACTGAAATTAAACTAACGCCACAGCGTCCCTTCTTCAAAAGCAGTAGTTTACCAGTATTACTAAATCCCTGAGAAATACAAGTAGTTTTGAAAGAGTAGGTCAACATTTAAGCTGGTGAGTTCATAAGTATTTAGTGACAATGTTTGTATGAAATAGAATGAAAATGGTTTGTACATGTTTAAATGTTCCTAGAAAATCGAATATTTTCTACTATAGTAGATGGTAGTTTAATTGTTCCAAAACTGTAATGCAATAGTGCTTTTCATGCCAAAGATAGTAGGTTTATGTATAAATCGCTAAGGCATTTGAAAACCCCGTCAATCAATGTGTTTTAATACTCCATGTGAGTCTTATAACCATACTATTTGACCAGGATGCCTATAACAACGTTCTTCTGGCGTTGGAAAGTTATGACATTTGTCACCCCAAGCCTGCCGGCCTAGCTGTAGCTAACAGCTTTGGTGCGGGATTTTCAATCTCGTATAGATCTATACACAAGAATAACGCTCCCCCTACAAGGGATTATGGTATATAATATAGGACTTAAAATGCATACTCAAAAGTACGTGAAATGTCTCACAAAACTTAGTATAAAACAGGTTTACTTATGAAAATATCCATTTGTTCTTGTGTATGAAAATATCTCTTTGATATAGTGTATCTAGTATGTAAATGTTCGTGATTTTCTCGTAAACTATACCTATTATAGTTTTTCAAAGTGTGTGTTTCGTTCGTATAGTAAATCCTAGTGTAATGCTCACTTGTTATGTAAAGTATAACATTTAAAGTGACATAAATGATCACATATATTTAAAGTATAAATAAAGTGTTTGATTCGTATATACATATATAAACATGTTTTATTTCCAAAAGACAAGATGTTATCAAGAATATATATTGCATACGAAAGTTCCTATGTAGTAGTTATGAATCACATATGATTCACTTGATAAAAAGAGTATATAGTGAAACTTTATGTTACATACGATAATAACCGTGTGTTTACTTGTATTCCCCCCGCCCTCTTAAAAGTGTATAAAAATCATTGATAAAACATTTGAAAGTGTCGTTTATAGGGGTATGAACTCACCTGTTTGATTGTAGAAAACGAGACGATAATCGAGCAGAACTTCGACTTGGAAGATTTGATTTTCTCGGGATTCTCGGGAATCGTGGGAATCTCGGGAGTTTAGAATCATCCTTCGGAACTTGAGTGTGAAAACCGGGGCTTCGGGAGGGCTTCGGGGGCTTAAACGTAGAGTTTCGGTTCGAGAAACAAGGGAACTGAGCAATGAAACCCGGAGCCCTTGAAATCTATTTATAGGAGGATATTTTGGGTGCCACATCATGGCAAAGGGTGTGCCACGTTGTGGTGAGTCATCTTATCCTCTTCCATTGATTGGACGCCCTCAGTCAGTGGTCGGGTCGCGGCCAACTATGCCATGTCGTGGCAGACCTGACAGCCTTGGATTTTGGACCCCGAACTTGTAAAATCCATAACTTTCGCGTACAAGCTCCGTTTTTGACATTCTTTATATGCACGCGTAGCTGAAAATATGCTCTACAACTCTCGTTTAGACTTCATCGGCAAATTTTGACCTTATTTTTAATTATTTATTTTTAACAGGCCGGGACACGAAAAGTTCGTTAAAAATCCATAACTTCTTCATCCGATGTCCGTTTTCGTCAGACTTTTCACCGTTGCGCTACTATTGTTGAGACCTTTGATTCTCATTAAGGATGTTTCGGCCAAAACTCTCTTGATCTGTATTTCGTGTTTTTAGATGTCTACTGCTATATCCGGATCTTGGAAAAATCATAACTTCCTCATACGAAGTCAGATTTGGACGTTCTTTTTATGTACGCACACGGTTTAATGATATCTACAACTTTCATTTAGATACTTAAGGCTAAAAACTATTGTATTGAAACTTCGCATTTTTCGTTTAATCGGTGTTGCCGGTTTTGTCGGAAATCTTAGAATGGTCATAACTTCTTCGTTATAACTCAGATTTTAGTTTTCTTAGTATTTCTGTAAATCTTGACACAATATCTAGTATAATAGATATCCCTATAGAGACTTTTGAACATTTTATTTTTCGAAGTTAATTTCATTATATCAAAAGTGGTTACAATACTTGACCTTTTAGGTCATTACATAGAGTCGAAATATCGGGTTGTCACATCGTCCCCCCGTTAGAGAGAATTTCGTCCCAAAATTTAATGTAAGGTAATTATTTGTGGATTGGGGAAAAAAATGCGGGTATTTTTGTTTCATCTTATCTTCGTGCTCCCAAGTTTATTCAGGTCCCCGCTTTGCGTTCCATCGGACCTTCACAATGGGTATGCGACTTTGTTTTGTTCTTTTAATTTCCCTATCCATGATTTCAATTGGTTCTTCTATAAAGTGGAGACTCTCATTGATTTCAATTTCATCTAGAGGGATGACGAGGGTCTCATCGGGCAAACATTTCTTCAACTTTGACACATGAAAGGTAGGGTGTACGTTATTGAGTTCCTGCGGTAGATGAAGTTTGTAGGCTACCGGGCCGATCCTTGCAAGGATCTCGAATGGTCCGATATACCTTGGGTTTAGTTTCCCACATCTTCCAAAACGTATTAGTCCCTTCCAGGGCGAGACCTTCAATAGCACTCGGTCCCCAACCTGGAATTCCAAGAGCTTCCGTGTTTTGTCTACATAACTCTTTTGTCTGTCTCTTGAAGCCTTTAGTCGTTCCCGAATTTGTACCATATTCTCCGTTGTTTCTCTTATGATTTACAGGCCTGTGAGAGTGTTATCGGGTACTTGTCCGTTGGCTAGTTGCGTGTCGCCCACTTCAGCCCAGCATAGTGGTGATCTGCACTTGCGGCCATAGAGGGCTTCGAATGGAGCAAATTTAATGCTGGAGTGATAGCTATTGTTGTATGAGAATTCAACTAGTGGTAAATGGGTATCCCATGCTTTACCAAAATCGATTACACAAGCTCTTAGCATATCTTCCAAGGTTCGTATGGTCCTCTCACTTTGACCGTGGGTTTGTGGATGGTAAGCGGTACTCATGTCTAGCCTCGTTCCAAGAGATTTTTGTAGCAACTTCCAGAAACGCGAGGTGAACCTACTATCTCTGTCAGAGATAACGGATAATGGTACACCATGCAGTCGTACAATCTCTCGGATGTAAGTTCGAGTTAGCTTCTCCATCTTATCGAATTCCTTTAAGGGTAGGATGTGTGTGGATTTTGTTAACCTATCGACGATTACCCAGATGGTGTCTAGCCCACCTGCTGTCTTGGGTAATTTGGCTATGAAATCCATGGTTATCCGTTCCCACATCCACTCGGGTATTTCGGGTTGTTGTAGTAATCCTGATGGCTTTTGGTACTCTACCTTGACTTTGGCGCAAGTCAGACACATGCCCACATAGGTAGCGATCTCCACTTTCATGTTTGGCCACCAATACAGTTTCTTGACGTCTAAATACATCTTGTCTGAACCCGGATGTACGGAGTATAGAGTCTTATGCGCCTCGTTCATGACCACGTCTCTGAATCCACCAAACTTCGGTTTCCAGATCCGATCCATGAAGTAATGAACTCCGTCACCCTTGACTTCAAGATTCTTGTCCATTCCTCTTAGGGCATCACCTGCCACATTCTCTGTTTTCAAGGCTTCCCTCTGAGCTTCCTTGATTTGTGTGGACATATGTGAATGGATCGTCATGGTTAAGGATTTCACTCGACGACCTGAGTATTCTTTTCGACTAAGAGCATCAGCTACTACATTCGCTTTTCCTGGGTGATAGCGAATCTCGCATTCGTAGTCATTCAGTAGTTCAACCCATCGTCTCTGCCTCATGTTGAGTTCTTTTTGGTTGAGAATGTGTTGAAGGCTCTTTATGATTGGTGAAGATCGTGCATTTCATGCCATAGAGATAGTGTCTCCAGATCTTTAGCGCTAAAACGACTGCTCGTAGTTAAAGATTGTGCGTAGTGTAGTTAACTTCGTGCGTCTTGAGTTGTCTTGAGGCATAAGCGATGACCTTACCTCATTGCATTAGTACGTATCCAAGACCTTGATTAGATGCATCATAGTAGACCACGGAGTCTTCTGTTCCTTCTGGCAAGGACAATATAGGTGCGCTGCATAGTGCTTGTTTCAGTGTTTGGAATGCAGCGTCTTGTTTTCCTTCCCAATTGAAAGTTACACCCTTCTGTGTCAGGGTGGTGAGTGGTTTAGCAATCTTCGAGAAGTTTTGTATAAATCTACGGTAATAACCAGCAAGGCCCAACAATTGTCGAATTTTCGTTGGGGTTCTTGGAGCTGACCAGTTCTCGATTGCTTTGATTTTGGAAGGGTCCACGTGTATTCCGTCTTTGCTAACCACGTGACCTAGGAAATCTACCTTCCGAATCCAAAATTCGCACTTGGAGAATTTTGCGTATAGCTTCTCTTTTCTTAGCGTTTCCATGACTTGTCGGAGGTGTTGACTGTGATCCTTTTTAGTCTTCGAATAGATGAGTATGTCATCTATGAATATGATCACAAACTTGTCTAGAAACGAACGACACACCCGGTTTATTAAGTCCATGAACACCACTGGTGCGTTTGTTAATCCAAAGGGCAACACTACAAACTCATAGTGACCATAACGAGTTAGAAAAGCCATTTTGGAAACATCTCCTTCCAAGACTCGTAGTTGGTGATACCCGGATCTTAAGTCGACCTTTGAGAAATAACTCGCTCCCTGGAGTTGGTTGAATAAGTCGTTGATGCGTTGTAGTGGGTATCGGTTCTTGATAGTAAGCTTGTTAAGTTCCCGGTAATCAATGCACATGTGGAAAGATCCATACATCTTCTTTATGAACAAGATTGGTGCTCCCCAAGGTGAGAAGCTCGGCCTGATGAATCCCTTGTTGAGTAGTTCATTTAATTGGCTGGATAACTCCTGCATCTCTACCGGTGCTAGACGATATGGTGACTTAGCTACTGGTGTAGCTCCGGGAATTAAGTCAATTATGAACTCGACTTGATGTTCCGGTGGGACTCCTGGGAGATCTTTAGGGAAGATATCGGAAAATCGCAGACTTCTGGAATGTATTTGATGCTTTTCGTTTCTTTTTCCTTATCTACCACGTGGGCTAAGAAGGAATGGTACTCCTTAAGTAGGTATTTCTGGGCTTTGACACAAGAGATGATTTGTAAATTTGTACTAGGTTTGTGACCATAAATGACAAGAGTTTCGCCATTTGGCAGATTCAGGCGAATAGCCCTTTCGTGACAAAGTATATCGCCATGGTGTAGGCTTAACCAATCCATACCGATGATGATATCAAAGCTCTTTATAGTGATCGACATTAGATCAATTTGAAATGAATGTTTGTTTAGAGTTAGTGTGCAACCTATGTACATATCGTTCGTGCTTATTGTTCTACCGTTTGCCATTTCTACTGTAAATATCTTATTGAGTGATTTAGGGTTCTGTTTTAGTACGTGCTTGAATTTATGACTCACGAAGCTCCTCTCCGCACCACAATCAAAGAGTATGCATGCATAAACGTTATCGAGGAGAAACGTACCTGTAACCACCGTGGGATCAGCTATCGCTTCGTTCTGCCCTATTGCCAGCACTCGTCCCGTGCCGCCCGCATTCCTTGCCTTGGGGCAGTCTCTTTTGTAATGCCCAGCTTCACCGCACCCGTAACATGCTTGACCCACACTGACTCCTTGGACTTGGGTGATCGGTTGTGCCGGTGCACTACAGAAACGGGGTGTATGCCCTTTCTTGTTGCATTTGTTACAGTGCATCTCTCGTAAATTTCCATTGTGGTGGAAATTGCATTCAACGCACTTCGGCAGGTTCCTAGCATATGAATTTGCTGGTGTAGTGGTAATTGGAGCAGCAGTAGGGGCAGTAGCGGCATGGACTGCCACAATCTGTTGTTTCTTGGAAGGTTCCTGTGAAGGCTGACTCTTCCTTTTGTTCCTGTAACACCCAAAAATTTACGCCAAATTAAAACTTTTAATACTAACAAAGATTCAAATAGTGATTGTTTTTCCAAAACATTTCCAATTCATTTATTATCAGAGTGTCCCAAAATATATCATGAGGATGAGGAGCAGTACGGTCACGCCTTCACCTTTCCTCGCTCTCCTGAAGTACCTGAAACAATAAACTAAAAACAGTAAGCCCGATGGTTTAATGAGCAACCCCCAAAATACCAACACCATGTCGAGAAAAACCACAACCATAACGATCAATCAAACAACATACATATTGGGCCATCAGCCGGACTGGTCCGCCCTACTGGGCCTACAATCTATCTGAATCTATCCTGAGCCTTCGGCATGACTGGTCCGCTGCGTGGGCCTACAGTCTCCCCGGGCCGCTCAGAGGGTGTGTTGGCCCTCAACACTGACCATGTATGCATACTATCATATAATAGCATATACACATAGCAAACATATCTATCTCATTGACCATCAATCATAGAGTTCCACTCGTAACTAGAGTATCTACCTAACAGGTTACTAACATACCAATCCTTACGGATCATAAAAGCATAACATACTATCTATCTTGATTCCGATCTAATAGATCAAAATCATATGTAGCATACCATAACAACAGATCTAAATGATCTCTAGTAGAACGACCATCCTAAACAGGATAAATTCTAACAAAGCAATAACATAACACCCATCCTAAACCAGGATGAAATCTAGCATGGCAATAACATAGCAACCATCCCAAACCAGGATGTAAATCATAAAGGGCCAACCTTGGTGCCATAGACCCTAACGATATAGTGAGGATAACTCACCTCGCAGATGTCGATTGAAATGCAAACTCCAACTATCGGATCACTTGACACCGACACCACCACCCTTAATCATGGCACAATATACTCATAACTTCTTACTCTTGTGAGACACCCCATAACCACCTAGTTATTCTTGATCAAGGTCAGAGTACTCAGTCAAGGTCAACAATCCATGTTGACCTCAACTCGCCGAGTGCACTGGGCCACTCGTCGAGTCCGTGGAGCACATTCCAACTCGCCGAGTCATCGGAGTGACTCGTCGAGTCCCTTCGAATCCCGATCAATCCTTAAAGGCCACCCGTCGAGTTTCCTCCTTGCAACTCGACGGGTACACACGCATGCCTATCCAAAGGAAAAGCCATCCGACTCGCCGAGTTGTTCTTCAACTCATTGAGTTTTATGGTGATCTTCATCGGACTCGCCGAGTTGTTCATCCAACTCGCCGAGTTCAATGACTATCTTCATGTGACTCATCGAGTCATCCTTGAGACTCACCGAGTCCATTCAGTCCTCTTTCCATACAGACTTGTTTTGAGCCATGCAGCGGCTCCAAATCACAGATCCAAGCTTCTAGAGCATACTTACCACGTAAAGTTGCAAACTTTATGTGCATGCATGGTTATAAAGGCTCCAAATGTCTATTTTAAGTTCTTAATGGACCTTCTAGTCCAAGAGGGACTCCAACCACAACCAATACAACTTTATGACCCTAGCATCCAAGGGGGGTCCAGATCTGAAGTTACAACTTCAGATCTAGCCCATAGCTCAACATCCCAACTTGAAAAGCCATAAAAAGCCCTAGAATCAACCAAAAGGAAGAAATGGAAATAAGAATGGTACTTTGATACCTTCAAACAATGCTAGCTGAGGCAAAACCCGTTTCCCACTCTTTTCTTGCTTCAATAACCTTTGCACTCTTAACTTCCTTCCTTCAAGATTCTCTTTTCCAAGCTTCAAACCCACACCAAGGCACACACACATGAATTAGGGTTTCCAAGGGCTCTCAAAGACTGTAAGGAATCCCAAAGGAGGCTGAGGTTCCTTTAAATAGGGGTGTAATCCCCAAGATTTAGGGTTTCATCTGTCAGCTCCTACTCCTTGAGTCCCAATAATGGACTCGCCGAATAGGTCACTAACCATGCGTTCTCACCCCGCTGCTGTTGGGTTTTGAGCAATCTAACACTTCCTAAGTGTGCATGCAACCCTAATAAACCTTGGATCTATGTTTGTCTAAATACATGCAAAATAATAATTTTCCAAGGTTCATAACCTATCTAACATGGCATGGGGTACTTTTAAACATAAAAGAATTAGATGAGATTACATACCTTTTGATGATAAGTTTGATTCCTAAGGAGTTTGAGGGCCAAGAACCAATAGTGTGAATGCCTCAAATGGAATCACAAATCACCACAAACTCTTGGAAAACTTTGAGAGAGTGTATACACACTTATAAAATCGGCCACACACAAAGTCTCACACAACTAGTGCCACTAGTGGCTATTTAATGCAACATAAGCATGCTTATATAGTGTACATGATTAGGGTGAAACCCTAATAACCCATGACCTTTCCTTTTCCAAGGATCCATGGGTTAAAAGCTCCATGGATCATCCATGGACTTCCATACAAGCCTAACCCATTAACAAATGAGTGTTAGCCCACACCATATAAAACCAATAGCCCACAATCTAATTAGTCTTCCTTTTAATCTCTAAATTAATTCATAATTAATTTAAGACTAAGACTAATTAAATAACATGACTTCATATTAATATATTATAACTTATAATATATTAATAATCATATGTGTATAACTCTCATAAAATTATCCATAAATAGTTTGGATTAAATGCAACCCAAATGGACCATGCCGGGTCGGGTCAAGTATATACCAAATAAGTTATGGACTTAGACACCTTATCCAATAGACTCCCACTTGGATAAGTCTAATAACTATATTTGCGTATGTTACTTCAGGAACCAACCAGCAATCGTAGCTCTCGAAAACTCTGTTGAACTATGAAGCGCCATTTTAGATAAGTGATCAAATAATCCTCTGTTCTCATGATATCAGCCGGACAAATACATGGAACAACATCGTACTTATTGTCCAGCAGTTTGTTTCCCGATTTTCTGATTTGTTTGACAAAGAACTTAATCGAACACATCAATTTAGTTCTGACCGGCCGGTACATAGGTCACAACAAAATCATCAAGGGGCCCAACTATCGCTTCTATTTCTAGAAGGAACAGATAAACTTCGACTCATATGCTTGTTCTACTACTTGTTGAATTGTACACAAAGGCACGTTTTATAACATCAAGTTACTGATGCGTTTACGTGCAATCAATGCACAATCAACTCATAGGTAATAACTCATATCTCTAGGTTTGAAGATTTATATGATATTACCGTCTCACGATCACTCGAGATAAATTCCATG
Source organism: Lactuca sativa (assembly GCF_002870075.4). Classification (NCBI taxonomy): domain Eukaryota; kingdom Viridiplantae; phylum Streptophyta; class Magnoliopsida; order Asterales; family Asteraceae; genus Lactuca; species Lactuca sativa. Next base: position 157,018,554 of record NC_056625.2, on the reverse strand, counting down.
AAGTGATACAAGTGAGCGTGGGTTTATTCGAATACTCATAACTTATGAGCACTCATGAATGTTGTAGCAACCATTGCTATGACTAAACCCATTTAGCCATCTACAAACTCGATTCATGATAGTCTTGATTCATACCTACTTCCAACATATGAACGACTGTGGAGTGTTTAAATAACTTAGTCATTCGGAAATAATAACCTAGCTATTTTGGAAGTCAAAACATGCAAAGTGAAACACAATAATAATCGAATCCAATATGGTCTCAGAACCCTTTTGAATATAAATACAACCACCTTTTATTTATCACCATATTGATTACATATTATTCATTGTATAATGTTTCAAACAATCAACTTAAGACTTGAATAAAAACAACAGTCGTCCCATTCTCCTAGCATGTACACTTTGTTTTTCTAAACAATAGTTATGCCATACTCCATGTATGCACACTATGTTCGTCTATGATCCTTACATTGTGATGTAGATCAATTGAACATGATTCCATTGATACTCATTTCACAATCCCAAACCCTTATTGTAAATGTGAGAATCCCCGATTCCTATCATTTACCAAAAAATCTGTTAGATTTTAAACTTTTATGCAATGTTCCTCTTGTAATGATTATGCACAAAGTCACCAAAACCTTGTCACCAGTCATTACAGAGTATTCCAAAGAAGGTCAACCTCTATGGAATGGAAGTCTCATATTCAAAGTACATTGCTTTGAACATCCTTCTTGCATTAAGGTTTTCTAATCTTACATAGATTGAATAACTTCCACCTATGGAGACATTTCCATAGTCCCATTTTGACTATCACTTCCGAACAAGAGTTACTTCTTTTCAGAATATGTCAATATGGTCCTTTCCGACAACTTACATCATACTTCAAACTTTCCCTGAGCAACCAATCTTTGGCGAACCTCAGATTGTCCTCGACAATTGCTTAATCACTTTAGTCATATCCAGTTCTAGACTTTTCCCTTCTAAATGCCATGAGCATTTGGAAAATTTAGAAAGGATGAATATTATAGCACATGCAATCGATCCTATATCTGAAGCATATGGGACACGATTCATGATGTTTGACATAAAGACATGATACTAGACCAGTCTTTTGCTACAATATTTTTTATTTGCCATGTTTTCAAAATTTAACTATGAAGAGGGATGCCGTAATCATAATCAAATTTTGGAAACGCAATATATATAGAATTTCTTCAAGTTGAACCATTCCAAAATAAAATTCATATATATATTCTTGACTAAAGATGATTAAAATCTCAATCTAAGCTTCTAGAATTGAAACGAAGTATAATTTCCTCTCCTTTAATTATAGCAAAACAACTTTTCAACCCCTACAACTTCATGAATTGAAACTTTGTTTTCTATAATTAACATTGCTAACTTGCAACACTAAACGTAATAATCATGCTCCCACTAACATGATGATTATCAGCATAACACTTATGCTCCCACTAGCTCTGACATATTTCCAGAAATTTGCTGGACTTCTGAAATTTAGATTCATACACCCTTTCTTAGATATGTAACAGCCCGAAATTCTAGGTATCATTATATTTATGAGTTTTGGGAGTTTTAAGAGGGGACTCGGCGAGTTGGAGCTCAGACTCGCCGAGTAGGATCGCGGATCTGGCCGCAGGTTCGCAACGGGACTCGACGAGTCCGGATATGGACTCGGCGAGTCTACGCTGTTTAGCGAAAACCCTAACCGTTCAGGTTTGGGACGTATATGAGGGACCTTATGGCCGTCATTGTTCACCCTAGTCCTCTGAGAGAAACCCTAAGTCGTTTGTGAGCATCTAGAGCAAGGTAGAAGACCATTGTTGATTTTGGAAGTGTTGTTTTGCAAGGAAGAGAAGACTTGGTTAAGAGATCATCAAGGGAAGCCACGTTCTGAGAATTGGGGACACAGAGAGCACATTATTCAGGTAATATTTTGAATTTGCATCCTTCTATGATTGACGTATATATGGATTTAGGGTTTATTGAACCCTTTTGTGGCTAGATTGAGTGTTACCTTGGTCCCCTAAACGATTGGAACCCTGTATTGGGATCTTTGGAAGTCTAGAATGTCCCATGCCTGAGCATTTCGTGAATCAATGGAGGTTTTGGATTGGAATCCTTATGCGTTAGGTCAAAATGTAAATTATGAGTCTTGGGGTGTATTATGAGCACCGAAATGAGGCCTTTACGTGATGGACCAGTGTAGGAAGGCCAGACCTGTGAGTTGTCGGAGCAGTTCTGACCTTAGGAAGCAGTTTGAGCGGTTGCATGGCATGGACTCGCCGAGTCCGATGAACAGACTCGGCGAGTAGCTTGAAGATTAACTGGGACTCGTCGAGTTGTTCTTCAGACTCGGCGAGTTGAGTCGGGGTGGCCCCGCGATTCTTCCAGGAGGAACTCGTCGAGTCAGGGGAGATACTCGACGAGTAGAAAGGGAATTTTAGAGAATTGGTGAGGACGTCTAGACTCGCCGAGTCGCCCTAGCACTCGCCAAGTCCGGTCAAAGTTGACCGTTGACCGTTGACCGTTGACCAGAGTGGACTTGTGTTGAATTCTTAGGGATAGTCAACATTAGAGATATAAAGTGTTAACTAGGGACATTATGATGTTATAGGAGGATTAGAGCTCGGAGAATCGGGCACGAGGGATTTCCAGGTTGTGAGATATCGAGACACGCGAGGTGAGTCTTCTCACTATACTTTACCTTGAGTAGGTAATCAGAGTTATGTGATAGAGTATGTGTATGTTATGTATATGCTATGTGTTGTACTGTATGATGTCTATGTGATTTATGTTGTGCATGCTTATAGAGTTGGAACCAGAAGGTTCCCAGAGTTAGAACCTGAGGGTTCACAGAGTATGGGTGCACGGACCCACAGAGTTATAGCCTCGAGTGGCTAATATGTGTTATATGGTATTTTGGGGAACTCACTAAGCTTTATGCTTACAATGTTGGTGTTAATTGTTTCAGGTACTAGTGAGGATCGCGGGAAGGCGCCGGCCTGATCAGTGCACACACGCGGGATTTTTATATTATATGATCTTGGGAATTTTATATATGTTATAAAATGAACCACAAACATGATGTTTTTATGAATATTAAATGAAGTTGTATTTATTAAATTTGAAAAAAATTATTTTCAAAATTCACGGTGTTACAATTTGGTATCAGAGCCTTGGTTTGAGGGATTCGAGTACACCTTCGGGCGTATTTGGACTCAAACTGAGGAATTAGATGTAATTTTCAAAAGATTAAAAGATTTTAAAGGATGCAGAGCAAGAGATGTTTGTACGATCAGCCCGCGCCCGAACGGTGATTTCCCAAAATACCCTTACATTATGTGATGTTAATATTGATATGATGTATCTGCATGCTAGAGTAGGCTAGGCATTGCTATTAGAACTAGATTGGCCTGATTGTGTTGCCTTAGCGTAGGGAGAGGTGAGCTGCTATGAGATACTTGAGAGTGAGTAGGTAGCAGCGAGGGACTTATGAGAGATCTATTAGAGAGTGATTTACGCATGATAGAGTACTTGAGACCTGGAATCCGAAGAGGAGGACTTGGAGTGTATTCTGGTGCGGTGTGGATAGTAGTATTGGGCCCGTACTACTGGAATCACCGGAGCGGGGTACAGCTCAAGTAAGAATCTTTGGAATGCCAAGAATCATGGAGGAAAGAGTTGACGAGTGTAAGTGTGTTCGTGGGGATTCTAAACTTATTGTATGTCGTATTTCAGCGGTAGATCATGGTGAGGACACGTTTCACGTCCGAGAGCAGTGGTACCAGTGAGGAGGATATCCGCCGGATCATCCAGGAGGAGGTAGTTGCAACCATCAGAGCAGAGATTCCGGAGATGTTTGGGTCCATAAAGACCACACTGATCGAGACGTTCGATGAGCGTTATGCCGCTCTTACTGAGGCTGCTGCTACAGCGGCTACCGCAGCGGTAACTGCTGCAAGGCCGCAGGGTGGGGACGCGTCACTATTCTGGGAATTCAGCAACACGAAACCACCAGAGTTCGATGGGACCCCGGGTCCGGTGGCAGCGATGAGGTGGATATCTGATATTGAGGGGTGCTTCTTCACTTGCTCGTCTCCTGAGCATTTGAAGGTCCGATTGTTGGATTAATGTCTAAGTCCATAACTATATTTGGTATGTACTTGACCCGACCCGGCATGGTCCATTTGGGTTGCACTTCACCGACACAATTTATATGGATAATCTTTTGAGAATAGTATGTTTATGATTAATATTAATATGTTATAAGTTCTAATATATTAATATGGAATCATATTATTTAATTAGTATTGATCAAGAATTAATTCATAATTAATTAAGTGATCAAAAGGAACTAATTAAATATGGACTCTTATATATATATGGAATGGGCCAAGTTCATTTAGGTTGGGCTAAGCTTTCATGGATAGTCCATGGAGTGTTTAACCCATGGATCCTAGGAAATGAAAGGTCATGGGTATTAGGGTTTAACCCTAATCCTCCATACTATATAAAGATGTCTTTGGTTGGTGAAATTGGCACTAGTGTGGATACACTAAAGAAGGGCTAGCCAATTTCACTAGAGAGAACCAAGTAATCATATTCTCTAAAGTATTCCAAGGTGTCTTGGTGATTTGTGATTCCACTTGAGGCTTCCACACTATTGGGGCTAAGCTCTTAAAGCTTGAAGACATCAAGCTACATCAAGAGGTATGTATTCTATCTTGTTACATTCATAGTTTTTGTATGCTAGATTAGGATAATACCTTGGATGTTCTTATTTGCATGTATAATAGAGAAAACATAGATCCAAGGTATTTAGGGTTGCATGTACACTTACGAAGTGTTAGAATGCTCAAATCCCAACAGTGGTATCAGAGCCACGGGTTGTTTTCTGTTATATTGATGCAAATATTTTATTTTCAAAGTTGGAAAAAAAAACATGAAGTTTGTCAAATTTTAAGATAATTACTTGTTCTTGTGAAAAACTAATTATTTGTAAAATTTGAATAATTTGCTTTATGAGTTGAATTAGGTCAAATTTAATAAAAGATAAAATAATATGATTATTTTATTAGTTTTAAAAGTTTGATCTAAAGAGTTTTATTTTTTGAAACCTCCATAAGTTATGGATATGAAAAGGTTTTAAAAAAAAATTGATTCAAAGTTTTTTTTTGGAGTTACAAAATTTGGTGTTAATGTTTTAAAGGATTCCATAACTTAAGAATAAGTTATGGATCACCAAAAGTTTTTTGTGTTACCTTTTTTTATGAGTGAATTTAGATTAATGAATAAAATTATGTGATAGTTGGTTTTAATCCAAATTAATCTAAGAATTGATTCTAAAATGTGTTTTTGTAACTTGTCCTCAAGTTATATGAAAAGTCACATTTAAGAATCATAAAAGTCATAAAAATTGGCAAAGGTTACAAAAATGAAGAGTCTAGTTCTAATTAAATGGTTTTATGACTCCATAACTTGTCCTCAAGTTATGGAGGACCAAGAGTCTCTTCATTTAATAAAATAAAATAAAATAAAAAAAAGGTGTAACCTTAATTAATTCCATAAGTTATAAAATAAAGAAAAGTTAATTCTTTTATTAGTTTAAAGTCTTCCATAACTTGTCCTCAAGTTATGGAACTTGAAGAGTTTTTGGATTAAAACTACTTTAAACACATAAGTTATGGAATTAATTAGTTTTGAATAGTTTCAAAACTTGCCCTCAAGTTTTGGAATTTGTAAAGTTTTCACTTATGAATACTTTAATTCCAAGTTAGCCCTTAGAATTTTAAAAGTTAAAATTCAACCCTTATACTTTATAATATTATAAGTTAATAATATATATATATGTATAAGAGTAAAGTCAGTCTTACCGCTAGTACGCCTCATTCACGAAGCCGGTCTATAAGGTGGGTATAAGGTTGTTGCCTATAAAATGGCAACTTAATGGGTGTCCACTCTCACCCACCGCTTTCTTGACTGGTGGAGGGTCGTTAGCCGAACGGGTTTGACAGGACTAGAATTCTCCCTTCATTAAAAGTATTAATGATAATACTAAGTAACTAAACTCATAATAATACCCAATCTTAGTTACTTAGGAAAAATGTGAATAAGGTGCTAACCCATGAAATTACACTTTACACTTTGTCTAAGTCGTTAGTGGAGCGTGTGTGGTTAACCGGCACACTAACTTGGACTTAACAAGGTAGGTAAAGGGTGACTTAATATTTATCATAGTATCGATGGAGCGTGTGTGGTTAACCGGCACATCGATTGAGGGGTAATTTATTAAGGGTACCAAGTGATTTGCATGGTTACTTCACACCTTGTTTTGTGATCCTCGGCATCCCAGTCACAAAACCTGAAGGGCACACTTGAGATTGAAACATGCCTTTGAAAAGTTCAATGAATCTCAAAGATCTAGGAGTTTCAAAACCAATTAAAACCTAATAATTCATTTCGTTTATCTTGGTGGAAATTGGTGAATCGTCATTCACCTACCTTCAAATATTTTATAGCTTGGATTACGGCATACCTCTTCTAAGTTATAAAATAGTTTGTTGGGTCCTAGCCTTAATATTTCATATTGGGTGTCATATTAAGGACTTTAAATCAACTATCTTGAATATCTCCCAAAAGATGTCTGTAATAGACACCTATGATCTTCCCAAATCTAGTGAAACAAGGTTTCCTAAATGAAGATGATGTCCTTTGGAAATCATACTTCTTTCACCTCCTCCAATTATTCTCCCCAACCCACAAGTTCTTGAAAAGTTTAAGGTCACTCAAGCCCTATTGGCAAGGCAAGGTATAGGTGTGAGCACATCTTGGAGATGTAGTCACATATTGACAAGCCGGGAGAGTTCGGTGTCAAAGTCTTGAGAAAGTTGGTGGTTCAATCACTTTCTAAGTCACATAGTGAGTTCCTTTGGGACACCTATGAAACAGACTATGACAAGACCCTTAACGATCTTATCTATTTGCTAAGATCAACTTCCTAAAACTTTATGGACATTGACAATGATGACATTGGATATCCAGTAAAGCATTCTCTTCCCAATGGAAAGGGATCGGCCATAGTCAACTCGGTTGACCAAATGGTAAAGAGAAAAGCTAAGTATGTGATAGTCTCGTGTACCATTATCAAAGGGTCCATATGTTTATATTGCCAAGGGAAGGGGCATTGGTTGCGAAGCTGCCAAATTTACCTAAGGATGTTAAAGTCAATAAGTTTGACTCTACTTCAGGTAAAGACCACTATCTAACTCTGTTAAGTTTCTATTCTGAGATTCCTGATACATGATGTGACTGGGTCACATGGTGATGTTTTAAGAATCAAAGAAAAGTGAAGAAACTTAAAGAAAGAATATGCTGAATCTGATGGCTTAGATGGATTTCTATCGCATAGTTTGAAGATCGGATTCTTGAGCAACTTCTTAGGAGTTATGAGATATTGCTTAGGAATAGATAACAACAAGTTTTCATATGGATTGTAAGGATAAGTTTTTCCGCAAAGTTTTAAAATAAAAGAAATTTTTTTTGATTTTATTTATTTTAAAATATCCTTACAATGGCTTTTGAGGAAAAATTGTTGCTTATATGATTCCATTAAAAGCAAGATTGGAAATATGAAATTGATTCTTTCATTTGTGGTAATGTCTAGATTTACCAAATAAGGAAAGATTCTCATCACCCAAGTTTCAATTGGACCGGAACTTGGAATCATGCAAGTTGTATAGCATGATGAATGAGAACTTTCAAGTTTTGGAAAATTAAGACTAATTACTCGGCCACATGGATGTGTGAGTCAAGTAAAGGACTAAGGGATCGAGTACACATTCTTGTGCACTGATTAAGTCCACCAGAAAAGATTGATAAGACTATTCGTCATAGTTTACTAAAGCTCAGTAAATATGATTATACTTACAAGCTTAAGTGTAACTCTGAGACATTGGAAAAGGTTCTAATGTATGGCAGGGCGAATAAGAAGAATCAAATTAGGCAGAAGGATAAAAGTTTCTCATATCTGAAAAGATGGGAGAGTACTTTAGTATCAGTTTTGTGATCATCTTAATGATTAAGAAACCATATCAAAATTAGTTCTCTAAGGAAATCTTAGTGCATTCTTATGACTAAGAAGAGGAACTTGAATTGTTGAAATGGTTAAATCAAGAAGATGAATCATACTTCGTTCCAATACAATTCTTAGAGTCATACTCCAAGATTGTCATTTGAGTGACATGTCTTAAAGAAGGTTTAAAACACTTGTCAAATGTAAGAGTAAAAGTTTTCTACTCTTGTACATTTGAAATTGGTAAGTTGTGATGTTTTGGATAAAACAAAAACCAACTTAGGCCAATTGGGTAAAGTGTTTTTCTTGATTAGAATCCGCACTATCTCTTGGATGTTTGACAAGGGAGTCTTATATGTCAAGAGGACAGTGGGAGTCTTAAAGGTCTTGAAAGTCTCAAGAAATAATCAAGAATAAAACCTGAAGTTCTTCACTAGCACACGACTTGAGGTTTATAACCTATCGTGTTGACATATATGTGCCCATTCCAGTTAAAGTTGGCTTTGCATATGAGTTCTTAGAGTTCTCAGTTTGTTGCATAACAACTTGGAAGCAATGGCAGGCCCTTGAGCTGCCAGGTGGCAAGAAGTTAAGATTGAGTTCAATCCATATGGTTTTGGATTTGTCATTATCTTTGTCTTGTGATTATGGTTTGACAAATTCATATGGGTAGGAACTCATACACCATATAAATCTAAGTGTCATAAGGTTTCTCTCCGATTCATGAAATTGATGGTGAGGAAACGCTTTCACTAAGTAGATTTTACGAAGATATCAATTGTGTTATTTGCATTTTCAAAAATCGTTAGTGGAGCGCGTGTGGTTAACCGGCACACTAACATGGACTTGTGAGAAATGGCAAATGCCTAAGCAATTGAGACCATGATTACGGTATCCCTTTACATGGTTCTTGAAATTGCTTAGACACACAGGTGAGCTATCTACGGAAAGGGTGTATGAATCTAAATTTCAGACTGTCCAGCTGATTTCTGAGTACATGTCAAAGCTAGTGGGAGCATAAGTGTTATGCTAATAATCATCATGTTAGTGGGAGCATAATAATTATGATAAGTATTGCAAGTCAGCAATGTTAATAATAGAAAACAAAAGTTTCAATTGGGAAAAAGTTTTTTTGCTATAATTAAGGGAGAGGAAATTATGCTTCATCTCAAATCTATAAGCTTAGATCATGAGGTTTTAATCATTTAGTCAAGGATATATATGAATTTCATGTTGGAATGGCTCAACATAAGGAAATTCTGTATATGGGTCCATTATTTGCGTTCTAAAATTCGATTATGATTACGGCATCCCTTTTCATAATCTGAATTATGAGAACTTGGCAAATTGAAATGGAAATATTATAGCAAAAGACTGGTTTAGTCTTTATATAAGACATCATGAATCGTGTCCCATATGCTTCGGATATAGGATCGATTACATGTGCTATATTCATCCGTTCTAAAATTTTCCAAATGCCTGGGGCATTAAGAAGGGAAAAGGTTTAGAACTGGATATGACTAAAAGGATTAAACAATTGTCGAGGACAATCTAAGGTTTACCAAAGATTGGTTACTCAAGGACAATTGGAAGTATAGTGATAATTCTGGAAGGACCATATTGACATAATCTGTAAGGAGGCAACTCTTGTTCAGAAGTGATAGTCAAAATGGAATCTGGAAATGTTTCAAAGTTAGAATTTTCAATCTGTGTAAGATTAAGGAAACTTAATGCAAGAAGGATATTTCCAAGGAGTTGATCTCCTTTGGAATACTCTGTAATGATTTTTGCCAAGTCTTTATGACTTTGTGCATAATCATTACGAGAGGATCAATGCATATAAGTTTAGAATCTAACATATTTCAGTAAATGGCATGAATTTGGAATTCTTGCATTTGCGGTAAGGATTTGGGAGTGTGAAAAGAGAATCATTGAAGTTATGTTCAATTGATCTAGTTCACAAAGTAAGGATCATAGACAAACATAGTATGCATACTTGGTGTGTGGCATGACTAGTGTTTAAGAAAACATAGTGTACATGCTTGGAGCATGGGACAACTATTGTTTTAAATTCAAGAATAAAGTTGATAGCTGAAACAGTATACAATGAATAATGTGTAATCATATGGTGATAAATAAAAGGTGTTTTATTTATGTTCAAAGATTTGATACCATATTGGATTCAATTATTATTGTGTTTCACTTTGCATGTTTTGACTTCCCGAATAAACTAGGTTATTCTTCCGGAATGACTAAGTTATTCAAACCATCCACAGTCGGTCATATGTTGGAAGTAGATATGAATTAAGACTGTCATGGGTTGGCTTGTAGAGGTCTAAGGTGTTGGACAAAGGGCTACAACACTCATGAGTGCTCATAAGTTCTGAGTATTGGATTCAACCCGCGCTCATTGGAATCACTTCATGGATTTTATCACGAGTGATCATGAGACGATAATATCTTATATTCTTCAAACCTAGAGATATGAGTTGTTACTATGAGTTGGTTGTACATTGATTGCACGAAAACGCATTTGGTAACTCGGTGCTATAAAACGTGCCTTTGTGTATGATTCAACAAGTAGTAGAACAAGCCATATGAGTCGAAGTTTATCCATTCCTTTTACCTTCGGGATAAAAGCGATATATGTGGGCCCCTCGATGATTTGATGATGACAAATGGAAGTGCTCGGCCGGGCCAGGACTGATTTTGATTTGTTCAATTAGTCAGTCGTCATAAATCGGAAATCGGGAAACAACAAATGGACAGAGAGAATGATTATAATCCATGTCTCAGTCCATATGATATCTAGAATGGAGGAATATATGATCCCTTATCTAATGGGAAAGTTCGTTGACAAGATCAGAGTTCGACAGCAGCTTTAAGAGCTACGATTGCCAGTTAGGTTTGAAGTCATACGCAATAATAGTTTTAGACTTATCCAAGTGGGAGACTGTTGGATTAATGTCTAAGTCCATAACTATATTTGGTATGTACTTGACCCGACCCGACATGGTCCATTTGGGTTGCACTTCACCGACACAATTTATATGGATAATCTTTTGAGAATAGTATGTTTATGATTAATATTAATATGTTATAAGTTCTAATATATTAATATGGAATCATATTATTTAATTAGTATTGATCAAGAATTAATTCATAATTAATTAAGTGATCAAAAGGAACTAATTAAATATGGACTCTTATATATATGGAATGGGCCAAGTTCATTTAGGTTGGGCTAAGCTTTCATGGATAGTCCATGGAGTGTTTAACCCATGGATCCTAGGAAATGAAAGGTCATGGGTATAAGGGTTTAACCCTAATCCTCCATACTATATAAAGATGTCTTTGGTTGGTGAAATTGGCACTAGTGTGGATACACTAAAGAAGGGCTAGCCAATTTCACTAGAGAGAACCAAGTAATCATATTCTCTAAAGTATTCCAAGGTGTCTTGGTGATTTGTGATTCCACTTGAGGCTTCCACACTATTGGGGCTAAGCTCTTAAAGCTTGAAGACATCAAGCTACATCAAGAGGTATGTATTCTATCTTGTTACATTCATAGTTTTTGTATGCTAGATTAGGATAATACCTTGGATATTCTTATTTGCATGTATAATAGAGAAAACATAGATCCAAGGTATTTAGGGTTGCATGTACACTTAGGAAGTGTTAGAATGCTCAAATCCCAACACCGATTTGCGCTGAACCAGCTTCGCTTGGGAGCGAAGGACTGGTGGAAGTTTGTAACGGCACATTATACGCCTGTCGAGCTTGCTACGGTGACCTAGGAGAGGTTCACCACCATGTTTCGAGATGAGTACGTTCCCCAGGTGGAGAGGGAGCGTTTAGCACAGGAGTTTCTGACCCTCAAGCAGGGTACTGAGTCTGTTACAGCAATCACGAGGATGTTCCACGAGAGGGTGATGTTCTGCCCTGAGCACGTGCCCACTGAGCAGGCTCGTATGAGCCGCTACTTGAGTGTCTTGAGGCGGGATATTCGAGAGTTCGCTGCAAACTCCTCGTACCGGACATTTGCCGAGCTTCAGGCAAATGCTCGGAAGAGGGAGATCGAGCTTGAGACTCAGGCCAGGGAGGAGGCGGAGTCTCAGGGGAGGGATCGGCGACCGGCACAGTCGCAGCCGGCCGCCAAGCGGGCCAAGCCTGCTGATCCCAGACAAGGGAGCCAAAAGGGCCGCACTTGCGGGAAGTGCGGCAAGGGGCATGACGGAGTTTGCCGAGCGGGGTCTTGCTACAAATGTGGCAAGGAGGGGCACATGGCCAAGGACTGCCCCAAGGGATTTGCAGTGTGCTTTCACTGCAACCAGACTGGACACCAGAAGGCTGAGTGTCCGCAGCTGCACGGAGCACCTCAGGGATCTTCTCATGCCGCCATCAGAGCTACAGAGAGTCGGCCTATGAAGATCGAAGCACCGAGAGCTCGAGGGAGAGCCTTCCAGCTGACTGCGGAGGAAGTCCGCGTTGCGCCCGATGTGGTGGCTGGTACGTTTCCTTTCATATATTTATATTGATGTTGAAATATTATGCTTATATTAGGTTATGCGTAGGTACCTTCCTTGTGAATTATGTGCCTGCTTTAGTGTTATTTGACTCGGGTGCGAGTCGGTCTTTTGTATCTCTGGCCTTTAGTCAGCATATCAGTGCTAGTCGTGAGGCATTGAGTCGGCCTCTGAGAGTTTCCATAGCTGATGATAGAGTGATTTGTGCCACGGGAGTTTTCCGGGGATGTGTGTTAGAGATTTTTGGGGTTGAGTTTCTGATTGACCTAATTCCTATCGCGATGGGTGATGTCTGTGTCATTGTGGGCATGGACTGGTTGAGCCGATTCAGCGCCGTCATCGACTGCGAGCGTCAGCTGGTGACTATACGAAACCCTAGTGGGGTAGTTCTTTCGGTGTACGGCGAGGGTACGCGTTCGGGATCAGCCTTTTGTTCGGCCGCCAGAGCGAGGCAGTGTCTACAGTAGGGCTGTAAGGGTTTTGTGGCGTACGTGATGGATACGCGAGCGACTTCCGAGAGACCGAGTTCAGTTGAGGAGGTACCGGTGGTGCGTGAGTTTCTAGATGTCTTTCCCGAGGAGCTGCCGGGAGTACCTCCTGTGAGGCAAGTGGAGTTTGGTATTGATTTGATTCCGGGAGCCGCGCCTGTCGCTAAGGTGCCTTATCGTCTTGCACCTCCAGAGATGCAAGAGTTATCCTCGCAGCTTCAGGAGTTGCTGGGAAAGGGATTCATTCGGCCGAGCAGCTCGCCGTGGGGAGCACCTATTCTGTTCGTCAAGAAGAAAGATGGTTCACACCGGATTTGCATTGATTACCGGGAGTTGAACAAGCTGACGGTCAAGAACCGTTACCCATTACCGAGGATCGACGATTTATTTGATCAGTTGCAGGGAGCATCTTGGTTTTCCAAGATCGACTTGAGGTCGGGATACCATCAACTGAAAGTGCGGGATGAGGACGTTCAGAAGACAACATTCAGGACGCGATATGGGCATTATGAGTTTGTGGTGATGCCTTTTGGGCTCACCAACGCCCCGGCGGTATTCATGGATCTCATGAATAGGGTATGTAGGCCGATGTTGGATCGGTCAGTGATTGTATTTATCGATGATATTTTGGTGTATTCGAGATCTAGAGAGCAACATGAGGAACATTTGAGGGAGGTCCTTGGGGTGTTGAGATCGGAGAAGCTTTATGCAAAGTTCTCCAAGTGTGACTTCTGGTTGCGGGAGGTTCAATTCCTAGGGCATGTTGTTAATCAGGAAGGGATATTGGTCGATCCGGCCAAGGTTGAGGCGGTGATGAGTTGGGAGGTACTGAAGTCACCTTCTGAGGTCAGGAGTTTCCTTGGATTGGCAGGGTACTATCGGAGATTTATTAAGGACTTCTCCAGAATTGCAATGCCACTCACTAGATTGACCCGAAAGGGAGTTACATTCTCATGGGGACCCGAGCAGCAGACCTCTTTTGAGACACTTCGCCAGAGATTGTGCGAAGCCCCGGTGTTAGCTCTCCCGGAAGGGATGGAGGATTTTGTAGTTTATTGTGATGCATCTATTTCGGGATTGGGTGCAGTTCTGATGCAAAGAGGGCATGTAATAGCATATGCATCGAGGCAGCTGAAGCCTCACGAGACGAGATATCCCACGCATGATCTAGAGCTGGGGGCAGTAGTGTTCGCCCTCAAGATTTGGCGTCATTACTTGTATGGAGTTCGTTGCACGATATACACTGACCATAAGAGTTTGAAGTACTTGATGGATCAGCCCAACCTAAACATGCGTCAGAGGAGGTGGTTGGATGTGGTCAAGGATTATGATTGCGAGATCCTGTACCACCCGGGCAAAGCTAATGTGGTAGCAGATGCGTTGAGCCGTAAGGGGGAGAGCACTCCACTACGTAATGTACGTTTGAGGTTGACCGTGATAGCTCCAGTGCTGGATGCCATTCGTGGGGCACAGTCTGAAGCTATGCAACTAGAGATGCAGAAGAGGGAACGGGTCGTTGGTTTGGTTTCAGAGTTTGTTACTGATGATCGAGGGTTGATGACCTATCAGGGTCGGATTTGGGTACCGTTTGTGGGCGGTACGCGTACTACTTTAATGGAGGAGGCACATCGATCAAAATTCTCGATCCATCCCGGGGCTACAAAGATGTATTTGGATTTGAGGAGAGAATATTGGTGGCCCTGCATGAAGAGGGATGTCGCGTGGTTTGTCGAGAGGTTCTTAACCTGTCGTAGGGTTAAGGCCGAGCACCAGAGACCACATGGCAAGTTGCAGCCATTGGAGGTTCCCGAGTGGAAGTGGGAACAGATCACTATGGACTTCATCACCAAATTGCCGAGGACTGCCAGAGGGGTTGATGCAATTTGGGTGATTGTAGACAGATTGACGAAGAGCGCTCACTTCCTTGCCATTTGTGAGAGTTCTTCAGCAGAGAAATTGGCAGAGGTAGTATCTCGGCATGGGGTGCCGATCTCGATCGTATCAAATCATGATGTGTGTTTCACTTCTAGGTTCTGGAAGAAATTTCATGAGGAGTTGGGTACTAGATTGCATTTTAGTACCACATACCATCCCCAGACAGACGGTCAGAGTGAGCGGACGATTCAGACACTCGAGGACATGCTTCGGGCGTGTGTATTGGATTTTGGGGGTAGTTGGGATGCGTATTTACCCTTGGCAGAGTTTTCCTACAACAACAGCCATCATTCGAGCATTGGTATGCCACCCTTTGAGCTGTTGTATGGTAGGAGGTGTCGGACCCCCATTTGCTGGGGAGAGGTGGGGCAGAGAGTGATGGGCAGTACAGAGATCGTGCTTCAGACGACAGAACAGATTCAGCAGGTTAGACAGAGGTTATTGACCGCCCAAAGCCGACAGAAGAGTTATGCGGACAGACGCCGAACCGAGCTTGAGTTCCAAGTCGGCGACTTCGTTCTCCTGAAGGTCTCTCCTTGGAAAGGAGTGATTCGATTCAGGAAGAGGGGGAAGTTGGGACCCCGGTACATTGGGCCATTTCGTGTGATTGCGAGGATAGGTCGGGTAGCCTATCGGTTGGAGTTGCCAGCAGAGTTGGGGCAGATCCACGACACTTTTCATGTGTCGCAATTGAGGAAGTGTATAGCCGACGAGTCGGCAGTGGTTCTGTTAGAAGATATTCAGGTGGATGCGAGCCTGAATTATGCCGAGAGACCAGTGGCCATCAGAGATCGGAAGATCAAGGTTCTGAGGAATAAGGAGATACCTCTGGTGTTAGTTCAGTGGCAGCACCGGAAGGGATCGGAAATGACCTGGGAGCCGGAGCGTGAGATGCGGGAGCAGCATCCGGAGCTATTTTCAGAGTGAGACTTCGAGGGCGAAGTCTAGTCCTAGTGGGGGAGAGTTGTAACAGCCCGGAATTCCAGGTATCATTATATTTATGAGTTTTGGGAGTTTTAAGAGGGGACTCGGCGAGTTGGAGCTCAGACTCGCCGAGTAGGATCGCGGATCTGGCCGTGGGTTCGCGACGGGACTCGACGAGTCCGGATATGGACTCGGCGAGTCTGCGCTGTTTAGCGAAAACCCTAACCGTTCAGGTTTGGGACGTATATGAGGGACCTTATGGCCGTCATTGTTCACCCTAGTCCTCTGAGAGAAACCCTATGTCGTTTGTGAGCATCTGGAGCAAGGTACATTATTCAGGTAATATTTCGAATTTGCATCCTTCTATGATTGATGTATATATGGATTTAGGGTTTATTGAACCCTTTTGTGGCTAGATTGAGTGTTACCTTGGTCCCCTAAACGATTGGAACCCTGTATTGGGATCTTTGGAAGTCCAGAATGTCCCATGCCTGAGCATTCCGTGAATCAATGGAGGTTTTGGATTGGAATCCTTATGCCTTAGGTCAAAATGTAAATTATGAGTCTTGGGGTGTATTATGAGCACCGAAATGAGGCCTTTACGTGATGGACCAGTGTAGGAAGGCCAGACCTGTGAGTTGTCGGAGCAGTTCTGACCTTAGGAAGCAGTTTGAGCGGTTGCATGGCATGGACTCGCCGAGTCCGATGAACAGACTCGGCGAGTAGCTTGAAGATTAACTGGGACTCGTCGAGTTGTTCTTCAGACTCGGCGAGTTGAGTCGGGGTGGCCCCGCGATTCTTCCAGGAGGAACTCGTCGAGTCAGGGGAGATACTCGACGTGTAGAAAGGGAATTTTAGAGAATTGGTGAGGACGTCTAGACTCGCCGAGTCGCCCTAGCACTCGCCGAGTCCGGTCAAAGTTGACCGTTGACCGTTGACCGTTGACCAGAGTGGACCTGTGTTGAATTCTTAGGGATAGTCAACATTAGAGATATAAAGTGTTAACTAGGGACATTATGATGTTATAGGAGGATTAAAGCTCGGAGAATCGGGCACGAGGGATTTCCAGGTTGTGAGATATCGACACACGCGAGGTGAGTCTTCTCACTATACTTTACCTTGAGTAGGTAATCAGAGTTATGTGATAGAGTATGTGTATGTTATGTGTATGCTATGTGTTGTACTGTATGATGTCTATGTGATTTATGTTGTGCATGCTTATAGAGTTGGAACCGGAAGGTTCCCAGAGTTAGAACCTGAGGGTTCACAGAGTATGGGTGCACGGACCCATAGAGTTATAGCCTCGAGTGGCTAATATGTGTTATATGGTATTTTGGGGAACTCACTAAGCTTTATGCTTACAGTGTTGGTGTTAATTGTTTCAGGTACTAGTGAGGATCGCGGGAAGGCACAGGCCTGATCAGTGCACACACGCGGGATTTTTATATTATATGATCTTGGGAATTTTATATATGTTATAAAATGAACCACAAACATGATGTTTTTATGAATATTAAATGAAGTTGTCTTTATTAAATTTGAAAAAAAATATTTTCAAAATTCACGGTGTTACAAGATAGCTCACATGTGTGTCTAAACAATTTTCTGGACTATGAAAAGGGATGCCGTAATCATAGTCTCAATTGCTTAGGCATTTGCCATTTCTCACAAGTCCATGTTAGTGTGCCGGTTAACCACATGCGGTCCACTAACGACTTTTGAAAATGCAAATAACACAATTGATATCTACGTAAAATCTACTTAGTGAAAGCATTTCCTCACCATCATTTTCATGAATCGGAGAGAAACCTTAGGACACTTAGATTTTATAGTGTATGAGTTCCTATCCATGTGAATTTGTCAAAACCATAATCACAAGATAAGGTTAGTGACAAATTCAACCTTACATGGATTAAACTTGTTCTGTCTTAGTTTCTTGTCACCTTGGTAGCTCAAGGCCCACCAATGCTTCCAAGTTGAACTCTGATAACTCACATGAAAATTCAACTTATTTGAAGTAGGTACAGAAATAAGAATTATGTCAACACGATAGGTTGCAAACCTTAAGTCGTGTGCTAGTGATAAATTACAGGTTTTACTCTTGATTAAATCTTGAATCTCTTTCAGGATCTTTAAGGCTCCCACTGTCCCCTTGACATATAAGTTTCCCCAGTCAAGAACCATTCCTTGACAAAACAAATATTCAAGGGATAGTGCGGATTGTTATCAAGACTAACACTTCACGCAATTAATCTTAGTTGGTCTTTGTCTCATCCAAGACATCACAACTTACCAATCTCAAATGTACAAGAGTAGAAAACATTTTACTCTTACATTTGACTAGTGTTAATAAATCCTCCTTTATGTCACTCAAGGTTACAATCTTGGAGTATGACTCTAAGAATTGTTTTGGAACGAAGTATGACTCGTCTTCTTGATCTTAACCAATCCAACAATTCATGACCTCTCTTCTTAGCCATAACAATGCACTAAGACGTCCTTAGTGTATGAATTTGTGATATGGTTTCATAATCATTAAGATGATCATGAAATATGATACTAAAGTACTCTCCCATCCTTTCAGATTTGAGAAACTTTTATCTTTCTGCCTAATTTGATTCTTCTCATTTGTTCTGTCATACATTGTAACCTTTCCAATGTTACAGAATTATACTTAACCTCATAAGTATAATCATATTTACTAATCTTTAGTAAATCATGACAAATCAATCTTTGTGGTGGACCTTGACCAACGCACACCCAGTGTACCTAATTCCTTAGTCCTTCAGTTGACTCACATATACATGTGATCAAAGAATTAGTCTTAATTTTCAAAGATGAAAATTTTCATTCATCATACAATACAACTTGTATGATTCCAAGTTTCTGTCCAATTGAAACTTGGGTGATGAAAAACTTTCTTCATTTGGTAAATTCAGACACTACCACAAATAAAGGAATCAAATCCACTTTCCAATATTGCTATTACTGGAAACATATAAGCAACAATTTTCCACAGATTCCACTGTAAGGATATTTTTAAAATAAAAAAAAAATTAAAACCCTTTTTTTCTTTTATTTTAAAACTTTGCGGAAAAACTTATCCTTACAATCCATATGAAAACCTTATTGTTATCTATTCATAAGCAATATATTATAACTCTTAAGCAATAGCTCAAAATTCTGATTGCCGAACCATGCGATCGAAACCCACCTTTGCAATCAGAATCAACATATACTTACTTTAAGCTTCCTGTCTTTTCTTTGATTCCTAAAAACATCAGCATGTGACCCATTCACATTATGTAATAAGAATCTCCAAATAGGAACTTAATAGAGTTAGATAGTGGACTTTAACTGAAGTAGAGTCAAACTTCTTGACTTGATCGATCTTATGATCTTTCAGGTAAATATGGCAGCTTCGCAATCAGTGTCCCTCCCTTTGGCAATAAAACATATGGACCCTTTGGTAATGGCACATGAGACTATCTCAGAATTTTCCTTTCTCTTTACCATTTGGTCAACCGAGTTTACTATGGCCGATCCCTTTCCATTGGGAAGAGAAATCTTTTTCTAGATATCCAATGCTACCATTGTCAATGTCCATTTAACACTTGGGAAGTTGATCTTCTAACAAAATTTGCTTTACTAGTGTTCCAAATCATTGCTGATTCCGCAGCACCAAAGAAATAGATAAGATCATTAAGGGTCATTTCATAGTCTATCTCATAATAGTCCCATAGGGACTCACTATGTTACCAAGAAAGTGTTTTAACATCCAACTTTCACAAGACTTTGACACCCAACTCTCCTGGCTTGTCAATATGTGACTTTATCTCCAAGATGTGAGCACATATAGACTATGCTTGCCAATAGGGCTTGAGTGACTTTAAACTTTTCAAGAACTTGTGGGTGAGGGAGAATATTTGGAGGAGGTGGAGGAAGTAAAGCATGATGTTAAGGGACACCATCTTCAAGAGATTTGGGAAGATCATAGTTGTCTGAACCAGACATCTATAATGGGAGAAAATCAAGTTAGTTGATTCAAAGTCCTTAATATAACACCCAATATGAAATATTAAGGCTAGGACCCAACACAATATTTTATAATTTGGAAGAGGGATGTCGTAATCCAAGCTATAAAATATTTGAAGGTAGGCGAATGACGATTCACCAATTTCCACCATGAAAAACGAAATAATTTATTAGGTTTTAATTGGATTTGAAATTCCTAGATCTTTTGAGATTCATTGAACTTTTCAATGGCATGTTTCAATCTCGAGTATGCCCTCTCAAATTTTGTGACTGGGATGCCGAGGATCACAAAACAAGGTGTGAATAACCATACCAATTCACTTGGTACCCTTAATATTATCACCTAATCAATGTTCCGATCAACCACACACGCTCCATTGATCTATGACAAACATTAAGTCACCCTTCGTGATCCTTACTAGTCCAAGTTAGTGTGCCGGTTAACCACATACGCTCCACCAACGACTTGGTAAGGTACAAAGTGTGAATTCCATGGGCTAGCACCAAATTCACATTTTTCCTAAAGTAACTAAGATTGGGAATTAAATAAAACATTTAGTTACTTTATAATAACCATTATACTTTTAATGAGAATTTAAAGTGATTGTCCTACCCGTTCGGTTAACGACCCTCCACCGATCAAGCAAGCGGTGGGTGAGAGTGGACACCCATTAAGTCGCCATTTTATAGGCAACAACCTTATACCCACCTTATAGACCGGCTTCGTGAATGAGGCCTACTAATAGTAAAACGACTTGTTCTTATACATATATATAATAATTAACCATTAATGTTATAAATAGTATAAGGGTAGAATTTTAACTTTTAAAACTTCTAGGGTATGGAATTAAAGTTTGTGTGAGACTTCACAAATTCCCAAACTTGAGGGCAAGTTTTGAACAATTCTTAAACTTTTGGATATTCATAACTTATGAGTTTTAATTAAGTGTTTTAAAGCTTTTAATGAAGAGTCCCTTGGAAATCCATAACTTGAGGACAAATTATGGAGTCCATAAAACATTTATGGGAAAAACTCTTCAAGAAAATGTAACCTACAACTTCTTAAAAAAACATTTAAAAGAAAACCTCTTGGAATTCCATAACTTGAGGACAAATTAAGAATTCCATTAAAACACATTAAGATCAAGAATTAACTAGCAAACTATTTGTAAATAATTCCTATGATCTAACAAAACTCATATGAACATGAACATCCACATCAACAATTTCAAGAATCATATGAACACATATAAAATTGAAATTTTGATTATAACTTTGAAATTGGTCCACCATCATCATTACCACATCAAAAACAGGTTTTATGAGTCCAAAGCAGTTTAAAGTAATGATTCTAGACCAATTCCAGCACCAAAACTCGAAGATATGTTGTCTGGGGGTCCAACTCGTCGAGTGCATGAACCAACTCGTCGAGTTGGATGAGTTTTGCCTTGGACTCATCGAGTCCCTTCATGGACTCGGCGAGTCAGCTGTGCAGACAGCATAAAATCTTCGATTTTCAGCAATTTGCATCAAGTATTCAAACAAGCAAACCTGGCTCTGATACCACTGTTGGGTTTTGAGCAATCTAACACTTCCTAAGTGTGCATGCAACCCTAATAAACCTTGGATCTATGTTTGTCTAAATACATGCAAAATAATAATTTTCCAAGGTTCATAACCTATCTAACATGGCATGGGGTACTTTTAAACATAAAAGAATTAGATGAGATTACATACCTTTTGATGATAAGTTTGATTCCTAAGGAGTTTGAGGGCCAAGCACCAATAGTGTGAATGCCTCAAATGGAATCAAAAATCACCACAAACTCTTGGAAAACTTTGAGAGAGTGTATACACACAAAGTCTCACACAACTAGTGCCACTAGTGGCTATTTCATGCAACATAAGCATGCTTATATACTGTACATGATTAGGGTGAAACCCTAATAACCCATGACCTTTCCTTTTCCAAGGATCCATGGGTTAAAAGCTCCATGGATCATCCATGGACTTCCATACAAGCCTAACCCATTAACAAATGAGTGTTAGCCCACACCATATAAAACCAATAGCCCACAATCTAATTAGTCTTCCTTTTAATCTCTAAATTAATTCATAATTAATTTAAGACTAAGACTAATTAAATAACATGACTTCATATTAATATATTATAACTTATAATATATTAATAATCATATGTGTATAACTCTCATAAAATTATCCATAAATAGTTTGGATGAAATGCAACCCAAATGGACCATGCCGGGTCGGGTCAAGTATATACCAAATAAGTTATGGACTTAGACACCTTATCCAACAGCTGCTACTCAACGAGTAGGTCAACCAACTCGTCGAGTAGAGCTTAACATGAAATTCTTAATTAATCAATACCTGAGGATCGGGGCGTTACAATTCTCCCCCACTTGAACAATACTTCGTCCTCGAAGTTCGCTGAAGAAAACAATGTCAGGTAATGCTCGCGAATTTCTGCTTCCGGCTCCCACGTCCACTCGGATCCCCTCTGATGTTCCCACTGCACCTTTACTAAAGGTATTTCCTTATTCCACATAATCTTCTTCTTCTTCTCCAAAATAGCTACAGGCCTCTCCACATAGTTCAAGCACTCATCGACCTGAATGTCATCCAACGATACCACTGCCTCCGGCTAAGCTCCTCCGGAAGCTCTAGCCTATAAGCCACCTTGCCAACCCTGGCAACAATCCTGAACGACCCAATGAATCGGGGACCTAATTTTCCCCTCTTCCTAAAACGGATCACACCCTTCCAGGGTAAGACCTTCAGGAGAACCATGTCACCCACCTGAAATTCCAACTCAGATCGGCATCGATCGGCATAACTCTTCTGTCGACTCTGAGCAGTTTGTAGCTATTGTCTAATTTGCTGTATCATCTCGGTAGTTTGCAGAACTACCTCTGTCCGACCCATCACCATGTGCCCAACCTCGACCTAACAGACTGGGGTCCTACACTTCCACCCATACAACAGCTCGAAAGGAGGGCGGTAATACTAGAATCATAGCTGTTGTTGTAGGCGAACTCTGCAAGCGGTAGGTGGAAATCCCAACTTCCATCGAAATCAATGACACATGCCCTCATCATATCTTCGAGGGTCTGAATGGTCCGCTCACTCTGCCCATCCGTCTGCAGATGGACTGATGTACTGAAATGCAGCCACGTACCTAGCTCCTCGTGGAACTTTTGCCAAAAACGGGAAGTAAATCAGCCATCCTGATAGGAATCTATGGAAACTGGAACCCCAAGGAAAGAGACAATCTCGCAGACGTATAGGTCGGCCAACTTCTCCGCTGACGCACTCTCCCGTATAGCTAGGAAATGGGCACTCTTGGTCAATCGATCCACGATGACCCATATAGCGTCGAATCCCCTTGTCGTTCTTGGCACTTTGGTGACAAAATTCATCGCGATCCGTTCCCATTTCCACATGGGAATCTCCAGAGGATGCAGTTTACCATGCGGCCTCTGGTGCTCGGCCTTGACCATCCTGCAGGTCAAACACCTCTCAACGTACCAAGTCATATCTCGCTTCATACCAGGCCACCAATAACTCAAACTCAAATCTCGGTACATCTTGGTAGCCCCCGGGTGGATAGAAAACTGAGACTTATGAGCCTACTCCATCACTGTCTGCCTAACTCCTCCGGTCATCGGAACCCAACCCCGACCATATCGGGTCAATAGCCCGTGGCTATCCTGAATGAACCGGGCGCTCTCGCCCTTAATCCTTTCCAATTTCCAGTTTTCCGGTTTCATACCCTCGATCTAAGCATCCCTGACCAAACCCACCAGCGGGGAATCCACCGATATCCTCATACATCTGGTTGGGGTAGAAGACCGAGCTGACTTGCGGCTCAGAGCGTCCGCAACCACATTCCCTTTACCCGGATTGTAAAGGATCTCGCAATCATAGTCCTTGACTACATCCAGCCACCTGTGCTGCCTCATATTCAAGTTCGGCTGATCCATTATGTGCCTCAAACTCTTTTGATCCGTGTATATGGTACAATGGACCCCGTACAAATAGTGTCTCCAAACCATAGAGCGAAGACCACCGCTCCCAGCTCAACATCGTGCGTGGGGTATATCGTCTCATGCGGCTTAAACTACAGCAATGCATAAGCTATCAGTCGCCCCTCTGCATGAGGACTGCCCCAAGGCCTGTGATGGACGCATCGCAATATACCACGAAATCATCCACTCCCTCGGGGAGTGTCAACACTGGCACCTCGCATATTCGCTGCCGGAGGGTCTCAAACGCCCTCTGCTGCTCCAGGCCCTACCGGAAATCCACTCCCTTCCGCATTAGACGAGTGAGGGGTACTAAAACCTTGGAGAAATCACGAATGAATCTCCGATAATACCCTGCTAATCCTAGAAAACTCCTGATGTATGAGGGAGATCTCGGAGTCTCCCACTGCATAACCGCCTCCACCTTTGCCGGATCGACCAAAATCCCATCCTGGTTAACGAGATGTCCAAGGAGCTAAACCTCTCGCAACCAGAACTCACACTTCGAGAACTTGGCATAAAGCCGTTCTCGTCGCAGCATCTCCAACAGCTCCCTGAGGTGCTCCTCATGCTGCTCTTGGGTCTTGGAATACACCAAGATGTCATCTATAAACACAATGACCAAGCGATCGAGCATCGTTCTGCAGACTTGGTTCATCAAATCCATGAATACTGCTGGCGCGTTGGTGAGTCCAAACGGCATCACCACGAACTCGTAATGACCATAACGAGTCTGAAACGCAGTCATCTCTACGACTTCCTCCCTCACCCTGACCTTGTAGTATACTGATCTCAAATCGATCTTGGAAAACCAAGATGCACCCTGAAACTGGTCGAAAAGATCATCTATTCTCGGGAGCGGATAACGGTTCTTCATCGTTAACTTATTCAGCTCCCTATAGTCAATGCACATCCTGTGCGACCCATCCTTCTTCCTAACGAAGAGGATCGGTGCTCCCCAGGGTGAGCTACTCGGTCGAATGAACTGCTTACCCAGTAGTTCCTGCAGCTGAGATAATAGCTCCCGCATCTCTGGCGGTGCCAAACGGTACGGCGCCATGGCAACTGGGGCCGCACCTGGCACTAGATCAATCCTAAACTCAACCTGCCTCACCGGAGGCACTCCGGGTAACTCCTCTGGAAACACATCAACAAAATCTCTAACCATAGGGACCTCTGAAACTGAGAGCTTCTCTCTAACCCGCGTATCTACCACATACGCCAAATAACCGGCACAACCGTGCTGAATATACTATCGAGCCCTGGTCGCCGAACAAAACCCTGATCCCGACCTAGTGCCCTCAACATATACTACCAGTTCTCCCCCACATGGGGTTCGAACCACTACCCGTTGTCCCTCACAGTCGATCATGGTGCCAAAACGGCTAAGCCAATCCATTCCTACAATCATGCATACATCCCCCATGGGGATAGGAATCAAATCTATCAGGAAAGACACCCCGAAAATCTCCAACTTGCATCCTCGGTAGACCAAAGAAGAAGAAACCCCTTGCTCGTTGGCGATTGAAACTCGCAACGGACACTCAAGATCATCTATCCACACACTGAACCCTCTAGAGAAGTTCTGAGATACGAATGACCGACTCGCTCCCGAGTCAAATAAAACCAAAGCAGACAAGGAATTTACTAAAAACATACCTGATCATAGGCATAAACAATAAGCATACTACAAATACATTGACTGAGATAGAGAATATGAAAATACCGGCAACCACATCCGGTGCTGCCTTGGCCTCCTCGGCTGTGAGCTGGAAGGCGCGATCATAAGCCTTCAGAGGCTCCATCCTGACTGGCCTCCCATCTCCAATCCTCACAGTAGCTGGCGCGGAACCCTGCGCCAGCTTGGCAGTAAGCTGCGGACAGTTGGTCTTCACATGACCAACCTGATGACAATTGTAACAAATCCTCATATCTGATGGAGGGGCGGACTGACGGCAGTCCCTGGCATAGTGCCCCTCCTTGCCACATTTTTGGCACCCACCTTCTGCTCCACAAACCCCTGAATGAGGCTTGCCACACTTTCCACAAGTGCCGCTCTGATGACCCCCGGACCGTGTATCAGCGGTTTTAGATCGCTTAGGCGCCGGCTGAGACTGTGCCGGTGCCTGAGGCTGCTCCTTCAGCTGTAGCTCTATCTCCTACTCACGCCACCACGCGGCTTCCTGTAGGTCCCGGAGGGTATCACATCGTTGAGTAGACACAAATTGTCGAATATCCGTCTTGAGCATAGTCAGATAACGAGTCATCTGAGACTGCTCTGAAGCAAACTCCGGGCAAAACATAGCCCTCTCCGTGAACATACGGGTAATCTCCATCACAGACTCTCCATCCTGTCTCAAGGTCAAAAACTCATGAGCAAGCCACTCTCGTTCCACGCGCGAAACGTAGCGAGTGCGAAACATATACCGGAACTACTCCCAGGTAATAGCAGCCGTCTAATCATCAGTATACAAACCTGTCGTCAGTCTCCACATGTCCTTCGCCCCAAGCCTCAGCAGATTGAAGGCACATCTGACCTTCTGGTCAGCAGGGCATGAACACTTGAAGAAACATCCCTCCACGTCAGATAACCACCTCATAGCCCAAATGGCATCCTGTGTACCATCAAATGTTGGGGGCTTCGTATTGTCAATGTCCCGGTACTCGAAAGCCCTGCTGGCTCCTCCTCCTCCAACCCCTGTAGCAGTTACAACCGAAGTGGCTGCAGCAGCAGCAGTCTCTGCTAGAGCGGCATTCTGCTCATCAAAATACTCGACCATCGTGGTCTTAATCGATGTAAACATCTCTGGCAGTTGCGCTCGGAATGCAGCAGCAATCTCATCGTGCATGATCTCCCGAATCCGGGCAGCCAACTCCTTAGTCCCTATCTAAACCACGGGCTCAGGTGCTGCTAGCACCTCCAATCCTCCGTCTCCTGACCCTGATCCTGATCCTGATCCGGACCCGGACCTCGAAGCAACACGTCTCGTCACCACCATATTGCAAACACACTCAATGTCTCAGACAGATCATAAAATGACGGAAAACCAATTACCCTCAATCCCTAGGGGTTGTGACTTCCTTGATACGCGTATGGGTCCTGTGCTTTCAGTAGTATGGGCCCCTACTACCTTCCGCACCTACCCATATTTGTCTCAAGTATCACCACAACGCCCTAAACTGTATTTAACATAATATGCGCTCAACCCTCAGTAACAAGGGACATCGCCTAACTAGTAACTAATCCTGCAGTTCCGCACCACTCACACATCCATGAAACTTCCATCATCCCCTGCAGCGCTAGTGTACACTGGTTGCACATAGGTCTGGACCCGATAGACTTCCTAATAACCAATCCCACACTAAGGTTGAATCGGACATTCTCAGGCTATAAGATCTTGACTATCCACAGTCGTGGTCAATACACTAATCATCTACAGTCATGATGTCAATACCATATACAAGAAACCCTAGGCTAATAGGTATCATACAATCAGGCCAATCTATCATGCGATTCCAGAAAATACCTAGCCTAGCACTAGCATGTTGTTCTAACATATCGGAATATCAAATAAGTTTATGGTATTTTGGGGCTTACTTACAGGCTCCAACTGATTGTACCCTCTGCATCCTCCATCCTTTAATTTTAAAACCATTAAAAAATTATTTTCCGAAAACCTCCTTGGTTTGAGACTGGGTTCACACGAGTGTTCCTCCAATTCACTCAAACCAAGGCTCTGATACCAACTTGTAACACCCAAAAATTTATGCCAAATTTAAACTTCTAATACTAACAAAGAGTCAAATAGTAATTGTTTTTACAAAACATTTCCAATACATTTATCATCAGAGTGTCCCAAAATAGATCATGAGGATGAGGAGTGGTACGGTCACGCCTTCTCCTTCCCTCACTCTCCTGATGTACCTGAAACAATAAACTGAAAACTTTAAGCCCGAGGGCTTAGTGAGGTACCCCCAAAATACCAGCACCATGTCGACAAAAACCACAACCATAACGATCAATCAAACAACATACATACTGGGCCATCGGCCGGACTGGTCCGCCCTACTGGGCCTACAGTCTATCTGAATCTATCCCGAGCCTTCGGCATGACTGGTCCGCTGCGTGGGCCTACACTCTCCCCGGGCCGCTCAGAGGGTGTGTTGGCCTTTAGCACAAAGCAAGACCGCCTAAACCCAACCAACAAGCAACTAACTATGTACGCATACTATCATATACTGGCATATACAGATAGCAAACATATCTATCTCATTGACCATCAATCATAGAGTTCCACTCGTAACTAGTGTATCGACCTAAGAGATCACTAACATACCAATCCTTACGGATCATAAAAGCATAACATACTATCTATCCTGATTCTGATCTAACATATCAGAATCATATGTAGCATACCATAACAACAGACCTAACCGATCTCTAGTATAACAACCATCCTAAACAGAATAAATTCTAACAAAGGAATAACATAACACCCATCCTAAACCAAGATGAAATTCAGCATGGAAATAACAAAGCAACCATCCCAAACCAGGATGTAAATCATAAAGGGTCGGCCTTGGTGCTGTAGACCCTATCGATATAGTGAGGATAACTCACCTCGTAGATGTCGATTGAAATGCAAACTCCAACTATCGGATCACTTGACACCGGCACCACCACCTATAACCATGGCACAATATACTCATAAGTTCTTACTCTTATGAGACACCCCATAACCTCTTAGTAATTCTTTATCAAGGTCAGAGTCCTCATTCAAGGACAACAGTCCATGTTGACCTCAACTCGCCGAGTGCACTGGGCCACTCGCCGAGTCCGTGGAGCACATTCCAACTCGCCGAGTCATCGGAGTGACTCGTCGAGTCCCTTCGAATCCCGATCAATCCTTAAGGGCCACCCGTCGAGTTTCGTCCTTGCAACTCGACGGGTACACATGCATGCCAATCCAAGGGAAAAGCCATCCGACTCTCCAAGTTGTTCTTCAACTCGTCGAGTTTTATGGTGATCTTCATCGGACTCGCCGAGTTGTTCATCCAGCTCGCCGAGTTCAATGACTATCTTCATGTGACTCGTCGAGTCATCCTTGAGACTCGCCGAGTCCATCCAGTCCTCTTTCTATACATACTTGTTTTGAGCCATGCAGCGGCTCTAAATCATAGATCCAATCTTCTAGAGCATACTTACCATGTAAAGTTGCAAACTTTACGTGCATGCA
Source organism: Lactuca sativa (assembly GCF_002870075.4). Taxonomy (NCBI): domain Eukaryota; kingdom Viridiplantae; phylum Streptophyta; class Magnoliopsida; order Asterales; family Asteraceae; genus Lactuca; species Lactuca sativa. The sequence goes on along the minus strand of NC_056625.2, from coordinate 156,989,265 downwards.
TGGTTATAAAGGCTCCAAATGTCTATTTTAAGTTCTTAATGGAGCTTCTAGTACAAGAGGGACTCCAACCACAACCAATATAGCGACTTTATGACCCTAGCATCCAAGGGGGATCCAGATCTAAAGTTACAACTTCAGATCTAGCCCATAGCTCAACATCCCAACTTGAGAATCCATAAAAAGCCCTAGAATCAACCAAAGGGAAGAAAAGGAAGTAAGAATGGTACTTTGATACCTTCAAGATTCTCTTTTCCAAGCTTCAAACCCACACCAAGGCACACACACACGAATAAGGGTTTCCAAGGGCTCTCAAAGACTGTAAGGAGTCCGAAAGGAGGCTGAGGCTCCTTTAAATAGGCGTGCAAACCCTAGGATTTAGCGTTTCATCTGCCAGCTCCTACTCGCCGATTCCCATTAGTGGACTCGCCGAGTAGGTCACTAACCATGCGTTCTCACCCCGCTGCTACTCGACGAGTAGGTCGACCAACTCGTCGAGTAGAGCTTAACCAGAAATTCTTAATTAATTAATACCTGAGGATCGGGGCGTTACAGTTCCATAACTTCTTCTTCTTCTTCTTCTTGTTGTTGGTATTGTTGTTGTTATTGTTGCTTCCTTTGGGTTGATCCAGAGCGGTAGTTGTGAAGCCTTGACATATTCCGTGGTGAACGAGGGCTTGTGCCAACTGTTTGGCGCTATCGAAAGTGATTGGTTTGGAAGCTAGTACACTTCCTTGAATCTTGGGGACAGTCCCTAGATGTACCTCTCTCTTTTCTTGCACTCTAGAGCAACCATCCCTGGGCAAAGGATTGCCAAATCACTGAACCTGTTGGTATAGGTCGTGATGTTTGAGCCTACTATGGTAAGGCCCCAAAGTTCCTGTTCGAGCTTTTGTAATTCGCCCCGTGGACAGTACTCTTGCAGTAATATTTGTTTTAGATTCTCCCAGCCCATAGAGTTAACCACTACTAACGTTAGTGCCTTGACATGGCCATTTCACTTTGTTCCCTTCTGGACAAGAACAAATCTCGAAAACTGCTTCAGTTTTCTCTATCCACTGTGATAGAACCATTATCCCTTCGGCCCCATTAAAAGTAATGGGTTTGCTATTCATGAAATCCTTGTATATACAATCCCCTAAATGACCTGGACGTTGGCCATTCGTATAACTATTTACTCCCCCACTAGAACCATTGTTACTCATTTGGGCCATTACCGCTGTTACTGCAGCTGTTACAGCAGCTATCAATGCGGCATTTTCCATCGATGGAGGCGGTGGTGGTGGAGGTATCGTGCCCGACCTAGGTCTTAGGTTTGGACGAGGAGGCATCGCGCTGCCAAGAAATAAAAATAAAAGATTATAAGTTTTGGTGGTTGAGAGGTGAATGATAATGAGTTAACTATCTTTAATAGTTCAAGAATTTGGTTTGACCAACACATGGCTTTGAGTTTGATTCACTAATGGAGTTTGAATAACAATAAACAAACTCATGAACTCGAATGAAATGCACAGAATTAACACACAAAAGATGTATGCCCTATATATATTAAACATATGGTTGCGTTACATCTGAACTTAGAAAATTTTGACCTTTCTAAAGGTCTCTGATGACAGGAAGTTAAAGAAGGTAAGACTTGTAGCCGAGTTCCTATTCTATAACAAAATTTTGGGATTTGACAAGCACTACTTGCAACGTAGGTTGCACTTGGAGCTTGACTTCGCATCCGATTGCTTTGCTTCCATAAGACGCCTATCAAAGGCGACTTGTTGTTCCCTCATCTCAGAGAGGGCTGCAATCATTTGTGCTTGGAATGTGTTGGCGCAGAGTTGGATGTCATCCTATAACCTATCCAGTCGACGGATGTCGGAAGTGTGAACTTGTACTTCCACGTTGACTTCACGAATCCGGTTAGCTTGAAACTCAGATTGATAAGACTGGTTGGCAAGCTTGCCCACCATGACCGGGAGTGCTTGGTTGGTTGAACCTCCGCCGCTGACATTATAGAAGTCTCGACACATGCCGTAGGGAGGACGTAACCCTTGTTGTTAGCTCCAATGGTGAAGGTGACTTCCCCAAACGGGATTTGGTCCCTGAAAGTTTCTCCTAACAACGGGAGGTTGAGCGGCTGGAGGGTCAATTACTTCTGGTTCTGAGTCTGTCGCAGAGTCATCCCCTTCCTCAAACTCGATAGGTTCTTCATCCTCTTCGGGGTCCTCCTCTACCCATCCTCCATTGCCCAGATTCGGGTAGTAGGGATCCCGTGGTGGGTGGAATCCAGCCATTTGACTATACACGAAAAGGGTTATAAGAATTGAACAAAATTTGAAACATGTAAAACTAAACATATCGATTAAACTATTGCATGTACCAAATACTTCTATAGTATTTAAATTTGTGTGTTTGATACTAGTGTTTATTTTGGTAAGTTTTGACTTGTTGCTCAGTACGACCATTCCTCGACATATGTTAGTCCAATCTTGGATAAATATAGTTGATCAAGCTATATTCTTCCCAAATCCGATTACATATTTCAAGGCCTAATCGTAGTGTCCAACTTGTCTTAATACTTCTTGTATAGTTCTAACCATGAAAATATATTGTTGTATGCATGTATTTGTACCTTTACGACCCAAAATAATCTAAGTTATATGAAACGAGGTTTTAGGTGTAAAAACGTTTTGTCAGAGAGTTTTAGTCCCATATGCATTTATAGTTTGTATATCTTATGTGGTTCGATATACTTAGTTCACTATAAACAATGCTCTGATCCCAATCTGTCACACCCCCAAACCAGAACGGCGGAATCATTCGAGGGTGGGTGACTCCATGTAGTATCGAAACAGTTGAATACATAGTAAAGAAAGTAATACAACCATCATATATATAATTTGAAGGTTTACATTATATAAAAGTACTTGTTTCAAAAGAAGTTACAATATGATGTCAAACTGAAATTAAACTAACAACGCAGCGTCCCTTCTTCAAAAGCAGTAGTTTACCTGTATTACTGAATCCCTGAGAAATACAAGTAGTTTTGAAAGAGTAGGTCAGCAATTAAGCTGGTGAGTTCATAAGTATTTAGTGACAATGTTTTTATGAAATAGAATGAAAATGGTTTGTACATGTTTAAATGTTCCTAGAAAATCCCATATTTTCTACTATAGTAGATGGTAGTTTAATTGTTCCAAAACTATAATGCAATAGTGCTTTTCATGCCTAAGATTGTAGGTTTATGTATAAATCGCTAAGGCATTTGAAAAACCCCGTAAATCAATGTGTTTTAACACTCCATGTGAGTCTTATAACCATACTATTTGACCAGGATGCCTATAACAACATTCTTCAGGTGTTGGAAAGTTATGACGTTTGTCACCCCAGGCCTGCCGGCCTAGCTGTAGCTAATAGCTTAGGTGCGGGATTGTCAATCCCGTATAGATCTATACACAAGAATCACGCTCCCCCTACAAGGGATTATGGTATATAATACAGGACTTAAAATGCATACTCGAAAGTACGTGAAATGTCTCACAAAACTTAGTATAAAACAGGTTTACATATGAAAATATCCATTTGTTCTTGTGTATGAAAATATCTCTTTGATATAGTGTATCTAGTATGTAAATGTTCGTGATTTTCTCGTAAACTATACCTATTATAGTTTTTCAAAGTGTGTGTTTCGTTCGTATAGTAAATCCTACTGTAATGCTCACTTGTTATGTAAAGTATAACATTTAAAGTGACATAAATGATCACATATATTTAAAGTATAAATAAAGTGTTTGATTCGTATATACATATATAAACATGTTTTATTTCCAAAAGACAAGATGTTATCGAGAATATATATTGCATACGAAAGTTTCTATGTAGTAGTTATGAATCACATATGATTCACTTGATAAAAAGAGTATATAGTGAAACTTTATGTTACACACAATAATAACTGTGTGTTTACTTGTATTCCCCCTCCCCCCATTAAAAGTGTATAAAAAGCATTGATAAAACATTTGAAAGTGTAGTTTATAGGGGTATGAACTCACTTGTTTGATTGGAGAAAACGAGATGATAATCGAGCAGAACTTCGACTTGGAAGAGTTGATTTTCTCGGGATTCTTAGGAATCTCGGGAGTGTAGAATCTTCCTTCGGAACTTGAGTGTCAAAACCAGGGCTTCGGGAGGGCTTCGGGTGCTTAAACGCAGAGTTTCGGTGCGAGAAAGAACGGAAATGAGCAATGAAACCTGGATCCGTTGAAATCTATTTATAGGGCGATATTTTGGGTGCCACATCGTGGAAAAGGGTGTGCCACGTCGTGGTGAGTCATCTTATCCTCTTCCATTGATTGGACGCCCTCAGTCACTGGCCGGGTCGCGACCAACTGTGCCGTGTCGTGGCAGACCTGACAACCTCGGATTTTGGACCCCGAACTTGTAAAATCCGTAACTTTCGCGTACGAGCTCCGTTTTCGACGTTCTTTGAATGCACGCGTAGCTAAAAATGTGCTCTACAACTCTCGTTTAGACTTCATCGGCAAATTTTGAGTTTATTTTTAATTATTTACTTTAACAGGCCGGGACACTAAAAGTCCGTTAAAAATCCATAACTTCTTCATCTGATGTCCGTTTTCGTCAGAATTTTCACCGTTGCGCTACCATTGTTGAGACCTTTGATTCTCATTAAGGTTTTTTCGGCCAAAATTCTCTCGATCTGTATTTCGAGTTTTTAGCTGTCTACTGCTATATCTGGATCTTGGAAAAATCATAACTTCCTCATATGAAGTCAGATTTGGACGTTCTTTTTATGTACGCACACGGTTTAATGATATCTACAACTTTCATTTAGATACTTAAGGCTAAAAACTATTGTGTTGAAACTTCACATTTTTCCTTTAATCGGTGTTGTCGGTTTTGTCGGTAATCTTAGAATGGTCATAACTTCTTCGTTATAAGTCGGATTTTAGTGTTCTTAGTATTTCTGTAAATCTTGACACAATATCTAGTATAATAGATATCCCTATTGAGACTTTCGCACATTTTATTTTTTCAAGTTCATTTCCTTATATCAAAAGTGGTTACAATTCTTGACTTTTTAGGTCATTACATAGAGTCTAAATATCGGGTTATCACAATAAAGATGCTCACAATTTCAATTCTTGGACCAGGGTTGATCTTACGGAATTGTCTAAAGACCCGTTTTCAAATCCAACAAATGAACCCAAGGCAACACAATTCAGGTTGCTTTTAGAAGGTCAAGTGGCAAAGGGCTTTCCCTCTATGAAAACATCGTCGTCTATCATCAAGATTTACCCCAATGTCATAGATCCCAAAACCAATCAGCCATTTCGATCTGTGACGTGGCCCGCAACCAATCAAGTAAAGCAGATTCCTATTCTTCAAAATCATCCAGATGGATCTCTGGAATCCATGTTATACTGGGTGTTTGATGAAACTACACTTCTGCTGTCATCAAACTTAAACATGGATGTATTCGTTTATATGATGAAAAACATTTTCTACAATTTGGAAAGTGGGATATACATCAACTTTCTATTCATCAGATCAAGGTGGCTAAAGATATTTTTGAGCCTGCTGCTAAGGAATACACAACCATGGTTGCTGACATTATACATAAGGAGATGCGGTATGGAGCTATGGGAACGTCAGATGCGCTTGTGGTTGATAAAGACTGAATCATGCTAGCCCCAAACCAAGGGGGAGATTGAAGGGCTAATATTTTTGGTTTGGGCTAGGCATTAATGCATGGATGGTTTAGGATTGTTATTATGTGTTTTGGAAATCTTTTGTGTTTGTTTGATTTTCGGTCTAGGTAGGTTTTCGGTCAGGATTTGACCGAAAACATGTTTTTGGTCTGATGTGTGTTACTATATATTGTTGTTAGGTTGTCAGAAGTAGTAGTTGCTTCCAGTAGGTTTTCGGTCCATCCAAGTTGTATCCGACATTTCATAGTTGAATTGTATGCAAGCTTGGTTGTTTAATCTTCTTCTTCTTCATTTCTATTGTAGTTGTGTAACAACGTAAATTTTCAAAACAATTTTTCATTTCTTTAAAACATAATTTCATTTAAGAAAAACCATAAAATCCAATGTAACATGGTCATAATACAAAACATATCAAATCCTAAGATCAAACATATCCAGTCCGCCTATGTGTGTGTGTACGAGTCATGTCGGCGCCTTCCCACGATCCTCACTAGTACCTTAAACACATTACACATCACACTGTAAGCAAGAAGCGTAGGGAGTTCCCCAATATACCACTTACACACATACGCCTTTCCAGGCCAAACTCCACACGACCTTCCGGTCCATGTGTCTCAGGGGACTTCCGTCCCAACCCGGTAAACCTTCCGGTCCTACCCGTGTCGATCTTCCGGTCCATAATTACCTAACCTTCCGGTCCACATCATAATACCTTCCGGCCCATATCAAGCATAGCATCCATATCACATACATAGCGCATACAAAACAGGCAACTCATAGAATACAATGCATATGTCTCATAGCATACCAGACCTTCCGGTCACACATAGGTACCCTTCCAGGTACAGTGTAGTGAGAAGACTCACCTTAGTTGTCTCGGTAAATCACTGACTCGGTAGAAATACGATCTAGCCTCCACCTAATCACATAGAGTTAATATTCTCATAAATATATCTCTCGAGACTAGACTCAACCCTCTCTTGGCACCCTTAGAAGGGCAAAAGACCATTTTACCCCTCTTTGCCCAAAGACCACAATGTTGACCAAATCCTAGAAGTCAACAAAAGTCAATTGGTCAAACTTTGACCCGACTCGTCGAGTGCACTTGGGCGACTCGGCGAGTCTACATGTGTCCACTAACTCTTTAGTCCCGTTTGGCACGTCGATTTCCTCCCCTTGCTCGACGAGTCACACCTGGCATGAATCGCGGGGCCACCCCGACTCAACTCGTCGAGTCTCAAGATCAACTCGGTAAGTTCCTCTTTGAACTCCAGTCCTCTAATCCCCCCTGAATCACTGAGTTATTCCCCCAACTCCGCAAGTCCACTCACTGAGTGATTCACGGGAAACCCTAACCCTACTCGTCGAGTCTGCCCTTGCATTCGGCGAGTTCATGCCATGCACAAACTCAAATGGCCTCCTAAGGTCAGATCTGTTCCTTGAATCCATAGATCTGACCTTCCCAAGTCTGATAAACACGTAAAGTTCGAATCATGACACTCACGGGACATCTAGGAGGCTTCACTTGATGATTTAGCCCCACAAATAACATCCTTAGCTCAACACCTCCATATCTCAACATAAATCAAGCTGAGATAAGCTCTATAGACCACTATGGGTCCAAATCTGAAGTATCAAAGTGAATAGGGCCATAACCTCACAATCTTCTCCCAATAAAGGTCATAAAACTCTACATCTATAGATTCCTTCCACAAAACAGATAAAGGGGAGATATAATACCTCAAAGATGAAGTCTCTTGCTCGAAATCCATAGATGCACAACCTCCTTGGTCTCCTTTAAGCTGGAAACACCTCTTTCTTGCAAGAATCAACCACAAAGATCAAGAAATGGCTCCTATCCTCTCACAAATGCTCTAGCTCCTTTAGGGTTTCTCTTTGGGGTTTGGTAGCCGCAAATGACGGCCCTAAGGGCCTTTAAATAGGTCCCAAACCCAGGAAATTAGGGTTTCATTAAACAGTGTGGACTCGCCAAGTCTACCTCATGAACTCGCCGAGTCCAGCCATGAACTCGGATAAGAATCTGCGACCCTACTCGGCGAGTCTAAGCACCAACTCGCCGAGTCCAGCCATGAACCCAGATAAGAATTCGTGACCCTACTCGGCGAGTCTAAGCACCAACTCGCCGAGTCCCCTCACAACCTCCAAAAACAAAAGAATAAAATAACATACCTGGGAATCCGTATGTTACAAGTTGATTGATCATAAGATAGATCCCACATATTTAGGACCTAACAGTGGGCTCGATGGCAAGCCAAATGTGAGTTGTGGCCCGAAAGCAATCCAGACTCACACTGTGGGCCAGGGGGTAATCCAGTCTGTTAAGTTATGGACCCATTACATGTTGTGTAGTTTGTTATGTTATGATATTGTTGGTATTGTTTTGGATTGTATGTGTATCGGTATTTTAGGGGTAACTCACTCAGCTTTCGGGCTTATAGTTTCAGTTTATTGTTTTAGGTTCAGCAGATGGCCACGGGTAGGCGAAGGCGTGAGCGTACACTTCCTCGATTGACGATTATGAATTTCTGGGAACTATGATGTATTAACTCTTTTGAAAACAAACTATAAAAATTAAATGGTTTCAAATGATTTAAAAAGTTTTAAATTTGCTCGAATTTTATGGGTGTTATAAGTTGGTATCAGAGCCTTGGTTCGAGTGAATTGGAGGAACAGCCGTGTGAATCCAATCTCAAATTAAGGAAAGATTTTCAAAATGATTTTTAAATGGTTTTCAAAATAAGTAAAAGAGGATGCGAAGTGTACGATCATCCGGAGCCAGTATGTAGACCCCAAAATACCATACGGTTATTTGATATTGTGACATGTTAGAACAACATGCTAGTACTAGGCTAGGGATCTTCAGGAATTGCATGATAAAATTGCATTATTACATGATGCTTGTTAGCCTAGGGTTTTCCTTATATGAGATTAACATTATTACTGTTGTTACTTGTGTATGCATCACAGTTGTATATAATTAAGCTCTTATAGCCTGAGAATGTTTGATCTGGCCTTATGTTCTATTCTTATTGATTAGGACTTAGGGTAAGATGGGATATTTGAAGTCTATAGGGTCCAGCGTTATGTATGGCTAGCATACACTAGTGTTGCTGGGGTTGGTGGAAGCTTCATGGATGGGTGGGTAGTGAGAGGCCCGGAGGCCAGTTATGAGATATTTAGCATTTCTCTAGGAGTGAAGATTTATCGCTCCCTATATATATATATATATATATATATATATATATATATATATATATATATATATATATATATATACATGGTAGGGTGTTGTGGTGATACTTGAGACAAATATGGGTAGGTGTGGAAGGTAGTATGGGCCTGTGACAACCCGAAATTTCTATTATGTACAAACATATCAAGTCAATAGAAGTCAGAATAGTTGCTGTTAATTTTCAGACTTTTTAGATTAAGTTTGAGTATTTCAAGATTCACAGTTTAGAGATATCAGGAGAGATGATACACTAGGGTTATTGTGCAACACTGTTATTCCAAAAATCTAAGAAATTAGATTTTACTGCCTGAATAAAATATTTTCAGCCAAAAACCCTAGATTTGGGAGTATATATATGAGAATTTGTCATTATTTACACTTTTTCCAAAAACTCAAGATCCAAACCTATTTCTCTCTCAAGTATCATCCAAAAGATTTTCAAGATCTTCAAACTAGTAAGTGATTCTAGCTTTCTTAAGTGATTATATTTCTTAATCTAGTGTTTTAACACTCTTCTAACCATGAAATCATTCCAAAAAGGTTGATTCTTCCTTTTTCACCAAGAACACATGCTAGTGTTCTTGGACTTTTAGCTCATTTCAAGCTTCCATATAGTAAGTACTTCTATCCTAGAGTCTTATAAAGCTTGTTATACATATTTACATCAAGAAAATGTCCCAAGAACACCAAGAACACGGTGTTCACGGTTCAAGAAGTTCTTGAACCGTAAACACCAAGTAAAGGTGCCAAAGTGTGCTTAGTCCCTTCCTATGCCTTAGTAACTAACATGGATCCATTCCTTGATGAACTAAGGACTTGAAAACCCCCAAAATACCATAAAACATATGAGTTTACGGTAGTAAACTCAAAGGAAAATGGTTTAGGCACCGTAAACTCCAAATAGGAGTGAAATGGTGCCCGAGTTCCTTCCATAGTCACATACTTCAAGTAAAAAAGCTTCGAGGGACTTTTAAGGCTTCAAACAATCAAATGGTCAAAAGTGTATGAGCTTACGGCTGTAAACTCAAGGGTTTATGACCGTAAACTCTTTTGTTAGTGACCACAAAACCGTAAACTCCATGATTGAGTTTTCCTTGAACCCCAAGCACACTAGCCTTTCCCTACAACACTTAGATGTGATCCTTGGGACTTATAACAATTATATAAGGTGTTTAGCATGTCCTAGGGTGTCTTAACTTTGTTTATTAGCTCTTTAAATACTAATTGGATATATATATATATATATATATATATATGTGTGTGTGTGTGTGTGTGTGTGTGTGATATTATGTGTTAACTAGGATCATAGAGTGTGTTCAAGTCTTCACTTGTCACCTAGCAATCCTACATCTTCAGTTCATCCGTACCACTCACTACAGGTGAGTTCATACCCCTTAATCAATGGTTTAAATGTTTTAAAATGCTTTTATGGGGGGAATACAAATTGAATACTTATAGTTATTATATCAATCACATGTGATTAATAACTACCAAACCAGTAGTTTGCTTACTGTTCAAACTGTTTATCAAACAGTTTTGCTTCAAACTATTTTGCCAACTCTTTTACTTATCAAATACATTTACTTAAACTCTTTTATACTTATTATCAAATGCATGCCTATGTATGTATAGTTATATAAGCAATGTTTAATGGGCTTAGGAAGGCCAGCTTGCTTTATCTCCTTTTCCTCGTTGGGATGTGGCTTTAGGGCATCTGTTATCCGTCCGAAGGTCGTCTAAATATTAGTTATATATTATGTATACATATACATAAAAGTTCTTTCAACCAGTTCCATACCTTTGGGTAGCAAGGGTTTCACAAACATGATCATACATTACTAGTAAGCTACCATAGGGGTAGCACAGGAAGATACTAATACTATTACTAGAACAATGAAACATACAATGAGTCAGTTCATTCACGAGTCAATACGAGTAGTACACACAGTACATTACTATACATGCTAGATAGAGAGAGAACACACATTACAGGTAGCACATGCAGAACATTACAGTACATACAGGCTAGACAGAGAAAGAGTACACTTTATAGATAGCACATTCATTAAATGTACATTTATGCAGTTATGTGAACCGTTAAAGGGGGCATGGCACTACCTGCCATGACCGTTTTTGTATCTAGAATCTCCTTAATTGGGGAGCATATGAGTTTGTATATATAGATCTATACTGGATTGACTATCCTACACCTTGCTGGTCGCTATAGTGGGACTTGCAAGTCTACGGGTGCCAAATGTCATTTCTTACGGCGTCTTACATCGTCGTTTTACTAGAGTTAGTAGCAGGATACAGGTCGATCACATGTTACTTTAAATGCCTTTTTTTAAGGTAGTTAGTATAGCAGTAGTCACTTATTACAAATACTACAGTATTATGATATTTTCCCATTACATTCACTTCGTGAATATTCACACGATGCACACTAATGCAAAAACTATATTTTTGGTTAATGATAGTCAGATTTGGGAAAATACACACTCTTACAAGAGACATACATACAGACACTAGATACCTTGGTAGAAGGCTACCATTAGTAGGAAACTTAGGGTTTTCTAAGAGAGTTCAAACATTTTACAAAGCATTGTACAAAACATCTTACAAATGCTTTCATACAAACACAGACATTAATATACTTATGATCTCACCAGCTTTAAGCTGATACTCGCTTTAAAAATAACTTGTATTCTCAGGTCACCAATAGACAGGTACAGGTGCCAGGTTTTGAGAAGATGGAGTTCGTTCAAGACTCGTCTTTTATTTTGCTATGTATATTTTGGTGTCTATATAACTTGACAGAATACACATGTATGAAATTATATTATTAATGCAATGGATGATGTTGTTGCTTGTTTACTATTATTCATTGTTGTGATAATGTACATGACATCCTCTGCCCCATAACGTTTCCGCCGTTCATGGTTTTGGGGTGTGACAGGGCCCATACTACTGAAAGCACATGACCCATACGTGTATCAAGGAAGTCACAACCCCTAGGGTTGAGTTGGGAGTCGGGTCCTGATTATGGTATGGAATATTCGAGACGTCTTGAGACCGGATCCAAATTAGGAGCGGGAGGGGGCAACCATGATAGGCCAGCATTTTCAGGGGATCGTGTTAGTGAGATCATCTGGGAGTAGGTGATCAAGATTGTCCGAGGGCAATTTCCGGAGATGTCGGGTCTATTAAGACCGCCATGGTTGAGTATTTCAACGAGCACTCTGCATCCATTGTCGAGACGGTTACCGCGATAGCTTAAACGGTCGTAAAGAAGGCAAGAGGAGGAGCTGGTCCAGCTTCCTAGCTCTAGGACATATCTGTTAAGTAGAGGGTTGTAGTTATTTGGGATCAGGAGGATGATATGTACTCGTTATATTTTTGCGGGTTGGGTGAGAGAGACTAGCATGTGGGTTTCTATATTTGAGGCTCAAGGGTTTAACTCGAGGCCAGAATGTGAGTCGCGGGAACACCTGAAAGGAGTGATCATTATATTCAGTTGGGGTTTTTTCAGCTCGAAGGGGAATGTGCCCTCTCAATTTTTCGAGCTCGAAGGAGTGAGCGGACTTGTGACCCAGGATCAGGTGGTATTTCAGCTTAGGGTTAGTTGGTTGCAGGAACAGGAAACATTATTTCAGCGCCGATGAGCACAGAACGGTCGACGTAGCATAAGTACTTGTGAGGTCTGGTTTGCCTTGGATCTCTTGTATCAAACGGAAAGGATTGATTGTGCGATCTATTGCACTTTTGGGATTGTAGACTATTTTTGGGGAGTAGTTTTTAGCCCGGTTTAGGGCAGAGGTTGTTTTAGCTACTACAGTTCAGTTGTGGGCGTTGAGCAGGTAAGTGAGTTAGGGTGCGAACCCTAAAGAGAATGATTTTTAGAGCCCGAGAGCAGAAAGATTGTTTGGAACACCTTTGGAAAAGGGGTATTATGTGGAGGCCTACGGATAGGGTCCCACAGAAGGGTTATTCGGCATTGTAAGGATTCAATGGTTAACAACTGTTAGTGATTGACGAACTATAGCGCCAAGAGAAGTAACTCGTTGCCGAGGTATTAGTTGGAGCATCTATCTTGTGGTCTTTAGGATGTGAGTGTGGGATTTAGGAAGTGTTCACCTGGTTCTTAGAAGTGTGTGATCAATTGGGATCATCTAGCAATGGAGCACTAGTAGGAAAGAGTTGGTTGTCATCGGATCGATCGTTGGGAAGTGAAAAGGATTGAGGATCCTCCGATTTTCATGTATTGTGAAGCCTTAGTCGAATCTAAGTGGGGGAGTATTGCCCTGAGATGTTGAAGTGGGAGAGGTTTTGAAATGGGGATAAGTTTCATAACCCGATAGGGAGAATGGAGGCCCTAGTGGCTGCTTGGTTTGAGGGTTGTGTTGATTGGGGGTTCGGCAGAACTCCCCTGCATAAGAACACGTCTTTTGGTGCTTGATAGCAAAAGTTAGGGAACCAGGTTGGAGTTCAAGTCAAGAATCGAGCTCAGTTCGAGTATTCGGTCGAGGGCGTGCTCGACTCTGAGGGTTTTTTTATTGATAGATTGAGGGTTTTGTTAGCTGCCAGGTCTCAGCAGTGCATTCAGCATGGGAGTGTGGGTTATTTAGCATAGTGGTGGACACGCGTGTCAGGGAACACACCATGGATTTCCAAGAGGGTGGACGATCGACATGAGGCCTAGGGTTAGGTTGGGGATATAGTCCACAGAGTAGATAAGGAGTTCGAAACCCCAAATGGGTGGGAACATGATGCATGGGAAAGAGCATCAGAAGGGGTGGTCCAGGAAGATGCTCAACAGTTTAGGTCGATCCGGATAAACTGAAGGCAAGTGGGGCGTATTGGTCAGACCGAAGGCTCGGAGAACGGTCCTGTCAGACCGAAGGCTCGGAGAATGCTCCAGACATGCTGAAGGTTCTGAGAGTGGTCCAAATAGACAGAATTCATGGTAGGGCGGTCCAGTCATGATGAAGACTCTGTATATGTTTGTAGATCTATGTTCGGGTGTTGAGTAGGCTGCTATGCTATAGTAAACAATAGGTTTGTTCAAATTATTGAACATGTTGTTGGAGTAGGTTGAGGACTCCGGTGTATTTTGGTTGATCGGAAGTTGTTATTAGTGGTCGGACGAAGTTCAAAGGATCTTGGTGGTCTTATCAGATCGGAGTGCCTCCGAGGTTTCATCTTCTTGGATCGCGTAATACTCCAGTTAGGGACTGAGAATGGATCCGAATGGGTATTCATCAGTTTTAAGAAGGTGTGGGATTAGAATATCTTGTCGTTCAGGTTCTAGGAACCAGGGTAGATCTTTCTCATGATCGTATATGGTATTTGGATAGGGTTGAGGCGGTCCTGCTCTATGTAGTAGGCTAACATACCCGGTGGGCCGACTATAAGTCGTAGGCACGGAGGCTCGAAAGGAGCGGTGGGGTTGATGCGGTAGGCCAACAAACCCTAATAATTTCGACTCGATAGTTGAACTGATTAGACATGCTGGTATTCTAACCTGAAGGGGGTAATATGGGTTAGATAGGAGTGTCGTACTGGTTAGCCGGTAGTGGTAGGTATGTTGATAATGGTTTGAGTTATTGTGATGTGTCTTGTGTTGGTTTCATCTGTGATGGAGCCATAGCATGTCTGAAGTAAGGAGAAGATGGGTCACTAAAGACCAGGTAGGATGTGAGGCTAACATGGGTCATGTAACATTCATTATGTTGGTAGGAGTTTGTGGCAGGGCATGGAAGCAGGTCCAGCCAGTCGGTTTCTTTTCGGGAAGACATGTGGGACTGTCGTTTGTGCGTGTGTTTTGGTTTAGTAATCGGTGAGGTGTCCGATGTTCGGGTTGTGGGCAGACAAGTTGAGACCAAGGAGGTTCGACATCGCTTGAGAAATGGCATATGGTAGCAGGAAGAGTTGAAGTGGGTTTATGTGTTGGGATTCATGTGTGGTAGTATTTTTTTGTATCATAATGTTGATCGTTGATGAGAGGAACGTCGATTAGGCCCTTTGAGTGGCGGAGGAAAGTGGATATCCGCAGGGTCGAATTGTTGGCAACTGAAGTGACGACAGTAGTGTCGATCGGTCATCGAGAGCACTCCAGTCATGAGTTGAGGGCCGAGGAGGGCATACCAGACTCATGCTATGGGCTCAAAGGCAATCCAGACCTATGCCGAGGACCGCATAAAGGTATTCCAGTCATAGGATGTGGGCATAGAGATTGTGTTGGCTATGTCTGTTGTAGGAGCGCGTTCAGGTTAGATGTATTGTTGATGATTCATGGGAGTTGCACTCGGTTATAACGAATCTGAGGAAGGTGGATGAGATGCAAGGATAGATCCTTGGCTCTTTGATTGTGAGTAGACCTGAGTTATGTTCATGAAGGTTTTCCAATCTAGGGTATTCCATCCTGAGGATGACCGGACCCTATGATGGACTAGATCTGATATGTTTGGTATTCCAACCCGGGGGTTGATTGGGCCAAACATGTGAGGGATACGTGGGTATTCCCTCCTAGGGGTGATTGGAGTCGTCATAGGCTCGCCTGGTATTCCAACCCGAGGCTGTTTGGGATAGGCATGAGTGTTTGTATTCATTAGTGGATTAATTATGTATGAAATTCTGAGAACTGAGGGATGCATTATCATATCAGCGAAGAGGGTTCGCTCTAGGAAAAAAGGGAAGTGGGTTTCTGATACTTTGGACCATCAGGATTCTTGTCAAGTTGGCAAGGTGGCATGAAGGATATACCTTATGAAAAGGTCCGATTGGGATTCGCATCACCTTTCATGATTCGCACTTGCGAAAGTGTGTCAAGGATCAGGAGGCGGTAGTATCGTTGGATGACATTCAAGATGATTAGCACCTGGATTTTGTGGAGAGGCATGTGGCCATTCTGGAGAGTAGGAGGAGGGTTCTGCGGGAGAAGGAGGTACCTTTGGTGAGGGTACAGTGGGATCACCAAAGAGGGTCCGAGTGGGCGTGGGAGCCGGAGGCAGAGTGCGAGAACACGATCCGAGGATGTTCACTGCAACTAACTTCGAGGATGAAGTCTAGTTCAAGTGGGGGAGAATTGTAATGCCCCGATTCTCAAATACCAATTTATGGTTATAATTCTCATAAATTCAAGGTCTACTTGACGAGTTGGTTGCTTGACTCGTCGAGTAGCAGCGGGTTTGGGCCACGTGGTTAAGTGACCAACTCGCCGAGTCGGAAGAGTGACTCGACGAGTTGGAGCTGGAGGGTGAAACCCTAATTTCCGGGTTTTGGCACCCTATTTAAGGGACCTGTAGCCTCCCTTAGTACCTTTGCAGCCTCTTGAGATTCCAGAAACCCTAATTCGTGTGAGTGTGCTCTATTTGTGTGTCTTAAAGTTTTGGATGGTGTACCTTTGTAAGAAAAACTTGAAGAGCAAGTGACTAGGAGCAAAGGACTTGTGGGGATCTGATAACTACCTTAGATTGCATCTCCTGGAAGGTATCAAGTCGTTACCTTGACCTCATTTCATTCTAGATCTCATTGGTTAAAGTTTTGGGCTTTTCTAGCATATTGTGAAGCTATTTTTGGGTATGAGCTCATGTCTGAAGTTATAACTTCAGATCTGAACTCTCCTTGGTCTCTAAATCCATAAAGCTATCAGCTTTCGCAAGTATGAACCCCTCCTTAAGTGTAAAACCCCATTTCAAGTTTGGTTTTGGCATTTTCAGTCATTAGAGCCTTGCATGCATGTAAGTTTGCAACTTTATGTGATAAGCATGCCATGGGAACTTGGATATGTAGTATGGAGCCTTGGCATGGCTTAGAAAGCATCTGTATGGATGAAGGACTAAAGGGACTCAGCGATTTACATGGTTGACTCGGCAAGTCATGTGAAGATGGTCATGAACTCGACGAGTTGGATGAACAACTCGACGAGTTCGATGAAGATTACCTTGGGCTCGGCGAGTGGCTTGGTGACTCGGCGAGTTGGCAAGTTATGCAAGGAACTTGGCGAGTAGCTGAGGGTACTCGACGAGTTGAGGTCAACATGGACTGTTGACCTTGATAGTTGAATTTGACTTTGACCAAGGATTGATTGCTTTGACTTTTCAGGATAATTGGTACGCGAATATTTATGAATTGGATCATTGATGGTTATAGGTGTTGGAGTTTGGGGCAGTGTTTCAGGAGTGTGATTTTGTGGTTCAGTCCGGCATTTCAAGGTGAGTTATCCTCACTATACTAAGGGGTCTAAGGCACCAAGGCCGACCCATTGGATATGTTATCCTAACAGTGTTAGATGTTGAGTGTGAGTTAGTGTTGCATGCTAGTGGTTATGCCAGTTAGGTAGGCCTATAGGACTACCAGTGTTATTATATGTTATTCGCATGCTCAGTAGTTATGTCATTATATGTTAATATGTTATGTGGGATGCGTTGAGGTGAGAGTGTTTCGTGTGGTAATCCAACAAACTCGAGAGCATTCCAGTTACGGGCTAAGGGAGACTCGTACTGTGGGCTCGTTGGCAAGCCAGATGTGAGTTGTGGGCCGGAAGCAATCCAGACTCACATTGTGGGCCAGGGGGTAATCCAATCTGTTAAGTTGTGGACACATTTCATGTTGTGCAGTTTGTTATGTTATGATATTGTTGGTATTGTTGTGGATTGTATGTGTGTCGGTAGTTTGGGGGAACTCACTAAGCTTTCAGGCTTATAGTTTCAGTTTATAGTTTTAGGTTCAGCAGATGGTCGCAGGTAGGCGAAGGCATGGCCGTACACTTCCTCGATTGACGATTATGAATTTCTGGGAACTCCGATGTATAAACTCTTTTGAAAACAAATAGTAACAATTGAATGGTTTCAAATGATTTAATAAGTTTTAAATTTGCTCCAATTTTATGCGTGTTATACTAGAACGCTTAAAGTTGCTAAGGTAAATCGGTCATAATATGATCGGATGGACTCTCACTCCTTTTCCTTTTATGCCATGATCGAGTTGGCATCTCCTTTGACTTTTCTCAACTGCATGAAATTGTGGACGAATAGATGTCTTTATTTTTCGAAGCTAGAGATGCTTCCCAATCGTAACACCATGAACCACTTGCTGCCATTTCCTGATAGTGTGACCGGGAATTAGGTGCAGGTGAACCTCTTGTCTATGTGGAGCGATGTCATCGTCCGTTCATAAGTGCTATGTGTTCGTCGGGATATGTCGTGCCGTTGTATTTTGGGATATTTAGGATCATGGCGGAATGTGGTATTTTGTACTGCAGGAGCTCCTACAAAAATATCGAGCTAATGCTTGGTATTGAGTCATGCATGTGTGGATATGAAGGTGCTCCACTGGCCATTGCGTGTGGTATGTGATAGGGGATGGAGTACCCTTGACCATATCTGTAATAGTACACGTGGTTGTGCCTCTACGTTTGTGGAACATACACTGCTTGTGTGGGGGTATGCATGTACTAGCTGATTTGACTGTCAGCTCAACTTCGTTGGTCCCATGGTGTGTGACTATACCCATGCACAGGTGTGTCTTTACTATTGTTATTTTGCGGCTATGTTGGGGGGTACATGCCTTCGTAGTAGTAGTAGTAGGAGTATGGGTTGAGCGCTAGTTGTTGTGCGAATAGTAGGAGGTCCGACATGGCGGCCATCAGGGAAGACATGTGACCTGCAAGAATTTGTTGTACATCGGATGGGATGGTGCTCAGGCACCAGGTGTTGGTCCCTGCCTGCCATGTGGATGGCTACTAGCAAGTTGCTTGTTGTGATTGTGTGGTCAGTGCCCTTTGGGGCGTCATGGTGGTCATCGTGGCTAGATGTGTCGTTGCGGCGGGTGTCGGTCGCCATAAACTAGCGATGAACTCCGCCACGGAGCCGACTAACAGCATTGTTGGTTTTTGTGCTAGAGGATGTCCTTCCAATGTCGACGGACTACTTGTCACACCCCAAAACCAAGAACGGCGGAAACGTTCTGGGGCGGAGGACGTCATGTAAGGTAATCATAACATAGTAAATGTAAATAGGCAAACAACATCATCCATTGCATTAAATATATAATTTTAATACATGCGTGTTCTGTACAGTTTTAGACACCAAAAATATAACATAAATCAAAATAATAAAATGATGAGTCTTGAGTACGCTCCATCGTCTCAAAAGCTGGCATCGGTACCTGTCTACTGATGACCTGAGAATACAAGTTATTTTGAAAGAGTTTATCAGCATTAAGCTGGTGAGTTCATAAGTATTTTAGTGTCAATGTTTGTAGTCAAAAACGTTTGAACCTGTCTCAATGTATAAGTTTGTAAAAGTTTGAATCTCTCAGAAAATCCTATATTTTCTATAAAAGTAACCTTCTACCAAGGCTAAACTGTTTTGTAAACTCGTCTGTTTAAAAGTGTGTAATTACCCAAGTATAAATATAGTTTGTACATTAATGCTTAAGTGAGATTATCACCAAAATATGTAATGGGTAAATTGTTGGATTAATGTCTAAGTCCATAACTATATTTGGTATGTACTTGACCCGACCCGGCATGGTCCATTTGGGTTGCACTTCACCGACACAATTTATATGGATAATCTTTTGAGAATAGTATGTTTATGATTAATATTAATATATTATAAGTTCTAATATATTAATATGGAATCATATTATTTAATTAGTATTGATCAAGAATTAATTTATAATTAATTAAGTGATCAAAAGGAACTAATTAAATATGGACTCTTATATATATGGATTGGGCCAAGTTCATTTAGGTTGGGCTAAGCTTTCATGGATAGTCCATGGAGTGTTTAACCCATGGATCCTAGGAAATGAAAGGTCATGGGTATTAGGGTTTAACCCTAATCCTCCATACTATATAAAGATGTCTTTGGTTGGTGAAATTGGCACTAGTGTGGATACACTAAAGAAGGGCTAGCCAATTTCACTAGAGAGAACCAAGTAATCATATTCTCTAAAGTATTCCAAGGTGTCTTGGTGATTTGTGATTCCACTTGAGGCTTCCACACTATTGGGGCTAAGCTCTTAAAGCTTGAAGACATCAAGCTACATCAAGAGGTATGTATTCTATCTTGTTACATTCATAGTTTTTGTATGCTAGATTAGGATAATACCTTGGATGTTCTTATTTGCATGTATAATAGAGAAAACATAGATCCAAGGTATTTAGGGTTGCATGTACACTTAGGAAGTGTTAGAATGCTCAAAACCCAACAGTGGTATCAGAGCCACGGGTTGTTTTCTGTTATATTGATGCAAATATTTTATTTTCAAAGTTGAAAAAAAAAAACATGAAGTTTGTCAAATTTTAAGATAATTACTTGTTCTTGTGAAAAACTAATTATTTGTAAAATTTGAATAATTTGCTTTATGAGTTGAATTAGGTCAAATTTAATAAAAGATAAAATAATATGATTATTTTATTAGTTTTAAAAGTTTGATCTAAAGAGTTTTATTTTTTGAAACCTCCATAAGTTATGGATATGAAAAGGTTTTAAAAAAAAATTGATTCAAAGTTTTTTTGGAGTTACAAAATTTGGTGTTAATGTTTTAAAGGATTCCATAACTTAAGAATAACTTATGGATCACCAAAAGTTTTTTGTGTTACCTTGTTTTATGAGTGAATTTAGATTAATGAATAAAATTATGTGATAGTTGGTTTTAATCCAAATTAATCTAAGAATTGATTCTAAAATGTGTTTTTGTAACTTGTCATCAAGTTATATGAAAAGTCACATTTAAGAATCATAAAACTCATAAAAATTGGCAAAGGTTACAAAAATGAAGAGTCTAGTTCTAATTAAATGGTTTTATGACTCCATAACTTGTCCTCAAGTTATGGAGGACCAAGAGTCTCTTCATTTAATAAAATAAAATAAAAATAAAAAAAAGGTGTAACCTTAATTAATTCCATAAGTTATAAAATAAAGAAAAGTTAATTCTTTTATTAGTTTAAAGTCTTCCATAACTTGTCCTCAAGTTATGGAACTTGAAGAGTTTTTGATTTAAAACTACTTTAAACACATAAGTTATGGAATTAATTAGTTTTGAATAGTTTCAAAACTTGCCCTCAAGTTTTGGAATTTGTAAAGTTTTCTCTTATGAATACTTTAATTCCAAGTTAGCCCTTAGAATTTTAAAAGTTAAAATTCAACCCTTATACTTTATAATATTATAAGTTAATAATATATATATATATATATGTATAAGAGTAAAGTCAGTCTTACCGCTAGTACGCCTCATTCACGAAGCCGGTCTATAAGGTGGGTATAAGGTTGTTGCCTATAAAATGGCAACTTAATGGGTGTCCACTCTCACCCACCGCTTGCTTGACTGGTGGAGGGTCGTTAGCCGAACGGGTTTGACAGGACTAGAATTCTCCCTTCATTAAAAGTATTAATGAAAATACTAAGTAACTAAACTTTTAATAATACCCAATCTTAGTTACTTAGGAAAATGTGAATAAGGTGCTAATCCATGAAATTACACTTTGCACTTTGTTTAAGTCGTTAGTGGAGCGTGTGTGGTTAACCGGCACACTAACTTGGACTTAACAAGGTAGGTAAAGGGTGACTTAATATTTATCATAGTATCGATGGAGCGTGTGTGGTTAACCGGCACATCGATTGAGGGGTAATTTATTAAGGGTACCAAGTGATTTGCATGGTTACTTCACACCTTGTTTTGTGATCCTCGGCATCCCAGTCACAAAACCTGAAGGGCACACTCGAGATTGAAACATGCCTTTGAACAGTTCAATGAATCTCAAAGATCTAGGAGTTTCAAAACCGGTTAAAACCTAATAATACATTTCGTTTATCTTGGTGGAAATTGGTGAATCGTCATTCACCTACCTTCAAATATTTTATAGCTTGGATTACGGCATCCCTCTTCTGAGTTATAAAATAGTTTGTTGGATCCTAGCCTTAATATTTCATATTGGGTGTCATATTAAGGACTTTAAATCAACTATCTTGAATATCTCCCAAAAGATGTCTGTAATAGACACCTATGATCTTCCCAAATCTAGTGAAACAAGGTTTCCTAAATGAAGATGATGTCCTTTGGAAATCATACTTCTTTCACCTCCTCCAATTATTCTCCCCAACCCACAAGTTCATGGAAAAAGTTTAAGGTCACTCAAGCCCTATTGGCAAGGCAAGGTCTAGGTGTGGACACATCTTGGAGATGTAGTCACATATTGACAAGCCGGGAGAGTTGGGTGTCAAAGTCTTGAGAAAGTTGGTGGTTCAACTACTTTCTAAGTCACATAGTGAGTTCTTTTGGAACACCTATGAAACAGACTATGACAGGACCCTTAATGATCTTATCTATTTGTTAAGATCAACTTCCTTAAAACTTGATGGACATTGACAATAGTGACACAGGAAATCCAGAAAAGCATTCTCTTCCCAATGGTAAAGGGATCGGCTATAGTCAACTCGGTTGACCAAATGGTAAAGAGAAAAGCTAAGTCTGTGATAGTCCTGTGTACCATTATCAAAGGGTCCATATGTTTGTATTGCCAAAGAAAGGGAATTGGTTGCGAAGCTGCCAAATTTACCTAAGGATGTTAAAGTCAATAAGTTTGACTCTACTTCAGGTAAAATCCACTATTTAACTCTGTTAAGTTTCTATTCTGAGATTCTTGATACATGATGTGACCGGGTCGCATGGTGATGGTTTAAGAATCAAAGGAAAGTGAAGAAACTTAAAGGAAGAATATGCTAAATCTGATCGCATAGATGGATTTCTATCGCATAGTTTGAAAAATCGGATTCTTGAGCTACTTCTTAGGAGTTATGAGATATTGCTTAGGAATAGATAACAACAAGTTTTCATATGGATTGTAAGGATAGTTTTTCCGCAAAGTTTTAAAATAAAAGGAAATTTTTGATTTTATTTATTTTAAAATATCCTTACAATGGCATTTAAGGAAAAATTGTTGCTTATATGATTCCATTAAAAGCAAGAGTGGAAATATGAAATTGATTCTTTCATTTGTGGTAATGTCTAGATTTACCAAATAAGGAAAGATTCTCATCACCCAAGTTTCAATTGGACCGGAACTTGGAATCATGCAAGTTGTATAGCATGATGAATGAGAACTTTCAAGTTTTGGAAAATTAAGACTAATTACTCGGCCACATGGATGTGTGAGTCAAGTAAAGGACTAAGGGATCGAGTACACATTCTTGTGCACTGATTAAGTCCACCACAAAAGATTGATAAGACTATTCGTCATAGTTTACTAAAGCTCAGTAAATATGATTATACTTACAAGCTTAAGTGTAACTCTGAGACATTGGAAAAGGTTCCAATGTATGGCAGGGCGAATAAGAAGAATCAAATTAGGCAGAAGGATAAAAGTTTCTCATATCTGAAAAGATGGGAGAGTACTTTAGTATCAGTTTTGTGATCATCTTAATGATTAAGAAACCATATCAAAATTAGTTCTCTAAGGAAATCTTAGTGCATTCTTATGACTAAGAAGAGGAACTTGAATTGTTGAAATGGTTAAATCAAGAAGATGAGTCATACTTCGTTCCAATACAAGTGTTAGAGTCATACTCCAAGATTGTCATTTGAGTGATATGTCTTAAAGAAGGTTTAAAACACTTGTCAAATGTAAGAGTAAAAGTTTTCTACTCTTGTACATTTGAAATTGGTAAGTTGTGATGTTTTGGATAAAACAAAGACCAACTTAGGCCAATTGGGTAAAGTGTTTTTCTTGATTAGAATTCACACTATCTCTTGGATGTTTGACAAGGGAGTCTTATATGTCAAGAGGACAGTGGGAGTCTTAAAGGTCTTGAAAGTCTCAAGAAATAATCAAGAATAAAACCTGAAGTTCTTCACTAGCACACGACTTGAGGTTTATAACCTATCGTTTTGACATATCTGTGCCCATTCCAGTTAAAGTTGGCTTTGCATATGAGTTCTTAGAGTTCTCAGTTTGTTGCATAACAACTTGGAAGCAATGGCAGGCCCTTGAGCTGCCAGGTGGCAAGAAGTTAAGATTGAGTTCAATCCATATGGTTTTGGATTTGTCATTAACTTTGTCTTGTGATTATGGTTTGACAAATTCATATGGGTAGGAACTCATACACCATATAAATCTAAGTGTCATAAGGTTTCTCTCCGATTCATGAAAATGATGGTGAGGAAACGCTTTCACTAAGTAGATTTTACGAAGATATCAATTGTGTTATTTGCATTTTCAAAAGTCGTTAGTGGAGCGCGTGTGGTTAACCGGCACACTAACATGGACTTGTGAGAAATGGCAAATGCCTAAGCAATTGAGACCATGATTACGGTATCCCTTTTCATGGTTCTTGAAATTGCTTAGACACACAGGTGAGCTATCTACGGAAAGGGTGTATGAATCTAAATTTCAGACTGTCCAGCTGATTTCTGAGTACATGTCAAAGCTAGTGGGAGCATAAGTGTTATGCTAATAATCATCATGTTAGTGGGAGCATGATAATTATGATAAGTATTGCAAGTCAGCAATGTTAATTATAGAAAACAAAAGTTTCAATTGGGAAAAAGTTGTTTTGCTATAATTAAGGGAGAGGAAATTATACTTCATCTCAAATCTATAAGCTTAGATCGTGAGGTTTTAATCATTTAGTCAAGGATATATATGAATTTCATGTTGGAATGGCTCAACATAAGGAAACTCTGTATACGGGTCCATTATTTGCGTTCTAAAATTCGATTATGATTACGGCATCCCTTTTCATAATCTGAAATATGAGAACTTGGCAAATAGAAATGGAAATGTTATAGCAAAAGACTGGTTTAGTCTTTATGTGAGACATCATGAATCGTGTCCCATATGCTTCGGATAAGGATCGATTACATGTGCTATATTCATCCGTTCTAAAATTTTCCAAATGCCTGGGGCATTAAGAAGGGAAAAGGTTTAGAACTGGATATGACTAAAAGGATTAAACAATTGTCGAGGACAATCTAAGGTTTACCAAAGATTGGTTACTCAAGGACAATTGGAAGTATAGTGATAATTCTGGAAGGACCATATTGACATAATCTGTAAGGAGGCAACTCTTGTTCAGAAGTGATAGTCAAAATGGAATCTGGAAATGTTTCAAAGTTAGAATTTTCAATCTGTGTAAGATTAAGGAAACTTAATGCAAGAAGGATATTTCCAAGGAGTTGATCTCCTTTGGAATACTCTGTAATGATTGTTGCCAAGTCTTTATGACTTTGTGCATAATCATTACGAGAGGATCAATGCATATAAGTTTAGAATCTAACAGATTTCAGTAAATGGCATGAATTTGGAATTCTTGCATTTGCGGTAAGGATTTGGGAGTGTGAAAAGAGAATCATTGAAGTTATGTTCAATTGATCTAGTTCACAAAGTAAGGATCATAGACAAACATAGTATGCATACTTGGTGTGTGGCATGACTAGTGTTTAAGAAAACATAGTGTACATGCTTGGAGCATGGGACAACTATTGTTTTAAATTCAAGAATAAAGTTGATAGCTGAAACAGTATACAATGAATAATGTGTAATCATATGGTGATAAATAAAAGGTGTTTTATTTATGTTCAAAGATTTGATACCATATTGGATTCAATTATTATTGTGTTTCACTTTGCATGTTTTGACTTCCCGAATAAACTAGGTTATTCTTCCGGAATGACTAAGTTATTCAAACCATCCACAGTCGGTCATATGTTGGAAGTAGATATGAATTAAGACTGTCATGGGTTGGCTTGTAGAGGTCTAAGGTGTTGGACAAAGGGCTACAACACTCATGAGTGCTCATAAGTTCTGAGTATTGGATTCAACCCGCGCTCATTGGAATCACTTCATGGATTTTATCACGAGTGATCATGAGACGATAATATCTTATATTCTTCAAACCTAGAGATATGAGTTGTTACTATGAGTTGGTTGTACATTGATTGCACGAAAACGCATTTGGTAACTCGGTGCTATAAAACGTGCCTTTGTGTATGATTCAACAAGTAGTAGAACAAGCCATATGAGTCGAAGTTTATCCATTCCTTTTACCTTCAGGGTAAAAGCGATATCTGTGGGCCCCTCGATGATTTGATGATGACAAATGGAAGTGCTCGGCCGGGCAAGGACTGATTTGATTCGTTCAATTAGTCAGTCGTCATAAATTGGAAATCGGGAAACAACAAATGGACAGAGAGAATGATTATAATCCATGTCTCAGTCCATATGATATCTAGAATGGAGGAATATATGATCCCTTATCTAATGGACAAGTTCGTTGACAAGATCAGAGTTCGACAGCAGCTTTAAGAGCTACGATTGCCAGTTAGGTTTGAAGTCATACGCAATAATAGTTTTAGACTTATCCAAGTGGGAGACTGTTGGATTAATGTCTAAGTCCATAACTATATTTGGTATGTACTTGACCCGACCCGGCATGGTCCATTTGGGTTGCACTTCACCGACACAATTTATATGGATAATCTTTTGAGAATAGTATGTTTATGATTAATATTAATATATTATAAGTTCTAATATATTAATATGGAATCATATTATTTAATTAGTATTGATCAAGAATTAATTTATAATTAATTAAGTGATCAAAAGGAACTAATTAAATATGGACTCTTATATATATGGATTGGGCCAAGTTCATTTAGGTTGGGCTAAGCTTTCATGGATAGTCCATGGAGTGTTTAACCCATGGATCCTAGGAAATGAAAGGTCATGGGTATTAGGGTTTAACCCTAATCCTCCATACTATATAAAGATGTCTTTGGTTGGTGAAATTGGCACTAGTGTGGATACACTAAAGAAGGGCTAGCCAATTTCACTAGAGAGAACCAAGTAATCATATTCTCTAAAGTATTCCAAGGTGTCTTGGTGATTTGTGATTCCACTTGAGGCTTCCACACTATTGGGGCTAAGCTCTTAAAGCTTGAAGACATCAAGCTACATCAAGAGGTATGTATTCTATCTTGTTACATTCATAGTTTTTGTATGCTAGATTAGGATAATACCTTGGATGTTCTTATTTGCATGTATAATAGAGAAAACATAGATCCAAGGTATTTAGGGTTGCATGTACACTTAGGAAGTGTTAGAATGCTCAAAACCCAACATAAATCACTGTAGTAATGTAGCTTTGTATAATAAGAACTACTGTTGTACTAATTACTACTACCTTAAACCGGATTTATATTAAGGTATAATGTGATAATTGCACCATACTATCGACTGATAACAACGACATAAAAACGGTCGTAATAACGGAATGACGTTTGGCACCCGCAGACCTGCAGGTCCGGCTGTAGCTAGCAGCAAGGTGTAGGATAGTCAATCCAGTATAGATCTATACGCAAACTCAACGCTCTCCCTCCAAGAGAATTCTGGCTACAACTCGGGCCATGACATTTAAGGCATGTTCCGATACAGTGGATCACATTTGTTATCGTATTCTTGCATATTTGATGAAATGTTTCTTGTTCTAGTATAGTTGTATATGTTCTCGTAGTATAGTTGTATATATTATGTTCCTAGTATAGACTCATGAATGAACTGACTCATTGATCTAGCAGTTGTAATAGTATGATTTTGTGTTACCCCGATGGTAACTTGTTAACAGTGCGTTTAGTACGTATGATTATGGAAGTACTTTTATGTCTATATATGTATATTTGATATATAATTAATATGGAAACGACCTTCGGATGGTCACCCAAAATCCTATCAGACCACATCCAAATCGAGGAAAAGGAAACAAGGTGGGTAGCCTTCCTAAGTCTTTTAAACATTACTTATATAACTACACATATACGGGCATGCAATTTATAATATAAAAGCATAAATAAGTATTTATAAGGCATTTGAAACATAAGTATTATTTTTAAAGAAAGATTGACTTGATGTCAATCTATAAAACCATTTAAAGGTGTAGATTTGATTAAAACAGTTTAAGTATAAGGAACATTTGTTTAAATCACAGTTGCAGTGTAAATTCGAAAAGTAAATGGGTTTGGGAAAACATTTAGAAGTAAAACAGTTTGATAGATAGTTTGAATAGTGATAAAATCACTGGTTTCCCTAGTTATTAATCACATGTGATTAGTGCAATCATATGTGATTGAAACAATAACTTTAAGTATTTAACTTGTATTCCCCCCTTTGAAAGCATATAAACGAATTTAGAATATTTAACAGGTTGATTAAGGGGTATGAAACTCACTTGATTGATTGAAGAAAGCGAGATGGAAAACCGGGCAGAGTTTTCTCTCGGAAAACGGATTTTTCTCGGGATTCTCGGGAATCTCGGGAGTAAAATCGACCCTCGGGACTTGAGCAAAAAGACCAGAGCTTCGGGTTATAACGGGCACGGAAAACGAGACAAGGTTGTGAGAGAGAGGAGAGAAATGAGCAACATTTTTGGAAAGCCTCGCATCCTATTTATAGGAAGCCTGAACCGCCTCCGAACGCGGGGTGTACGCTCGTACGCAGCGCGTACGCGTACGTCATGCATGACCGAAGCCTCGACTGCCTCGGTTCGGATGGGACGGGTTGCTGGGTACGCGGGTCGGATGGGACGGCGGGTCGGACGGGACAGCGGGTCGGACGGGTCGGACGAGTTAGATTTCTTCGGATAGTGCGACGTGGACGATCCGAGACCCTCGATCTCAGTACGCGGGGCGTACAAAGGTACGCAGGGCGTACTTCGGTCCAATCCGATGACTCCCCTTCGGATATTACCGGGAATTTATAATTAAATTCTTATTTATTTTAAATAAACTTCAAAAATTCATATCTCCCTCATACGAACTCCGTTTTTGACGTTCTTTATATCCACGCGAAGGTGAGACCATGATCTACAACTTTCGTTTAGATCCTGTTGGCAAATTCCGAAATTATTTTTATTATTTATTTATTAAAATGACGTGATTAAGGAATTTCTTCAAAATTTTATAACTTCCTCATACGAAGTCAGATTTGGACGTTCTTTTTATGTACGCAAACCTTGATATGATTCCTACTACTTTATTTAATCCGAATAAGATTTTAGGAAGGTTACATTTTGACCTAAATTTGATCGGTTTTACATTACATTGACTCGAAATATCGGGTTGTCACACTACTTTCGTCGATGGAATGCATTGGTTGAACCGGGCTAGTGGTGTCACCTTCTTTCCACTCCGGTCCTTTGTCCGTCATTTCTAGCACCTACTGTTGACGAGTGGGTTTTGCACGACTAAGTGCAAGCCCGTATGGCACCAACTATTGTGATATGTCACCGGCTTAACTCCATCTTTCTTAGGGTGGAAATGAAGAGCGTTTGGATCACAACAAAAAAGATGAGACCGTCAGTCGTCGTCCAGAAGGTTGTCCTGGAACGACGCTCCGACGATCAATTCAGTGAGGGTCTGAGATATATTGGGTTAAAAGTGTAAAGATAGTGTTAAAGGGTTTTGGATCATGGCCCCTTCTCTTGGGGGAGAAAGGTTCCTTTCATACTAGTGGATAGAGGAACATATCCCCGACATATCTTCTACCTTTTCAGGTTTGGCAGGGGCTGATGGCTTTCGATTGGAGGATTGTGTTCCATGGGTGGTTGTTCGCTATTGGTGCAGACTCTGCCAGAAGTGGCGTCCAGAGCACTACACCTGTCGCTCTGGGGAACTCTTTGTACTGTTTTGTCTTCAATGTTAGCCTTCGCGCTTGGGCACCAAGGAACAAATACTTGGTCTCGAAGGAGAGGGCAACAACCCGACGTTATTCATGAGTTGCTCCTTGGTCGTTCGTCTGTTGAACTAGTGGTTCCATTATCTTTGACGGATTCCCGGTGGGATACGTCAACAAAGGTCAAGAATGGGTTGGTGTGTGTGATAGCCTACGGTACATAGAGTAACCATCGGCACAGAGTTTCAGACTTTTATTAATGTGTGGTATATCATAGAGAATCGTCAACTTTTATTAATAAGATATTGAGGAAAGAATGGATTGTTTTAGTCACGCTGAGGTGGAATCAGTGTGAATCATAAACGGTGTTAACTCATTTACAAAAAGTGGTTTAACTTTCATATACTAGAGTTAAGTTGAAGTCCTGAATTATAAAGTTCACCATAAATTCATTTAATATGGTATAGGATAGAAAAATAAATAGTATAAGAATACAACAAAAAAAATAGTCAAACGACGAAATATACTAAAAGCGAAATATGTGCAACTTTTACAAAAAGATGATAAAGACTTGATCCACCAAATCTTTTGAATTGAATGGTCATAATGTACTTCCATTTTCCGAGATATTTGCCCTTCAACACTTGTATATAAAAGAAAGCAAACAAAATCAAATATACCAATCAAAAACACAATTCATAGTAAACAAAGAGATAGAGAGAGAGAGGGAGAGAGAGAGAGAGAGAGAGAGAGAGAATACCTTTAATCGTTGACATGTTGCATATTGATTCCAAGTTTCATGTTCACCAAGAACAATGGAAAATCATGAACTAGTCTTTATAACCAACGAGTTAAAAGGATCCAATCTTTGTAACCTTCGAGTAATAAAAGTCACCAAAGACAAAACCCGAAGGTTCCACTCATTGTGATTCATGAAGGAAGAGAAAGTGGGACCGTTGTCGTGTTGATGACGCCTCTGGATTTATGAAGGGCGTTGGTGTTGTAGTGACAGCATCTATGAAAATAGATGTACTAGGTTACCTAACTTGACCTCAATCCATTTCAACAAATTTAGGATCTTCAAGAAGGAAGAGATATATGACTTGAAGAACACTTAGTGACACGGTTCTCTCCTAATTGGTCTCATCAATATGATGCAACTAATCAATCAACATGGGCATCAACATACTAAGAGAGTAATTAGTGCTGAAGAAAAGATGTAGAGTCAGCGTCAACTAGCTCCACAAGGAGGGTGATGCATTCAAGGAATGACACACTGATCCTTTCAAAAGAAGTAAATCGGATAGGATCACTATCGATAGAGAAAAACATGTAGGCAATGTTAGTATAAAAATGTGCAATGTATACTTCTTTGGTAAAATCAAAGTTAAAGGAAATTTTTAATGCACAAAATCAAAATAAACTAAAACTATAGTAGTGTAACACCCTGCTCTGAATTCTTTCCTAATTTGGAGTTGTGACCCATTTATGAATTATCACAAGGCTTAGGGCCTTTGGGAAGAGAGATTTAGGCCCATTTTGGCTTAGGTAATGTAATCTACATGATCCGAGGGTTTGGTTTGAGTTTTGGAGCCAAGGGTTATATCGGTAAAGTGTTAGTTCGGGTTTTTATGAATTTTGGATTTTTTTTCCAGGAAATTCTAAGGCAACGATGAGTTGATAGGAGTGTAGAGCTTCTTGTTACCTTTCCGTGGATATAAGTATCATTGAAATAGGACTTAGAACAAAGAAGTTATGGCCTCCGTAAGTTGGTAGATAAATGGCTAAGCCATGTACGCAGGGCGTACTAGGCTAAAATGATCGCGACACTTCATGGAGTACGCTGGGTGTACTAGGAGTATGCGGGGCGTACTCCAGCCAGATGAAAACCCTAATTTATAGGGTTAGCACCCTATTTAAACCTCATTATTTGGACATATTTAACCATCCTCCGCCTCTCCTTGTCCCAGAAAGCGAAACCCTAGAGTGAATTGTTGATTTTTGAGCTTGAAGAGTGTTTGTTGGTGGTTTGTGAAGGAGAAGAAGAAGAGGAACGCTTGAGGGGATTGCTTGAGCTTGTGGATCCAAGATCGTCTCCATATTTGCGTCCTTTTTGAAAAAAAAAAGCTTACATCTTTATGCTCTTATATGTGCGATATAGGTCATGGAGCTTTTTGTGTACTTTTTGAGTCCTTTGTGTTAAAGGAGGGATTTTGATCTACTCCTGAGGCAATATGTCATAACTAGCATTTTAGCTAGGAAAATCTATTCTCGTGTAACCAGTCAACTATTGTAAAACATATAATCTAAGTAAATATCACTCAGTGCTCATTTAAATTCACGTTTCATGTTCAACAAAGAGTCTAAAAACCCTAAGAATCCCGGTTTAAGTCCATATTGGACTAGGATTTCCTTATTGGGCCTAATGGACCAATAAGCATTCAATTCAACTACATTGGGCTTGGAAGCCCTATTTGGATTCAAAATGGACCCAATTCACAAATCTATAACATTTTGGACCATTAGGGCCTAGAAAGATTCATTGTAACCCTAATGGGCCCTACTGGGTCATAACTAATCCAATTAACCCTAGTAAGCCATAAATCCGTTCTTTTATCCCATTTTGGGTTGTGAACCATCTAATGAGCCCGTTGGGCCAAAAAGAAATTATTGGTCCTCATGATTTCGAATCAAGGATAGAAATGGGCCAAGCTAATCTACCTCCCTTCTCTTTAGCCCATTTTCGGCCCAAGTAAAATAAAAAAAATGAGAGAAATGGCTAATTAATCTAAACCATGACACATCACTTTTGTTTAAAGGATAACCAAGCTTAATGCATCACATACCTCTAGACAAGTCTCATATATCCATGCACACCCTTCTCCTTCCCCTCCTCTTCTACTCTTGGCCGAAGGTAAACACACACACACACACACACACACACACATATCTTCAAATTTCCTTCAAACTCTCTCAAGCTCTCAAAAACAACTCCTCCTTCATTCCTCAAAATTTCGAGATTTAGGGTGTTTCCAATGGGATTTTTCACCACAATCACAATCATTGGTAAGTTATTATCAAACACAAACATCTTCATTCATTTTAACATCAAAAAATCCTTTTTACATAGCTTTATTCCATGATCACACTCTTAGAAACTCCTTAAACTCAAAATCCACTCAAGGAGCTTGCTATGACCAAACATCTCTTCACCTCTTCTTCAAAAACCAAAAGATCATGCGAAGGTGAGTACATACCCCCTTGTTTTCAGTTTTAAATGATTTTTGGTTGAGAATACAAGTAAAATGTGTAGATCTATGTGTTATATGCATGTCTTGTGTGATTTTTTAGTTTATTTTGTAAAAATGAGTTAGATCTTAACAAATTTTGATATGTTAAGTAACATTGAGTAAGGATCCATGAACTAAGACACCTTATACATCATATTATCAAGTTAAAAGTGTTAATGTGTAAGATATAAAAATTCAAAGCAAAAACCTTGTTAAGGGTCAAAATTGTCAAGAAAACAAAAGATAAGGGCAAAAAGTGACATTTATGTTTTTATAAGGATCAAACAGGTCCTACTTGTATAAAAATGGATTTTTATGATAAACATGCTTTCCAACGGGGGAAAATGTAATTTTTAGCTTAATGGGCCAAACATTTGGGCCTCACGATTTTGGGCCCAAGTTTGCCAATAAAATGAATGTTTGGGATTAAAAATGTTATTTGACCAAAGTTTGAGTCATAAATGTAAATAAACCAAGTTTAGGGGTGAAAATAACATTTATTTCTAAATTGGACCAAAAATGTAACTTTTATCAAAATTGGGCCGAAAGTGTCAATTTTACAAACAAGGGGCTGAAAATGTAATTTTTTGCAAAACTGGGCCATTAATGTCAAAATATAAATTTTTGGATTAAATCTGTGAATTTCTCAACATTTAGGACGAAATTACAATTTTTTATAAATTATGGACTAAAGTGTTATTTTTACAAAACTTTGGGATTTAATTGAAAATTTGAGGCTTATTGGCCAAGAACGTCGTTTTTACAAAAATGGGACATTTTATAATCAATTCGGTAAACATCGGGCTAAAGCAAACTATGAAACAATAACAAAAGGACGAAATACATCGATAACAATTTTATTGGGCCTAATATTCACGTTACATGGTCAGTGGGCCTTAAGGGACCATTGAAGTGTATATTGAGCCCAATATCCCATGTCATGTTTATTGGGCCTTGCGACCCATTTACTGATGGGCTATGAGCAAAACATCATTCCTATGGTGTACATGCAAACCTTAATAGCTTTTGGATATAGTTCGTCTAATGTACATGCAATTGAATATCCAAAGCTATAAACCCTAGACCTAGCATACAAGTAATCATATTAACATAAGAATGGGGTTTAGATCTTACCTTGATAGTTATGTAGCAAAAACAATCTCAAATCCTCCTTGTAATGGCTTTAGAAAGCTTAGAGTCACAAGAGTCACTCCTCTAATGGCTCACAAACACCAAGAGCAAGAGGATGAAGAATGATAGGAGAGGAGGCTCCCAAAAACATGAAGAAACCCTAAGGAATTAGTTGGCCATGTTTTTGGTGCCCTAAGGGTCCTTAAATAGTGAGGCTATTAGGTTCAGCTAACAAGGAAACCCTAATTTAATTGCTTAGGCCCTAAGCAAGCCATGGACTCCCTCCTTAGAGGCCTTGGACAATTTCTAATGGGTTTCCCCATAGAATTCATCCACTCCATCCTCTATGGAGTCCATTAGCCCAAGATTCAACTATCACACAATTGACAGTTCTAGTCCCTTTTATTTAATTAATGTCTTTTAGCCACAAAATTAATTCTTATTAATTCTTGACTAATATTAATTAAACAATATGATTTCTCCTTTAATATATTATTCTCATAATATATTAATAAATCATAATTAATCATCTCTCTCCATAATTCATCGTATCAAGTTGCTTTGGTGAAGGCAACCCAAAAGGACCATGCACCATCGGTTCATGTACATACCAAAATAGTTATGGACTTAGACACTAATCCAACAGTCTCCCACTTGGACAAGTCTAATAACTATTATGCATATGACTTCAGATCCTGATCCGCAATTGTAGCTTTCAAAAGCCGTTGTCAACTCTGATCTTATCAGATACGCGTCGTTTAGATAAGGGATCATATATTCCTCCATTCTAGATATCGTATAGACTGAGACATAGATTGAAATCATTCTCTCTATACTGTTTTCCCGATTTCCGATTTATGACGACTGACAACAGACTACAATTGAACACATCAAATTAGTCCAGGCTTGGTCAAGCGCTTAGTTGCCATCACTAAATCATTGAGGGGCCGAAAGATATCGCTTTTATCCTACTTTGGATAAAAGGAACGGATAAACTTTGATTCAATGCTTGCTTGTACTCACTCACCGAATCACACAAAACAATATGTTTTATGACACCAACTTACTGGTGCGTTTACATATTATCAATGTGTAACCGATTCGCAAGATACAACTCACACATCTCGGTTTCAAGAATATAAGATATTATCGTCTCACCAATAACTCGTGATAAAATCCATAAAATGATCAAGTGAGCGTGGGTTTAATCTAATGCTCAAATCATATTCATAAGCAATCATGAACGTTGCAGCAAATATTTGCTTATGTCTAATACACTTTAGACAATCCACACACTAATTCACGACAGTCTTCATTCATACCTACTTCCAACATATGAACGACTGTGGTCCATTCGAATAATTTGATTGTTCTGAACCAATTTAATTATTCAAGAAGTCAAAACATGCAAAGTGAAACACAAGAACAATACTAATCTCATATGGCCCCAAACTCTAGGAATAAATAAAACATTTTATTTAATCACCATATTGATTACTCATTATTTGTTGTTTCGGGTAATTAACTTCTTACTCGAATTATTACTACACTTGTCCCATGCTCTCAGCATGCACACAATGTTTACCTACGGTCCTTCCTTTGTGAAATAGATCAAATGAACACATTTCCAATCATACTCATTTCACAACTCCCAATCCTTATCATAAGTATAAGAATATCAAATTCTTGTTACTTATGCTAGATTCTAACATTTTATGCAATGATTCTTTCGTAAAGTCATAGCTCAAAATCATCAAGACTTGACCAATCTCTATCAGAAACAATTCTATAGATATGATGTCTCTCACTCAAAGTACATTCCTTTGAACATCCTTCTTGCAAAAAAGTTTCTAATCTAGAGATAGATTCTCAATATCCAACTCCCAATATGGAAACATTTCCATATTTTCCATATGACAATTCATTCTTAATAGAATCTTATCTATTAATAATAATTTCATCCAATACCATACTTCCAACTACTCACAAGCGACCAATCCTTAGCGAGCTTTGGATCATCCTTTGATAGGTGTTTAATTATTTTAGTCAAAACCGATTCTATTCCTTTTTCCCTCTAAAGGTGCTAGACATTTGGAAAATTTTAGAATGGTCAAATATAATAGCACCGGCAATCAATCCTATACCCAAAGCGTATGGGACACGATGCATAATGTCTTACATAAAGATATGATACTTTATGAATCTTCTGCAATAATATTTTATGTGTCTCGTTCTTACAATTCGAACTATGAAGAGGGATACCGTAATCATAATCGAAATTTAAGAACACACTATGTATCCTTTGACTAAATTTATTAAAATTTCTCAATCTACACTTTAGATTTTGAAACGAAGTACAATATTCTATCCCTTAATTATAGCAAAACAACTTTTCAACCCTTACGACTTTGCAAAGTATAACTCTTGTTTTCTATAATTAATATTGTTAACTTGCAATACTTGCCTTAATAATCATACAAGAACAACATTTATGCTCCCACTATCATGATGATTATTATCGTATAAGCATAAAACTTATGCTCCCACTAGCTTTGACATATTTTAGAAAAGAACTGAACTTCCAGAAAACAATACTTATTGAATTTCTGAAGTTCATATTTCTAATACCTAATGCTTTGATAATCCTTTATCTAAGCTTCTTAAACATATACACTTTTGCCTTAGATAGCTCATATGTGTGTCTAAACAATTCAGACTAATTGCCAAATCTCACAATTCGAATTATGGAAAGGGATACCGTTACCATAATCGAATTCGAGAATACAATTTTCACAATCACTATCTTCTTAAAATCTTTTTTATTGAAAGCATTTCCTCACAGTCATTTTCATGAAGGAGGGAATCTTATGACACTTAGATTTTATGGTGTGTGTGTTCCTATCCATGTGAATTTGTCAAAACCAAAGTTTGCGACAAATCCAAACTCATATGGACTGAAATTTCTCAATCTTGATTTCTTGCCTTATGGTAACATGAGTGCCCACCATGTTTTCCAATTACTTAAGCAGCTCACCCTTTCATATCAATGTACTTTTCATTGATCAAGGTGCTTGCCTTTTATGCATTCAAATGAGAACTCATAGAACTCACATGCATAATTAACTCAATTGGAATGGCATAGTAACAAAATAATGTTAACACGATAGGTCATAAACCTCAAGTCGTGTGCTAGTGATGATTGATAAGGTTTATTCTTGATTAGTTCTTGAAACTTTTCAAGACCATTAAGACTCCCAATGATTCCTTGACATATAAGATTCTTTTGTCAATAAACATTTCTCGACAAACAAATATTCAAGAGTTAGTGTAGCTTTTATCAAAACACTTCACAAAATTGGTCCTAGTTGGTCTCTGTCTTATCCAAGACATCACAACTTTCCAATTTCAAATGTGCAAGAATAAGAAAACCTTTTTAAATTCCACATTTGATGAATGTTATAAACCTTCTTTAGACTTGTCACTCAATTCACAATCTTAATTCTAAGACTTGATATTGGAACGAAGTATGATTGACTTCTTCATTTAACCATTTCTTCAAAAAAAAATTATTCCTCTTCTTAGACATACAATTGTACTAAGACTCACTTAGAGGATCAATTGAGATATGGTTCTTAATCATTAAGACCTATCATAAAACATAATAAAAGGTACTCTCCCTTCTTCTTAGAATAGAGAAACATTTATCTTTCTGCCTACTTGATTCTTCTTTATTCGTTCTGCTATTTATTGAAACTCTTTCAATCAACTGAGAATTACACTTAATCTCATAAGTATAATCATATTTACTTAACCTTAGTAAATCATGACGAATATGTTTGTTACTCTTGTGGTGGACTTGATCAACACACAACCTTGTGTACTCGATCTCCTAGTCCTTCACTTGACACTTTGTCAACGAATTAGTCTAATTTCCAAATATGAAATTTCTCATTCATCATGCAACCAAGTTGTATGATTCCAAGTTTCTGTCCAATTGAAACTTGGGCGATGAGAAACTTTCCCTATTTGGTAAATTCTTGACCTTTCCACAAATAGCATAATTAAGAATCAAATCCATTATTGCTAATAATAGAAACTTACAAACGCCATTGCAAGGATAAATAAATAATATAAAATCAAAATTTATATTATTGCGGAAAAATTTGTCCTTACAATGCAATTCAACTGAAAAACTATGTTGTTACATATTTTAAGCAATCTATTTTAACTCCAAGTAGTAGCTTAAGAATCTAATCTTCATGCAATGCGATCGAAATCCATTTCTTCACGATTAGATTCAGCTCACTTCTTCCCATAAGCTTCCTTTCTTTTCTTCGATCCTACAAAACATTAAAATGTAATATTATCACATCATGTATTAAGAATCTAGAATAGGAACTTAAAAGAGTTAGTTAACGGATTTTACCTAAAGTAGAGCCATACGTTTTGACTCTCCCATCTCTTAGGTAAATAGGACAACTTCGTCTCCAATGCCCCTTCTCTTGGCAATAGAAGCAAATGGACTATTTTTAGAATGGCACAAGGAACTATCTCAGAATATACCTTTTCTGGATCTCCAATGTCACCATTTTCAAAATCCATTGAAGTTTGGGAGT
The DNA here is from genome assembly GCF_002870075.4 of Lactuca sativa. Classification (NCBI taxonomy): domain Eukaryota; kingdom Viridiplantae; phylum Streptophyta; class Magnoliopsida; order Asterales; family Asteraceae; genus Lactuca; species Lactuca sativa. The sequence goes on along the minus strand of NC_056625.2, from coordinate 156,950,587 downwards.
TTGATTCACCAGACAAATTTGCTCGACCAGCTCGCCAAATCATTGCTGATTTAGCAGCTATAAGCAAATAGGTCAAATCAATGAAGGTCACGTCATGATCCATCATATAGTACTCTCTAATGAACTCACTATATGATTCAGGAAGCGACTGAAGAACCCAATCAATAGCCAACTTACATGAAATCTCGACACCCAACACCCTTAACCTATCAACGTGTGACTTCATCTCTAAGACGTGTACACACAAAGGTTTCCCATGCTTACTTGCCAAAAGGGCTTGAGTGAGCTTGAACTTTTCAAGCCATCGAACTAGTGGGTTAGGGAGAACAATTGGAGGAGGTGGAGGAAGTGACGCATGATCTCTTGTTCCCCGATCGAATCATGGAATATTATCTTCATGTGGAAAGCTTGTTCCACGGGATTTGGGAGGACCACAGTTGTCATACTTTGACATCTACAAAACGGGAGAAAATTGAAGTTAAGTTGATTAGGATCCTCGATGTGACACCCAAATGAAACATCGAGGCTAGGATCCAACACAATACTCCACAACCTAGAAGAGGGATGTCGTAATCTAGTTGTAGAATATTTGAAGGTAGGTAAATGACAATTTACCAATTTCCACCATGAAAAACGAAAAAGAAATTTAAGTTTTAAATCTATTGAAAATTCCTAGATCTTTTGAGATTCATTGAACATTTCAATGGCATGTTTAAATCTCGATATGCCCCTCGATTTGTTATTGGGATGCCGAGGATCACAAAACAGGGTGTGAATAACCATGCAAACTTACACGGTGCCCAATGTTACAGTCACTTATTCGATGTGTCGGTTAACCACACACGCTCCACCGAACTATGACAAACAATGAGTCACCTTTTACTACCTTTTCTTAGAACCATTTAGTGTGCCGGTTAACCACACACACTCCACTAACGTCTTCGCAAGGGCACAAAGTGTAATTTCATTGAATTACATCAATTCACTTTTGCCTAAAGTAACTAAGATTGAGAATTTTGTAAAAGAATTTAGTTACTTTTGTACTTCATTATACTTCTAATGGAAGGTTTCTGTCTTATCCTACCCGTTCGGCTAACGACCCTCCACTAGTCACGAGTGCGGTGGGTAAGAGTAGATACCCATTCAATCGCCATTTTATAGGCAATTTCCTTAAACGCCCCTTATAGACCAGCTTCGTGAATGAGGCCTACCAACGATAAGACTGACTGTTTACTCATACATATTTAATACTAGACTTTTAATGTTATATATAGTATAGGGTATATTTTACACTTTTAAAATACTAGGTGGTCTAATTTAATAAATTATACTTTTAATTTAATTAAATGTAAACCAAAACTTTATGGGTTTATTAAATCTCTTTTAATTATACACCTTAATTAATAAATAAAACCATAAGGGTGTGATTTGAACTTTTCAAAACAATACTAGGGTTTTAGAATTTAACATTTCTAAATTAAACTTTTAATCAACTTTTAAATTCCAAAACTTGAGGGCAAGTTTTGAAACATTTCAAAACATTAGGGTTTAACTTATTTAAATTTCAAAAACAAAACTTTTAAGTTCAAATTTAAACTATAAAACATAAAGGTATTAATTTGAAACTTTTCTAAACTTTATCAAGAATATTCTAGATCACAAAATTCAAATAAGGCAATTAACAATTAATTGGTGGTTATCTAATTTGACCTAGTCCAAATTCTTGCAAGATAATTCAAATAATTAAATCTAATCATATAAGGAAATAATTATTTAACTAATATGAAGTTATCTTTAATTTTGGCAAAGATAATCACCCAATATCATAAAAATTTGATTTATATAAAAAAAACGTTTTGGTAACTATCCCACAGCCAAAGAAGCATAAAATCCCGATTTTCCCTCTTTCTGACCAACTAACTCGTCGAGTCAGGCATGGACTCGGCGAGTTCAGCACCCAGAAACCCTAAATTTCGATTTTTAAGCAAGGATGAATCACAATAGCATCAAATACATCAAACAAACAGCCATGGCTCTAATACCACTGATGGGCTATGAGCAAAACATCATTCCTATGTTGTACATGCAAACCCTAATAGCTTTTGGATCTAATTTGTCTAATGAACATGCAATTGAATATCCAAAGCTATAAACCCTAGATCTAGCAGACAATTAATCATATTAACATAAGAATGGGGTTTAGATCTTACCTTGATTGTTATGTAGCAATAACAATCTCAAATCTTCCTTGTAATGGCTTTAGAAAGCTTAGAGTCACAAGTGTCACTCCTTTAATGGCTCACAAACACCAAGAGCAAGAGGATAAAGAATGATAAGATAGGAGGCTCCCAAAAACATGTAGAAACCCTAAGGAATTAGTTGGCCACGTTTTTGGTGCCCTAGGGGTCCTTAAATAGTGAGGCTATTAGGGTTATCTAACAAGGAAACCCTAATTTGGTTGCTTAGGCCCTAAGCAACCCATGGACTCCCTCCTTAAAGGCCTTGGACAATTTCTAATGGGTTTCCCCATAGAATTTGTCCACTCCATCCTCTATGGAGTCCATTAGCCGAATATTCAACTATCACACAATTGACAGTTCTAGTCCCTTTTATTTAATTAATGTCTTTTAGCCACAAATATAATTCTTATTAATTCTTGACTAATATTAATTAAACAAAATGATTTCTCCTTTAATATATTATTCTCATAATATATTAATAAATCATAATTAATCATCTCTCTCCATAATTCATCCTATCAAGTTGCTTTGGTGAAGGCAACCCAAAAGGACCATGCACCATCGGGTCAAGTACATACCAAGACACTAATCCAACGTTTACATGTTAATTTGGGCCTGTGCTATAGGTCAAATGTTTTTTGGGCCTTGGTGGTCCACTTACATGCCTATTGGGCCTAAATTACCCTATTACATGTTATTGGGCCTTTTTGGTCCACTTACATGCCAATTGGTCTATCCCTTTACATAATTACTTAACTTCGTGAACTTATATACATACCTTTGGATTTGAATACATACAACATTCACGTAAACATTAAACATGGTATGAAAAGTTGAGAATCTAGTGAGACATGTCGGTTAGTACCTCTGAGAGTACAATCGTAGCTTGTAGTTATAACCAGAGTTTCCTGGAGGGAGAGCAGGAGTTTGTGTATAGATCTATATTGGGTGACCCCCCACGCCCAAGTTGTTTGCTACAGCTAGACTAGGCCAGTCTAGGGCGACAAAACCTTGAGCAAATACCGGCAATTGGAAAATCCAAAGATAAGCAACCTAGTCATTATCATGCATGGTTATAACGGCTCATATAGAGATCCAATACCAATTTAACATATTGAAGATTAACCCTTCGATTGTGTCGATACGAAAGAACTTAATTAATGATACAAGAACCACGAAATTATTATAAAACATAAAATATTGGATTTTCTGGGGATATACTATTATTCAATTATCGCTTACGTACAATAAGAAGAAATTTAGACTGCAATCATCTATGTTACTACTATGAAATTCACATATGCATTTATACTTGATTTTCACATCATTTTTAGACATTTTACAGAAAATATCGGATGTTCTGAGTTTTACAAAAGATACAAATACATTTATTCAAACCTATTTATGAACTCACCAACACTATATATGTTGACCGTTTACAAAATAACTTGTATTCTCAGGTATCGTTAAGCAGGAAGATTTTCAAGTGTGTATGGATTTATTTTGTGTAACATCACTCATCGTACCATTAATACTTTGAATTTATGTAATTTATAACAACGTACTTGATGTGAACAATGTTGGTTGTTATATGTAATGTTGGTGATGAATGTGTTATGTTTCATGTATATTCATTGTGATGATAATTCAATTGTTAGTCACACGAGCCCCCGGACAATTTCGACGTCTGGTTCGGGGGTGTGACACAATGGATGCTAGATCTTAGCTCCAATCAGTCCCCATGTTCATAAAAATGTCAACTTTATGCTATATTTGGACACATGAATGTACTAAGACATTGGTTAATCACTTTTTGAGCTCTTGAGCCCCATTTAACCATGCATATATGTAAAGTTGCCAACTTTACGTGATATGTCACCTTGAGGGATCAGATCTGTGAGTTTGGAGGAAAGGGTTAACCAATTAAGTGCTTAATGGAGTAGGGTGGCACACTGGGGAGTACGTTAGGCGTACCCAACTAGTAGGTTGCGCGTACAAGCCCCATAAGGAGTACGCTAAGCGTATATGTTGAGTGCACCCCACATACTTAGCAGATAGGCCATGGGTTTAATGTTCTCGGTATTCGGCCAAAGTTTTGGGCTTCCATTGTTGGGCCTTATTAGATCAACATACTTCTGCATTGGGTTTTGGTCTAGCATGTTGAGATTCTTTTGATTTTAGGCCCATGATGGGTCTTGGGCCCAATTTGGAAAATTGGGCGATAATTGGATCTTGGGTTACCAAGTAGAATTCGGGCCTTGATTTTGGGCTAGGATAGAAAAGGGTAAAATGGTTTTTGTCCCTGGTTATGGGCCAATTGATTAGACTTCTGGTAATGGGATTTTGATAGCATGGGTATTTTTTGGGCCAACAGATAGAGATTCATTCGGGTTATTCAACAGCATGAGTGAGTTTCCTCATTGTGTTTAGCGGGTCAAAGGATCCAATTTTGGCCCATGGTTTATTATGTTCGGATGTTGGTTGTATGTGTGACTCTTTCATATGTTATGTGTTGTTATGCTTACCGAGCAAGGCCTAATGCCGGCTGGGGACCGATGACGGGCGGGGCCCACTATATGTTTGATATGTACAGTAATGATAGGGGTGAAATAGACCTAATATATGGTTGAAATAGAATGAAGGGGATTGCAAGCACCTTGATATTCTTGGCCATATGTATGTATAGTATGTGGTATTTTTGGGAACTCATTAAGCTTTGTGCTTAAGATTTTTATGGTTATGGTTTTAAGTACCTCTGGTTCAAAAGGGAAGGGATCGACTTGATCGCAGTGCATCCAACTGTGTTTCCGCATTATGAAGATTTTGGGATTGTACTATGATAATTGTTTTCTTATAAAGTACTTCTAAATATTTAGAAAAAGGACAATTAATGTTGACTTTAAAATAATTAATGTTTTGGTTGAACCTCATAATTTTTGGGACGTTACAAGTTGGTATCAGAGTGTTGGTTTGAGAGCTTCTGGCACACTCTCGGGTAGCTCTGAACTCAAACTAAGGAATCGATAATCTTTTGAAAGAAAATGAGTTTTTGAAAAGATTTGGAAAAATGGAATAAATTTCTGAAAGGATTTTATAAAGACAATGTGGGGTGTGATGCGTGCAATCAGCCGAGCTCAAGTAAGTGATTCCTAGAATACCCATACATGTTTGTTATGATTATATGTTATGAGAATTGCATGCTAGCATAAGGCTGGGGACACTTTTAGGAATTTCATGATAAATTCGCCTGATATGTGATGCCTTGTAGCCTAGGAAGCATTGGATGATATGCTAGATTGGGAATATGTATTGGTATCAGTAATTAGTAAGTACATGCTTTAAAACTTGTATACAGTTAGGATTATATAGCCATAAAATGATTGATTTGGCCGTATTTCTTTTTCCTCGTTTGGTTGTGGTCCTAGGGTAGAGTCTTTTATTCGACAATTTAGTTGAACATGTACTCTGTATAATTTGCACGCATAAAACAACCGGTAGTGAGAGTGGAAGTTCCTAGCTTGAGTTCTAGTATGTGAGTTTGAATTTTCTTTGGTTATTTAATGGATAGAGTGCTACTACATGAATGTTGCTTGCTTTGTGCTTTGTGGAACTCTTAAGTGATGTGAGTTAGCTATTAAGTGAATATGTTAAGTCACATGTGACAAAGGTTGAATAATCTTAGAGTGATGGTATTAACCCTATTTCACAGCTCTCGTTTGAGTCTAACCGTTATAGGGATGAGTCTTTTACTCAAAGTATTATCTAAGATTTTCCACATGTGATTGTAATCATGAGGTGGTTAACTGTCATTATGGGGAGTTTCTTCAGCTGCAGATGGCAGAGAGAGATCGGAAACCTAGGAAACCCTAGGAAGTGCTTCAGTGGGTTTAGTCGCATTATTTTAGCGAGTGCTAGGAGTATTAGTGTGAGAATGTGACTTGGAGGATTAGAGATAATTCTTAATGAAAGTATGTATATATGTGGAAGGTAGTATTGGTCCCGTATTACTGAAAACACAGGATCCATACTCAAATCAAGGAGAGTCTACTACATGAATGTTGCTTGCTTTGTGCTTTGTGGAACTCTTAAGTGATGTGAGTTAGCTATTAAGTGAATATGTTAAGTCACATGTGATAAAGGTTGAATAATCTTAGAGTGATGGATTTAACCCTATTTCACAGCTCTCGTTTGAGTCTAACCGTTATAGGGATGAGTCTTTTACTCAAAGTATTATCTAAGATTTTCCACATGTGATTGTAATCATGAGGTGGTTAACTGTCATTATGGGGAGTTTCTTCAGCTGCAGACGGCAGAGAGATATCGGAAACCTAGGAAACCCTAGGAAGTGCTTCAGTGGGTTTAGTCGCATTATTTTAGCGAGTGCTAGGAGTATTAGTTTGAGAAGGTGACTTAGAGGATTAGAGATAATTCTTAATGAAAGTATGTATATATGTGGAAGGTAGTATTGGTCCCGTATTACTGAAAACACAGGATCCATACTCAAATCAAGGAGAGTCTAGGAGAATCTAGGAAACTTGTGGGATGAGGATTCTTGGGTATGTTATGATCATTTGCATGGTTGTTTTTTAGAATGGTCATAAGCACTCAGGAAGGAGGTTCAGGTTCGGGATCAGACTCAGGTGCAGGTGATGAGCCGATTGATGAGAGGATGTGGGAGTTCATCTCCTCATCGATTACCCACGGTATTTTGTAGCAGACTCCTGGGATCTTTGGTATGATCAAGGAGGGATTATAGAACTCTTGTATGATCATCTCGGGGACTTTTGGACCGACATTACAATGGGAAAGTTGGGGGCCCATCGGGTGCTCAGGACTTATGGAGCTCTAAAATCCTTCGGGAAGTAGGATCCTACTGCTTGCTCTTGTTCTGAGGGATCGGAGGTGGGATATGCATCATGCCTTCCGGGAGATTGATCCCATGATTGGATTGCCACCAAGGTTTCACGAGCTTTACTCGAGGAGTTAGCCGACATCATTGGTCATGTCACTAATAGATTGGTCTCCAGGTTCAATGATCAGATTCTGGGAGTACAGGCGGTTTATGAGATGGTCGAGGTGACTCAGGAGCAGGAGATTGGTATGGAGAGGCAACTGGGGAAATGGAAGCGAACTCATGGTTCGAATCGACTAACAACATCTGAGTAGTTGGATGTTGCCATGTCTAGTGTTAGAGGCATGAGGGGCCACGATATTCACATGAAGGATGAAGGAGCACATGAGCGTGTGTGTAGTAAGTCTAAATGTAGAAGGTGTGGATGGAAGGGCCACCTCCACTAAGAATGCACCCTGTAGATAGATTTGTGTCATCGTTGTCATCAACCTAGCCATATCAGGGCGAATTGCCCATGCTTACTGGTTGGCGCAACTTGGGTTCCATCATAGGTACTTCAACGGGAAGGGGAGCAGAACTTGGAGATGCTACAGTTATGTATCATATTCTTCACTTTCAAGTTTTAACTTTTATGCTTCTAATTCCATGTTGGTGAACGTGTAAAATGTTATTCCCTGATTACCTGAGAGTGGAAGCACTTGTATGAGAAATATAGTTAATTTATCCAGAAAATTGACATATGCCATTTTTGCATGCAAATAGTTATTAGTGGATCGTGTCTTGCTGAGTGGGGTTCGATTTGCTCGGTTGTTGTTCCGGTTCTTTGATGGCTCAATTCAGGGGTATCACTTGGAAGTTCTATGAAAAAATTAGTTGGATTAGTTCATCAACGAAGTCAGAGTTCAGACGTGTTTGCATTTGTTCAGGTTGGATTGACAGTCATCTATGGAAGGACAGTTAGGTCCAATCACTACCACTACTAGGGAATGAGCGGTAGAAAGAAGATGGTGGTGGCAGTCGCATGAGTTTGTTTGGTCATTGAAAGTGCCAGCAGGAAATTTCATAATTGCAAGGGTTGAATATGGTTAGAATGCAGATATCCTTCTTAGGATGGGAAGTTGGAGTGAAGATTCGCCAGTTCAGAGCAACGGTTATGGTCTTTTTCATAACATAAAGGAATTCAGGAAGTGGTGTTGCATCCTGGGAAGCGATTGGGGTTGTCGGATTTGTTGAGGTTTCAGGAAGTGTTCATCTTGATTTCAAGAGTTTGTGTGATCATCAAGATTGGCTAGTAATGGAACACTAGTTGGGAATCCATAAATTTTGTGGGTTGGGAGAGCTTCGAAGAATCCAAGTGGGGGAGAATCATTCAGATTTTCAGGAGCTAAATCAGGTGTGAAACTAGGGAGAGTTTCACATCCCATTCGAGAGGGAATACGACACAAGTTGTCTCCTAGATTGAAGTTGTGTAAGTTGGGAGTTCAGGAAACTTCCAACAGCTAGTTGGAGTCTTCTTGGTGATGTATAGCAGGCACGTGGATGGATATAGGTTACGGGTTGTGTTAGAGCCTTGCTTCCTGTTCTTGTTTAATGAAGGATTTGGGTTTTGAAGCATAACCCGAACACCTGATTGGGATTCAGACAGATACGAGTTCGACTCACTATGATTGTTGTTGATATGGTAGAGGTGTGATAAGACCATGGGCGGTGACCATGGCAGGATAGATGTGTCGTAAGACTATGGGGTAATCGTAGCATTCACTGGATTGGCATATAGTATGGAAGTGTTGTAAGAATACGAGGTGGTCGTAGCATTCACCAGGATATCAAGTAGTTGTGGAAAAGTTTTGTAAATCTGCGATGGGATAGTAGCATTCACTAGATTGAGGTAGACCATCATTGGGGGTGGTTGTGAGTATAAAGGATGATCAGCTCGTGCTTTAGGAAAGGTAGACAGTAGCGTCGGAAAGCATCTTTATGATATGGGAATATGACCGTTGGGGTCCATGGTGACGTTGGGCCTGTATAGCTCTCGATGGGGTGAGACCCATAGGAGTGGCCTGTTCGTTGGTATAGACTGGGTGTCACTCGTATGCGAGGCCCGTATGATTACGGCAATGTATGTGTGGGCTGGTAGAGACCGGTTAGGTCAAGGAAATTGGATTATGGTTTTAGTGGGATGGTTATGTGGTCAGTGAGTGGCATAGTGAAGTGCATAGGCTATGGTAGCCTTATCAAGTAGACTCTTAGGAACCTGGTGGATGGACTAGGTGTGAGACTGGTAGTCTCAGCGGTGGAGTGGGGAATTTTATATCCCAACTTAGTGAATGGATGTCATGAATCAGAAGATTTCGGATGAAATGCAAGTGTAAATCCTTGGATCTCAGGTTATGAGTTATGTACCGAGTCGGCTTTTGGTCGATACTCGCATTGGGAGTCCTTAGTGTGTTTATGCAAGATCTTTACTTCAGCAAGTTATGGAATAAGGAATTTGTATGTCGGGTTATCAGTTGGAAGGTTCAGGGTTAAATGGACGTTTTCAGTTCTGATGGTAGAAGGAGACCCTTGTGATTTTGTTTCAAAATGGTTCTACCAGTGTGGAGCTCAGATTAGTTATGAGGCTTTGTAATTATAGAAGTAATGTATTGGATCGACAATTATAGGATTAGTGATTTGTTCACCACTAGATGGTTTTGCTCGAAGTGTTGGCTTCCTGGACGAGGGTAAGGAATGATTTCGAGGATGAAATATAATTGAAGTGGGGGAGAGTTGTAACACCTTGTTCTGAATCGTTTTCTAATTTAGGGCTATGACCCAATTATCAGTATCACAAGGCTTAACGCCTTTGGGAAGATAGATTTAGACCTATTTGGGCTTGGGTAATGTAATCTAGATGATCTAGGGCTTCGGTTTGTGTTTTGGAGCCAAGGGTTATACCGGTAAAGTGTTAGTTCGGGTTTTTATGAATTTTGGATTTTTTTTGGGAAGTTTTAAGGAAAGGTTGAGTTGATAGTAGTGTAAATCTTCTTGTTACCTTTCTGAGCTAAAACGATCATGTCATTTCATGGAGTACGTGGGGCATACTCCAACCAAATGAAAACCCTAATTTTTAGGGTCTCCACCCTATTAAAACCTCATTATAGCCTCATTTGGACATGTTTAACCGGCCTCCACCTCTCCTTGTCCATGAAAGCAAAACCCTAGATTGAACACATGAGGGGATTACTTGAGCTTCTGGATCCATGATCATCTCCACATTTCTAAGCCAGTTGAGGTAAAAATCTTACATCTTTATCCTATTATAGGTTCGATCTAGTTCATGGAGCATTTTGTGCACTTTTTGAGTCATTTGTGTTTAATGACAGCTTTTGTTCTACTCCAGAGGCAATGGAAGCTAGATCTTAGCTCCAATACGTCCATATGTTCATAAAAATGTCAACTTTATGGTGTATTTGGACCCATGCATGTATTAAGACATTGGTTAAGCACTTTTTGAGCTCTTCAGCCCCATTTAGCCATGCATGTATGTAAAGTTGCCAACTTTACGTGATAAGCCACCTTTAGGGATCAGATCTGTGAGTTTGGAGGAAAGGATTAACCACTTACATTCTTAGTGGAGTACGGTGGCACACTGGGGAGTACGTTGGGTGTACCCAGCTTTTATGCTACACGTAATAGCCCTAGAAGGACCACATACTCAACAGAGAGGCCTTGGGTTTGACATTCTCGGTATTGGGCCAATGTTTTGTGCTTCCATTTTTAGGCCTTGTTGGATCATCAGACTTCTGTGTTGGGCTTTGGTCTAGCATGTTGGGCTTCCTTGGATTTTAGGCCGATGATGGGTCTTGGGCCTAATTTGGAAAATTGGGCCATAATTGGGTCTTAAGTTACCAAGTAGAACTTGGGCCTTGATTTTGGGCCAAGATAGAAATGGGTATAATGGTATTTTTCCCTAGTTATGGGCCAATTGATTTGACTTTTTGTTATTGGTTGAGATTCAATTAATAATTGGACGTTTTTAATTTTGATAGCACGAGGATTTTCTCGGCCAAAAGTCAGAGATTCATTCTGGTGATTCAACAGCGTGAGGTGAGTTTCCTCACTGTGTTTAGCGAGTCAAAGGAACCAATGTTGGCCCATGGTTTATTATGTTAGTATGCTAGATGTTTGTGTAACTCTTGCATGTGTTATGTGTTGTTATGCTTACCGAGCAAGGCCCAATGTTAGGTGGGGCCTGATGATTGTACGGTATGTTATTATCTTTGGGTTTATCGCATAAGTTTGTATTATTATATGCTTATATGCTATATGTATACTGATCTGGGCCCGATGCCAGTCGGAGCCTAATAACTAACATATATGTATACCGAGCAGGACAGGATGTCGGGTTGGGCCCACTATATGTTTGATATGTATGGTAGTAATAGGGGGTGAAATAGAACCGATATTCAGTTGAAATAGACCGAAGGGAATTGAAAGCACCCAGATATGCTTGACTGTATGTATGTATGGTATGTGGTATTTTAGGGAACTCACTAAGATTTGTGCATACAGTTTTTATGGTTTTGGTTTCAAGTACTTGCGGTTCGAATGGGAAGGGCACGACTTGATCGCAGCATGTCCACCCAGGTTTCCGCATTATGATGATTTTGTGATTGTACTTTGATAACTGTTTTCTTATAAAGTACTTTTGAATATTTAGATAAAGTATAATGAATGTTGACTTAAAGACAATTAATGTTTTGGTTGAATTAAAAATGAAATTTTTAACTCATAATTTTTGGGATGTTACAAGCGGCTTATGTTTAAAAATCAAACCATGTAAATATTGTTGTCCCCGATTGCATTAAGAACAATTTTCTTTTCAAAAATCAAACCATGTAAAATTTTTGTCCCTGATTGCATGAAGCACAATTATTCAGTCAAAGACCTTTCTTTCATGGCAATCGAAAAGAAGTTTATAACCAACATCATAAAGTTGATTGTGTTGGGTTTTGAGTATTTTAACACTCCTAAGGTGTGCATGCAACCCTAAATACCTTGGATCTATGTTTTCTCTATTATACATGGAAACTTGAACTTTCTAAGGTATTACCCTAACTAGGATACAAAACTTTGATACTTACGCCACATTTAAACTTTTTCAATCATAAATAAAAAACGTAAAGCATCGTTTACAAAAAGTTTTCAAATCATTTTCCATCAGAGTGCCCTAAAAATCATAACATAAGGATGAGGAGCGGTACAATCACGCCTTCGCCTTTCCATGGACTCCTGAAGTACCTGAAACAATAAACTGAAAACTGGAAGCCCGAGGGCTTAGTGAGCTACCCCCAAAATACCAATACCACACTGATAATACCATATCAGTAATAATCAATCAATCATCATGCATACTGGGCCATCGGCCTGACTGGGCCGCCCTACCGGGCCAACAGTCTGTCTGAATCTATCCCGAGCCTTTGGCAAGACTGGTCCCCCACGTGGGCCTATATTCTCCCCGGGCCGCTCATAGGCTATGCTGGCCTTCAACACAGAGCAGGAACGCCTCAACCCAACCACAAGCAAATAACCATGTACGCATAGCTATCATATACTGGCATATACAAATATCAAGTATATCTATCTCACTGATCATAATCATATAATTCTCATGTAACTAGAGTACCGACCTATCAGGTCACTAACACACCAATCCCTACGGATCATAAAAGCATAACATATTGTCTACCTCGGTTCCGAACTAACAGATCATAACCATATGCAACATACCATAACAATAACAACTAAAGGGTCGGCCTTGGTGCTGTAGACCCTATCGATATAGTGAGGATAACTCACCTTGCAGATGTCGACACGAAAGGTAAACTTCAAATCTCAGATCACTTGAAACAAGCTCCACCACCTATCATCATAGTACATCATAGGCATAAGTCCTTAACCTTACAAGGTACTCCATAAACCACTAGTAAATCTCTGGTCAAAGTCAAAGTCCTCAATCAAGGTCAACAGTCCACGTTGACCTTAACTCGCTGAGTACCCTTGGCTACTTGCCGAATTCCCTAGAGTACATTCCAACTCGCCGAGTCATCGGAGTGACTCGTCGAGTTCCTTTGACCCTCGATCAAACTTAAGGTCACACGTCAAGTTCCCTCCTTGCAACTCGACAGATACACACACATACATAATCTAGGGAAAACTTATCCGACTCGCCGAGTTGTTCTTCAACTCGTCAAGTCTTATGGTGATCTTCATCGGACTCGCCGAGTTGTTCATCCAACTCCTCGAGTTCATGGCCATCTTCATATGACTCGTCGAGTCACCTTGCAACTTGCCAGATCCATTCAGTTCTTTTTCCGTACAGAGTTGATTTGAGCCATGCAGCAGCCTCAAATCACAGATCCAAGCTTCTAGGGCATACTTATCATGTAAAGTTGCAAACTTTACATGCATGCATGGCTTTAAAGGCTCTAAATTTCTATTTTAAGTTCTTAATGAAGCTTCAAGTCTAAGAGTGACCTCAACCACAGCCAATACATCAACTTTATGATTCTAGCATCCGAGGAGGGTCTAGATCTTAAGTCACAACCACAGATCTAGCCCATAGCTCCTCCTTTCAACTTAATAGTTCACCACAAACCCTAAAACTCAACAATAAAAGAGATTCACAAGAAGAAAGGCAATTTGGTTACCTCCAGAAGATAATGACTGAGATAAGAGCTGATTCCCATACTCCACTTGCTCCAACACCCTTCTCCTTTAAGCCTTCTCTCTCCAAAATCCTCTTTTCAAGCTTCAATCACACAATGGCACACACACACACGTATTAGGGTTTTAAGGGCTCTCAAAGACTACAAGGAGGCCAAAGGAGGCCGAGGCTCCTTTAAATAGGGGTGCAAACCCTGGGATTTAGGGTTTCATCTCCCAGCTCCTACTCGCCGAGTCCCAAAGTGGACTCGTCGAGTAGGTCACTTAACACACGGTCCCACCCCGATGCTACTCGACGAGTAAGTCGACCGACTTGTCGAGTAGGGCTTCATTCAATAATTCTTACGTAATTAATACCTGAGAATCGGGGTGTTACAACTCTCTCCCACTTGAACTAGACTTCGCCCTCGAAGTCCGCTGGAATAAACAATGTCGGGTAAGGCTCGCGCATCTATTCCTCCGGCTCCCATGTCCACTCGGATCCCTTCCGATTTTCCCATTGTACCTTTACCAAAGGTATTTCCTTGTTCCGCAGAATCTTCTTCTTCCTTTCCAAAATCGCCAAAGGCCTTCCCACATAGTTCAGGCGCACATCGACCTGAATGTCATCCAACGATACCACTGCCTCCTGGTCCATAATGCATTTTCGCAATTGTGAAACATGAAATGTGTTGTGGATCCGGCTAAGCTCCTCCGGAAGCTCTAGCCTATAAGCCACCCTGCCAACCCTGGCGATAATCCTGAACGGCCCAATGTAACGGGGACCTAATTTTCCCCTCTTTCTAAAGAGGATCACACCCTTCCAGGGTGAGACCTTCAGAAGAACCATGTCACCCACCTGAAACTCCAGCTCAGATCGGCATCGGTCGGCATAACTTTTCTGCCGGCTCTGAGCGATCTGCATTCGCTGTCTAATCCATTGTATCATCTCGGTAGTTTGTAGAACTACCTCTGTCCGACCCATAACTTTGTGCCCAACCTCGCCCAAACAGACGGGGTCCTACACTTCTGTCCACACAACAGCTCAAAAGGCGGGGCGCCAATAATGGAATGATAGTTGTTTTTGTAGGCGAACTCTGCAAGCGGTAGGTGGGTATCCCAACTCCCACCGAAATCAATAACGCACGCCCTTAACATATCCTTGAGGGTCTGAATGGTCCGCTCACTCTGCCCATCAGTTTGCGGATGGAACGTCGTGCTGAAATGCAGCCTCGAACCTAGTTCCTCATGGAATTTCTGCCAAAAACGTGAAGTAAATTTGACATCTCGATCGGAAACGATAGAAACTGGAACCCCATGGCGAGAGACAATCTCCCGGACATATAGGTCGGCCAACTTCTCCGTCGATGAACTCTCCCATATAGCTAGGAAATGGGCACTCTTGGTCAATCGATCCATGATGACCCATATAGCATTGAAACCCTTTGCCTTCTTTGGCAACTTCGTGATGAAATCCATCATGATTCGTTCCCATTTCCACATGGGAATCTCCAAGGGCTGCAACTTACCAGGCGGCCTCGGGTGCTCCGCCTTGACCATCCTATAGGTCAAGCACCTCTCAACAAACCAAGCGATATCTCACTTCATGCCCGGCCACTAATAACTCAAACTCAAATCACGGTACATGTTGGTGGCTCCCGGATGAATCGAAAAACAAGACTTATCAGCCTCCTCCATCACTGTCTGCCGGACCCTCCAGACATTGGAACCCAAACCCAACCGTAACGGGTCAACAATCCGCGACTATCCTGAACAAACTGGGCGCTTTCACCCTTAATCCTCTCCAACTTCAAGTTCTCTAGTCTCATGCCCTCAATCTGAGCATCTTTGATCAAACCCACCAGTGGGGAATCCACCGCTATCCTCATACAACTGGTTGGGGTCGAGGACCCAGCTGACTTGCAAATCAGAGCATTCTCAACCACATTTGCTTTACCAGGATGGTAAAGGATCTCTCAATCATAGTCCTTGACCACATCCAGCCACCTGCGCTGCCTCATGTTCAGGTTCGGCTGATCCATGATGTGTCTCAAACTCTTGTGATCCGTGTATATAGTGCAACGGACCCCGTACAGATAGTGCCTCCAAATCTTGAGATCGAAAACCACTGCTCCCAACTCAAGATCATGCGTGGGGTACCTCGTCTCATGCGACTTCAGCTACCGCGATGTGTAGGCTACCACTCGTCCTCTCTGCATGAGGACTGCTCCCAAGCCAGTGATGGATGCATCACAAAATACCACAAAATCCACCACTCCCTCGGGGACTGTCAACACTAGCGCCTTGCATAAACACTACCGGAGGGTCTCAAACGCACTCTGCTGCTCAAGGCCCTACCAGAAATCCACCGCCTTCCTCGTCAGACGAGTAAGGGGTACGGCAATCTTGGAGAAATCACGAATGAATCTCCAATAATACCCTGCTAAACCCAAGAAACTCCTGATATCAGAGGGAGATTTCGGGGTCTCCCACTGCATAACCGCCTCCACCTTGGCCAGATCGACCAGAATCCCTTCCTGGTTAACGAGGTGCCCGAGGAACTGGACCTCCCGTAACCAAAACTCGCATTTCGAGAACTTGGCATACAACCGTTCTTGCTTCAGAACTTCCAGCAGCTCCCTGAGATGCTCCTCATGCTGCTCTCGAGTCTTGGAGTACACCAAGATATCATCTATAAACATAATGACCGAGCGATCAACCATCGGTCTGCATACTCGGTTCAGCAGATCCATGAACACTGTTGGCATGTTGGTGAGTCCAAACGGCATCACCACGAACTCGTAATGACCATAACGAGTCCGAAACGAGGTCTTCTCCACGTCTTCCTCCCTCACCTTGACTTGGTGATATCCCGATCTCAAATCAATCTTGGAAAACCAAGATGCACCCTACAGCTGATCGAAAATATCGTCTATACTCGAAAGCGGATAACGGTTCGTCACCGTTAACTTGTTCAGCTCCCTATAGTCAATGCTTCTTGTGCGAGCCGTCTTTCTTCCTGACGAAAAGGATCGGTGCTCCCCAGGGTGAACTACTCGGAGGAATAAACTGCTTACCCAGCAGTTCTTGCAACTGAGATGACAACTCTTGCATCTCTGGCGGTGCCAGTCGGTACGGTGCCTTAGCGATAGGGGCCGCACCTGGCACTAGGTCAATCCTGATCTCAACCTGCCTCTCCGGAGGCACTCCGGGTAACTCCTCCGAAAACACATCAGCAAACTCTCTAACCATAGGGACCTCTGAAACTGAGAGCTTCTCCCTAACCCGCGTATCTACCACATACGCCAAATAACCGACACAACCGTGCTGAATATACTGTCGAGCCCTAGCCGCCGAACAAAACCCTAATCCCGACCTAGTGCCCTCACCATATACTACAAGTTCTCCCCCACTTGGGGTTCGAACCATCACCCGCTGCCCCTCACAGTCGATCATGGCACCAAAACGGCTAAGCCAATCCATCCCTATAATCACGCCTACATCCCTAATGGGAATAGGAATCAAATCTATCGGGAAGGGCACCCCGAAAATCTCGAATTCGCATCCCCGGAAGACCGAAGAAGCAGACCCTGTGCTCGTTGGCGATCGAAACTCACAACGGACACTCAAGATCATCTATCGGCACACTGAACCCTCTAGAGAAGGTCTAAGATATAAATGATCGACTTGCCCCCGAGTCAAATAATACCAAAGCGGGCGAAGAATTCACTAAAAACGTACCTAATCACAGGTACAATCAATAAGCATAACATGAATGCATTAACTGAGACAAAGAATAGAAAAAATACCAGCAACCACATCCGGTGCTGACTTGGCCTCCTCGGCCGTGAGCTAGAAGGCGTGACCCTGAGCCTTCAGAGGCTCCACCTTGACTGGCCTCCCATCTGAAATCCTCCCAACAGCTGGCGCGGAACCTTGTGTCGGCTTGGCGGCGAGCTGCGGACAGTTGGTCTTCACATGACCAACCTGATGAGAATCGTAACAAGTCCTCATATCTGCTGAAGGGGTGAACTGACGGCAATCCCTGGGATAGTGCTCCTCCTTGCCACATTTGTGGCTCCCACCTCCTGCTCGACAAACCCCCGAATGAGCCTTGCCACACTTTCCACAAGTGCGGCTCTGATGACCCTCGTACGATGTATTAGCGGTTTTAGATCGCTTAGGCACCGGCTGAGACTGTGTCGGTGCCTGACGTTGCTCCTTCAGCTGCAACTCTATCTCCAACTCACGTCGCCGTGCGGCTTCCTGAAGGTCCAGGAGGGTATCACATCGCTGAGTAGACACAAACTGTCAAATATCAGTTTTGAGCATACTCACATAACGAGTCATCTGAGACTACTCTGAAGAAAACTCCGGGCAAAACATATCCCTCTCCATGAACATACGGGTAATCTTCATAACAGACTCACTATCCTGTCTCAATGTCAAAAAATCATGCGCAAGACGCTCCCTCTCAATGCATGGAACGTAGCGGGTGCGGAACATATCTCTGAACTGCTCCCAAGTAACAGCAGTCCGCTGATCAATTGTATACGACCCAGTCGTCAGCCTCCACCATTCCTTTGCCCCAAGCCTCAGCAGGTCCAGGGCACACCTGACCTTTTGGTCAGCAGGACATGAGCACGTGAAGAAACAGCCCTCCACGTCAGATAACCACCTCATATCCCTAATCGCATCATGTGTACCATCAAACGTCAGGGGCTTCGTATTATCGAAGTCCCGGTACTGGAAAGCCATGTTGGCTCCTCCTCCAACCCCTGCCGCGGTTACAGCCGAAGTGGCTGCAGCGGCAGCTGTCTCTGCTAGAGCTGCATATCGCTCATCAAAATACTCAACCATCGCAGTCTTAATCGACCCAAACATCTCTGGCAGCTGCGCTCGGAATGCGGTAGTAATCTCGTCGTGCATGACCTCTCTGATCCTGGCATCCAACTCCTCGGTCCCTATCTGAACCACGGGCTCAGGTGCTACCAGCACCTCCAACCCTCCGTCTCCCGACCCCGATCTTCATCCGGATCCGGATCATGAAGCAACACGTCTCGTCACCACCATACTGGAATACATACATACAAGTCATCAGATAAATAACATAATGTCGGGAGACCAATACCCCAAAAACCCCAGGGGTTGTGATTTCCTTGCTACGCGTATGGGTCCTGTGCTTTCAGTAGTATGGGCCCATACTACCTTCCACACCTACGCATATTTGTCTCAAGTATCATCACAACGCCCTAACAATATCATCAACATAGGAATACGCCCAATCCTCACTTCTAGGGGAATACCATATATCTCACATCTAGCCTCACCACTTATCACAACTCTCACATCCATGAAACTTCCATCATCCCTTGCAGCGACGGTGCACACTAGCTACACGTAACGCTGGACCCCATAGACTTTCGAATATCTAATCCTACACTAAGGTCGAATCAAACATTCTCAGGCTATAAGATCTTGATTACACACAGCCGTGATGCATATACCAAATATCTATAGTTATGATGTCAATTCCATATACAAGAAACCCTAGGCTAATAGGCATTATATAATTGTTTGATAAGGTGTCTAAGTCCATAACTATTTATGGTTAGTACTTTACCCGACCCAGCATGGTCCATTTGGGTTACATGGCACCATGCAATTGGATAGACTAAGTGAGAGGAATAACACTTGGAGATTATTAATATATTATAAGTTCTAATATATTAATAATATTATTTGATTAGTTTGATCAAAGAATTAATTTAGAATTAATTAAGTGATCAAAAGATAACTAATTAAATATAAGGGTTGATTATGTAAATCATTCATATCTTGTATAGTGGGCTAAGAGGCTCCATGGATTATCAAGTTGGGTTCCACCCATAGGATGCTCCATGGGAGTTACAAACCCATGGGTCATGGAAATGAAGAGTCATGACACATTAGGGTTTACATGGTGTAACCCTAGATGTGTCAACACTATATAAGAATCCCATTCTCTACCATAATCGGCTACACATAAGAAACAAGAGGGCTAGGCCGATTTCAAGAAGTGTGTATTCTCTCAAAAGTCTTTCCAAGAGCATTTGGTGTTGTGTGAAGCATTTGAGGCATCACACTTGGGGTGCTAGGCTCACAAGGTTTCAAGGATCATAAGCAACAACAAGGTAAGTTATTCTATCTTTCATTCAAGTTCAAAATTGTTCCCCATGTATGCTAGATAGGAATATAACCTTGGAATTCAACTTTGCATGATAATTAGACAAACATAGATCCAAGGTTATTAGGGTTGCATGTACACTTAGGAAGTGTTAGAATGCTCAAAACCCATCAGTGGTATCAGAGCCTCGGCTTGTTTGTTTGTTATTTGTGCTTAAAAGTTGAAAAAAGTCGAAAAACTTGTTGTCTGTCTGATGAACTCGCCGAGTCCATGGGGAGACTCGCCGAGTCCACTTGTATCTTCAACCTACTCGCCGAGTAGGTTCATGCACTCGGCGAGTAGGAGCCACAGAGTGCAGATTTTCGACTTTAGTTGCTGGAAATGGACTAGAAACATTACCCTAAACTGTTTTGGTACTTGAAAACTTGTTTTAGATGGTGTAATGTCTTTGCTAATCTATTTACAACAACTAGTTATCAAAATTACAAAGTTTTAAGTGTAATTTTGATTCATGAAAGTGTTCATATTCATGTTCTTGATCTTATGATGTTTAGATGATCATAGGAATTATTTGTAACCTATGTGGTAGTTTAAGTCTTGATCATAATGTGTTTTAATGGAGTCCATAACTTTTCCTCAAGTTATGGAAAACCAAAAGTCACTTGAGTTAAAACCATTAAAAGAACACAAGAGTTAGAAAAATGAAGATTCTTCATTTTTATTACTCTAATAAACTCATAAGTTACAAGAAATGAAAAGTTTTGAAAGTTTAAAATACTTGCCCTCAAGTTTGGGAACAAGTAAAGTCATATTAAAAACTTTAGTTCCAACCCTTAGAATTTTAAAAGTTAAAATTCAACCCTTATACTTATATTAATATGATTTAATAGTTATATATATCTATATATATATATATATATATATGTATAAGAACAAAGTCGTCTTACCGCCAGTATGCCTCATTTACGAAGCCGGTCTATAAGGTGGGTATAAGGTTGTTGCCTATAAAATGGCAACTTAATGGGTGTCCACTCTCACCCACCGCTTGCTTGACCAGTAGAGGGTCGTTAGCCGAATGGGTAAGACAAGGACTTATAAATTCTCATTACAAGTATGATGAATATTATAAAGTAACTAAATGTTTTATTAAATTCCCAATCTTAGTTACTTTAGGAAAAATGTGAATAAGGTGCTAATCCATGAAATTACACTTTACACTTTGTTTAAGTCGTTGGTGGAGCGTGTGTGGTTAACCGGCACACTAACTTGGACTTAACAAGGTAGTTAAAGGGTGACTTAAGGTTTATTGTAGTATCGGTGGAGCGTGTGTGGTTTACCGGCACATCGATTGAGTGATAAACTTTAAGGGTACCAAGTGATTTGCATGGTTACTTCACACCTCGTTTTGTGATCCTTGGTATCCAAGTCACAAAACTTGGAAGGCACACTCGAGATTGAAACATGCCTTTGAAAAGTTCATTAAATCTCAAAGAATCTAGGAATTTCTAAGAACCAATCAAAAACCTAATATTTAATATTTCGGTTTTCGTGGTGGAAATTGGTGAATCGTCATTCACCTACCTTTCAAATATGTTATAGCTTGGATTACGACATACCTCTTCTAAGTTATAATATATTGTGATTGGATCCTAGCCTTAATATTACATTTGGGTGTTTTATTAAGGACTCTTTTAATATCTAAACTAATCTTGTCCTCTTCCTTCAGATGTCTTCAAACAATGCTGCATATGGCTCTAATCCTAATGGCTCCTTTACCCTTATGAACTTGTGTGGGAAAGTCACTTTTGATGGATCCAACTTCAATGAGTGGATCAAAAACATCAGGATGATTACCCGCTACGAGGACAAAGAATATGTACTTGACAAGGAGCTTAAGGAGATTGATGAGACCACTGCAACTCCCCAGGAGATCGCTGACTTTCAGGCACATGAAAGGGATGCTACGAAAGTGGCATGCATCATGATGGCCACGATGACAGCGGAACTCCAAAAGTATTATGAGGATTTCTACCCTTATGAAATGCACCAAGATCTGATGGAAAGATACCATCAAAGTGCACGACAAGAGAGGTATGAAATCATCTGCTCCATGATAACAACCATGATGAAGGACGGGGAATCTGTCACGAGCCACATGCAGAAAATGCAAAGGTATGTGGATCGATTGTTGAAGCTTAATGTGAACTTCCCTGAGGAGCTTGCAATAGATATCATTTTGCACTCCTTACCATCGTGCTATGATCAATTCCGCATGACATATCACATGAATAAGGAAGAGGTCACACTTAGCAAACTTTAGGGACTTCTCAAGACCGCAGAATCAGGTGTTAAGGGGAAGTCGGTTGTTAACACTCCTACTCCAAACTCTACTCCGGTTTTGGCAATCGGGAAAAGTCGAGGGAAGAAGAGAAAGGGCTCTTCAAAGGGTACCAAGGCTCGGACCCTTGATGGCTCTTCTTCAATTGGAACCACGAAAGGTTTCATCACTCCTTCTTCTGACCCAAAAGAGGCTGAATTCTTCTATTGCCATGAAAAATCACATTGGAAGCGGAACTGCCCAAAATACCAGCAAGATGTGAAGGATGGGAAAGTTAAACCCAACCATGCAGGTATTTACACTATCATTTCTAATAACTCATCCCATTCTAAATCTTGGGTCCTTGATACCGGTTGTGGTATTCATATTTGTTGTGACTTGCAAGGACTAAGAAGAAGTGAGAATGTGGAGCAAGGAAGAATAAACTTAATCATGGGGAATAGGAAAGCTTTACCTATCACCAAGATTGGAGTTTATACTTTATCGCTAAGTAGTGGGTTTAGTTTAGATTTGAATAAGTGTTGTTATTCACCAGAAATGGCAAGAAATATTATTTACTTTCATGCATTGTATAAACAAGGTTTCACCTTTTCATTTGATAATGAAGTTGGTTCGATTAATGCTTTCTTTAATAATGTTCTTTATTTTAAAGCATTACCTTGTGATGGCGTGTATGAAACAGTATCTGTGGTTGATAACTTAGGAAATAATGTATTGTGTATTGATTCTGTTAATAGTAACTTGGATAAAGCATCATTATGGCATTGTCGTCTTCGACATATAAGCAAGAAACGCATAGGCCAACTCCAAAAGGATGGAGTCTTGGAGTCATTTGACCTAAAGTCAGATGATAGTTGCGAATCATGCTTACTTGGAAAAATGACAAAGTCACCCTTCACAGGTTCTTGTGAGAGGGGTGAAGGTTTGTTGGACCTTGTACACACGGATGTGTGTGGACCATTCAAACATGCCACAAGGGATGTTAATCGTTATTATTTGACTTTTACTGATGATTACAGTAGATATGGATATGTCTACTTGATCAAGCATAAGTCAGAGACTTTCGAAAGGTTTAAGGAATTTAAACAGGAAGTCGAGAATCAATTGGGCAGGAACATTAAGATGCTTCGATCCGATCGTGGTGGTGAGTATCTTAGTTCAGAGTTCCTTGACTATCTAAGGGAAAGTGGGATAGTCTCACAATTGACACCTCCCAGGACACCACAGTTGAATGGTGTGGCTGAGAGGAGTAATCAAACCTTGTTGGATATGGTTCGTTCCATGATGAGTCGAGCTTCGCTACCAATCTCATTCTGGGGGTATGCCTTAGAGACTGCCGCCCATATTCTTAATCTAGTCCCTACAAAGAAAGTTGTCAAAAATCCTCACGATATATGGACTGGTAAAGTACCCAAACTAGACCACATCAAGATTTGGGGTTGCGAGGCTTTCGTGAGACGCGAGACTCATGATAAGCTCGAAGCCCGAAGCAAGAGGTGTATTTTCATCGGCCACCCACAGCAATCCTTTGGTTACCTTTTCTACAGACCTATTGAAAATGTGGTCTTTGTAGCTAAGAGGGATTTCTTTAGAGATAGAGAGAGAGAGAGAGTTCATAAGCCAAGGAAACAGTGGGAGGCAAGATGATCTTGAAGAAATTCAAGATTCAAGCGGTGAAGGAACTTCAAACCCTAGCACTCAACTTGAGGAGGAAACTCCTGTTGAGCCAATTGACAAGTCTGTACCTCTGAGGCGTTCCACAAGGGTTAGAAATGCTCCTGAGCATTTCTATGGATTCCATATTACTGCAGAAGGAGATACACTTATCAGTGATGAGACACTGATAGGTCTGGATGAACCTAACAGTTACGCGGAAGCCATGGTAGGCCCTGAGTCAGCCAAGTGGATAGAGGCAATGGACAGCGAAATACAGTCCATGCATGAGAATCAAGTTTGGAACTTTGTTGATAATGTACCAGGTCGTAAGACAGTAGGGTGAAAATGGATCTTCAAGAAGACCGACATGGATGGTAAAGTACACACTTATAAGGCTAGACTGGTTGCAAAGGGCTTCTCTCAAATTCCTGGAGTGGACTATGATGAGACCTTTTCTCCAGTAGCCAAGATTAAGTCTATTCGGGTTCTGTTAGCCATAGCTACATTTCATGACTATGAAATATGGCAAATGGATGTCAAAACCGCTTTCCTTAATGGAAAGTTGGCTGAAGAGGTTTACATGAGTCAGCTAGAGGGTTTTGTCAGCAATGAGTACCCTAATAGAGTGTCTAAGCTTGAGAAATCCATTTAGGATTGAAGCAAGCACCTCGCAGATGGAATCTTCGCTTTGATGAAAAGGTCAAGGAATTTGGCTTTTCTAGCAGTGAAGATGAGTCTTGCGTGTATGTCAAGGCTAGTGGGAGTATAGTTAGCTTTTTGGTGCTGTATGTGGATGACATACTACTCATAGGAAATGACATCCCAAATCTGCAGGAAGTCAAGTCCTGGCTTGGGAAGTGTTTCTCTATGAAGGACCTAGGAGAAGCTGCCTATATTCTAGGGATAAGGATCTTGTGAGATCGGAGTAAAAGACTAATTTGACTTAGTCAGAGTACCTACTTGGATAAGGTGCTGAAGAGATTCAGTATGCAGGACTCCAAGAAAGGAGAGTTACCCATCTAGAGTAACGCCAGATTGAGTAAGACACCAAGCCCTAGCACTGAGACTGAGATAGCAGAAATGAGTCGAATACCTTATGCTTCGGCTGTAGGATCGATCATGTATGCTATAACATGTGCTCGACCTGATGTAGCCTTTGCCCTGAGCATGGTTAGCAGGTATCAGGGGAACCCTAGCAAGGCACACTAGACTGCGGTAAAGAATATCCTCAAGTACCTACGGAGGACTAAGGACTGGGTCCTTACCCTCGGTGGGAGTGATGACTTGAGAGTTGTAGGGTATAGTGATGCTAGCTTCCAGACTGATAGGGATAATTTCCGCTCTCAGTCGGGCTGGGTCTTTACCCTAAATAGAGGAGCAATTTCTTGGAAGAGTTCCAAGCAAGAGACAGTGGCTGATGCAACTTGTGAATCAGAGTATATTACAGCTAGCGAGGCGGCAAAGGAGGCGATATGGCTGAAGAACTTCATTGGAGACCTTGGAGTTGTACCAGCTATTAAAGAGCCAATGGAAATTTTCTGTGATAGTGAAAGTGTTGTTGCCTTAGCCAAGGAACCAAGGGATCACGGGAGATCCAGACACATCAACAGAAAATACCATTTTATCAGACATCGAATAGAAGAAGGACTTCTCGTGGCAGATCCCCTCACGAAGGGACTGGCTCGGGTTAAGCATCTCCAACATGCTCGGAGCATAGGGCTGAAGGATGATATTAGATTTAGTAGTTAGATAACCTCGAAATTTGTAAAGTGTAATTGACATTAGATGATGAATAAAAGGTGTTTTATTTATGAGTAAAGTGTTGCTATCTCTTGTCGATCGTTTACTATATTTCTTTTGCAAGTTTTGACTTCTAGAATAATTTTGTTTGGTATAACATATTATTCAAACCTCCACAGTCGGTCATATGTCGGAAGTAGGTATGAATCAAGACTGTCATGATTGGTTGCAGAGGTCTAAGGTGTTGGACAAGGCTACAACAATCATGAGTGCTCATAATTTCTGAGCATTGGACTCAATCCACGCTCACTAGAATCACTTCATGGAATTCTATCTCGAGTGATCGTGAGACGGTAATATCATATAAGTCTTCAAACCTAGAGATATGATTTGTTACTTACAAGTTCGTTATGCATTGATTGTACGAAAACGCATTGGTAACTCGATGTTATAAAACGTGCTTTTGTGTATAATTCAATGAGTGGTAGAACAAACATATGAGTCGAAGTTTATCTGTTCCTTCTTGGATTAGAAGCTGATATCTGGGCCCCTCGATGATTTTTTTTTGACCTATGTATCGGGCCCGGTCAGAACTAAGTTGATGTGTTCAATTAAGTTCTTTGTCAAACAAATCGGAAATCGAGAAACAAACTGCTGGACAATAAGTTAGACATTGTTCCATGTATTTGTCCGGCTGATATCTAGAACAGAGGATTATATGATCACTTATCTTAAATGGCGTATCAACATCTTCTCAGTTCCGAGAGACCTTGAAAGAGCTACGATTGCCGGTCGGTTCCTGAAGTACTGGACATATAGTTATTAGACTTATCCAAGTGGGAGACTGTTGGATAAGGTGTCTAAGTCCATAACTATTTATGGTTAGTACTTGACCCGACCCGGCATGGTCCATTTGGGTTGCATGGCACCATGCAATTGGATAGACTAAATGAGAGGAATAACACTTGGAGATTATTAATATATTATAAGTTCTAATATATTAATAATATTATTTGATTAGTTTGATCAAAGAATTAATTTAGAATTAATTAAGTGATCAAAAGATAACTAATTAAATATATGGGTTGATTATGTAAATCATTCATATCTTGTATAGTGGGCTAAGAGGCTCCATGGATTATCAAGTTGGGTTCCACCCATAGGATGCTCCATGGGAGTTACAAACCCATGGGTCATGGAAATCAAGAGTCATGACACATTAGGGTTTACATGGTGTAACCCTAGATGTGTCAACACTATATAAGAATCCCATTCTCCACCAAAATCGGCTACACATAAGAAACAAGAGGGCTAGGCAGATTTCAAGAAGTGTGTATTCTCTCAAAAGTCTTTCCAAGAGCATTTGGTGTTGTGTGAAGCATTTGAGGCATCACACTTGGGGTGCTAGGCTCACAAGGTTTCAAGGATCATAAGCAACAACAAGGTGAGTTATTCTATCTTTCATTCAAGTTCAAAATTGTTCCCCATGTATGCTAGATAGGAATATAACCTTGGAATTCAACTTTGCATGATAATTAGACAAACATAGATCCAAGGTTATTAGGGTTGCATGTACACTTAGGAAGTGTTAGAATGCTCATAACCCATCAATAATCAGGCAAGACTATCATGTGAATCCTAAAGATCCCTAGCCTAGCACTAGCATGTTGTTCTAAGATATCAGAATATCAAATAAACGTATGCTATTTTGGGGTTCTCTTACAGGCTCTGGCTGATCGTACCCTCTGCATACTCCATCCTTATTTTGAAAACCGTTTTAAAATATATGTTCCGAAAATCTCCTTGATTTGAGACTGGATTCACATGAGTGTTCCTCCAATTCACTCAAACCAAAGCTCTGATACCAACTTGTAACAACCATAAAATTTACGCCACATTTAAACTTTTTCAATCATAAATAAAAAACGTAAAGCATCGTTTACGAAAAGTTTTCAAATCATTTTCCATCAGAGTGTCCCAAAAATCATAACAGAAGGATGAGGTGCAGTACAGTCACGCCTTCGCCTTTCCATGGACTCCTGAAGTACCTCAAACAATAAACTGAAAACTGGAAGCCCGAGGGCTTAGTGAGCTACCCCCAAAATACCAATACCACACTGATAATACCATATCAGAAATAATCAATCAATCATCATGCATACTGGGCCATCGGCCTGACTGGGCCGCTACCGGGCCAACAGTCTGTCTGAATCTATCCCGAGCCTTCAGCAAGACTGGTCCGCCACGTGGGCCTATATTCTCCCCGGGCCGCTCATAGGGTATGTTGGCCTTCAGCACAAAACAGGAACGCCTCAACCCAACCACAAGCAAATAACCATGTGCGCATAGCTATCATATACTGGCATATACAAATATCAAGTATATCTATCTCACTGATCATAATCATATAATTCTCATGTAACTAGAGTACCGACCTATCAGGTCACTAACACACCAATCCCTATGGATCATAAAATCATAACATACTGTCTACCTCGGTTCCGAACTAACAGATCATAACCACATGCAACATACCATAACAAGAACAACTAAAGGGCCGGCCTTGGTGCCGTAGACCCTATCGATATAGTGAGGATAACTCACCTTGCAGATGTCGACACGAAAGGTAAACTTCAAATCTCGGATCACTTGAAACAAGCTCCACCACCTATCATCATAGTACATCATACGCATAAGTCCTTAACCTTCCAAGGTACTCCATAAACCACTAGTAAATCTCTGGTCAAAGTCAAAGTCCTCAATCAAGGTCAACAGTCCATGTTGACCTTAACTTGCTGAGTACCCTTGGCTACTCACCGAATTCCCTGGAGTACATTCCAACTTGCCGAGTCATCGAAGTGAATCGTCGAGTTCCTTTGACCCTCGATCAAACTTAAGGTCACACGTCGAGTTCCCTCCTTTCAACTCAACAGATACACACACATACATAATCTAGGGAAAACTCAACCGACACGCCGAGTTGTTCTTCAGGTCGTCAAGTCTTATGGTGATCTTCATCAGACTTTCCGAGTTGTTCATCCAACTCCTCGAGTTCACGGCCATCTTCATATGACTCTCCGAGTCAGCTTGCGACTCGACGAGTCCATTCCATTCTTTTTCCATACAGACTTGATTCGAGCCATGCAGCAGCCCCAAATCACAGATCCAAGCTTCTAGGGCATACTTATCACGTAAAGTTGCAAACTTTACGTGCATGCATGGCTATAAAGTCTCTAAATGTGTATTTTAAGTTCTTAATGAAGCTTCAAGTCTAAGAGGGATCTCAATCACAGACAATACGGCAACTTTATGATTCTAGCATCCAAGGAGGGTCCAGATCTAAAGTCACAACCTCAGATCTTGCCCATAGCTCCTCCTTTCAACTTAATACTTCACCACAAACCCTAAAATTCAACAATAGAATAGATTTACAAGAAGAAAGGTGATTTGGTTACCTCCAGAAGATAATGACTGAGATAAGAGCTGATTCCCACACTCCACTTGCTCCAACACCCTTCTCCTCTAAGCCTTCTCTCTCAAAAATCCTCTTTTCAAGCTTCAATCACACAATAGCACACACACACACACACACATATTAGGGTTTTAAGGGCTCTCAAAGACTGCAAGGAGGCCAAAGGAGGCTGAGGCTCCTTTAAATAGGGGTGCAAACCCTGGGATTTAGGGTTTCATCTGCCAGCTCCTACTCGCCGAGTCCCAAAGTGGACTCGTCGAGTAGGTCACTTAACACGCAGTCCCACGCCGCTACTACTCGACGAGTAAGTCGACCGACTCGTCGAGTAGGGCTTCATTCAATAATTCTTACGTAATTAATACCTAAGAATCGGGGTATTACAATAAGAATGAATGATTTACCAAATCAATCCCCATTTATTTAATTAGTCTCTTTTGATCACAAAATTAATTCCAAACTAATTCTTAATCAATACTAATTAAATAATATGATTTCATATTAATATATTTGAACTTATAATATATTAATAAATCATAAATATCCTCTTCTCACAAAAGTCTATCCAAATTATTCCATGGGTCACCACATGGGTTTAGCCCAACATGAAAAACTATGGATCATAAGCCCACTTTATAAGAATGAATGATTTACCAAATCAATCGCCATTTATTTAATTAGTCTCTTTTGATCACAAAATTAATTCCAAACTAACTCTTTATCAATACTAGTTAAATAATATGATTTCATATTAATATATTAGAACTTATAATATATTAATAAATCATAAATATCGTCTTCTCACAAAAGTCTATCCAAATTGTTCCGATGCCAGGCAAACCAAATGGACCGTGCTACTCTCGGGTCAAGTACATACCACTAATAGTTATGGGCTTAGACACCTAATCCAACAAATTGATGGAAATAAAATTGCCTTTTAGACCCTTGACATAAAGCACATCCTTCAGCTTGATTTACTTGCACTCAAAAGTTCCCACACCCACAACAAATATTCCCCTATTTTCACTAAAAACCACCATTGGACCATCCTTCTTTGTAAAGTTTGATAAGAGAGTCTTGAAACCAGACATGTGTCTAGAGCATCCACTGTCTAGAACCAAGTTTTTTTTTCCAGATTTTGACTTGATCCTTGGACAGCTTCATAGGAATCAGCGTCACACATGATATGATCACAATCAGCAGAATCATTGATAAGATCCACTAGACCTTTAACATTCACCTTTGCATCTTTAGATGTCTCCTCTTCTTCCACCCATTTTTCATGATCCTATTGTTTTGAAATGAACGCCTTTGGCAAATATATTTTTTCCTTCGTCATGTAATCTAAGAACTTCTTGTACATCACTTCATAATTCTCATCATTTTCAGCTTCTTTCTTCTCTTTGCAGTCACTAGAAAAATGATGAGGGATTCCAAAATTAAAAAAGTTACTTGACATTTTATTTTCTGAAGTGGATCTTCTTGTTGAACTTTTTCCCTTGAAATGGACTCTTCTTCCCCCGTCTGATCTACCTTATTCATAACATCTGACAATAAGTGCAGCGCTAGCAAAAAGTTCATTAGTGAGGTCTTCATCACTTTCTTCACCCTGATTTGAGATATCTAAGTCGTTGATGTGATTTCTTTCTCCCTTTCAAGAAACCAATGCTATAGATTTTTCCTTGCTTGATTTCTTCATGATATTTTTGCAAAGATATTTGGTCTCTTCGTAGTTACGAAGGTTTCCAAGCAAGGAGTTCAGATCCATGGTATTGATCTTTCCACTAGTTTTAAGAAGATTAATGTGATGTTCCCAAATTTTTCCCAGATAGTCTAGGAACTTCAAAACTAACTGAAAAGAGTTCTTTATAACTCATATCCCGCGCATATAATTAACCAAATAGTTAAACCTATTAGATGCTTGGGTTAGTGATTCACCTTGTTGAGCGAAGAAGTGCTTGTATCTCTGATTGAGATTGTTGATGGTTGTGTCATGTACTTCCCCAATGTTGTCATAAGCCACTGTCAGCATTTCCATCATCTCTTAGGTTGAGTCACAATTCTGCACAATATGATACACATGATAGGGAAGATAGTTCCCTATTGCAGCTCTGGCTTTAACATCAAGATTAATAGTCTCTTATCATGGTCGTCATAGCTAGTCTCTGCTTTTTGTTACAAGGGGCCAACAGGACCATTGTTGGCCATAGGTTGATACATAGGAATGTGAGGACCTTTATCAAAAAATTTACGAATCTCAAAGTCCATGGTTTCAAGAACAATCTTGGCCTTAGTTTTCCATATGGCGAATTTGTGTTCATCAAAAGGAGGAATCTTGTTGAGACCAAAGGACTTTGAATTACTAGAATTCGACATCATTAGTTGAGTGTATTCAAAAATCCACTCTGGTACTAACTGAAGGTTTGTGATGATCATATACACTTTAAGTAAAACAAATAAGAACAATGTTACTAAGCAATTAACAAACAGAAAAGTAAATAACATAGAGGATTCACTAAATCGTCTTTCAACAAGAAAAGGGTTGTCACAAAGACGATTATGACACCAAGTCATAGAGTACATTAGGGTTTCACCCTAGTGTTGAATATATACTAATCTAAACAAGTATATCCCTTGATTGAAGGGATTGTATATAATCTATACTAAGAACCAATCCTTGTAAATAAGATATCAGATCTGCTATCTACTCTATACTTATATGTATCATTACCTAATATACAAAAATATTACATAGAATAATTATCTTCACACTGACACTAATAGACTTGATGCGTTGACGCTGATAGTGATGTACAAATTGTTACTGACAGATAACGTGTAGAGTGTTTGACTCATTAGATTATAAGGTGTGACCTTACATATTTTGAATCGCGGCGCATAAGTTACCTCTTCTCTAGTTGGGTTAGTCAATATTAAGCATGCCCCTACTTCTTCCACACTAGAAGACTCGTATATATGCAAAATCCACTCGTCTTCGTGAACTTGGTTGTGTTTATTGCTTTCGATGTTAGCTTCCTATACTACAGATTTCTCCCCATTATTGGTTACGTATGTTATGAAGTCTGCTAAATCCTGGGCTTTGATACTTGTTTGTGGTTTGATATCAATCTCATGTTCTCCAAGCTCAAGTACTCATTTAGTGGGTTGCCCTAATTGTTCGAGTTTTAGTAGTACTTTCCTTATCGGGGCATTAGTTAATACCTCTATCATGTGTGCTAAGAAATATTTTCTTAGACGTCTCGTTGAATTGACTAGTGATCATCCTATATTTTCCATGTCTGAATATCCTATCTCTTCTCCCTGCAATATCCTGCAGACAATATATATAAGTACTATTTGTCACCCCTATTAGCTACCAATACTACATTTATTGCTAGCTCTGATGTTGCCAAATAAAGCATCAATGTTTCTCCCAGGATCGGTGATGCTAATGTGTCAAGCTCTAATAGTGCTACCTTGAGTCCCTTTATTGCCATTTATGCCTCCTATGTCGACTTAAAATCCTTTTTTTCCAATACCTTTTTCAATGTTCTATAGAACAGTAGTGTTTTTCTGTTGATTTAGCTAGAAATCATCCCAATGCTGCTAGTTTTCCATTTAATGCTCAAACCACTTTTATAGTTTGCGGTGACCGTAACTGCAATAAAGATTATATTTTCTTGGGGTTCGCTATTATTCCTTCATTTGTGATCATGTGACCTAAAAACATGCCTTGTTTTATTCTGAAGAGGCATTTTTGGGGTTTAATTTCATGTTTATAATTCGTAAATTTGCAAAGGTTTCCTTGATATCTTCCAAGAAAAAGATTCTCGTTTTGTCTCTTGATGACGATGTCGTCTACGTATACCTCAATATTTATGCCAATCTGTTCAAAACACCTTGTCTGCTAGCCTTCGGTAGGTTGCCCCATCATTTTTTAACCCAAAAGGCATTTTGGTATAGCAAAAATATGTATCTAGAAAGATTTTCCACTTGTGCCCGTATAAAGATTCTTTTTTCTTATCAATGGTTGTTGTGGGTAACTATACTTTTGGCATGCCTTATTCGGGTTCATGAAGTCGACACACATTCTCCATTGTCCGTCACCTTTTTTCACTAAAACTAGGTTAGCAACCTAATACGGGAATAATGACTCTCGTACTATCCCCACATTCACTAATCTATCTACTTCATCGTTTATTGCCTTATTTCGTTCCTTAGAGTGACCTCTCATTTTCTATCGAATCAAT
Source organism: Lactuca sativa (assembly GCF_002870075.4). Classification (NCBI taxonomy): domain Eukaryota; kingdom Viridiplantae; phylum Streptophyta; class Magnoliopsida; order Asterales; family Asteraceae; genus Lactuca; species Lactuca sativa. Next base: position 156,917,189 of record NC_056625.2, on the reverse strand, counting down.
TACATTCATGTCTTATCATTTAGCTTATGTTTTATCACTTTCCTTCGCACTCCGACCATGTCACCTGGTTGCCAAGCGAATACGTCAATGCTTTCTCTTAACAATCTTGTTAACTTTTCTCTCAACTCCTTGGTCATCGTAGACCCGATACGAATTCCTTGCTCCGGCTAATTATTATTCATTATAATCATTTACGACTCTTCCTGATCTGGTTGTTACCTCTCTATTGTCAGATCTCTTTTTTCTGCTATAAGTGTTAATGTTAGTATGACCAATGGTTTGCAGTGCACTATACCATATCCGACTGGGGTCCGAAATCTTATTAGACCATGTATTGTTGACGCGATCACTTCAAATATTTTCATAGTGCTTCTTCTGAAAATTATGTTGTAAGACGATGGGGACTATATTATTGTAAAGTCTAATACTTGTGTATTCCCAACCTTTATTTGATCATCTCGTATTGTCAACAACAATGAGACTATCCCTAGGGGCCATATTAAGTGTCCGGCAAAGCTTGTTAAATGTGAAACACATTACTCGAGTTGCTTTTTCATGATTTTAAGTAACCTAGAAAAACAAATGTTTGTACATTATCTTTGTTGACCTTCTATTGTCGCAGGTTATTCGATGAACACATATGTGGAGAATATGTATGTATATTAGAAGTACTTTCACAATTTTCATCATTTAAAGATACATATTCCTCCACCACAATCTTATAATCGTGTGGTGTGCGTTAATGTATAATATTTTCAAAACTTTTACCATTACGCAATGATGTTACCTTATTTACATGTTCATTTTTTTTGCAAGTGGATGCCCTCGAGATGTGTTGAGCGTTGACTTGTGTGCTTATCAAATGATTGTGCAGTGACATCGATTGATATCGTTCACCTTTTCCCTATTTTTTGTTCATGGGTTGATATCGACTTTGTGTTGATCTCTATTTGCTTGAATCTTTCTTACATAAGCTCTACCATTTGTCAAATGTTTTCATTAAGTGTAATTCACTTATTTTGTCTTGATTACCTTGAGAAGATAAGGGCCAAGGATTTTGATTTTTTTAGGGATTATTGGTGCTCCAGTTGTTTCTCCATGTGGAGTTCGAGTTGTTATTGTTCATTCAATTTGACCTTGAAATGTTTTTTTTGCTACTAATAATTTCTACTTTGATTATTGTAGTATTTTCTATGTTGTGAAGGTTTATACAAATTTCGACTGTACTCCCTCAAGTTAACTTGGTCACTAGAACAATAAAATACTTCCTCAACATCTTCCTCTTCCTCATCAGTTTGTGCAAGCATACGCCCTATCACATAGTGAATAGAGGAGCCGAACGATTTCTTCAACGTTTGTTTTAAGTATGTTAGTCTTGGTTCTCAATTTCTTCATTTGTGTGATCAATTCGATCAAAATGTCTCATGTTTGGTTTACATTCTAGGATCAAACTTTTTTTTTTGCACTTGTAATGGGAAAATGTGATAAGACTACCATTAATATACATCTCGTTAATAAGGCCATATGTTCATTTGGCGGTTTGGTTCTCCATTAATCTATCGAAGAGCATGTAAATTGATTGTTCGGTTTGCAATTTTAACCCATTAAAAAAGTTTGAACCCTCTAAAGAGGGATCTTATGATGAGTGGATTTCTCAAATAACTCATGGTATCTTTCCCAAGTTTCTTATAACAATTCCCCGTCTACCACATTGAATGAAAATTTTTCATTGATCAACATATTACTTATAACACCCCTAATCCAATAGCACCAAGAAGGGAAAGGAAAACCCTAAGTCAAAGGGTCAACTCGTCGAGTCCAAGGAGAACTCGACGAGTCGGAGCGTGTCCCGTGTCGCGGATTAAGTAACCAACTCGGCGAGTCAGGGAGACTGACTCAACGAGTCAGTTCTGGGTTGGGAAACCCTAATTTTGGGAGTTGGTGCCCTATTTAAACATAATTTCAGACCTCCACCCTAGCCTCCATCACTCCCTTCACCTACTCTTGAAACCCTAAGCATCCATTGAATGTTCTTAAGCTTTCCTTGCCATTTTTGAGTAATTGGAAGCTAGAAGAAAGAAGGAAACCCTTGGTGATTCAAGAAGAGGCAGTAGATCCAGATCTTGGGTGGCATTTCAGAATGTTTGGAGGTATAAAGCTTATGCCTTGGCTGTTATTCATCTAGATCCTCTTTTTAGCTTGTATTTTGTCACATTTGGGCCATTTCCAAGGTTAATCAGAGTATTAAGCCTTTAAGGATGTATTGGACTTTAGATCTGGGCACTCTTGAGCTTTAGAAGCTCAAAGTTGCTAGCTTTACCCAGCTATGGCTCCATTCCATGGCACATGCCTCCATTTTAGCTTGGATTTGGTGTTAAAGCTTCATAGCACCTTGCATGCGCGTAAAGTTAGCAACTTTACGTGTAATACTAGCCTTAGGAGTCCAGATCTACGAGTTGGAAGAAAAGGATTGGACTGTAATCGACAGAATAGAGATGACACAAAGTGGACTCGGTGAGTCTGTTCATGGACTCGGCGAGTCGGGTCGCAAACCCAAATCCCTTCTGGTTATGTATCAGATCAGTGAGTTGAGTGGTGACTTAGTGAGTTGGACTAGACTAGGAATCGGAGATTGAAGGACTCAACGAGTCAGGGAATGACTCGGCGAGTCGATTCGAGAGTTGCATGGTTTCTGAGGTTATGAACTCGGCGAGTCATTAGGCTGACTCGGCGAGTACGGTCAACCTGGAAGGTTGACTTTGACTAGGACTTTGACCATAGTTGACTTCGTTTTACTTCTGGAGAAAATTTTAGGACTAAGTGTTATTTTTTATATTGGTAGCTTGGGGAGCTAGAGGAGCAGTGGTTCGGAGAGTTGTCGGATAGCAGTCAGGAGGGTATCAGCAGAAGCCTCGTTAGTGCTATGTGAGTTTCCCTTTGTGTGAATGGGTCTACGGCCACAATGTCGGCCCATGTAGTTATGAGTAGGAAGACCCGGGGGTTAGCCCTAGGCACTATATACTAGTATGTTATTCTGGACCAAGGTCCGATGTCGGGCGGGTGTCTGAGGAAGGTTCATCTGTTAGTTATTCTGGATCAAGATCCGATGTGGGGGTCAGCCCGAGGAAAGCTGCATGTTAGATTATACTCTTTGTCTATGTGATACTTGTATGTGCCTGGTAGGGAGGTGAGTGTGGGCGAGGTCCCGTATCTCACCATTAGTATAGTATGGATGGGGTTCCATATCTCATTAGTAGCAGAGCAGGGGCGAGACCCGAGATAGGAGGAAGATGAGTGTGGGTGGGGGCCGTATCTCACTAACAACAGGTGCTTGGACGAGGTTCTATGGCTCACTAGTAGCATGACAGGGGCGAGGCCTAAGACAGGCGAGGCCTTAGGACAGTAATATAGTAGGGTATGTTCAGTTTTATGTGTTATGTGTTATGGTTATATGTTTGTATGCTTTAGTGGGAGGTGCCCAGACACAGGCGAGGCCTAAAGAAAACAAATATGTATACCGAGCTGGGATCGAAGCCAGGCGGGGCCCGATGTAGCGGGCGAGGCCCGAAGTAGTGGGTGTAGCCCAGTGCTTGCAGTATGTTATTATGAATTGTATGTGGTAGGTTGGGGAACTCACTAAGCTTTGTGCTTACGGTTTTCAGTTTTGGTTTCAGGTACTTCTGGTAGCGGAGGGAAGAGCTCGGGGTGATCGCATGGCACACACCATTGTTTAGTTAGCCTGGGATGTTTTTCTCTGATAATAAGGATATGTTTTGAATTAACACTATGATTTTATGATATGATTTATGTTATGGATTGATAAATGTGGTTGAAGTAACGTGTTAAAAATAAAAATTTTAGTCATGATTTTTGGGTCGTTTCATTAGTCTTCGTGGGTGGAAAATGTTTTGTTAGAATTTTTTAGAAATGTCTTCCTAAGTGATGATAGACTTAGCATTGAGAACCACCTTTCCTCATGACCACATAGAGAAAACCGAAAGATTCGTAGATGAATTATATCTTTAGTCTCTCCATCCATCTTCAATGTATCATAAATGTCCAAGAAACTGGTTACATGTGTGATGAGATCTCTATATAGCATTCCATTCAACCGAGCACTATTTTGCACCATCAAGATCATGTATATTTACAGGAATATAAATATTTACTTCAGGAAAAAAAAAAAGCGGTCTTGACATTGGAAGATAACTGACATTCAATATTGAAATGTTAGGAAAATGGTAATGGATATTCAGGATTGAAGATGACTATATTTGGAAAAAGTGATTCAATTTTTTCATGGCCTACATGGTGGAAACTGAAGAACTAGTGTATCATCATGATTTTTACCATAATTTTTTAAATGTTAAACACTTTTTAATAGAATAAGTTAGCGGAAGATTTGTTTATTTATTTCAAAAATTATCAAATCACCGCGTTGCATCAAAATCAAGATTATAATTTCAAACCATTTCAAACATAACAAAAGTAAATGTTCAAGTTGATAAAACATCATACGTGTCCAAAGTGGTATCATATAATTAGCATAATTAACCCATAAGTAACACATATCACCAATGCCAAACTCCTAAGTTGCATGCACCAATCATAAGGAAAAAATAGAAAAGACACAAGTATCAGCCCTTGCTGAGTGATTTCATAATGGTTGCACATAATGTAACATCCGGATTCCCAGGTATCCTAATTTGTTCTTTTTTTTGGGAATTGTGAGGAGACTCGAAGAGTTGGCCTCTAAACTCGCCGAGTATGGTCGCAGATTCGTATGCGAGTTCACAGCTGGACACGGTGAGTTCATGAGTGGACTCCGCGAGTCCATGCTGTTTAATGAAACCCTAATTTCCAGGGTTTGAGACCTATTTAAAGGCCCATAGGGCCGTCATTTGCGGCCACCAACCCCCAGAGAGAATCCCTAAGAGATAGAGCGTTTGTGAGGAAGGAGAGGTCATTCTTGATCCTTTTGTGGGTGTTTTTGCAAGAAGGAGGTGACCAAGGTAAGAGGAGGCTGAAGGAGGAGCGATTGTGGTGATTTCTAAGTTCTTAGAGATCATATTGAGGTATTTTGCTCGGACCTTCTTCAGTTTTGATGTTGATTCTTAGTGTTACGGTTTTCTAACCCTTTTAGAGGATGAATAAGTTGAGCATTTGGTCCCTTCTTGAGTCTATGTTATGGATCTGGACCCAAAGAGGTCCAGAGGCCTTAACCCTTGGAGCTTTATGAGTTATTTTGGGAGCCATGAGCTTGGGATGTCATTTTTGGGGCTAAATCACCAAGTTAGACCATTTAGATGTCATATGAGTGTCAAGGTCTGAACTTTACGTGATTATCATGCTTGGGAAGGTCAGATCTATGAATGTAAGGAACAGATCTGACCTCAGGAGGCCTATGGAGTTTGTGCATGGCATGAACTCGCAGAGTCCGAAGAACGGACTCAGCGAGTAGGATGAGGGTTTCCCGTAAATCACTCAGTGAGTGGACTTGCCGAGTTGGGAAATAACTCGGTGATTCAGGGAGAGTCAGGGGGACTGGAGTTCAAGACGGAACTCGCCGAGTTGTTCTTGAGACTCGGCGAGTTGAGTCGGGGTGGCCCTGCGATTCATGCCAAGTGGAACTCGTCGAGTCAGTGGAAGTACTCGACGTGCCAAGAGAGGGACTAAGAGAGTCAGTGGACACGTGTAGACTCGCCGAGTCTCCCTAGTGCACTCGACGAGTCGGGTCAAAGTTTGACCGTTGACCTTGTTAACTTTTAGGGTTGAGTATAGTTGTATTTATGAGAGTATTACTTTATGTGATTAGGCAGAGGCTAGATCACATTTCTTCCGAGTCAGATATTTACCGAGACACCGAGGTGAGTCTTCTCACTCTACGTTACCTAGAGTGGTATTATGCGATGACCAGAGGGTCTTATGTGTTATGTATGAGATTATGTGCTATGTGATATATGTATGTTGTATGATGATATAGACTGGACCGGAGGGTCCAACGAGCTATGACCGGACCAGAGGGTCCAACGAGCTACGGGACTGGAGGGTCCCACTGAGACACATCGACCGGAGGGTCGCATTATAGCCTCGAGTGGCGTATGTGTTGTATGCGGTATTTTAGGGAACTCCCTAAGCATTTATGCTTACAGTTGTTGTGTTATGTGTTTTAGGTACTAGTGATGAGCGCGGGAAGGCGCCGACATGATTCGTACACATGCACATTGGCGTTTATATATATTCTGATCTTGGGGTTTTGTACTGATACAATGTTGATACAATGTTTTTAAAATGAATGTGAATGATATTTTATGGTTTTCAAAATTGAAAAATTGTTTCTAATTTTTACGGTGTTACAAGTTGGTATCAGAGCCTTGGTTTCAGGGATTCGGATGCACCTTCGGGCGTATCTTAACTCAAACTGAGGATTTGAGGAAAATTTTCATAGTGAAGTAAAATTTTAGAAAAGAGTAAAAAGAGTTTTGAGACAAACAGAGCAGAGCCGTGTGTACGATCAGCCAGCGCCCGAACGGTGAATCCCTAAAAGTACCCTTACATTATGTGTTATGAGATATGTTATGTTACATTATGCATGCTAGAGTAGGCTAGGTATACATATTAGGACTAGAGTGGCCTGATTTGTGATGCCTTAGCCTAGGAGATTTCTGCTGCTGAGATGCTTTGAGAGCGAGTAGATAGCAGTTAGGAGCTCATGAGAGTAGAGTACTCGTAATCCAGGATCCAAGGAGGAGGACTTGGAGTGAATGTTGATGCGGTGTGGTCAGTAGTATTGGGCCCGTACTACTTAAGACACCGGATCAGTGGGCATTCCAAGTATGAATCTTTTGGACAACGGAGGACGAGTAGGGTTGCGTTATCAGGTATGAGTATGCTTGATCGGGTCTCTGATAATTATTGTTGTATTTCAAATGCATCATGGTTGGGACTCGACACACATCTGAGAGCAGTGGTGTCAGCGACAAGGAGATCCGACGATTGATTCACGAGGAGGTGGCTGCTGCCATTCGGGCTGAGATTCCCGAGATGTTTGGGGACATCAAGACCACATTGATTGAGACTTTTGATGAGCGGTATGCATCACTGACTGAGGATGCTGTAGCTGCAGCTACTACTGCTCTTGCTGCTGCCATACCTCAGGGAGGTGACTTGTTGTTGTTTCAAGAGTTCAGCAACACGAAGCCACCAGAGTTCGACGGGACGCAGGACCCGGTTGCCGCTATGAGATGGATCTCTGACATCGAGGGATGTTTCTATACGTGTTCTTGTCCAGAGCACTTGAGGGTTCGGTTCGCCCTAAACTAGCTCCACTTGGGAGCGAAGGATTGGTGGAAGTTCGTGACAGCGAACTTCACTTTGGCTGAGATTTCAGAGGTGACCTGGGAGAGGTTCACCGCTATATTTAGAGAGGAGTATGTTTCCCCGGTGGAGAGGTAACGGTTGATTCAGGAGTTCTTGACCCTCAAACAGGGTACTGATTCTGTGGCAGTGATCACTAGGAAGATTCATGAGGGGCCGATGTTTTGCCCTGACCAGGTGTCATCTGAGCAGGCTCGTATGAGTCGTTATCTGAGTGTGCTGAGGAGAGACATTCGGGAGTTCGTGGCAAACTCGACTTACCGGACATTTGCTAAGCTCCAGGAAAATGCTCGGAAGAGGGAGATTGAGTTGGAGACTCAAGCCAGGGAGGAGGCCGAGTCACAGAGGGCGGATCGACGACCGGCTCAGTCTCAACCGGCAGCCAAGCGGGCTAGACCCGCTGATTGGAGATCTGGGGGCGCGAAGAGTCGCACTTGTGGGGAGTGCGGTAAGAGTCATGAGGGGTCGTGCAGGGCTGGTGTATGCTACAAGTGTGGGAAGAAGGGGCATATCGCGAGGGATTGCCCCAAGGGATTTTCGGTTTGCTTTCATTGCAACCAGACCGGCCATCGGAAGGCCGAGTGCCCTCAGCTTCTTCAGGGGTCAGCGTAGGGATATACGCCTGCTGCTAGGGCTACCGAGGTTCAGCCGGTGAAGGCCGAGACCCCGAAGGCTCATGGGAGAGCATTTCAGTTGACTGCGGAGGAGGTCCGCGCGGCGCCCGATGTTGTGGCTGGTATGTATTCTCTTTTCATCTTTTATTTGAGTTGAGTTTTTATGCTTATATGATGATGTGCGTAGGTACTTTCTTGTGAGTTCTGTGCCTGCTTTGGTATTATTTGACTTGAGTGCGAGTCGATCGTTCGTTTCAGTAGCTTTTAGTCAGCACATTAGTATCCGTCGAGAGGCGTTGGATCTACCTCTGCGAGTTTCTATAGCTGATGAGCGAGCAGTGTATGCTTCAGATGTGATTCGAGGATGTGTTCTTGAGATCTTCGGTGTGGAGTTTCCGATAGATCTGGTTCCGATCGCGATGGGGGACGTGTGTGTTATAGTGGGTATGGATTGGTTGATCCGATATGGAGCTGTGATAGACTGCGAGCGTCAATTGGTGACAATTCGAGACCCTAGTGGGGGAGTCCTTACGGTGTACGGCGAGGGTACAAGTACGGGTTCAGCATTTTGCTTGGCCGCCAGAGCGAGACAGAGTCTACAGCAGGGTTGTAAGGGATTTGTGGCATATGTGATGGATGCGAGGGTCGATTCACAGAGATTGAGGTCAGTTGATGAGGTCCCGATAGTGCGTGAGTTTCCGGATGTGTTTCCAAAGGAGTTGCCGGGTGTGCCTCTGGAGAGGTAAGTAGAGTTCGGTATTGAATTGGTTCCGGGAGCTACGCCTATCGCCAAGGCGGCTTATTGCCTTGCGCCTCCAGAGATGCAGGAGTTATCCTCGTGGCTCCAGGAGCTGCTGGGGAAGGGGTTTATTCGGCCGAGCAGTTCGCCATGGGGAGCGCCTATTCTTTTTGTCAAGAAGAAGGATGGTTCACACCGGATGTGCATTGATTACCGGGAGTTGAACAAGCTAACGGTCAAGAACCGTTACCCGTTGCCGAGGTTCGACGATTTGTTCGATCAGTTGCAAGGAACATCTTGGTTCTCCAAGATCGATTTAAGGTATGGGTATCATCAGGTGAGGGTGCGAGAGGAGGACGTCCAGAAGACAGCATTTTGGACTCGTTATGGGCATTACGAGTTCATGGTGATGCCTTTCGGACTCACCAACGCACCGACGGTGTTCATGGATCTCATGTATAGAGTGTGCAGACCGATGTTAGATCGCTCAGTGATCGTGTTCATCGACGACATATTGGTGTATTCGAGATCCAGAGAGCAGCATGAGGAGCATTTGAGGGAGATCCTCGGAGTTTTGAGATCAGAGAGGCTTTATGCCAAATTGTCCAAATGTGAGTTCTAGCTACGAGAGGTTCACTTTTTGGGGCATCTCGTTAACCAGAATGGGATATTGGTCAATCCGGCCAAGATTGAGGCAGTCATGAGGTGGGAGGTGCCGAGATCACCCACCGAGATCGGGAGCTTTCTGGGATTGGCCAACTATTATCGGAGATTTATTAAGGATTTCTCCAAGATCGTTGTGCCACTCATCAAGTTGACCCGGAAGGGTGCTGCGTTTTCTTGGGGTCCTGAGCAGCAGACCTCGTTCGAGACACTTCGCCGGAAATTATGCGAGGCCCCAGTATTAGCCCTTCCGGAAGGGATGGAGGATTTTGTGGTATATTGTGATGCATCGATATCCGGATTGGGAGCGGTGCTTATGCAGAGGGGGCATGTGATAGCGTATACATCGAGGCAGTTTAAGCCTCATGATTCGAGATATCCCACTCATGATTTGGAACTGGGAGCGGTAGTATTCGCCCTCAAGATCTAGTGACATTATCTGTATGGGGTTCGGTGTACGATATACACGGACCGCAAGAGTTTGAAGTATTTGATGGATCAGCCCAACCTGAATATGCGCCAGAGGAGGTGGTTAGACGTGGTCAAGGATTATGATTGTGAGATCCTGTACCACCCGGGCAAGGCTAATGTTGTAGCCGATGCACTGAGCCAAAGGGAGGAGGGCGCCCCATTGCGGGATGTTTGTTTGAGATTGACAGTGATGACCCCGGTGTTGGATGCTATCCGTGGGGCCCAGGCTGAGGCTGTGAGGCCAGAAAGCCAGAAGAGAGAGCGAGTTGTCGGGCTAGTATCAAAATTCGTTACCGATAGCCGGGGGCTTATGACATTTCAGGGTCGGATATGGGTACCGTCCGTGGGCGGAACGCGTACCATTTTGATGGAAGAGGCTCATCGATCAAAATTATCGATCCATCCCGGGGCCACTAAGATGTATTTGGATCTGAAAAAGGAATATCGGTGGCCCTGTATGAAGAGAGATGTCGCATGGTTTGTAGAGAGATGCTTGACCTGTCGCAGGGTTAAGGCCGAGCACCAACGTCCACATGGTAAGTTGCAGCCATTAGAGATTCCCGAGTGGAAATGGGAACAGATTACCATGGATTTCATCACCAAATTGCCAAGGACCACAAGGGGTGTCGATGAAATTTGGGTGATTGTGGACAGGTTGACGAAGAGTGCTCACTTCCTGGCCATTAGTGAGACCTCCTCCGCGGAGAGGTTGGCAGAATTGTATGTGAGAGAGGTGGTATCGTGGCATGCAGTGCCGATCTCGATTATCTCAGATCGAGATGTACGTTTCACTTCCAGGTTCTGGAAGAAGTTTCATGAGGAATTGGGTACGAAACTACATTTTAGTACCGCATACCACCCACAAACTGACGGGCAGAGTGAGCGAACGATTCAGACGCTCGAGGACATGCTCCGAGCATGTGTGTTGGATTTCGGTGGGAGTTAGGACACGTATTTTCCCTTGGCAGAGTTTTCTTATAACAACAGCCATCATTCGAGCATTGGCATGCCGCCCTTTGAGCTGTTGTATGGGAGGATATGTCGGACCCCCATTTGCTGGGCAGCGTGTGATGGGTAGTACCGAGATTGTTCTCCAGACGACAAAGCAGATCCAGAAGGTCAGATAGAGGTTGTTCACCGCTCAGAGTCGTCAGAAGAGTTATGCAAGCAGACGCCAGTCTGAGCTCGAGTTTCAGGTCAGCGACTTCGTGCTCCTGAAGGTCTCTCCTTGGAAAGGAGTGATTCGCTTCGTGAAGAGGGGCAAGTTGGGGCCCCGATATATTGGTCCTTTCAGGGTGATCGTGAGGGTAGGCAGGGTAGCCTACCACTTGGAGTTACCAGTAGAGTTGGGTCAGATTCATGACACTTTCCACGTGTCGCAGCTGCGAAAGTGTATAGCCGACGAGTCGGCAGTGGTGCCATTAGAAGATGTTCATGTGGATGCGAGCATGAATTATGTTGAGAGACCAGTAGCGATTAGGGATCGGAAGGTCAAGGTTTTGAGGAACAAGGAGGTGCCTCTGGTTTAGGTCCAGTGGCAACATCGGAAAGGGTCAGAGTTGACTTGGGAACCGGAGCGTGAGATGCGGGAGCAGCATCCAGAGTTGTTTGCAGAATGAGACTTCGAGGGTGAAGTCTGATTCTAGTGGGGGAGAATTGTAACATCCGGATTCCCAGGTATCCTAATTTGTTCTTTTTTTTTTGGGAATTATGAGGAGACTCGGCGAGTTGGCATCTAAACTCGTCGAGTATGGTCGCGGATTTGTATGCGAGTTCACAGATGGACTCGGCGAGTTCATGAGTGGACTCGGCGAGTCCATGCTGTTTAATGAAACCCTAATTTCTAGGGTTTGAGACCTATTTAAAGGCCCTTAGGGCCGTCATTTTCGGCCACCAACCCCCAGAGAGAAACCCTAAGAGATCTAGAGCGTTTGTGAGGAAGGAGAGGTCATTCTTGATCCTTTTGTGGGTGTTTTTGCAAGAAGGAGGTGACCAAGGTAAGAGGAGGCTGAAGGAGGAGCGATTGTGGTAATTTCTGAGTTCTTAGAGATCATATTGAGTCGGGTCAAAGTTTCACCGTTGACCTTGTTGACTTTTAGGGTTGAGTACAGTTGTATTTATGAGAGTATTACTTTATGTGATTAGGCGGAGGCTAGATCACATTTCTTCCGATTCAGATATTTATCGAGACACCGAGGTGAGTCTTCTCACTATACGTTACCTAGAGTGGTATTATGCGATGAACAGAGGGTCTTATGTGTTACGTATGAGATTATGTGCTATGTGATATATGTATGCTGTATGATGATATAGACCAGACCGAAGGGTCCAACGAGCTATGACCGAACCAGAGGGTCCAACGAGCTACGAGACTGGAGGGTCCCGCTGAGACACATCAACCGGAGGGTCGCAATATAGCCTCGAGTGGCGTATGTGTTGTATGCGGTATTTTCGGGAACTCACTAAGCATTTATGCTTACATTTCTTGTGTTATGTGTTTCAGGTACCAGTGATGTAACGTCCAAAATTTCAAAACAATTAAAACTTTTCAAAAACCACTCATTTTAATAACGCTGTTACAAAAAGGTTTTCAATACATTATTTAACAGAGTATTTTTCCAGGTTCATATCATAAAACATCAACGCGAGAAACGGTACGATCACGCCTTTGCCTTGCCACAGACTCTTGAGAACCTGAAACATAAAACCACAACTGTAAGCCCGAAAGCTTAATGAGATACCCCCAAAATACCAACCACATATACGCCCTTCCAGGCCACGACCTTCCGGTCCATGTGTCTCAGGGGACTTCCGTCCCTGCTGGGTAAACCTTCCGGTCCTACCCACGTCGACCTTCCGGTCCACAACACAACATATTGCCTTCCGGCCCATAACATATTGCCTTCCGGCCCATAGCATAAAATGCATACATAACATAACAAATCATAGAACGACCCTACATATCGGGTCACACCCCAGATCTAGCAATCATAACACATAATCATATAGCAGTTCACAGACAACAATCGATCAACAGATCACATATCATAGCATTACTCTAAACAAGATACCGGTCTAGCCGGTCACTAGCATAACATTACCCTACGAATCAGTCAACATACTAAATGCATACATACGCCTTTCCAGGCCATGACCTTCCGGTCTACATAGCAATGCCTTCCGGCCCATATCATGTAATGACAACTACCCGGATTTCCATCCGATAAAAGGGTCGGCCTTGGTGCCATGAACCCTAGCGATATAGTGAGGATAACTCACCTCGAAACTGCCGACTGAACAGATAGCTCAAGCTGCTCCGATCACTAATACGATCTCCACCTCTGGACAGCCACCAATGCACTGAACTCAAACAATAAACAACAATTACCAAAATACCCCTGGAACCACTGGTCAATCCTTGGTCAAAGACAAGGTCAAAGTCAACCCCTAACTGACCCTACTCGCCGAGTCAACCCTATGACTCGCCGAGTCCCCATACTCAGAACTTTACTCAACCCGCGATCTAACTCGCCGAGTCACCCCAAGACTCGCCGAGTTCAACAACTCTGAGTCCACTCGCCCTTGACTCACCGATTCTCTAAGATTCCCTTTCTACACGTCGAGTATCCCCCTTGACTCGACGGGTTCCTCCTGGACGAATCGCGGGGCCACCCCAACTCAACTCGCCGAGTCTGAAGAACAACTCGACGAGTCCCAGTTAATCTTCAAGCTACTCGCCGAGCGTGTTCATCGGACTCGGCGAGTCCATGCCATGCAACCGCTCAAACTGCTTTCTAAGGTCAGAACTGCTCCGACCATTCATAGGTCTGGCCTTCCTAGACTGATTCATCACGTAAGGTCCTCATTTCGGTGCTCATAATACACCCCATGACTCATAATTACATTTTGACCTAAGGTATAAGGATTCCAATCCAAAACCTCCATTGATTCCCGAAATACTCAGGCATGGGACATTCTGGACTTCCAAAGGTCCCAATGAAAGGTTCCAATCGCTTGGGGGACTAAGGAGACACTCAATCTAGCCACACAAGGGTTCAATAAACCCTAAATCCATATACACATCAACATAGAAGGGATTAACTCGGAATTATTACCTGAATAATGTTGCTCTGTGTCCTCAATCCTCAGAATGTGGCTTCTCCTGTTGTTCCCTTAACCAAGCCTCCTTCTTCTTGCAAAATAACACTTCCAAGATCAATAATGGTCTTCTTCCTTGCTCCAGGTGCTCACAATCGGATTAGGGTTTCACTCACAAGACTAGGGTGAACAATGACGGCCATAAGGTCCCTCATATACGTCCCAACCCTGAACGGTTAGGGTTTTCGCTAAACAGCGCAGACTCGCCGAGTCCATATCCGGACTCGTCGAGTCCAGTCGCGAACCCACGACCAGATCCGCGATTCTACTCGGCTAGTCTAGGCTCCAACTCGCCGAGTCCCCTCTTAAAACACCCAAAATCATAAATATAACAATACCTGGAATTCCGGGCTGTTACAACTCTCCCCCACTAGGACTAGACTTCGCCCTCGAAGTCTCACTCTGAAAATAGCTCCGGATGCTGCTCCCGCATCTCACGCTCCGGCTCCCAGGTCATTTCCGATCCCTTCCGGTGTTGCCACTGAACCAACACCAGAGGTACCTCCTTGTTCCTCAGAACCTTGATCTTCCGATCCCTGATGTCCATTGGTCTCTCGGCATAATTCAGGCTCGCATCCACCTGAATATCCTCTAATGGAACCACTTCCGACTCATCGGCTATACACTTCCTCAATTGCGACACATGAAAAGTGTCGTGGATCTGCCCCAACTCTGCGGGCAACTCTAAACGATAGGCTACCCGGCCTATTCTTGCAATCACACGAAATGGCCCAATATACCGAGGCCCCAACTTGCCCCTCTTCCCGAATCGAATCACTCCTTTCCAAGGAGAGACCTTCAGGAGTACGAAGTCGCCGACCTGAAACTCAAGCTCGGACCGGCGTTTGTCTGCATAACTTTCCTGTCGGCTCTGGGCGGTCAATAACCTCTGTCTAACCTGCTGAATCTGCTCTGTCGACTGAAGCACGATCTCTGTACTGCCCATCACTCTCTGTAACCGAGAATTACCCAAGATGCAACTCTGCTCTAAATCTCAACAATCACCCGACCCTTAAGGGTTAGGAAACCATGAACCACCGGATCCCCGATCCAAAGCCCACTTTGTCCATTCCGGACCGACTGAGAGACCCATTCTCACTCTTAGAGCAACTCTCACGAGTTCTCCTCTTGCAATCACATACACCTGCTGAACTAGCCCCCAACACCCACAGGTTGGAAGCCCCGTTACACTGATGATATCCTCGAACATCTCCCAGGATGAACCACTAATATCCACCCTATACCCTAATCAAAATCACACTGAGAATTCAAGATTCTCTCTCCCCCTGCATCCCTTCTGAGTCTCGACAGACATCCCAAACCGGATGGGTTCCTACTTCACTGCCGTGAACACGATGCTCAAAACCATACTCGAAATACTCTAACCATAACTCTGCTCTGCAGCTTTCACTTTCGTGAACTTGCACTCCCTTTCGGAGTTACACACCTTTCTCTTTTCCTTTTCCAAGGAACCCTCTTGGCCATAATGCCACCCCAACCGGTGCCACGATGCTCGCCCCAAGCGACACCACCCTTTTTGCGTAACCGCTATTCACATACTCTGGCTCTCATTGCAGGGGTTCTCAATCCCATGCACTCTCTCCACTCATCAAAATCACTACCTCAGCTAAACAAGATCACTAACCCGGGGCCAGACCTTCCAATGCAATCACACTGCAACATACACAATCCGCAATCTCAAACTGATCCAGCAATACCAACAGAGTCTCCAGCATGACTGGACCGACTCTCATAACACACACTAGCCACTCGAGGCTATATCTCTGTGGGTCCGTACACCCAAACTCTACGAACCCTCAGGTTCTATCTCTGGGAACCTTCCGATTCCAACTCAAGAAACATGCACAACATAAATCCCGTGGGATTACTGCAGTACAACCCATCACGTACATCAAGCATACAAATACTCTGATCGCATAACCCCAGTTACCTACTCAAACTTGATCCAGGCCTGCTCCCAGGCCTCCATAATCAAATGCCCTAGGTCTGTATCCCGCCCCGCATACCCGTCACTCGCTCTTGTCAGCCTATACACTAAGCTGGCAGAACACTGCTGAATCCTAACAGCTAATCACCCTCACATACTCATCGATCTCCCGGAGAATTCTCCAATTCTCTCCCACTTAAAGCACTGACTAACAGCCACCGATCGCCATTAACGACCTTCCAGAACAACCCCACACAAAGAGAACACTTACGCACTGACTGCTTCCCACAAGCATAAGCAACCCTCAGCAAAACACATCTCCTCTCTGATCAACCCGCTCAAAAGAATCCGGTCTTTCAATTATCCACTCCACGACTGCAGATGCTACCCGACATTCAACCCAGTGCCGCATCTCCACTATCAACCCTCACGAATGATAACCAACGGAATTCCCAAACAATAACCCATAACCAAACCCACAACCTGCAAAAGGATGAATACTGCATCAAATTCCATACAAAGATACCAGCACCAACAATACGCCGCAAGATAACAAGACATCAAGAAAGCAACATACCCGCAGCTGCCTCCGGCACTGCTCCGACTCCCTCTGCCGCAAGCTGATAAGCACGACCCTGAGCCCTTGGGCTCCGCTCCATCCTGTCCTCCTCTTGGCCTCCTCAAGGTGGCCGGTGCTAGGGCATGCACCGGTCCTACAGAAAGCTGTGGACAGTTGACCCTCAATGTCCAACCTGCCGACAATGATAACAAATCCTCAAATCCCGAATCGGCGCTGACTGCCGATAATCCCGCGCATAGTGCCCCTCCTTTCCGCACTTGCGGCATGCACCACCGGACCAACAAACTCCGGTGTGACCCCTCCCACACTTCCCACAAGTGTGGCCGCTCCGATCCCCCACTCTAACGTCAACGGTCCTGGACCGTTTCGGCGCCAGCTGCGACTGCCTTGAAGCCTGCCTCAGCTCACGCAACTGCAACTCAACCTCTAACTCAGGCCGCATGGCGGCCTCCTGCAACTCCAACAAGATCTCGCACCTCTGCGCAGACACAAACTGTCTGATATCCCCCTTGAGCATACTCAGATATCGGGGCATCTGAGCCTGCTCCGAAGCGAACTCAGGGCAAAACATCGCCCTCTCAATACACATCCTGGTGATCTCAGTCACCGACTCTGAATCCTGCTTCAGCTCAAGGAACTCCCGAGCCAATCTCTCCCTCTCATCCCGCGGAACATAGCGAGAACTGAACATTTCTCTGAACTGATCCCATGAAACCGCAGCCCTCTGCGCATCGGAATATGACCCCGTGGTCTATCTCCACCAATCCTTCGCCCCGAGCCTCAATAGGTTCAGAGCACACCTCACCCTCTGATCAGCAGGGCATAAACTCGTGGAGAAACACCCCTCCACGTCTGATAACCATCTCATAGCAACAATCGGGTCCTGAACTCCATCGAATGTGGGAGGCTTCGTATAATAGAAGTCCCGATACTGAAAACTCCGACTAGCTCCTCCCCTTGCCGCTGCTACAGCCGTTGTAGCCACCGCGGCAGCCGTCTCTGCGAGAGCCGCATATCGCTCATCAAAATACTCAATCATGGCGGTCTTGATCGACCCAAACAATTCCGGCAATTCAGCTCGAAACAATGCAGCAACCCCATCACGCAGGATCTTGCGAATCCTCGCATCCAACTCGCTCGGGCTCGTCTGATCGATAACCTCAGACGGCACCGATCCACCCGGAACTCGCTCTCCAGCTCCCGATCCTGATCCGGATCCACTATCATCATGCCTCGAAATCTCCATACTGAAGACACCATTCCAGATCTCAGACACTTCCCACAACCCTGGGATCCGACTCTCGTAACCCAACCCTAGAGACCATGGTTTCCCTGATACGCGTATGGGTCCTGTGCTTTCAGTAGTACGGGCCCATACTACCTTCCACACCTACCCATATTTGTATGAAGTACTACCACAATACCCTAGAGAACATGCATAACAACTATCAACCCTCACCACTAGAGGAACCCTGAGAATATCCCATAAGAGACCCTAGGCTACAGGCATCACAAATCAGGCAACATTATCATGAATTCCTGAAGATCCCTAGCCTAACTCTAGCATGCTGTTCTATCAAGCTCAATAAAACAAATATCATGTATGGTATCTTGGGGTTACTTACTGGCTCCGGCTGATCGTACCTCCACGTCCTCCTTTTACTAAATTTGAAAACCATTTTAATTTCTCTTTTTAAAATCCTCCTCGATTTGAGACTGGAGTCACACGAATGTTTCCCCAATTCACTCAAACCAAGGCTCTGATACCAACTTGTAACGTCCAAAATTTCAAAACAATTAAAACTTTTCAAAAACCACTCATTTTAATAACGTTGTTACAAAAGGTTTTCAATACATTATTTAACAGAGTATTTTCCCAGGTTCATATCATAAAACATCAACGCGAGGAACGGTACGATCACGCCTTTGTCTTGCCACAGACTCTTGAGAACCTGAAACATAAAACCACAACTGTAAGCCCGAAAGCTTAGTGAGATACCCCCAAAATACCAACCACATATACGCCCTTCCAGACCACGACCTTCCGGTCCATGTGTCTCAGGGGACTTCCGTCCCTGCTGGGTAAACCTTCCGGTCCTACCCACGCCGACCTTCCGGTCCACAACACAACATATTGCCTTCCGGCCCATAACCTATTGCATTCCGGCCCATAACATATTGCCTTCCGGCCCATAGCATAAAATGCATACATAACATAACAAATCATAGAACGACCCTACATATCGGGTCACACCCCAGATCTAGCAATCATAACACATAATCATATAGCAGTTCACAGACAACAATCGATCAACAGATCACATATCATAGCATTACTCTAAACAAGATACCGGTCTAGCCGGTCACTAGCATAACATTACCCTACGAATCAGTCAACATACTAAATGCATACATACGCCTTTCCAGGCCATGACCTTCCGGTCCACATAGCAATGCCTTCCGGCCCATATCATGTAATGACAACTACCCAGATTTCCATCCGATAAAAGGGTCGGCCTTGGTGCCATGAACCCTAGAGATATAGTGAGGATAACTCACCTCGAAACTGCCGACTGAACAGATAGCTCAAGCTGCTCCGATCACTGATACGATCTCCACCTCTGGACAGCCACCAATGCACTGAACTCAAACAATAAACAACAATTACCAAAATACCCCTGGAACCCCTGGTCAATCCTTGGTCAAAGACAAGGTCAAAGTCAACCCCTGACTGACCTTACTCGCCAAGTCAACCCTATGACTCGCCGAGTCCCCATACTCAGAACTTTACTCAACCCGCGATCTAACTCGCCGAGTCACCCCAAGACTCGCCGAGTTCAACAACTCTGAGTCCACTCGCCCTTGACTCACCGATTCTCTAAGATTCCCTTTCTACACGTCGAGTATCCCCCTTGACTCGACGAGTTCCTCCTGGACGAATCGCGGGGCCACCCCGACTCAACTCGCCGAGTCTGAAGAACAACTCGACGAGTCCTAGTTAATCTTCAAGCTACTCGCCGAGCCTGTTCATCGGACTCGGCGAGTCCATGCCATGCAACCGCTCAAACTGCTTTCTAAGGTCAGAACTGCTCCGACCATTCATAGGTCTGGCCTTCCTAGATTGATTCATCACGTAAGGTCCTCATTTCGGTGCTCATAATACACCCCATGACTCATAATTACATTTTGACCTAAGGTATAAGGATTCCAATCCAAAACCTCCATTGATTCCCGAAATACTCAGGCATGGGACATTCTGGACTTCCAAAGGTCCCAATGAAAGGTTCCAATCGCTTGGGGGACTAAGGAGACACTCAATCTAGCCACACAAGGGTTCAATAAACCCTAAATCCATATACACATCAACATAGAAGGGATTAACTCGAAATTATTACCTGAATAATGTTGCTCTGTGTCCTCAATCCTCAGAATGTGGCTTCTCCTGTTGTTCCCTTAACCAAGCCTCCTTCTTCTTGCAAAATAACACTTCCAAGATCAATAATGGTCTTCTTCCTTGCTCCAGGTGCTCACAATCGGATTAGGCTTTCACTCACAAGACTAGGGTGAACAATGACGGCCATAAGGTCCCTCATATACGTCCCAACCCTGAACGGTTAGGGTTTTCGCTAAACAGCGCAGACTCGCCGAGTCCATATCCGGACTCGTCGAGTCCAGTCGCGAACCCGCGACCAGATCCGCGATTCTACTCGGCGAGTCTAGGCTCCAACTCGCCGAGTCCCCTCTTAAAACAACCAAAATCATAAATATAACAATACCTGGATTTCCGGGCTGTTACAAGTGATGAGCGCGGGAAGGTGCCGGCATTATTCATACACACACACATTGGAGTTTATATATATTCTGATCTTGGGGTTTTGTACTGATACAATGTTGATACAATGTTTTTAAAATGAATGTGAATGATATTTTATGGTTTTCAAAGATGAAAAATTGTTTCAAATTTTTACGGTGTTACACATAAAACATACAAACCCCAAATGGGTCATCCATACCTTTTACAATGAAACACAAAAATGATAGACAAATGCCACTTATCAAACAACCTCATATAATGAATATTTAATCACATATTCAACCTCATACATGCATATATGTAACCAACTTTATGTTATTTATTCAAACATTTATTATGTCGATCCTACCAATTCATAGACAAGTGTCCCTTAGTGCTACCTAAACAAAGAGAAACACCTCGTTCACTACTTGTATGCATGGTCAGTCGAATGCTCTAAGTTTCTCGATTTCCACCCAAAACACCAATCATGGGACTCTACTTTCCCAACTTCTCAAAGTACAAGTACTTCACGGTGTCGTTCAGGAATCGGTACAAGTGATGCCAATTCTACCAGAACACCTCTCGACTCCCACATAGTGCCTGATCTGGCCACGAACGAGGGACCATCACCACTCCAGCCCACGGACACCGAAGTGACCGCAAACCATGTCCTACACGGCCATCTAGAAAGACCATAAACTAACAACCTTTATGGATATAACTCTTCCTATAGGTATTCTTTCAACCTATTAGTCATCCCCAATTATCCAGATAAGGTTTTAGGCAAAGATCATAAACTACCCAAACCCTCTACGCATAACCCTGCAATGTCATTTATACATTAAACAGAGCAAGAAATTCATACCATCCAAATGTGCATTAAAACAAGCATTATATTCATAACCAACACACCAATGGTATATAACATTCTTTCATGCAACTTAAGCTAGCATGCCATATACATCAAGTTCATCCAAGTGTAAGCAACATAGCAATTAAATCATAACATGACAATAGAAAAAAAAACATGTGGAATCATCACAAGTATCATATCATCATCAAGCAAAAGTAACGAAAAAATCGTCCTACTATGAATCAAATCATCATCTATGGATTGTACGTTTCACTTATGCACCTTAGTGAGTTGAAACTATAAACTCACCTTTAGCCTTTATGAAACTATCCTTCTACTCCAAGTATTGAACTTACTTCAAGTTCTCAATAATTCACCTAAAAACCACTCATAACATGAAAATAAAAAATAAATTACATGTTTTAAAAAAAAATACAACTTTATACTAACTTTTGTATTTATCTTTTTATAATGTCCCAGCCTGACCCGCGTTCAGTATTTTAAGCATATAGCAGAATGTACAACTCGAAATGAACTAATATTAAACTTTCTGGAAACTAGACTGGATTCCTACAACTTTTTTCTTCTGTTCATTTCCTCTAATTCGAATCATAATGGCGTTTACAGGCCTTGCAAGATAGGTTAACATTGTTGTGCAGATTTCCAACTTTTACCAAAAATCATCATATGCTTTGAGACTTTAGACAAATGATTAAAGCCACTAAATTTTACACACAATGGGCTTTATTGAAGGTATTAAGCCATCAATTTAGTAGTTTATGAAAATACAAAAGAGTTGACTAAAAGACGGTTGAAAGTAGGATGCTACAATCACGCTAAACACATAACTCTACACCCACCATTTAAGAGCTCATTAAGGTCCATGTAAAGACACATATTGAGATATGTTTTGGGTGAACTCTAGGAAAGATTTGTGTGAATTTATTGGAGGCTATTTCAGACCTTGTGATATGGTTTTATGGCAACAAGAACACAAGACAAAACAACGAAAACTTTAAGACTTTTCAAACTAGATGTTGACACCTCTTTGCTATGAAACAACCACAGCTTAAATAACATATCAAGACACTTAGGGTCTGTTTAGAGAGCCTTTTGAATGGTACAAAACAAGTTCTTGTATGCGGGAAGTTATTGCATGATAATTCACTAGAATTTGTAGTAAAGGAAATATGAAGTATGGCATAAAAAAGCATTTGGCATCACTACTCCAACCAATTTATAGTGATTGCAACACTAACCTAAGAGAATAGAGAATCAAGAATTAAGAATTAATCAAGTATTTTGATCATTTTTATAGCCATAATCAACCTTACATGAATCACAAGAAATCACAAGGATTGAAGGTGGAATGAAAGAGGTTAACGGAACAAAGATACACAATCAAAGCTTCATATTTTCTACCAATTGAACCATGAATACGTGAGGTAGGAAATGAAAATCCTACCAAAGGGAGTGATCAATTCCTAACTCTATTAGAAGCAAAAATCAGAGCCCACAACCCCTCTCCTGTCGATCGATGCGCCATACAAAAAATTGACCGATACTTGCTTGCTTGTCGTTCGTTTCTTGCTCCTGTCCTTGGGATTGTTTCTCTCTCTCTCTCTCTCTCTCTCTCTCTCTACTTTTTGAAAATGATTGCAGCCCAAGAGGAGTGGGTGTGCGATCGCTTAAGC
Source organism: Lactuca sativa (assembly GCF_002870075.4). Taxonomy (NCBI): domain Eukaryota; kingdom Viridiplantae; phylum Streptophyta; class Magnoliopsida; order Asterales; family Asteraceae; genus Lactuca; species Lactuca sativa. Next base: position 156,894,296 of record NC_056625.2, on the reverse strand, counting down.
CTCAATGACAACACAAAAACTGATATAGTCTCAATTTCGTCGATCCAAGTGTGTGGGGGATTTCAATTTCTACTTTTTTGCAAATAAGGCCCTCCTTCATTCCTATTTACACATAAATTATCCTAACTCTAGATAAATGACACCATAAGTTTCTTTTAATGCCCTTTTAGCCCCTCCATACCAATTGTACACCTTTAATGAATTAATTTCATCATTTGATCCCATAAATCCATTTAATTAAATATTTACCTTTTAATTATTGATTAATCCTTTTAGACATTAAATAAATCTATTTCTTATTTAGCTTATTCCATTTTAACATCATATAACTAAAATCATTTGCATAAATAATTATTAGACTAACAGAAAGCTAATGTCATTAACAAAATGATTTTTGAGTCACTACAACTTGACATGTTGTGCATCATGGGGCTATTTGGAGTGTCATCATTCACTTGCACATATCTAGTAGTCTTTTCAATATAGAAATCAATAGCACTTTTACCCACCACAACAATAAATGGATTTTTTTAAGGAATATGGATGGATGGTATAGTGTGTTCTAAATCAGATAAAATATTTATGAGGCTATTATGAACCATAATCCAATAGAAACTACATGGAATCTTCTAGCACTGACTAGTTCTAACATTCTCGTATAGAGGGCTAGACTTGGTAAACTCCCAACCCAATCTTATCTTACTATTCATGTCAACTTGAGCACTTTTCACCGTTTAATATGCTACAAAACATTGAAACACAGTTTCATCCTTCTGAACTATGTCTTTGTAAAGAAATCATAACAAATATTTCTATTTAGTGGGGTAATATCCTAGTCACAATGTGTGACAACCGTCAAATTCCAGTCAAGTCAAAGTCAACTAAAGTCAACAAGTCAAACCAATCGACTCAATTAACCTTTGTGTACTAGGGCTTACGTTAGGTAATTGCTATACAACTCACTATGCTAATGAGAAATCATCAATCGAAAAGTTTGTACATCTAGATTCCCTTAACCTAAAACTGTGGTAAGTAACAAACCAAACCGATAAAACAATGTTGCATACTCATCGGGAGTGTGTAAGGTCCTTGAACATGGCTTAACGGGACTTACGGACCTTGCGTTGCGGAGCCAAACACTCACAAATGTCACACACGAAACCTCTCTCAATCGTTTTCACACTATCTCTCTTTATCTAGAATATCTCCTAAATCTCTCCAAGTACGTCAAATCTCTCCCAAATCTCTCTCCGTATGAGAAATCTCTCCACGTATGTCAAATCTCTCCCAAATCTCTCTAAGAATGAGGAATCTCTCCCAAATCTCTCTCCATATGAGAAATTTCTCCAAGTATGTGAAATCTCTCCCAAATCTCCCCTTGTATGAGAAATCTCTCCAAGAATGTGAAATCTCTCCCAAATCTCTCTCAAAAGTTCCTTAAACTTTTTGTAGTCTTTCAAGCCATCCCGACCCTTAACCAGGTCAAAAACCGCTTAAAACGGAGTAAAAACGGATAAAATAGACTTAAGGACCCGAAACCCCTCTTAAGGAGCCGAACCCTCTTAAGGACCCGAAACCCCTCTTAGGAACCGAACTTGTCAGAAGCGAAGGCATCAGAAGCGAAGGCACATCTTGGACCAAACCCGAAGGGTGCTCTCGGGCCCGAACCTCGCACAAGGAACCGAAGGTACCTTCGATCCATTTTGCCTGCTACCCTTTCGCTCCATTTCGCCTTCGGCCCAGCAGCAGAAAGGACCGAACCGCGGCCTAGGACCGAGAGGCCTCGCAGGGAGCTCTTATTCACCCGGTTTTCTACTAGTTTTGCTTTTTAGGCCCGTTTTTAATTGTTTTAACGCGGTATTTTCACCCAAAACTTTATTTTAACATATAAGGCCCCATATTTATTAATTAATCATGTTTCGGGGATAAGCCTTATCCAAGAAGGGTGGGTGGAGTACAAGAGGTGGAGTATTGACTTTTCCTTAATTTATGACACAAGCAACCACCATACCCACTCCATGACAAACCCACACTCCTCCCCACCATCCCTAGTCACTTCTTTGTACCTTTCCATCAATCATCAGCCCTTCCCACGTTCTTAGAGATGGAACATCCATCCTCTCTCCTCACACTTCATTCATTTTCTCATTTTCCACCAAAAGATCAAACACTTTTCTCTCAAACTTTTTTTTCTCTATTTCGAGATTCCAAGGCTGATCATCAAGCTTTATTATAATTTGGGTATGTATAATTCATCCTCCTTGTGATTATTACACTTCATTCTACTCAAATCATTGATTGCTTACATAAGCTCCATCACTTTGATGTTAGATTCTCGAAAAATCTTCAAGGTATCTTCAAGTGTTCTTGAGTTGAACACTTCCTTTCTCCAACATTCATCTATTGAAATCACATAAGGTGAGTTCATACCCCTATATTTTCATGATTTCTTAAGTTTTTAGGGGGAGAATACAAGTTAAAACACCAAGAACATAACTAAACTTTTCTAACAGCCTTCATCAGAAAAGTTGGACTCCATTGACGGACTGTTTTTGACAACTTAAACATTTTAGTTTTCAAAACTGTATTAGGTGCGAATAGCTCAAGTTCTTAGCTTTAAAATGACTACTTACACATCTCCATACGATTTTTCTACAATTTATGGTGATTTTTACAAAACTGCCTATCATTTCAAACATCAATCCGGACCAGTCTGTGATTATGGACTTTATCACACAAGTTGGAGGTCGTTAAAATTCATAATAAAAATTATTAACAAACTAGACTCATTTCCCAAACTCTCAGACTTTACGGATTCTGATTTGGACCTTTGATAATTTTTCTATAAATTATCTAAGAACGGTAAATGAAAATATTAACAACAGAAAAATGCTATCAATTTCATTTCACCTTGTAACATGTTGAGCAAGGTGTATATCTTTATGTGAAAACATGTTCTTACAAATAGATGACATTTTGACTTATTATATAGTCATACATCAAAAAACAAATGGAGTTTTACCCACAAAAGTGTGGTAATTAATTTGTTGTTATAATGCATGTTGCTTCACTTTAGTAAAAAGTACATATACATATCGGTAAATAAAAGGGTTTTACCTTCACAAATACAGTAGTTAACCATAATAAACAAAGTGATAACTATTACATTTAAACGTTTTGATAAACTATAATAGGTATGGTTTATGTTTCCATTAACACATTAAACACATTTCGGAAGGTTTTATTCCCACAGAAAAAGGTTTTACACTCACGCACACCACACGTAAACTTGTTAACTTAAATTGTGAGACATTCTCTTCCCATACGTCCGAGTGCGGGATCCAAATTCCTGGTAGTTATATTCAAAGTCTCTTGTAGGGAGAATGTGATAGTTGTGTATAGATCTATATTGGGTTAGACACCCCACACCTGAGCTGCATGCAACAGCTAGACCGGCAGGTCTGTGGTGACAAATGTCATATTAGTTTCGCGACGCCTGAGAAACGTCGTGGCAGGTTCATTCAATCATAGTATGGTTATAGCGACTCACATAAGAAGTTAACAACTCATAAAGTTTACGGGAATTTTCATAATCAAAAGGGGTTTTATGTCAATTTAAAATCACTTTCTACCTCAATATGTACGGATATTACTGTACACTTTCAGTCTTGGTATTTAAGACTACATGTCATTCATTACGGGATTTTCCCTCAAATCAAAAAGGGTTTTATGCCGATTTAAAACCAAGATTATATCATTAAATATGGAAAATACTTGTTTACTCTTGGTCCTGGGAATTAGGACCACATAACTTTTAAAAGGAAAATATTGGATTTTTCTTGGTAACACACAACACATTACAAAGAACGGTTTCCAAACTCCTTATCTTGAAAACTTATGAACTCACCAACCTTAGTGTTGACACTTTTTCAAAACTACTTGTATTCTCATGAATTCAGTGAAAAAGGAAATCAACAGCGTTTTGAGGATGGGTCGATAAATCGTTAAACAGTTCATTCTGTCATCATAATGTAATTGATTTGAATCATGTAAACATATACTTTGGTGTAACCTTTTCAATTATATTTATGATGGTTTTATTTACTTTGAGCACTATTATACTCATTGTTGTGATACTATACATGAAGTCCTCCACCCCCGGACGATTCCGCCATCCTTGGTTTGGGGGTGTGACACAATGGGATCAATTGTTCTAATTTGCTCAAAACACAAATGCAACACTTATGTTGAATTAAAGTTAACACAGTAATCGTTCAAGTCCATTCAAAGGATAATTAAACCCCTTGGATAAGTTCATATAAATGTGTATGATATGAAGTCACATCTAAAGGAGGAAATAAGTATTTTATAACTTTTATAGATGATTGGACTAAACTTTGTTATGTCTACTTACTTAATAGTAAATATGAGAAAATAGACAAATTTAATGTGTATAAAAGTGAATTTGAGAATCAACTTAACTAGAAGATTAAATTACTAAAAAGTGTTCATGGAGGTTAGTATGTATCACCATTCAAAGATTTTTGCGCAAATCATGTTATACTGCACGAGCTTATTGCATCTTATTTGCCACAACAAAACGGCATGCAAAAAGGAAAAACCATACTATAAAGGAAATGATGAATGATATGTTAATAAGTTATGTGTTGCAACCGTCAATATGGGGGGATGTGTTGTCAGCTAATTATCTTTTAAATAAAGTACCAAGGAAGAAAACAAAATAAAACAACATACAATTATAGTCGTGTATTAAACCATCTTACAAATAACTTCGAGTGTGGGGTTGTCTTGCAAAGGTCGTGGTACGTTCTCCCAAGGTGGTAAAGATAGGTCCCAAGACTATTGATTGCATATTTATTAGATATGCAAAAAAATAGTGTTTATCGTTTTCTTATGCATGATTGTAAAATACTAGAAATGCACAAAGGCACAATAATGGAGTCAAGAAACACATCATTCTTTAAAATGTGTTTATCGTTTTCTTATGCATGATTGTAAAATACTAGAAATGCACAAAGGCACAATAATGGAGTCAAGAAACACATCATTCTTTAAAATGTGTTTCCATGCCTTCCTAAGGCTTATACAAGTGCTTTAAGAACAGTCGAGCAAAACAAACCTCCTCAAAAAGAAGAAACCAGGGAGCAAATAAAGTTGTAGTAGAGTAAGAGGGCACAAGTTGAGAAATCATTTAGAGATTATTCATATACTTATATGGTTGAAAGAGAACCTCAAACTTTCAGATAGGAAATCGCATCCTCTGAATGGACTTTATGGAAAGAGAAAATTAAAAGTGAAATGGATTCCATCTTACAAAACCACACATAGGAGCTAGTGGATTTACCTCAAGGATGCAAACCACTAGGCTATAAGTGAACTTCTAAAAGGAAAATGAAAGCAAATAGATTCATTGATAATTACAAGGCTAGGCTAGTAATAAAAGGATACAAACATAAAAGTTACGTATATTATTTTGATAAATACTCTCCAGTCACACTAATTACATCCATTAGATTGGTATTTACCATTGCTTTAATCAGAAATATTAAAGTACATCAAATAAATGTTAAAACAACTCTTCTAAACAGAGATTTAAAATAAGAAATCTACATGGAACAGCCAGAAGGGTATGTTGCCACGAGACAAGAATCCAAGGTTTGCAAACTAGTGAAGTCATTATATGGGTTGAAACAAGTCCTAAACACAATGGCATCCGAAGTTTGACCATGTGATGTTGGAAAGTGGATACAAGATTAACTAATGTAACAAATTGTTAAATAAACTAAGAATGTGCTAAAGGCATGTTTCGACATGATTGGTATGGGTATGGCTAATGTGATCCTTGGTGTGAAGATCACAAGGACTAAAAATGCACTTATGCTAAGTCAAACCAATTGTGTGGACAAAATTCTGGAGATGTTCAATTCTGGTGATTCTAAAGTTGCTAGGACACCATATAACAAAAACTGCATTGGGTTGAGTGAACTTGTATGCGTGTGTGCATCTTGAGGGTACGAATGCACAACGGTTCAACTAGAAAAGTTCAGTGAGTTTTTTGAAAATAAATTTTCTTTTCATAACTGAAAAAGAGTCATTAATTATTGAATTAATTACAAATTATCATTTACAATCTTTTGGTTAATTTTTGTAGTTACAACTTTGGGGCCTTATAAACAGATCCTTTAAGTGATTGAATAGACACACCATATGAACCAATCTCTTATTCCTCTCTACTAATTATACTTCTGCTTCTTACTCTTGCTGCAACCAATGTATTTTCTGGCCAAATGAGAGTTTGAGTGATCTTGAAAAATCACCTACCGCTGTTGTATCCTGGGAAACAAACACCCATACTGAGAAAAGTTATTTTAAGGACATTGTGTTAAACACATACCTCAACAATAATTTTACCGTTTTGCTCATTCATACATTTCGTGTTATATTTTCCTCACGGTTTGTTAACAATGATATAGACATTGTTTCATTTAATCAATTCAAATATTGATATGGATCTTGTGTAACTACACCAACCGTCTTACACACAACTATGGATGATTCGACACTGACAGGAAATTCACAACCATAATCATCTTATATTTGATTTAAAATAATATTATAAATCTAAATCCATTCAATAGTTTCTTTATCAACTTTTTCTTTTAGAATTTCATGATTGATTTCCTTAGAGTCCAACACTTTAGGATGTAGTAGTGAAACATGTTTAACATGATGAACAATGTGGTTGCTTCTTGCGGTCTTCTCGATTTTCATATGAAATAAAGATGGCGAGGATCATTTGAATCATGTGTATGTATGCAAAGGTAATCACCTATGGAAGAAAACAAACAAACAAACACGTATAAAGGAACTTCACGAATTAAAGTAAAATCAATAAAATAAAATAAAACATTTTTGAACTTTTTAATGAAAGACATCAAAATTTAATCACAATCGTTGATGTGATAAAGCAATACCTTAACTCCACTAATCTACCAAGTGATTAGTAACTGCTAAATCTGAAACCGAAAAGCCGAAACCGAACCCAAACAGTCGGGTTTGGGTCTAGATTTTTTAAAAACCGAACCGTACTGAATTTTGTGAAATATATATATATATATATATATATATATATATATATATATATATATATATTGCGAATTTTATATGTATATTTATGTATTCGATTAAAACACAAAAGGATCATTGGTGTAGTGGTTAAGGCGCTAATTTTCCTTTCAGGAGTTTCCTAACTTCGAAGTCCACTAGCATCATTTCGCTTAATATATATAAGCATCATGTAGCTCAACTGGCTCAGCGTGTTTTCCTTAAACATTGAGGTCTCGAGTTCGAATTTGTCCCTTTCATTTTGTTCCAAACATGAAATTTTATTATGCTCTAAAAATGTGTTCCCACATTAATGGTAGCTTCAAACTTACGCCTATTTCAACCCTTATTTAACACAATATCATTGTCCTTTTCACTCCTCTTCTTTATAACATTTGTTATAATCTGGCTACATGGCTTTGTCCATACCATTGGTTAGATGATGGCTAATTGGTTAAGTTCAAATTTTTTGAGTTTAAAACCGATGAACTCAAAACCGAACCCGGAAAAACCGAGGAACCGATAAATCGAACCCATCGGATTTTGGGTTGGGTTGAGTTTTAATTTTCTAAAAACCGATAATTCGGTTTTGGGTTTGGTTTTAGGTCAAAACCGACCCAACCCGGCTCATGCTCACCCTTAGAAACTTGTGATTAGCATAACAACTCCAATGTTGAGAGACAATTTTTCACTAAAAAATATAATGTGTTATTAAATGTGAGAAAGTCATCAACTTTATTTAAAAAAAAAAAAAAAAAAAAAAAAAAAAAAAAAAAAAGGAAGAAGAAGAAGAATAAAATTTTTAATAAATAAGAAAAATATAATCACTTCCATTTTTAGGTTTCCCTTTTTATAGTTTTATCTGTCTTTACATAGATTTAAGTTTTTCAACAAATAGATATAATTGTTTCATTCAATCATAGGTCGTTGAGGGGGTAAAGTGGTCGTTGAGGGGGCAAAGTGGACAGACGCATAAGACCGAAATTTTTTATTATATATTTTTATTTAAGATTAAAAACTTATAATAAAGATAAGGGTTTATTTTTTGTGGCACGTCGAGAAACTTTGATGATATTTAATTCCTCATGATCGGCTTTATATTCAATTAATTCAAATATGAAACGAATACTATATAGTTGTACCAATCGCCTTGCACTACATTATGTATGATTCAATATCGTTGGAAAATTCACAAAGATTGTCTTGTTATATCTTATTCAAAATAATGGTATAATATTACAAAAGAAAATTAAACAATATGAAAACACAATCCAAAGAAATGCTTACAAATCTAATTTTTTTTCCACTATTCAAAACTATAATTAAATTTAACCGAAATCCTGATTGTCATCATGAGAGTTCTTTCCGGACATGTTTATTGCGAACGCCAAAACGTCGTTTAATAAATATATCTTGATGAAATCTTAATAGTTTCTTATACAAGATGAGCTTATGATGGAAATCGTCTTAAATTGCTTATAAAGGTGGAACGAAATTGTCGGTATTTATTATATATGGAATATCGACATGATTTTATATGGAAAAGTGGGATGAAAGAAAAGAATTTTAGAATATCTTGTAGAGTTGATTTTTTATTTTTTTATTTATTTTTTGAAAAAACAATGTTAGAATACTCCTCAACTACTCTTTAAATCCACACTTATATCCTCGACATGACTTCAACTCTCACTCAATGAGGAAAGATAACATCTGATATCGCTGGACTAAAAGTCCTTGATCTTCTAAAATTGATTCCACTAATTTGTGTGCATGAAAAAATCTAGTTATAAGGGAAAGTAAGGATTAAATAATATTGTTTTTATAATATAATAATATAAATAACATTATTCAAAAATATTCCAAATCGTAAACCAACAAATTTAATGATAAAACTTATTCTTGTTTTTAATCGTAAACCAACAAAATTAATACATTTTATTTTATTTTTTTCATTTTTCATAAAACTAATATTTTTTTTAAAAGACGAGATTAATGGTTAGAAGTTATTATCACAAAATCATCACACGTCTGGATTAGAATTTAAGAGCTCTAATCTAAAAGACAAAAGTCTCTACCAAATGTGTTAGTCTCACATATTATATATATATATATATATATATATATATATATATATATATATATATATATATATATATATATATATATATATATATATATATATATATATAAGAAAAATAAAATTCGAACAAGTCTTCATTTTTTTTCTAAAATTTTAAATACTACATAACAAAAATCTGAGAGAAAAATAATCAACAACTAATCATCTATAGCCACCTTTTATATTTTGTATACATATGATATACGAATGAATTTAGTGTAAAAAAACGATAAATATATCAAATAATTATACACATATAAATTAAAAATTATATATTATATTGAAGAGGTAGAGAAAATATAAAGATGTATTTTAAGAAAATTAAATGAAGTACTTTATGTTCGACATAAGCCAAAACTTATATATATATATATATATATATATATATATATATATATATATATATATATATATATATATATATATATATATATATATATATATATATATGGTTAGGTTATTTTGTTTTCACTATTTATTGTGTGCATGTATAATTGATTTTGCACCAATCATTTTAGTTATTTTAAGAAAGTGATTAATGCATATTACATGTTGAAGATATAATGGATATTAATTGCATCTTCAACATTTAATATTCATCAATTATTTTCTTAAAATAACTAAAATGATTGGTCTAGAATCAATCATACATGCACACAATAGATAGTGAAAACATTTGAACATAACTCTCTCTCTCTCTCTCTGTGTGTGTGTGTGTGTGTATATATATATATATATATATATATATATATATATATATATATATATTAAAATTGTCCTACCTTAGCTACAGTAAACCTGTTGGTTTTTTGACATATTTGGTCCAGCTATTTGCTCTATATCACAATTGATCACGTTCTTTTTTAAAATTACAATTTGGTCCTTTCTAGTTAGTGTCAGATGCTAGCCAAACCAGCTCTTTTTTGGTTGGCTGGTTTGGAGCCGATGGGTCGGCGGTCAATGCAACCGCTTTTTTTTTTCTAGATTGAGAACCTCCTGTGCACGTGGTGTCTGGATATCTGTTGTGTACATGTTTGTCATTCCATTTTTTCTCTTCTCTACTCACATTTTCATTTATAATCCACCGCTCCATCATCGACCAACTATCACTTTCTGTTTTTTTTCTCCAACAACTGTTCTTTACTCCACTCCTTTCCTTCAATCATTCAACTCCACCGTCATCGGATATGAGTTCTAGAAATAGAGCGGATCGATTCCACCTTCCGCCTCTTTCCCCATCGCATTATTCCCGACTCCCTAAATCGCACCCTCCATTATCTCTAAAACCCTCAATCTACACAAATAGAAGTTACATTTCGCTTCCATATATCCATCATTTCTTTAATTTTTTAGATCACTGCTCAGCTAATCTGATAAACATTCGAAGGTAGAGATTGGGGGAGATCGAATCATTCCACTGATTCCCCCCTCTGCTTGCTTTCATTCAACAAAAAAACGAAGACGAAGAACAATAGTGATAACCCACCAATTTCTACAGCCTGCTGCTGGTACTCCGATGTCGTCCAACATGGCGACGTCAACACTGAAGAGCGCTTTTTTCGGGTCTTCGGCTTGCTTAGATTATCGGCTTCGTCTATCTGTTTTGTTATTATATTTTAATACTTAACACTGGAAATTAATATCTTCATAAAATAAATAATTTCCAATTAATTACAAGAGTTATAATAATTATCATGAATCAAATTCTTATAAATAATATATTTCCATCAATTTGTTGTTAGTGTGAACCTCTAAGATAATAGATTATTTGCGAATATCATTTTAAAATGATTCTTGAGCATATAGGTCTTTCAATGTATATTTCTTCATCTATTTTTCCCTGCAAAAAGGTATTATTATCACACATATGGTGTACTTCTCTTTTTTTTCTTTGGTACTACATCAAGAGCACATTGTACAGTTTCAAGTTTTATAACCACTTCAAAGGTCTCATGAAAATCAATTATGTCGGCCTATGTGAGTTCTTTAGAAACTAATCGAGCTTTATATCGCTCGATTTCCAGGTGGTAAATTTCCTAATATCCATGTTTCATTTTCTTTAAGCGCACATATCTCTTTACTCATGGTGTTTCTTAAATTTCGATCCATGGCTGACTGCGAAAAGTTTTTTGGTTCATTGTGAGAAGTAATGATGCAAGAAAAGCTTTATGAGAGTTAGAAGATTTCTTTTATAACATGAAATTGGAAAGAGGATGTTGTGCGGAAGGTTTTCCATCCATTTTGAACGTGTTAGAGAAGGTGGAACATCAATGTGAAATTTTTTTAGATGTTTTGGTGTAGCTCTAGGTCGAGAGTTGAATCTTGTTGTCTATTGTGGTGCCTCGTGTCGTGGTTGTGGTTGTTCATGATCAGAATTATAGTTGGAGTTGGTTTCGTCAACCATCCCTTGTGGTTCATTAATTTGTTCTTCATTATTGGCATTGTTGTAAACATTTGTCTCATTGGGGCTCTGACTTGGATCAGTCTTTTTTGTGATTTCTTGTTGAAGCTTTTGTAGGGATTTTGCAAAATATATGTTTTCTATATTTTGTTCATCTCATCATTTTTTCCAAAAAGAAAAACATCTTCAACCAAGGTCATGTTTCTATGTATGTAGTTCTTTTCACTTTTAACATTATAAAGTTTGTACACATTTTGTCCATTGGTTAATCCAAGAACACATAAGGTTTCCCTCTTTCGACAATCATATCATTTTTTACCAAAAATAAAAAGCATACATAAGTCAACAAAAACCTTTAGATGCTTATATGACATAATCTTTCCAAGAAATACTGTTGATTTTTATTCAAAAACACTCTAATAAACTACGAGTTTAGCATGGGAAGGATTCTAAAATAAATAAAGTTGAAACCATTTTAACCCACCAAGGATTATTTTGAAATGCATGGATAGATCAAACCAACCATAGAAAAAAAATAACTACAAACTTTGAAGACTTTGATTCCTTTCGGGAGATTGGAAGTTGATGAAGATGGAAAAGACTCCAAAGTAGGAGATCTCTATAATGTATCCACCAAGAAAGGATGTAACATCCAAAATTTCAAAACAATTAAAACTTTTCAAAAACCACTCATTTTAATAACGTTGTTACAAAAGGTTTTCAATACATTATTTAACAGAGTATTTTTCCCAGGTTTATATCATGAAACATCAACGCGAGGAACGGTACGATCACGCCTTTGCCTTGCCACAGACTCCTGAGAACCTGAAAACACAAAACCACAACTGTAAGCCCGAAAGCTTAGTGAGATACCCCCAAAATACCAACCACATATACCCCCTTCCAGGCCACGACCTTCCGGTCCATGTGTCTCAGGGGACTTCCGTCCCTGCTGGGTAAACCTTCCGGTCCTACCCACGCCGACCTTCCGGTCCACAACACAACATATTGCCTTCCGGCCCATAACATATTGCCTTCCGGCCCATAACATAAAACGCATACATAACATAACAAATCATAGAACGACCCTGCATACCGTGTCACACCTCAGATCTAGCAATCATACGCATAACACATAATCATATAACAGTTCACTGTTAGCAATGATCAACAGTTCACATAGCATAGCATTACTCTAATCAAGATACCGGACTAACCAGTCACTAGCATAACATAATCATAGGAATCAGTCAACATACTAATTTCACACATACGCCTTTCCAGGCCATGACCTTCCGGTCCACATAGTAATGCCTTCCGGCCCATAACATGTATTTCCTTCCGGCCCATAACATATAACGCCTTCCGGCCATATCATAACAACTAACAACTACCCGGATTTCCATCCGATAAGAGGGTTGGCCTTGGTGCCATAAACCCTAGCGATATAGTGAGGATAACTCACCTCGAAACTGCCGACTGAACAGATAGCTCAAGCTGCTCCGATCACTGATACGATCTCCACCTCTGGACAGCCACCAATGCACTGAACTCAAACAATAAACAGCAATTACCAAAATACCCCTGGAACCACTGGTCAATCCTTGGTCAAAGGCAAGGTCAAAGTCAACCCCTGACTGACCCTACTCGTCGAGTCAACCCTATGACTCGCCGAGTCCCCATACTCAGAACTTCACTCAATCCGCGATCTAACTCGCCGAGTCACCCCGAGACTCGCCGAGTCAAACAACTCTGAGTCCACTCGCCCTCAACTCACCGAGTCATCCCTTGACTCACCGATTCTCGACTCAACCAGAGAATATCGGGACTCTTCGACAAGACTCACCGAGTCTAAGAACAGACTCGTCGAGTCTATGGTTATCTTCAACCTACTCGCCGAGTTGTTCATACAACTCGCCGAGTTTCAAGCCATCTTCATCCGGCTCGCCGAGTTGTTCTTCCAACTCGTCGAGTACCACCGATCTGAACCCTTTCAGAAGCATTCCAGACCCTCCAATTGATCCAAAACATAGATTTAGTCTCCTACAATTCGTCCATCACGTAAAGTGGCAATCTTTACGGGAATCCATAGAGATCTAGGCCATATTCACTCATAACTAGGGTTTGGGACTTGCAAGCTTCACTAACCATTCCAATTACATCCATAGGCAAGATCCACAACCCCAAAATGAAGAAATAACATACAATCAGACCAAGAACGAGATATTACCTCCAATGGACGCCTCCAACTGCCATGAAATTGATTCCAAGCAAAGCCCCTTGCCCCAAGCCTTCAATTCCCACAAAATTCCTTCAATGATTGCTTCTCCAAGCTTCAATCCACTCAACAATGGAGCACCTCTGCGATTTAGGGTTTCTAGAACTCAAGAGGGAAGTAAAGAGGTTGGGGAAGGAACATGATGTTCCTCATATACGGCTCAATCCCGAGAGTTAGGGTTTTCTCCACCCAGCGCCTACTCGCCGAGTCTATCTCATCGACTCGCCGAGTCGGCTACTTAACACGCGGTCAAGCCGCGACTCTACTCGCCGAGTCCAGCCATGGACTCGCCGAGTCACTCTTTCCCAATTAACACTTTTGGCCCTTCAACTCTACCCTCGCTATTTCGGGATGTTACAAAGGATAAACTTCCAAATGCTAGTATTCTTTTGTACTAAGCACTTCTTAAGATTTAAAGAGTTATAGCCAATAAGTCTTAAGAGAAGCAACTAATATCTGCCTTAACTCTACACTATACCTTGTAAGAGAGGAGAAGGGAGACAGCTTGTGAGCCCTTGATTTTGAGAGAGAAAAGAGAAGAAGTAATGGAAAAAATAACTAGTTTTTCTCCTTTACACTTATTTATATACTAATACATCTCGGCCAAAGGACCACACTTTCTTAAAATTCAAATCATGGCATGTTATCACATATATGGGTGAAAAAGGAAAGACAACAAGCCATCTCTAACCTCTCATGTAGGTTCACGACATTACAAAGGGAGGTAGGGCCAAGTTTTGTCTTTCACTAAAGCTTCCAACTAACTATTTACATGTGTCAACTAGATGATTACTCAAAGTGTCCAAATAAATATAAATGATATATATATATATATATATATATATATATATATATATATATATATATATATATATATATATATATATATTGTAAGGTCGAGCCTTTGAATCTGATGATGCAAAACAGTCACGTTGACTTAACTATAGTTTATACATAGTTAGTTAGCAGATCTAATATCTTAGTGATATAAGATAAACTCTATTATTATAGTAGATTAGGTGATATCCCTAGTTTGTAGGGATTCACATCGTATTATTGAACCCTAGCGCTTTGTGCTTGTTCTCTTAGTGAGAAGATACTCTTAGTGAATACCATTGTGTTAATTCTTCTGTGTTCTTCATTTCTTGCCATATTAATGCAACTTGTTTTTGCTCTCTTCTATTATTATTTCCTAGAAAAACTAATTCTCAATTAGTTGTTAAAATATTATTTTTCATAAAATAATAATTTTCAAATTAAATACAAGTGTTGATAATATTTATTAATAATCAAATTACTCTAATAAATAACCAATAAACAGTAACTTGCTATAAGGTGTGACCTTATATGATCATATGACATTAGCAAATGTCATTCTATAATGACTCTTGGGCGTGTAGATCTTTCAACTACTTCATGTGGTGCTTTGTTTTTAAACACTATTGTTGGTAACTTGTTGATGATGTAAGTGGATGTTAATACACAATCTCCCCAAATATCTATAGGTAATGATGCTTGAGACCTTAATTCTCATGCCATCTCAAGTATATGTCGCTGTTTGTGCTCCACAACACCATTATATTCAGTTCTATACAGACACGAGTTTTACAACAAAATTTCATGATATTTGTAAAGTTCAAGCATTTGTCTAGACTTGAATTCAGAACCATTATCGATCTGTTTCCACTTTAGTCTTATCGAATTGCGTTCTTTCCATGTTGTAAAACAAAGTTAAAAAAATATGATGCTTACGATTTATTGTCATCAAATAACCCCATGTTTCCCAACTATAATCACCTACGATGTATAAAAATAATGATCCTGACTTAGTGTGGCATGATGGAACAACGAATAAGCTCAAAACATTCATATGTTTTTGAAAAGATAATATGAAAAGGCAATCTACTAAGAACTGCAAATGGTTGCGTATATCTATATCTAGTTGTTGGAAATAATGTTAAACATCATAATTGATGCTAATATTATTAATAATAACTTGGTCCATTTGGGTTGCACTTAAAACCTAATTAAGCAATTAAATAACAAAAGGAAATCGTGAGAAATAAGTTTATTAATTTTTCATCTTATTAGAAATTAATTAGAATCTAATTTGGATTTAATTATATATAATTAATTCTAACGATTGAATGTTAATTAAATAAAATTTTATTAATTGGAACAGTCCATAGGGTGATTTTAGCAAAATGACAGTTAAAACCTAATTAAGCAATTAAATAACAAAATGAAATCGTGAGAAATTAGTTTATTAATTTTTCATCTTATGAGAAATTAATTAGAATCTAATTTTGATTTAATTAGAATTAACTAATTCTAAGGAATGGATGTTAATTAATTAAAGCTTTTATTAGTTGGAACAATCCATAGGGTGATTTCAGCAAAATGACAGTTATTTTGGCATTAAGAAAATTAATATCTTTAAATAAGGAGCTTTGGATCAAATGCTAGAGGCTCAATCCCTTAGCTCAAAAATTTTGCCCCCTTACCGCTCTATGAAGTCAATGTAAAACAATCATCTTAAGGTTTTTTTGTTGGCGATTTTCCTCCTCTCTCCAAAGGGTTATCATGTTGCTTGGTGAGTGACATTAGGTGTGATTCAACTAAATGGAGTATGTAATATATATATATATATATATATATATATATATATATATATATATATATATATATATATATATATATATATCAGAATCATATCTATATGTATAACATAAAAGTTAATAATTGTTAGTCTTACCCGACCAGGCTCACCCACTCTAAAACTAACAAGAAAAGCTTAAGGAAGTATGTTCGATTCCAAATGAGGTCAGTTTTTAAAATCTCAATGCTTACCACCGTCACCATCATTTGCATTTTGATTGGATTTACCGAAAGAGTTTGATAGGACGATGTTTCAAGTTAAAATTATTAAATTAAAGTATTAAAACATAATTTTGTTTTAAAATAGTAATAAAACGTGAATCATATGCTACCCATGAAAAATCCACATATTCTTTTATATGAATAACTTTGAAATGTCCATGAAGGAGTTGCATGGCATGTTGAGGGACTTTTGGAACTTACATGGTCAATCATAAAAACTCCAACTTTAAATGCTCATATAATCATTATCATGATTGGAAATATCAAGAAGAAAAGAGCCAACTAACCATGGGTAAAAGGCAGTTAGAATTTATATACCTAATTATGGCCTTAAATGTGAAGGATGAAAGGAAGGATTATTATGAGACATATTCTGATTAGCTATTTGGTTCCATAACATGAAAAGGACAAGAAAAGCATACATGCCCAACATATCTAAAAATATACATGCCAAAACAGTCAAATACATGAATGCATAATACCATTGGATATTACTTCTAACCCTTAAGCATTTAACTAAGGATAAAAGTACTGGCATTTGCAAAAATATATAGTAACTTAAGGGAAGTAAAAGTGTGAAACATAAAGAAGATTATTTGATCATGGATAATGATCCCCTTATACTATCCTTAGGACCAAAAGACAAATGGTTCTTCCAAACGGTTAGTCTACAATCAGATTATGAATTCATAATACCATTGGAATATTACTGCTAACATTTGAGTATTCTACTAAGGATAAAGTAATAACATTTGCATGAAAATGTAGTGAATTAAAGGAAGTAAGAAGACTGAAACATGGAGAATAGAACTTGATCATGGATATCGAGCCCTTGTTATTACTCATAGGATCAAAAGATAACTCGTCCTCCCTAAATTGTTAAGTCTATGGTCTTATGATTCAAATTGACTATAAAATGTTTCATGAGATTTTTATGACTTATTTAAATATATAAAATTTTACATGTTTTCTATTAAAAATCAAATCATGAAATCTATGAAACATGTATTGCAATAATAGTTTAACCTTGAGTTGACTACATCCAAGAAGGTTTAGATGAAATGTATATGTGGAATCATCTTCTTAGATGTATAAATGAGAAATGCATTACCAAGTATCCAGTTGGATAGGATTTTGGAAATGATTTGATCATAAGTCTTACGAAAAATGCAAGTCTTGTTTATCAAGATATATGACGAATACATCACTTGGTGATATGAATATCTACTTGAATTAGTTTACACTAATGATCCATATAGATTAACAACAATACATGGTAAGACTGACTTCGATACCTTCAAAAGGTATGAACATGTTTATCTGAATAAACATAAGTCTAGGACCTTTTACGTGTTCAGATCTCTCATAAAACTAAGTTAATTGGGCAATACGATGAGATACTCAGATAATAGGGATATTGAGCATCTTAGTCACAACTTTAATGATCATCTAAGAAATTGTGAAACAATTTCATGAAATATATCTACCTACACACTACCACAAACAATATAGGATGATAGAGAAAAGAATCATTGTTTTCTTTGGTACTTAATGATTTGTACTATGTGTAACAACTCAAATTTTTCAAACAAATTTTTCCATTTTAAAACATAATTGTTTTCATTAAAAGCAAGACATAAATAGTTATTTATTCAGTCAATACAATTATTCAAAATCCCAAGATCCTAAAACCATCTTCAGTGTGTATCGATCATGCCGGCGCCTTCCCACGGTCATCGCTAGTACCTGAAATACATGCACAACAACTGTAAGCATAAATGCTTAGTGAGTTCCCCAATATACACTTACACACATACGCCCTTCCAGGCCCTGACCTTCCGGTCCTCATAACATAATCGCCTTCCGGCCCGTAACATATTGCCTTCCGGCCCACATATCATACATAGCATAGATAACATATAACATACCACATATAGCATACATATCACATATCATAACCGACCTTCCGGTCACACAGTCAAACCCTTCCGGGTGCAGTATAGTGAGAAGACTCACCTCGTAAATGCTGAAAACTAGCAACTCCTGAAATCACTCGTGCACAAACCAACGAGCTACAACCCTCCTATAACATTACATAACTCATAAGCACTCATATCATCTAAGTGTGACTATCCCTAAGAAGTCAGACTTAGGTCCACTTTGGTCAACGGTCAAAGGTCAACTCGACTGGACTCGGCGAGTACCATGGCGACTCGGCGAGTCTAGTCGTCCTCACAATTTCCTGAATATTCCCTTTCTACTCGTCGAGTATCCCTCTTGACTCGACGAGGTCCTCGTGGAAGAATCGCGGGGCCACCCCGACTCCACTCGCCGAGTCTGAAGAACAACTCGGCGAGTCCCAGTAAATCTTCAAGCTACTCGCCGAGTCTGAAGAACAACTCGGCGAGTCCATGCCATGCAGACGAGTAACTGCTTCCTGAGATAAGTCTCGTCCCGAAGTACACATGCATGGGACCTTCTGGACCTCTAAAGGTCCTAATACAAGATTATAGTCGTGGGATAACAAGGCATTACTTCATCAATTCACTAAATGGGTTCTATAAACCCTAATTTCATAAATACATCATTATAGCAGAGCATACACGAATTCTTACCTGGTTGATGTATTCTCTTTATTCCCAAACCTCAGAATGTGACCCCCTTGCTGCTCTTTTAGCCAATCCTTCCTCTTCCTTGAACACCCACTCTTCTATAACCCACAATGGCCTAAGATCCTTGCTCCTGCTGCACTAATCGATTTAGGGTTCTTCTCAGAAGGCTAAAACGAACAATGACGGCCAATGGACCCCTTTTATACGTCCCAAACCTGAACGGTTAGGGTTTCCGCTAAACAGCGTCGACTCGCCGAGTCCATATCTGGACTCGTCGAGTCCAGTCGCGGACCCGCGACCAAGTCTGCGATCCTACTCGGCGAGTCTTGGCCCCAACTCGCCGAGTCCCCTCATAAATCATCCAAAAACATAATTTAAACAATACCTGAGATTTCGGGCTGTTACAACTCTCCCCCACTTGGATTAGACTTCGCCCTCGAAGTCTCGCTCCGCAAATAGTTCCAGATGCTGCCCCCGCATCTCGCGTTCCGGTTCCCAAGTCATTTCCGATCCCTTACGGTGTTGCCATTGAACCAACACCAAGGGTACCTCCTTGTTCCTCAGAACCTTGATCTTCCGATCTCTGATCGCCACTGGTCTCTCCGCGTAATTCAGGCTCGCATCCACCTGAATATCCTCCAATGGAACCACTGCCGACTCATCGGCTATGCACTTTCTCAACTGCGACACATGAAAAGTGTCATGGATCTGACCTAACTCCGCTGGTAACTCCAACCGATAGGCTACCCGACCTATCCTTGCAATCACACGAAATGGCCCAATATACCGGGGCCCCAACTTGCCTCTCTTCCTGAACCGAATCACTCCTTTCCAAGGAGAGACCTTCAGGAGAACGAAGTCGCCGACCTGAAATTCAAGCTCGGATCGGCGCCTGTCCGCATAACTCTTCTGTCGGCTTTGGGCAGTCAATAATCTTTGTCTCACTTGTTGAATCTGTTCTGTCGTCTGGAGTATGATCTCCGTGCTGCCCATCACTCTCTGTCCCACCTCTCCCCAGCAAATGGGAGTCCGACACCTCCTACCATACAACAGCTCAAAAGGCGGCATACCAATGCTTGAATGGTGGCTGTTGTTGTAGGAGAACTCCGCCAACGGTAAATACGCATCCCAACTACCCCCGAAGTCTAACACACACGCTCGGAGCATGTCCTCCAGCGTCTGAATCGTCCGCTCGCTCTGACCGTCTGTCTGGGGATGGTATGCGGTACTAAAATGCAATTTAGTACCCAGCTCCTCATGGAATTTCTTCCAGAACCTGGAAGTGAAGCGCACATCGCGGTCTGACACAATCGAGATCGGCACCCCGTGCCTAGACACCACCTCTTTCACGTATATCTCCGCCAACTTTTCCGCTGAAGAACTCTCACTGATGGCAAGGAAGTGAGCACTCTTCGTCAATCTATCCACAATCACCCAAATTGCGTCAACTCCCCTAGCAGTCCTTGGCAATTTGGTGATAAAATCCATAGTGATCTGTTCCCACTTCCACTCGGGGATCTCCAATGGCTGCAACTTGCCATGCGGTCTCTGGTGTTCGGCCTTAACCCTACGGCAGGTCAAGCACCTCTCAACGAACCCTGCTACGTCCCTCTTCATACAGGGCCACCAATATTCCTTCCTTAAATCCAAATACATCTTTGTAGCACCGGGATGGATCGAGAATTTAGATCTATGAGCCTCTTCCATCAACGTAATACGCGTACCGCCCACGAACGGCACCCAAATCCGACCCTGAAACGTCATAAGGCCTCGACTATCCTTGACAAACTCTGAGATTAACCCCACAACCCGCTCTTTCTTCCGCATTTCTGGTCGCACAGCCTCTGCCTGGGCTCCACGAATAGCGTCCAATACTGGAGTCATCACAGTCAGTCTCAAGCATACATCTCGCAATGGAGTGCTCTCCGCCCTGCGGCTCAATGCATCGGCTACCACATTAGCCTTGCCTGGGTGGTACAGGATCTCACAATCATAATCCTTGACCACATCCAACCATCTCCTCTGACGCATATTTAGGTTGGGTTGATCCATCAAATACTTCAAACTCTTATGGTCCGTATATATCGTACATCGAACCCCATACAAGTAGTGACGCCAAATTTTGAGAGCGAACACTACTGCCTCCAACTCTAAATCATGCGTGGGATATCTCGCCTCATGAGGCTTCAGCTGCCTCGATGCATAAGCTATCACATGACCCCTCTGCATCAACACTGCACCCAATCCCGAAATCGATGCATCGCAATATACCACGAAATCTTCCATCCCTTCTGGGAGAGCTAAAACCGGGGCTTCGCACAATCTCTGGCGAAGTGTCTCAAAGGAGGTCTGCTGCTCGGGCCCCCATGAGAATGCAACACCCTTCCGGGTCAATCTGGTGAGTGGCACTGCGATCTTGGAGAAATCCTTGATAAATCTCCGATAATACCCTGCCAACCCAAGGAAACTCCTGATCTCAGAGGGTGACTTCGGCACCTCCCAACTCATCACCGCCTCAACCTTGGCCGGATCGACTAATATCCCCTTCTGATTAACCACATGTCCTAGGAACTGGACCTCCCGCAACCAGAAGTCACATTTGGAGAACTTTGCATAAAGCTTTTCCGACCTCAATACCTCAAGGACCTCCCTCAAATGCTCCTCATGCTGCTCTCTAGACCTCGAATACACCAGAATGTCGTCGATAAATACAATCACTGACCGATCCAACATCGGCCTGCATACCCTGTTCATGAGATCCATGAACACAGCCGGGGCATTGGTGAGTCCAAAAGGCATCACCACAAACTCATAATGCCCATATCGCGTCCTAAACGCTGTCTTCTGGACGTCCTCTTCCCGTACCCTCACCTGATGGTATCCTGATCTCAGATCGATCTTGGAAAACCAAGATGCTCCCTGCAACTGATCGAATAAATCATCGATCCTCGGCAACGGGTAACGGTTCTTGACCGTTAGCTTGTTCAACTCCCGGTAATCAATGCACATCCGGTGTGAACCATCCTTCTTCTTGACGAACAGAATAGGTGCTCCCCATGGCGAGCTGCTCGGCCGAATGAATCCCTTTCCCAGCAACTCCTGGAGTTGCGAGGACAACTCTTGCATCTCTGGAGGTGCAAGACGATAGGGCACTTTAGCAATAGGCGCAGCCCCCGGAACCAGATCGATACCAAACTCTACTTGCCTCACAGGAGGTACTCCTGGCAGTTCCTCGGGAAAAACATCTGAAAACTCACGCACCACAGGGACCTCCTTAATTGACTTCGGTCTCTCGGAAACCTCCCGCGTATCCATCACATACGCCACAAAACCCTTACAGCCCTGCTGTAGACACTGCCTCGCCCTAGCGGCCGAACAAAAAGCGGATCCTGAACGAGTACCCTCACCGTACACCGAAAGAACTCCCCCACTATGGTCTCGTATGGCCACCAACTGACGCTCGCAGTCGATGACAGCGCCGAATCGGCTCAACCAATCCATGCCCACGATAACACAGACATCCCCCATCGCAATAGGAATCAGGTCAATCGGGAATTCAACCCCGAAAATCTCTAGTACACATCCCCGAAGAACCTCCGTAGCACGAATCACTTTCTCGTCAGCTATAGAAACTCTCAAAGGTCGACTCAACGACTCACGACTAACGCCAATCTGCTGACTAAAGGCTAAGGACACAAAGGACCTACTCGCACCCGAGTCAAATAACACTAAAGATGGCACAGAGTTCACAAGGAAAGTACCTACGCGCATAATAACATAAGCATAACATATTGACATTAAAAATAATTACACGAAATACAACATACCTGCCACAACATCGGGCGCAGCGCGGACCTCCTCCGCAGTCAGCTGAAAGGCTCTCCCACGAGCCCTCGGGGCCTCGACCTTCACCGGTCGAATCTCAGTAGTCCTGGCAACAGGTGCAGATCCCTGACGAAGCTGCGGACACTCGGCCTTTCGATGGCCGGTCTGGTTGCAATGGAAGCAAACCATAAACCCCTTGGGGCACTCCCTAGCAATGTGCCCCTCCTTGCCGCACTTGTAGCAGGCACCGGCTCGACACGCCCCATCGTGACCCTTGCCGCACTCTACGCAAGTGCGGTTCTTCGAACCTCCCGTCCTCGAATCGGCGGACTTGATCCGCTTGGCTGCCGGCTGAGACTGAGCCGGCCGCCGGTCTGCC
Organism: Lactuca sativa; assembly: GCF_002870075.4. Classification (NCBI taxonomy): domain Eukaryota; kingdom Viridiplantae; phylum Streptophyta; class Magnoliopsida; order Asterales; family Asteraceae; genus Lactuca; species Lactuca sativa. Next base: position 156,870,677 of record NC_056625.2, on the reverse strand, counting down.
TGCTGAGACTCGGCCTCCTCCCTGGCCTGAGTCTCTAACTCGATCTCACGCTTCCTGGCATTCGCCTGAAGCTCAGTAAAGGTATGATAAGTGGAGTTTGACACAAACTCCCGGATCTCCCTCCTCAGAACACCCAAGTACCGGCTCATCCGAGCCTGCTCTGTGGCCACCAGCTCGGGGCAAAACATCGCCCTCTCATGGAACTTCCGAGTGATCGCCGCCACCGAATCAGTACCCTGCTTGAGGGTTAAGAACTCCTGAACCAATCGTTCCCGCTCCACCGGGGGAACGTACTCCTCCCTGAACATGGTAGTGAACCCCTCCCATGTCACTGCCTCAGTCTCTGCCAAAGTGAAGTTCACCGTCACGAACTTCCACCAGTCCTTTGCTCCCAGACGGAGCTGGTTCAAAGCGAACCGTACCCTCAGGTGCTCCGGGCATGAACAAGTGTAGAAGCACCCCTCTATATCTGCGATCCACCTCATCGCAGCAATCGGATCCTGCGTCCCATCGAACTCTGGTGGCTTCGTGTTGCTGAACTCTCGGAACAGCAACGAATCACCCCCCTGTGGCCTAGCAGCGGCCACAGCTACGGTAGCTGCAGCGGTTGCAGCCTCAGTCAATGCGGCGTACCGTTCGTCGAACGTCTCCATCAGGGTGGTCTTGATAGACCCGAACATCTCCGGAATCTCAGCCCGGATTGCCGCCGCCACCTCCTCGTGGATCATCTGACGAATATCCTCGTCACTCACACCGCTCGTGCTTGCCCCGTGCCGCGGTCTAACCATGATATCTCTGAAATACAACATAAAACTATCAGAGATTCCACCGAGTATAATCGTACTCGACACGCAACCCTACTCAGTCCCAGATATCCAGGGATTCTTACTTGGGCCTCCCACTGACCCGGTGTCCTCGGTAGTACGGGCCCAATACTACCGACCACACCGCATCAATGTTCATCCCAAGCCCTCCTCCCCAAACTCCAGAGAGTGAGTACTCTACTTCTGATACGCTCTATCTACCCGCATACTAGCAAAGCATCTCATATAGGCAACTTCCCAAGACTAAGGCATCACAAATCAGGCCACTCTAGTCCTATCATGAATACCTAGTCTTCTAGCATGCATAACAATTCATATCATATAATATTGTAAGGTATTTTGGGGATCTTTACCGTTCGGGCGCTGACTGATCGTACACACTGCTTCTTTCTTGCTTACCACAAAACCATTTACAAAAGTTTATGCCTTTATTTGAAAAGTTTCCTCAAATCCTCGGTTTGAGTTCAGTTACCCCCGAAGGTGCACCCGAATCCCTCAAACCAAGGCTCTGATACCAATTGTAACAACTCAAATTTTTCAAACAAATTTTTCCATTTTAAAACATAATTGTTTTCATTAAAAGCAAGACATAAATAGTTATTTATTCAGTCAATACAATTATTCAAAATCCCAAGATCCTAAAACCATCTTCAGTGTGTATCGATCATGCCGGCGCCTTCCCACGGTCATCGCTAGTACCTGAAATACATGCACAACAACTGTAAGCATAAATGCTTAGTGAGTTCCCCAATATACACTTACGCACATACGCCCTTCCAGGCCCTGACCTTCCGGTCCTCATAACATAATCGCCTTCCGGCCCGTAACATATTGCCTTCCGGCCCACATATCATACATAGCATAGATAACATATAACATACCACATATAGCATACATATCACATATCATAACCGACCTTCCGGTCACACAGTCAAACCCTTCCGGGTGCAGTATAGTGAGAAGACTCACCTCGTAAATGCTGAAAACTAGCAACTCCTGAAATCACTCGTGCACAAACCAACGAGCTACAACCCTCCTATAACATTACATAACTCATAAGCACTCATATCATTTAAGTGTGACTATCCCTAAGAAGTCAGACTTAGGTCCACTTTGGTCAACGGTCAACGGTCAACTCGACTGGACTCGGCGAGTACCATGGCGACTCGGCGAGTCTAGTCGTCCTCACAATTTCCTGAATATTCCCTTTCTACTCGTCGAGTATCCCTCTTGACTCGACGAGGTCCTCGTGGAAGAATCGCGGGGCCACCCCGACTCCACTCGCCGAGTCTGAAGAACAACTCGGCGAGTCCCAGTAAATCTTCAAGCTACTCGCCGAGTCTGAAGAACAACTCGGCGAGTCCATGCCATGCAGACGAGTAACTGCTTCCTGAGATAAGTCTCGTCCCGAAGTACACATGCATGGGACCTTCTGGACCTCTAAAGGTCCTAATACAAGATTATAGTCGTGGGATAACAAGGCATTACTTCATCAATTCACTAAATGGGTTCTATAAACCCTAATTTCATAAATACATCATTATAGCAGAGCATACACGAATTCTTACCTGGTTGATGTATTCTCTTTATTCCCAAACCTCAGAATGTGACCCCCTTGCTGCTCTTTTAGCCAATCCTTCCTCTTCCTTGAACACCCACTCTTCTATAACCCACAATGGCCTAAGATCCTTGCTCCTGCTGCACTAATCGATTTAGGGTTCTTCTCAGAAGGCTAAAACGAACAATGACGGCCAATGGACCCCTTTTATACGTCCCAAACCTGAACGGTTAGGGTTTCCGCTAAACAGCGTCGACTCGCCGAGTCCATATCTGGACTCGTCGAGTCCAGTCGCGGACCCGCGACCAAGTCTGCGATCCTACTCGGCGAGTCTTGGCCCCAACTCGCCGAGTCCCCTCATAAATCATCCAAAAACATAATTTAAACAATACCTGAGATTTCGGGCTGTTACACTATGCTTACAAACATTTCAAGGAGTGTATCATGCATAGTGTTACAAGAGTCCTTGGTCTTGTACCAACTCATAGGGTTTATGAAACACTCTCTGAGATGTGGAGTGGGATTCATTTCTCACTAACACATATTGAAGTCTATGATTATGCAACTTATGCTCAACGTGAAGTGCTCGAAAATTGTAACGCCCGCAAATCCGGGCTAGTCAATTTAGAGACGATGACCATCAAAAATGATTTTTTGATGGAATATTATTTAGAAGGATTAATCTTAACCAAGTTGTAGTATATGTTACAAGGGTTCCGTACATATAAAGAACGCGAAAATCTGAGTTATAACAAAGAAGTTATGGCTCGTTGAAGTTTTACGGCAAAACCGGTACGGCACCGGGAGACGTAAATAGTGAATTTATGGTAGATGACTTTTTAGCCTTAGTAATCTAAACAAAATTCATAGAACATGATAATCTGAGAGTGTCCATAAAAAGAACGCCCAAATCTGACTTCGTATGAGGAAGTTATGATTTTTGTAAGATTTAGCATAGCAGTGCACGGCCCGAAACTCGAATTTTAGTTCGAGCGGTTTTTGGCCTACGCGACCTAAATGAAAGTTTAAGATCTCATTAATAGGAACTCAGCGGTAAAATGACAGACGAAAACGGAGTCCGTATGTAGAAGTTATGAATTTTACGCGAATACGTAACAGTATAATCTCCTCGTACTGTTAAATTTAAGATCGGTCGAGAATTAGCTTACGGAGTCAAAATAAAAGTTGTAGATCTTAGTTTTACCTACACGTGGATATAAAGAAAGTCAAAAACAGAGGTCGTATGTGAAAGTTACGGATTTTAAAAGTCGGAAGTGTGTTGTGCGAAAATGGGTGATGTGGCATAATCTTGGCCATTGATTTCTCCCCAAATCTTGCCACTAGATGGTGACATGTGGCACCAAGTTCAGCCATTTTTCACCCTATAAATTGAACCTCTCCCACCCTCATTTTCTTCACACATTTCCCATTCTTTCTTCTCTTTACTCTTTCTCTAAAACCTCTCTCTAGCCCCGAAACCCCCCGAAAAGCCTAGGGAACCTCCCTAGCACGAGGCAGAAGCCCCGGAGCACTCGATGACTCGGAGAAGAAGAGCTTTTCGGCTCGGGAAAGCTGCTCCAAGCAAAGCCCAATTTTCTATAAAACCCGCTGTAAGTGAGCTACGTCTACGCTATTTTTAATATAGCTTTTATTTAATTAGAGTAACGTTATTAGGAACTTATAATAAGTACTTGGGCTATTATTATGGGTTATATAAGTATTGTTTAACGCTTATATAATAGTAACAATAGCTACACTATTAATTAGTCTCGGCGAATAATATACTAAACTCTAGTGGTAATAATACTAGGTTTCGTCGAAGGAAATTATTTTAAAGTAAACAAAGTGTTGTCCAAGTACCGAGTCGCCATCTTATCAAGTAAGTGCATAGTTACTTTCATCTTACACATAGATATGAAGTATTTTATATAAATTACGTGTCATGTGTGCATATTATCTGGATAGTTGCTGTCTATGTTGGATGAATGATTTTATACATGCTTTAAATTATTTAAACTATATATTTATTTTATATCTAAAAATATGTTGGGATAAAACATGGGTAGATGAAATAGTTGATGTGTGATGAAATAAAATGATGAGATATAGGTGATGATAATTAGGTGAGGATAGATAGGTGATGATGAATCGGTGATGTAGGATGAAAGATACTATAACCTTGTCCGACAATTTGGAGATGTAGTCATCTACTAGAGTATAGATGGCGACCACGGACTATTATAGACAACCCCGTGGAAACACAAGCAGGCTCATAGCCTGTAGGTGATGAATTACGAGTTCAGGCGATGTTGTAACTACGTATTCATGCGATGATACTCTGACCCCTTACTATGAATTACGAGTTCAGATGATGTTGTAACTGCATATTCATGCGATGATACCCTAACCCTTGTTGGGCACGTATTGAGGGAGTAATCCCTGAGTCAATACTGCCTATGCCATGTAGGTGATGATCCTTAGGGAGAGTCCTTAGAAACAAACATATAAGGAAATGAGATGTAAGGAGATGCGAGGTAAATATGATGTACGAGACGACCCTTAGGATATATCCTTAAGGAAGGTACTTATGAATAAAGAAGATAATGGGGATGAGTAATTGGCTTAATTGTTTGATGATTAAACATAATAATTCTATTATTATGGCTTGAAACCCCTATGTACTAACCAAGTTTCCCAAGCCGACCCACTCAGTTTACTTGTATCACAGGTGACGATGTGAAGCTACATTACACTGAGAGATTAAGGATATATAGATCACTAGTGTAAATGAATGTAAGTTCTATTTATGCTTATGTTTCTGTATTAAAGATGACATCCCAAATGTTTTAAAAGGAATAAAAATACATTTCTTCGGAACTGCTCTGATAACGTATTTATCATGTTTTACTGGGACCAAATTTCGCAACCTTTTGATTAAAAGAGATACTCTGATTTTTATAAAGCATAAATAAAATCGGTCTTTTCTAGCCGTGAAAACGAGGATGTCAAAGTTGGTATCAGAGCATTAGTTTAAGCGATCTAGGAATTTGTAGGATTTCTAGACTTAAACTTAGAATGCTAAGCAATGATTGTGAAGAGTGTGTCTAATAGATTTAGGTAATACACTTGAATAGACACAAGCACTAGCTTATTTTAGGAACGATGCCTAAAATGTTTTATGTGCTAAATGTTTTATGTTATAGCTATAAAGATGTCTTATATGTTATTATTTGTTCGGATCTATGGTCTGTTGTCGAACGGATCTGGAAATTTTATGAGTTCATATTTCTAAACGTTTGATTACGGTATTAGAACCGGCATATAACTTTTCGGTGTGACAAGGAGATCTATACGTCTATCGTAACTAAAATCTTTTCTATCTTAAAATTCTCTCCTCGGTACACCGAATGCCTGCTTGGGTGTACAAAACGTTATGGTGAAGACATATTAGGAAATATCCGAGGAAGATGACAACCTGAGCCTAAGAATGTGATGGGTTATGCATCGGTCATTGCGTCTGCACCCGAACCTATCACAATAGCAGAAGTTCAGGAAGTGATGCGAACCATGATAGACTGAGAAAATAGAGGAAATGAGATGGCTTACAATAATGAATGATACCTATCGGAAGATATCATAAGAGAGGTATCTTGCCTTTAGAATACGTCTGATAAAATAGCAATACATCTAGAGAAGTACGGTACACCTGAATGTAGACATTTGATTGGCGGGATGATAGAACGATTGGTGTAATTCCTAAACTTTTCCTATCATCTGGAATTTCTATCACCAAATGAGTTGAAGCAGAATTGATGATTGAAGATACGCATGGAATAAGTCCTAGTAGAGTCCAGGGAAATTTTTATGATTATTTGGACACACTCGTATGTGTTAAATTGTTTTGTGATTTTAGGACTTGGGGACTGCGAGACAATACTTGGGACGAGTATGAGTAGGTGTGAAAGGTAGTAAATGCATATACTAACGGAAGCACAGGACTCACGCTTGGATCAGGGAAAGTCACAAGGTTACCAAGAAACTAGTAATTGATACTGTTTTATTCAAATATGTTGTTACCATCGTTTCGGTAATGACGAAAAGGATGATTGTTATTCCGACCCGAGTGGTCATATCGAATTGAGTCCAACTACGATGAGTATGTTACGTGGTTCAGAGAACCAAGTTTGATGTAGCATATGACATAAGTCGGAAGATTGAAATAAAAGATAATCAAAGCGACCGGTAGAGGTATTGCGATAGTTGCTTGTAGCTAGAAATGCTACCTTTAAGATAAGATTAGAACATGAAGGAAAGTATAGTCTGTTCTGGAAGACTCTAAGAGACCTGAGTCTAAGCATTGCAACATACGATGATAGGTCATTAGAATATGACACATCGTTCCATTGTAGTAATAAAAGAACTTATACGAAGTTCGTATCCAGTGAGGATTGAGATTGTGACTTGATGGTCATAATTTGGAGTCTAACGTGAGATAGGGAGCAAGTGCAAGATCGAGCACCGCTTGCAGTCGAGAAGTCCAAGAATTAGATACTCCTTCGAAGGAACATAGAAGTTACGATTATTACCTAGGATAAAGAGATAACGTACAGAGTCATTATACAACCCTGTTTCGTTGATGATTCTGGGACGTAATCATCCTAAGGGTGAGATAATTGTAACACCCACAAATCCGGGCTAGTCAATTTAGAGACGATGACCATCAAAAATGAGTTTTTGATGGAATCTTATTTAGAATGATTAATCTTAACCAAGTTGTAGTATATGTTACAAGGGTTCCGTACATATAAAGAACGCCGAAATCTGAGTTATAACAAAGAAGTTATGGCTCGTCGAAGTTTTACGGCAAAACCGGCACGACACCGGGAGACGTAAATAGTGAATTTATGGTAGATGACTTTTTTAGCCTTAGTAATCTAAACAAAATTCGTAGAAAATGATAATCTAAGAGCGTCCATAAAAAGAACGCCCAAATCTGACTTCGTATGAGGAAGTTATGATTTTTGTAAGATTTAGCATAACAGTGTACGACCCGAAACTCGAATTTTAGTTCGAGCGGTTTTTGGCCTACGTGACCTAAATGAAATTTGAAGATCTTATTAATAGGAACTCAGCGGTAAAAAGACAGACGAAAACGGTGTCCGTATGTAGAAGTTATGAATTTTATGCGGGCATTTAGCAGTATAATCTCCTCGTGCTGTTAAATTTAAGATCGGTCGAGAATTAGCTGACGGAGTCAAAATAAAAGTTGTAGATCTAAGTTTAACCTAAGCTTGGATATAAAGAATTTCAAAAACAGAGGCGTATGTGAAAGTTACGAATTTTAGAAGTTGGAAGTGTGCTGTGCGAAAATGGGTGATGTGGCACAAACTTGGCATTTGCTTTCTCCCTAAGTCTTGCCACTAGATGGTGACATGTGGCACCAAGTTCAGCCATTTTTCACCCTATAAATAGAACCTCTCCCACCATCATTTTCTTCACACCTTTCCCATTCTTTCTTCTCTTCACTCTCTCTCTCTCTCTCTCTCTCTCTCTAGAACCTCTCTCTAGCCCCGAAACCCCCCGAAAAGCCTAGGGAACCTCCCTAACACGAGGCGGAAGCCCCGGAGTGCTCGATGACTCCGAGAAGAAGAGCTTTTCGGTTTGGGAAAGCTGCTCCAAGCAAAGCCAAGTTTTCTATAAAACTCGTTGTAAGTGAGCTACGCCTACACTATTTTTAATATAGCTTTTATTTAATTAGAGTAACGTTATTATGAACTTATAATAAGTACTTGGGCTATTATTATGGGTAATATAAGTATTGTTTAACGCTTATATAATAGTAATAATAGGTAGACTATTAATTAGTCTCGGAGAATAATATACTAAACTTTAGTGGTAATAATACTAGATTTCGTCGAAGGAAATTATTTTAAAGTAAACGAAGCGCTGTCCGAGTACCGAGTTGCCACCTTATCAAGTGAGTGCATAGTTACTTTCATCTTACACATAGATATGAAGTATTTTATATAAATTACGTGTCATGTGTGCATATTATCTGGATACTTACTGTCTATGTTGGATGAATGATTTTATACATGTTTTAAATTATTTAAACTATATATTTATTTTATATCTAAAAATATGTTGGGATAACACACGGGTAGATGAAATAGTTGATGTGTGATGAAATAAAATGATGAAAGATAGGTGATGATAATTAGGTGAGGATAGATAGGTGACGATGAATTGGTGATGTAGGATGAAAGATACTATAACCTTTTCCGGCAATTTGGATATGTAGTCATCTACCAGAGTATTTATGGCGACCACGGTCAATTATAGACAACCCTGTGGAAACACCAGCAGGCTCATAACCTGTAGATGATGAATTACGAGTTTAGGCGATGTTGTAACTACGTACTCATGCGATGATACTCTGACCCCTTACTATGAATTACGAGTTCAGGTGATGTTGTAACTGTTGGATTAGTGTCTAAGTCCATAACTATTTTGGTATGTACTTGACCCGATGGTGCATGGTCCTTTTGGGTTGCCTTCACCAAAGCAACTTGATAGGATGAATTATGGAGAGAAAGGATTAAATATGATTTATTAATATATTATGGGAATAATATATTAAAGGATAAATCATATTGTTTAATTAATATTAGTCAATAATTAATTGGTAATTAGTTTTGTGACTAAAAGAGATTAATTAAACTTAAGGGACTGGAATTGTAATTATAGGATAATTGCAATTTGGGCCATGGATTGCCTTGAATCAAGAGGTGGACGAATTCTATGGGGAAACCCATAAGGAAATCGTCCATGGGCTTGATTAAAGGAGTTTATGGGTTACTTAGGGCTTAAGCAACCAAATTAGGGTTTCCTTGTTAGATAACCCTAACAGCCTCACTATATATAGAACCCTTAAGGCTCAAAAACGGGGAATTTCTTTTCTAGGGTTAGAACATGTCTTGGGCAGCCTCCATCCTCTCTCCTCTTCATCCTCTTGCTTATGGTGTTTGTGAACCATTAGAGGAGTGACACTTGTGACTCTAAGCCTTCCAAAGTCAATTCAAAGGAGGAATTGGGATTGTTATTGCTACATAAAAATCAAGGTAATATCTTAAACCTAATTATATGTTAATATCGATTTCCATATGCTAGAATTAGGGTTTATAGTCTTGGATTTAAAGCATGTACAATAGAGAAACCTAGATCCAAGCATTAGGGTTTGTATGAGCACATAGGATGTCTTATGACCAAAACCCATCAGTGGTATCAGAGCCTAGCTTGGTTTCAATTGTATTGATGCATTATATAACTGGAAAATTCGATTTTTTGGATTCTGGAGGCTGGACTCGCCGAGTCCATGGCTGAACTCGCCGAGTCCACGCAGACTCGACGAGTCCAAGGCTGACTCGACGAGTCAACTCGTCAGATGGAGGGTATTTCGCGATTTCTTGCTGTTTTTGCTTATGGATAGTTACCTTATCATGTTAGATCAATATTAATCTGATTATATGATATATTTGACTATATTTTTGATCTAATTGAAGATATTTATCAATTAATAAGATAATTGTTTCCTTATAAGATAATTGATTAATTATTTTGACTAAATTGATAAATTGTTTTGCAAGAAATCATTAAATAAATCAAATATGGATAATTATGTGATTAAATGTTAATTTGAATTATTTGTTATTTGATCCTTGTTGTTATGAAAAGTTTCATATTTTGCCCTTTAGGTTTTATAGTTTAAATTTGAACCCAAAAGTTTTGTTGTTTAAATAGTTAAAACCCTAATGTTTTGAAAAAGGTTTCAAAACTTGCCCTTAAGTTTTGGAATTTAAATTTTGATTAAATGGTTTAATTTTGATGTATATTTAAATTCTAAATCCTAATGTGTTGAAATGTTTCAAAACTTGCCCTCAAGTTTTGGAATTTAAAAAGTTGATTAAAAGTTTAATTAGGAATGTTAAATTCTAAAACTCTAGTATAGTTTTATTAATTAATTAAGGTGTATACTTAAAAGAGGTTTAATAAATCCATCAAAGTTTAGGTTTACAATTTAATTGAATTAAAAGTATAATTGTTAAATTAAACCACCTAATATTTTAAAAGTGTAAAATATACCCTATACTATATATATATATATATATATATATATATATATATATATATATATATATATATATATATATATATATATATAACATTAAAAGTCTAACATTATATATATGTATGAGTAAAAGTCAGTCTTACCGTTAGTAGGCCTTATTCACGAAGCTGGTCTATAAGGGGTGTTTAAGGAAATTGCCTATAAAATGGCGATTGAATGGGTATCCACTCTTACCCACCGCACTCATGACTAGTGGAGGGTCGTTAGCCGAACGGGTAAGATAGGACAAAACCTTCCATTATAAGTATAATGAAGTATAAAAGTAACTAAATGTTTTCATAAAATTCCCAATCTTAGTTACTTAGGCAAAAGTGAATTGATGTAATTCCATGAAATTACACTTTGTGCCCTTGCGAAGACATTAGTGGAGCGTGTGTGGTTAACCGGCACACTAAATGGTTCTAAGCAAAGGTAGCAAAGGGTGACTCAATGTTTGTCATAGTTCGGTGGAGCGTGTGTGGTTTACCGGCACATCGAATAGGTGACTGTAACATGTGAGGGCACCATGTAAGTTTGCATGGTAATTCACACCCGCTTTGTGATCATCGGCGTCCCAGTCACAAACAAGAGGGGCATATCGAGATTTAAACATGCAATTGAAATGTTCAATGAATCTCAAAGGATCTAGGAGTTTTCATAGATTTAAAACTTAAATATCTTTTTCGTTTTTCATGGTGGAAATTAGTGAATCGTCATTCACTTACCTTCAAATGTTCTGCAATTTGGGTTGCGGCATCCCTCTCCCGAGTTGTAGAATATTGTGTTGGGTCCTAGCCTTAGTATCTCATTTGGGTGATTTACTAAGGACTCAATCAATCAACTAACTTGAATTTGTTTTCTCCCGTTTTGTAGATGTCAAAGTTTGACAACTATGGTCTTCCCAAATCCCGTGGAACAAGCTTTCCACATGAAGATGATATTCCACGATTCGATCGAGGAGCAAGAGATCATGCTTCACTTCCTCCTCCTCCTCTAATTATTCTCCCTAACCCATAAGTTCAAAGGCTTGAAAAGTTCAAGATCACTCAAGCCCTTTTGGCAAGTAAACATAAAGAAGGAAAACCGGTGTGTGCACACGTCCTAGAGATGAAGTCGCACATTGATAGGTTAAGAATGTTGGGATCCATTGTCTGTGAGGAAATGGTTGTTGATTGGGTTCTTCAGTCACTTCCTAACTCATATAGTGAGTTCGTAAGAGAGTACTATATGATGAACTACGACGTGACCCTTATAGATCTCACCTATATGCTTATTGCTGCTGAATCAGCAATGATTTGGCGCAATAGAAAAGCAAAGTTGATTGGAGAATCTGCCTTCGAGCCCTCTATGGATATAGACAATGGCAACGAAAGACATGCTATGATCGAAAAGGTTGATCATAAGAGAAAGGCGATGTCTGAAGTGGTTCCATGTCCTATTCCAAAAGAGTCGATTTGCTTTTATTGCCAAGAGAAGGGGCATTGGAGACGAAGCTGCCCCATTTACCTAAGAGATCTAAGAGATGGGAGAGTTGAAACGTATGGATCTAATTTAGGTAAAATCCATTGACTAACTCTTTTAAGCTTCATTCTAGATTCTGAATACATAATGTGATAAGATTACAATTGATGTTTTGTAGGATCGAAGAAAAGAAAGGAAGCTTAAGGGAAAAAGTGAGCAGAATCTAACCGTGAAGGAATGGATTTCGATTGCATTTCTCGAAGATTAGATTCTTGAGCTACTACTTAGAGTTAGAATTAGATGTATTAGCATAAGTTTTTCAATGAGTTGCATTGTAAGGACAAATTTTTCCGCAATAAAGTAAATTTTGATTTTAAATTTTATTTATTTATCCTTACAATGGCGTGTATGAAAAATTGATGTTAAAATGTTTCTATTATTAGCAGTAATGGATTTGGTTCTTATTATGTTATTTATGGAAAGTCGAGAATTTACCAAATAGGGAGAGTTTCTCATCGCCCAAGTTTCAATTGGACATAAATTTGGAATCATGCAACTTGGTTGCACGATGAATAAGAAATTTCATATTTGGAAATTAGACTAATTCGTTGACAAGGTGTCAAGTGAAGGACTAGGAGATCGAGTACACAAAGTTACGTGTTGATCAAGTTCACTATAAGAGTAACAAAGATATTCGTCATGATTTACTAAAGGTTTAGTAAATATGATTATACTTACAAGATTAAGTGTAATTCTCAATTGATTGAAAAAGTTCAAATCAATAGCAGAACGAATAAGAAGAATCAAGTAGGCAGAAAGATAAAAGTTTCTCCATTCTAAGAAGAAAGGAGAGTAGCTATTATGCTTTATGATAGGTCTTAATGATTAAGAACCATATCTCAATTGACCCTCTAAGTAAGTCTTAGTACAATTGTATGTCTAAGAAGAGGAATCATGGATTGAAGAAATGGTTAGATCAAGAAGTCAATCATACTTAGTTCCAATAACAAGTCTTAAAGTTAAGACTGTGACATTGAGTGAAAAGTATTAAAGGTTTATAACATTTATCAAATGTGGAAAGTTGTGATGTCTTGGATAAGACAAAGACCAACTAAGACCAATTTATGAAGTGTTTTGGTAAAAACTACACTAACTCTTGAATATTTGTTTGTCAAGAAATGTTTTGACAAGAGAATCTTATATGTCAAGGAGTCAGTGGGAGTCTTAATGGTCTTGAAAGGTTTCAAGAACAAATCAAATAAACCTTATTGATCATCACTAGCACACGAGTTGAGGTTTACAACCTATCGTGTTGACATCATTTTGTTTCTGTGCCAATCCAATCGAGTTAATTATGCATGTGAGTCCTATGAGTTCTCATTTGAATGCATAAAAGGCAAGGACCTTGATCAATGGAAAGTACATTGATAAGAAAAGGTGAGCTGCTTAACTGCTTGGAAGACATGGTGGGCAGCTGTGCTACCATAAGGCAAGAAATCAAGATTAAGAAAGTTCGGTCCATATGAGTTTGAATTTGTCGTAAACTTTGGTTTTAACAAATTCACATGGATAGGAACACATACGCCATTTAAATCTAAGTGTCATAAGATTTCCTCCTTCATGAAAATGATTGTGAGGAAATGCTTTCACTAAGAAGATAGTGATTGTAAAATTGCATTCTCGAATTCGATTATGGTTACGGTATCCCTTTCCATAATTTGAAATGTGAGGTTTGGCAATTGTTTACACATACATATGAACTATCTAATGCAAAGGTGTATAAGTTCAAGAAGCCTTGATAAAAGATTATCAAAGCACTAAGTATTAGAAACATGAACCTAAGAAATTCAATTAGCATTGTTTTTCTGAAAGTTAAGATGTTTATGAATACATGTCGAAGCTAGTGGGAGCATAAGTGTTATGTTTTATAATAATCATCATGATAGTGGGAGCATAAATGTTATGATTGTATGATTATTGACGAAAGTATTGCAAGTTGGCAATATTAATTATAGAAAACAAGAGTAATTCTTTGCAAAGTTGTAAGGATGGAATAGTTGTTTTGCTATAATTAAGGGTGAAAATATTATGCTTCATTTCAAATCTAAAAGCTTAGGTTGAGAAATGTTAATAAATTTAGTCAAAGGTACAAAGTGTGTTCTTAAAATTTCGATTATGATTACGGCATTCCTCTTCACAATTCGATTTTTTGAGAACATGGCAAATAAAACATTATGCGTCGTGTCCCATACGCTTCGGGTATAGGATCGATTGCAAATGCTTTAATGTTTGACCATTCTAAAATTTTCCAAATGTCTAGCGCATTTAGTGGGAAAAGGACTAGAATTGGTTTTGACTAAAATAATTAAACAACTATCAAAGGACAATCCAAAGTTCGACGAGGATGGGTCGCTTGTGAGTAGTTGGAAGTATAGTATTGGAGAATATGGAAATGTTTCCATATTGGATCGACCATATCGACATCATTACGAATAGATAAGATTCTATTAAGAATGAGTTGTCATATGGAAAATATGGAAGCGTGTCCATATTGGGAATTGAATATGAAAATCTATGTCTAGATTAGAAACTTTTATGCAAAAGGATGTTCAAAGGAATGTACTTTGAATGAGAAACATCATATCTAAGGAATTGTCTTGTAACAATCTCCAATAAAGGACTTTGTAATATCATTGGCAATAGTCTTTGTGACTTTGGTGCAGTGACATTACGAAAGGATAGTTGCATAAAATGTTAGAATCAAGCATATTCTATAAGTGGCAAGAATTTGACATTCTTAAACTTATGAAAAATGGATTTGGAGTTGTGAAATGAGAATGATTGGAAATGTGTCCAATGTGATCTATTTCACAAAGTAAGAACCATAGGTAAACATTGTGTGCATGCTAGGAGCATGGGACAAGTGTTGTAATTCAAGTAAGAAGTTGATTACCCGAAACGACAAATAATGAGTAATCGATATGGTGATAAATAAAAGGTGTTTTATTTATACTCAAATGTTTGAGGCCATATGGGATTAGTATTATTCTTGTGTTTCACGTTTGCATGTTTTGACTTCCTGACAAATTTAATTGGTTCAGAACAGTCAAATTATTCGAACGGACTGCAGTCGTTCATATGTTGGAAGTAGGTATGAATGAAGACTGTCGTGAATTGGTGTGTGGATTGTCTAAAGTGTATTAGACATAAGCAATTGTTTGATGCAACGTTCATGAGTGCTTATGAATATGATTTGAGCATTGGATTAAACCCACGCTCACTTGGATCACTTCATTGATTTCATCACGAGTGATTGGTGAGACAATAACATCTTATATTCTTGAAACCGAGATGTGTGAGTTGTATCTTGTGAATCAGTTGCACATTGATAATATGTAAACGCACTAGTAACTTGGTGTTATAAAACATATTGTTGTGTGTGATTTGGGCCCCTCGATGGTTTAGTGATGACAAACGTAAATGCTCAGCCGGGCTAGGGGTAATTTGATTTGTTCAATTAGTCAGTCGTCATAAATCAGAAATCGAGATATAGTACAAAGAAAATGATTTGAAATCATTTCTCATATGATATCTAGAATGGAGAAATATATGATCCCTTATCTAAGGACACGCGTATCTGATAGGATCAGAGTTGACAGCGGCTTTGGGAGACTGAAGTCATGCGTAGAATAGTTGTTAGACTTATCCAAGTGGGAGACTGTTGGATTAGTGTCTAAGTCCATAACTATTTTGGTATGAACTTGACCCGATGGTGCATGGTCCTTTTGGGTTGCCTTCACCAAAGCAACTTGATAGGATGAATTATGGAGAGAAAGGATTAAATATGATTTATTAATATATTATGGGAATAATATATTAAAGGAGAAATCATATTGTTTAATTAATATTAGTCAATAATTAATTGGTAATTAGTTTTGTGACTAAAAGAGATTAATTAAACTTAAGGGACTGGAATTGTAATTATAGGATAATTGAAATTTGGGCCATGGATTGCCTTGAATCAAGAGGTGGACGAATTCTATGGGGAAACCCATAAGGAAATGGTCCATGGTCTTGATTAAAGGAGTCTATGGGTTGCTTAGGGCTTAAGCAACCAAATTAGGGTTTCCTTGTTAGATAACCCTAACAGCCTCACTATATATAGAACCCTTAAGGCTCAAAAACGGGGTACTTCTTTTCTAGGGTTAGAACACGTTTTGGGAAGCCTCCATCCTCTCTCCTCTTCATCCTCTTGCTTATGGTATTTGTGAACCATTAAAGGAGTGACACTTGTGACTCTAAGCCTTCCAAAGTCAATTCAAAGGAGGAATTCGGATTGTTATTGATACATAACAATCAAGGTAATATCTTAAACCTAATTATATGTTAATATCGATTTCCATATGCTAGAATTAGGGTTTATAGTCTTGGATTCAAAGCATGTACAATAGAGAAACCTAGATCCAAGCATTAGGGTTTGTATGAGCACATAGGATGTCTTACGACCAAAACCCATTAGTAACTACATATTCATGCAATGATACCCTAACCCTTGTTGGGCGCGTATTGAGGGAGTAATCCCTGAGTCAATATTGTCTATGTGATGTAGGCGATGATCCTGAGAGAGATTCCTTAGAAACAAACATATAAGGAAATGCGATGTAAGGAGATGCGAGGTAAATATGATGTAGGAGATGACCCTTAGGATAAATCCTTAGGGAAGGTACTTAGGAATAAAGAAGATAATGGGGATGAGTAATTGGCTTAATTGTTTGATGATTAAACATAATAATTGTATTATTTTGGGTTGAAAACCCTATGTACTCACCAGGTTTCCCAACCTGACCCACTCAGTTTACTTGTATCACAGGTGACGATGTGAAGTTACATTACACTGAGAGATTAAGGAGATATAGATCACTAGTGTAAATGAATGTAAGTTCTGTTTATGCTTATGTTTCTGTATTGAAGATGACATCCCAAATGTTTTAAAAGGAATAAAAATACATTTCTTTGGAACTGCTCTGAGAACGTATTTATCATGTTTTAATGGGACCAAATTTCGCAACCTTTTGATTAAAAGAGATACTCTGATTTTTATAAAGCATAAATAGAATCGGTCTTTTCTGGCCGTGAAAACGGGGATGTCACAAAAGTCTAGAACCTAGAAAAGAGAGGAGTTATCTTGTTGGATATCCCAACAAGCCTTTTGTGTAGTTTAAAAAAAACACTCTAAGAACAAAGAGTTTGTTGATCGAAGAGTCATCTTTCGAGAGAGGGAGTTAACATCCAAAAGGGATGGTGGGAGCTATATTGATCTTGATAAGCTTTATCAGTCAACCAAAAAAGAACCTAAAGTTGGCTCTAGCACTTAATTCAAAATTAAAATACATATTGGGGAAAATGACTCCACCTCTTACTTATAGATTTGATAGAGGACATTATATATATATATATATATATATATATATATATATATATATATATATATATACACACACACACATATATGTCAAAGAGTTAAATGAGTCACTGGTAGATAACAATCAAAGTATACCAACTATCAGAACCTATAGCAGGCCCTAAGGACACCATGGAGGCTGAGATTCCATCCATGTATTTTTAGAGCTTGTTTGATCAAAAACTTGGCCTTAAAACTGTTAATTGAAAGTAGATCTTCAAGAAGATGATAAGCTTGGATAGGAAAAAACACATATTCAAACCAAGATAGGATGTGAAGGGTGTGTAAGCTTATGAAGTTCAGTTAAGGAGTGAAACAAGCATCTCACGATTGGAATCTTGTTTCAATGAGAGAATTTAAAGAGTTTGAATTTCAAGGAATGAAGATAATCCACACACATACACATACATACACACACACACACACACACATATATATATATATATATATATATATATATATCAAAGTTAGTGGGAGAATTGTTATCACCCTTGTATTATATATGGATAATGTACGATTCAGAGGAAATGATGTCTTCATTTCGAAAATGACTAGCTTGGATATTGTTTTGCTATGAAACCATAGGAGAATAAGCATACATATTGAATGTAAGGATCAATGTAGATAGATTTGATTGATTCATAGGTTAAGCCAAACTACATGGAATCTTGAGGAAACTCAAGATGAAAAACTCCAAAAGAGTCCCTGCTCCAAAAGCATGGAATGGCATTGAAAAATGATAATGCCCTATTTATATAATTTAGATAGAGGAAATGAGTTGAGTCCCACTTGATTCTTATATGGGATCGATCATATATGTCATGACATGTACTAGATTTGATGACCTATACACCTTAGCCATGACAGGACAAATAATATCAATTTGGCATGAATCGACGAATCGAAATCAAGTACATTCTTAAGTGTCCTAGGAAGACTAAGGAGATGTTATTTTTAGTATGGAAGAGATCAATGTAAAATTTACACTAATGTTAAGTTCCATGCTAATAGAGACAATTTCGTACGCATTCGGAATTTGTGCTTGTAGTGGATGGTGAAGTAGTAGCTTGGAAGAGTACCAAGTAATACACCATAATGGGTTTAACAAACAACTTGGAGTATATTGTAGTTAGTTAGACTACAAAGGAAAACTATGAGTAAAAGAGATTCATTAGTGGCGTTAGTGTTAAATTTAATCATTGATGGCCCTTTTGAACTTTCTTGTGACTATAAGAGTAAATTTAACTTGAGTAAGGAACCCAGATTACACAAGATTACATGGAGTATACTCATTAATTACCATCACATTTTTTAGTTAATCGAATGCATATACATCATAGTCAATGCATTCATATCGGAAGAAAACCTTAACGGTCCATTCCTTAAGCCAATGTCCCTACCCAAGTTTAATTCTCATGAAAAGCCAAAAATGAATTAGATTTACAAATAAATTGGCTCGAGTATATTTAGTTTATTTTGTTTTAGATTTGGGAACTTAAGGAGCATAAGTCTTTATACGATTTGGCGATTATTAATTGGAGATGTTAATATATGATGGAGATTAATCATTTCATTAGTTTATTATCGTGTTTTGTTTTGCATCTTTGGAACCATTTCCTGAGTATTTTACTCAAACCATCCATAGTAGGTCATACTCTTGGAAGTAATTAGTGATTTAAGATTGTCATGGAGTATTAGTTGGTTGTCCGTGGTGATTGGACATAGCAAAAAGATTGCAACTAACACTCATGATTACTTAATGGAGATTTAAGTATTGGAGTAACCCACACTTAGAGAATACTTCATGGATAAAGTTGAAAGTAATTCTAAGATGATAATATCTCTTATTCTTCAAACAGATATACATGAGGTTTTTGCTCTACAATTTTGTTATGCATTGGTATACTCCAACGTTGCCTGTAACTGGAGTAATACAAAGTATGTCCATGTGTGACATGATGAGCAAATAGAAACCATGTATTCAAAGTTTATTGGTTCCTTCTTCTGTAATAAGAAAAGTTATACGTATGGATCCCTCGATGATTTGGTGTTGACATCTAAGTAATTGCTCAAGCCGTAAATAAATTGATGTGTTCAATATAGTAGTATGTTGTTGTCATCAAAAGTCTTTATCGGGAAACATAATCTTGAAAATTGATATTGACCCCTTTCCATGTATTAGTTTCGTATATATATATATATATATATATATATATATATATATATATATATATATATATATATATATATATATATATATATATCTTTTAGAGCAAAGGAATAATTGATCCCTTATCTAAGGGTTGTTTCTTCTTTTTAATAAGAATTCAATAGTTGCATTGGATGTCATACTCACTGTTGATTATTTGAGAGTATTAGACCTCATATAGTCGATGACTTGTCCAAGTAGGAGACTATTGGAAAAGGTGTCCAAGTTCATAATTATTGGTAATATTTCTAATAATATTTGTTAGAATTAAGATGAGTAGATTGACATATTTCAAACATGTAATTGAATCATAAACAAAGAACACAATGATCAAAGTTGTGTCGAATGATTAATAATCTCTGCCTTAGAAGAACTCGATAAATAATTGTTACTGTAAAGACATAGTAGGGTTACAAGAACATCGACATTAATCACGATGCATGCATGCACTATTTATAGCTGAACCCTAATCATTAAAGACACCGTGTGGATAGGCCCAACCCGTTACATAAAATGGACTATATAAAATAATTACAATTGACGCAATCCAATGACCCCATCTCCTCCTTTGTGTCAATTGAGGAAGGAGACTCTTCATGATTGTGTTTGTTTTGTGTCTTGAAGATCTTGGGCATGATACTGAGCAATGAACTCCGAGCAGCAATATGCCATTGTATCATATCAGAATAACACCTCTTTGCAGCTGCATCATTTGCCTTGCATCACTCTGTGATCTCCAAAACATAGTTCAAGCAAGAAGTCGAGTGTTGAAACATATAAGTGACCCTCTTAAACTTAAAAGAGATTCGAAGCTGTCTTCAAGTATCGCAGTCAATCTCAACACCGCAATCAAGTACAGCAAACCGTAGTCATAGTCATCAACTCTTAGTCTTAGTCTTATACTTATTTTTCTATTAAGTACTTTCTTTTATCCAATGTGCCCTGCGTGGCAACTCTTAACATATTAGACTGTATGTAATCTTCGAGACTCCATAAATAGAGTTCTCTCTTTCTCAATCAAATACACATCTCTTACGCATCTTGATTCTTATTACTCTTCTTACTTCGTTCTTACTTATCACTTAAATATAATCTTAACTATTAGAAATCTCTCTTCGGAGCAAGTCTTTCTAGACCTAATCACTAAGTTTGATCTCACTTACTAACTTGGTCTGATTTCATTCCTTGTTAAGAATCAATGTAACTGTGTACTTGATATAATATTTGTTGTCTTTTATATTTCCGCATCTAACTTTCTAACCTTTTAACTCTAACTTATTATTATTGTTGAGCTTTAATGATCCTTTTGAGTTAAACTTTATTCCGCATTATGACTTGTTATAACGTTTTTCAAGTGTGATTCAAGTTTTTTCTCTCAACAATTGGTATCAGAGCCAAAGTGGTTGCTTTTTGAAGCAAAACTCTGATTTTCAAAAGGCCTTCTATACCACTGAAGCTCATTTCTCCAAAAAAACCAAATTTTTAAAAACAATGAAGTATGGAACAAGCATTATCTCTCAATGTTTCCAACAGTGTTGGTGGTTTTATTAGAGCCCCAATATTGGTGGCAAACAAATATCATCACTGGTCTCAAAGGATGGAAAGATACTAAGGAGGCATGGAAGAGATGTATGCCGATCTGTAGAAGAAGGGCCACATGTCCCTGTTCCTACACCCGTTCAAACCGACGGTGCCACAACCATACTTGGAGGAGGTCAACCAGCCATGAATCGTCCCACCAAAGACGATCTTGATAAAATGGAAAGTGATGTTGTTGCTTTTTATGAAATCTCTTGTGGAGTTGCTCCTGACAACTTCAACATTATCATACACTGCAAATCAGCAAAAGAGATATGGGATGTTCTCAAAAACTTACATAAGGGCACAGAACAAGATCAAGATAAGAAGCTCACAACCACACTCAATGAGTTCAACAATTTCAAAGCTTATACTGGCGAAAGTTTGGAAGACTCCTTCAAAAGGTTCACGCTGATTGTCACTAAGTTATCTGATGCTGGCAAGGTCCGAAGCAACCATGAGACAAATCTTCAGTTTCTCAATGGTTTGGGAAGACACTGGACGACTGCTAAGATGACAGCCTAAGGAGATAAAAAGATCCATTCTTTATCTCTCTACAAGCTCTACGGTGAACAACAAGCACAAAAATCCACTTTACTCAAAGAATGTGCTGACTTCAGAGGACCACTTGCTCTCATAGCAGAAGCTCCAAATACTCAATCTTACTATCCCTCGTATGACAATCCTCCGCAGTATTAAGAAGCTGACTCATAGTATGATGATGAAGAAGAATTTTAGAATGCTATTGCTCTTGTTAGCCAATATTTCAACCGGCTATCACCTCCTTCTTTTCATAAAAATCAGCAGTTTAACAAACCTCCATTCAACCGCAACTTCAATAATCACTCTCGATATCCCAAAAATCCTCACCCACCACCGCAACCTCAGACTACTCAACCTAAAGAGGCACTGAAGCCCATCAATCCAACTGACAACGGTACCTCGTCAGAAGATAAAAATGATGTTGTAATTTGTCACAAGTGCAACAAAGAGAATCACTTTGCAAAAGACTGCAAAGCTAACATAGTCAAAGATAGAGCATTCTACCTTAGAATGGCTCAAGAATTGGAAGAAAAGGAAAAAGCAAGGGCATACGTAGCCCATGTAAAGAGGGGCCATCAAGTTTGGTCATCTACAGATGAAGATGAAGAAATCAACAACGTCAAGGGAAAAGGCAAGATTTGCATGTTGGTAACTGCGGATGATGATGGGTCTACGAAGCTGGAAAAGAACTACTACTACATGGCAAAGGATGGGACTCTAAGCATCGTCGAACAGGTAAAACTCATGATTCAAATTCTAAATTATAGCATGCATGACTGTCAATCATTCATAGACAATATTAATGACACATGTGATGCCGTCCTTACAGACTATAACAAAGCTCTAGATGAGAAGAATATAGCGTCCCAAGAGATGTTTCATTTAAGAGGATGAATGGATAACAAAAGATTCAAAGTAGCTATGTGAGAAAACGACTTAGAGTTAGAGAAAGATGCAAGAATGTTAAGTGAAAAACAATTAGAAATAGATTTGAACCAAAGAGATTTAGCTCAGAGTGAAATTGTACATTTAAATCTTTTAATAGAAAAACTGTTCAATGAAAGTGAAACTATTGAAAATCTTGTGAACAATGGAACCATAGATAACACATATAATTGGGGTTGGTCCAATGGGTACAATACCGCAGAGGACTCATCACCTCGGTTTAACAAGGACCGTCCCTATGTCCCTCCGAATCGAGAGTTCCATTAGCCTGTCAATAATAAAACCTTCCCTGAGGATATCAAAGCGCACTTTGGTCGCATGCATGATCTAAGCAATAATTGTGTCATTGAGGAAATTCTTCCTGAATCCTCAGATCACACTTGTGATCAAAAACCAGTCATTGGCACAATTAATCCCAACTCTCAGGTGTCATCTATTTGTGATGAAGAAATTCTTATGGAAGACCCAGTAGACTTCACAAACTTTCCTTCACTGCCTTCAGATCGCAGTATTGCCGACTATAATCCTACACCAAAGTCTGACCAACTGTCTCTCATAAAGTGTCCCACAACTCAATCTTACTCTGTGGTAGTCCAATCATCCCACCGCATTCACCAGTCAAAAGTTCAGTAATCCTTCAGCCAATTCATCATGAATTGCTCATAAAAAACTTTGAATACGGTCAATGTTCCCAGAATCCTGAACCATCTAGCTCAGATGAGTTAAGTCCTTGTTTTCAAAAACAATCTAAGGATTCAAAGAAACCGCAATTGAATCTCACTAACTGTGGTTTGGCAAAAATGGCTTTTAAAAGGGAACATCAGTTCGATAACAAAAGGAAGAAAATCTTTTTCGAAAAGACAAGTCAATGTTTCAAATTCCAAGAGTCCAGAAAAACCAGTTTTTTCAAACTATCTCTCTAAAATCTCGACTGTCAGAAAATCAAGCAAAAAGGAATGTACAGTCCCTCAAACATTTTCAAAGAAATCTGATAAAACCCAAAAGCAAGTAAAGTCGTTTCGTAGCAATGGTTTTATAGTCTATTCCTTAGACAACCGAAAATGGAAAGGAATCTTACATATACCAACCAATATCAAATCTCATCAGTCTCTTGCAATGACACATCCTAGGAAACAGTCACGTGCACACACTGTGACAAGGCACTATGACTCAAAAAGTAAAGGCAAAAATGTCAGATCTAATCATCAGACCGGTCCTAAACATAATCCCATATCCTTCAGACCGCTGACTAGAAACAATGTCAGGGCAAGTGCTCAAAGACACTCATCTGATTTTCATCAAAAGGGGATTTCTTAAGCCCAACCTCGTATTTTTCAAAGAACCTGTACTTGTCAAAACTCACATACCTTTCAGAAACCTCGTATCAGTCATAGACCTCGTAACTTTTCAAAGTCTCTAACAACTCACAAGTTCACAGGTCTAGGACTCAAAGTTGACACTAAACCTATCCCTGAAACCTCGGCTCATGCATTCATAAAAAATTCATCTATAGCCTTAGGCTCCAAACTTGTTTCAATGCCCAAACTAACCCTTCCGCTTCTTTCTCCCTCATGACCTTAAATTTTGTCATCGATAAAGAGCTAAAGAAGGTTGATGATGCGACTGCTACTCCTGAAGAAATTGTTGAATATAGGGCTCATCATAAGGACACGACAAAGGTGTCATGCGTCATGCTTGCCACTATGACAGTTGAACTCCAAAAGTCCCATGAGGACCACTATACTTTCTAGATGCACCAAGACTTGATGGAAAGGTACCATCAAAGTGTTCGATAGGAAAGGTATGAAATCATTTCCTCCATGATAACAACCAAAATGAAGGATGGAGAGTCCATCACAGCCCACTTACAGAAGATACAAAGATATGTGGACCGCTTGCTGAAGTTGGCTATCGACATTATCCTACACTCTTTACCTTCTTGTTATGATCATTTTTGAATGACTTATCATATGAACAATGAGGAAGCCACACTAAGCAAGCTTTAAGGCCTTCTCAGAACTGTTGAAAGTAGTTTGAAAGGAAAATCTGTTGTACCTACTCCTACTACTGTTGCCCCAGTCTTGGCAATTGGACATGGTAAAGGGAAGAAAATGAAAGCTCCTATAAAGAATTACAAGGGAAAGTCTCATGATGGAGCCTCTTCTAGTGGGTCCAAAGGTCATTTTGCTGCTCCCTCTTCCAATCCAAAGGAAGCAGAGTGCTTCCATTGTCATGAAAAAGGCACTGGAAATGAAGCTTCCCTAAGTACTTTCAGGACATTAATGATGGGAAGATAAAGCCCGCCTTCATATGTATTTATACTATTCATTCTAATAACTCATCACATGCTAATTCTTGGGTACTTGATACAGGATGTGGTTTTCATACTTGTCCTGATTTGCAAGGTCTAAAAAGAAGTAGGGATGTGGAGCACGGGAATATGAACAAGGTTTTAGATTTTCATTTAATAATGAAATTGGTTCTATTAATGCTTTTTATAATGGTAAGTTTTATTTTGAAGCATTTCCTTGTAATCGTGTAAATGAAATTGTGATGGTTATAGAAAACTTAGCAAATCATGTATTGCGTATTGAGTCGTCCACTGATTTGGATAAGGCATGCTTGTAGCATTGTCGTCTTATACATTTCAACAATAAGCGCATAGCCCAACTCCAAAAGGATGGAGTGTTAGAGTCATTTGACGTAAATTCGGATGACACATGTGAATCGTGTTTACTTGGAAAGACGACCAAGTCACCTTTCACTGGTACTTGTGAAAGAGGTGAGGATTTGTTGTATCTCATACACACCGATGTGTGTGGGCCCTTCAGGTCTGCCATAACGGATGCTAACCACTTCTATGTGACTTTTACTGATGATTATAGAAAATATCAGTATATCTAATTAATCAAGCATAAGTCAGAAACCTTTGAAAACTTCAACGAGTTTAAACAAGAAGTGGAGAATCAGCTGGGCAGGAAGATAAAGATGCTCCGATCCGATCGAGGTGGTGAGTATCTTAGTATTGAGTTCCATGACTATCTTAAGGAATTTGGAATTGTTTAACAATTGACGCCATCTAGGACACCGCAGCTGAATGGTGTGGCTGAGAGGCACAATAGAACCTTGTTGGACATGGTTCATTCCATGATTAGTCGAGCTTCTTTACCTATCTCATTCTGGGGGTATGTCTTAGAGACTGTCATCCATATCCTTAATCTAGTCCCAACTAAGAAGGTTACCAAAACACCTCACGAAATCTAGACAGGGAAGGTTCCCTCGTTGGCACATATCAAGGTTTGGGGTTGCGAGGCTTTCGTAAGACGAGAGACTCACGACAAGCTCTAACCTCGTAGTGAGTTTTGTATTTTCATCGGCTACCCACATAAATCCTTTTGATATCTCTTCTATAGACGGAGTTGTAGGGTTTTGAGCAATCTAACACTCCTAAGGTGTTCATGCAACCCTAGAAACCTTGGATCTATGTTTGACTAAGATACATGCAAAATTGATTTTCCAATGTTCATAATCCTATCTTGCATACATGGGGAACTTTTAAACATAAAAGTAAGCTAGAAAACATACCCTATAGTAGTTTGGATTCCTTGAAAACCTTGTGAGTCTAGCACCCCAAGTGTGATGCCTCAAATGTCTCACACAACACCAAATGCTATTGGAATAGCTTTGAGAGAAATGAAGAACACTTAGAAATCGGCAAGCCCTCTTTATTCTTTCTAGTGGCCGATTTTGGTGAACTTTATGTTGCTTATATAGTTTTTTACAATTAGGGTTACACCATGTAAACTCTAATGTGACATGACTCTTCACTTCCATGATCCATGGGTTTACACCTCCATGGAGCACCCATGGAGCATCCTATGGGTCTTAGCCCAAGTTGATAATCCATAGAGCAATTAGCCCACTATACAAGTATGGATGATTTACACAATCAACCCATATATTTAATTAGTCACCTTTTTGATCACTTAATTAATTCCAAATTAATTGTTGATCAATACTAATTAAATAATACTATTAATATATTAGAACTTATAATATATTAATAAACCTTAAGTGTTATTTCTCTCATTTTAGTCTGTCCAAATGCATGATGCCATGCAACCCAAATGGACCATGCCAAACCGGGTCAAGTACATACCAGAAACAGTTATGCACTTAGACACCTTATCCAACAGTCTCCCACTTGGATAAGTCTAATAACGATAACTGCAAGTATGACTTCAGGAACCGATCAGCAATCGTAGCTCTTTCAAGGTCTCTTGGAACTGAGATGATGATGATATGCCATTTAAGATAAGTGATCATATAATCCTCTGTTCTAGATATCACCCGGAAAAATACATGGAACAATGTCTTACTTATTATCCAGCAGTTTGTTTCTCGATTTCTGATTTGTTTGACATAGAACTTAATTGAACACATCAAGTTAGTTCTAACAGGGCCCGATACATGGGTCAACACAAAATCATCGAGGGGCCCGGATATCGCTTCTAATCCTAGAAGGAACAGATAAACTTCAACTCATATGCTTGTTCTAATACTTGTTGAATCATACACAAAGGCACATTTTATAACATCAAGTTACCAATGCGTTTTCGTACAATGAATGTATAACCAACTCATAGGCAACAAGTCATATCTCTAGGTTTGAAGACTTGTATGATATTACCGCCTCACGATCACTCAAGATAAATTCCATGAAGTGATACTAGTGAGCGTGGGTTGAATCCAATACTCAGAACTTATGAGCACTCATGAGTGATGTAGCACCACTTATGTCCAACATCTTAGACCTCTAAAAGCCAACCCATGATAGTCTTAATTCATATCTACTTCCAACATATGACTGATTGCGGAGAATTTGAATAATATGAAATAACATAACATAATTATTCTGGAAGTCAAAACATGCAAAATGAAATGATAGTAAACGATTGACAAAGGATAACAACACTTTACTCATAAATAAATACAACTTTTAATCATCATCAAATGTCAATTACACTTTACAAATTTCAAAGATATCTAACTACTAAAACTAATATCATCCTTCAGCCCTATGCTCCTTGCATGCTGGAGATGCTTAGCCCTGCCCTGTCCCTTCATGAGGGGATCTATCGGGTTCTCATCCGATGATACCCTCTTTGCCACGAGGAGTCCTTCTTCTATTCGATGTCTGATGAAAAGGTGTTTTTTGTCGATGTGTCTGGATCTCCCGTGATCCCTTGGTTCCTTTGTTAAGGCAACTGCACTTTCACTATCACAAAAAATCTCTATAGGCTCCTTTATAGCCGGTACAACTCCAAGGTATCCAATGAAGTTCTTTATCCATATAGTCTCCTTTGCTGCCTCGCTTGCCGCTATATACTCTGATTCACAAGTTGAAACAGTCACTGTCTCCTGCTTGGAATTCTTCCAAGAAATTGCTCCTCCCTTTAAGGTAAAGACCCAGCCTGACTCAGAGCGGAAATTATCCCTATCAGTCTGGAAGCTAGCATCACTATACCCACAACTCTCAAGTCATCACTCCTACCGAGGGTAAGGACCCAGTCCTTAGTCCTCCGTAGGTACTTGAGGATATTCTTTACCGCGGTCCAGTGAGCCTTGCCAGGATTCCCCTGATATTTGTTGACCATGGTCAAAGCAAAGGCTACATCAGGACGAGTACAAGTCATAGCATACATGATCGAGCCTACAGTGGAAGGATAAGGTACTCGACTCATTTCTGCTATCTCAGCCTCGGTACTCGGGCTCTGAGTCTTACTCAATCTGGCGTTACTCTGGATAGGTAACTCTCCTTTCTTGGAATCTTTCATGCCGAACCTCTTCAGCACCTTATCCAAGTAGGTACTCTGACTAAGTCCAATTAGTATTTTACTCCGGTCTCTCAGAATCTTTATCCCTAGAATATAGGCAGCTTCTCCTAGGTCTTTCATAGTGAAACACTTCCCAAGCCAGGACTTAACTTCCTGCATAGTTGGATGTCATTTCGTATGAGTAGTATGTCATCCACATACAGTACCAAAAAGCTAACTATACTCCCACTAGCCTTGACATATACACAAGATTCATCATCACTCCTCGAAAAACCAAAGTCTTTGACTTTCTCATCGAAACAAAGATTCCATCTGCGAGGTGCTTGTTTCAATCCATAGATGGATTTCTCAAGCTTACACACTCTATTAGGGTATTATGTACTGAAAAAAACCTCTGGCTGACACATGTAAACATCTTCAGCCAAACTTCCATTAAGGAAGGTGGTTTTGACATCCATTTGCAATATTTCATAATCATGAAATGTAACAATGGCTAATAGGACCCTAATGGACTTAATCTTTGCTACTGGTGAAAAGGTCTCATCATAATCAACTCCCAGAGTTTGAGAAAAGCCCTTTGCAACCAGTCGTGCCTTATACGTGTGTACATTACCATCCATGTTGGTCTTTTTCTTGAAGATCCATTTGCACCCAACTGTCTTACGACCTAGTACATTGTGAACCAAGTTCCAAACTTGATTGTCATCCATGGACTGTATCTCGCTGTCCATTGCCTCTTTCCATTTAGCATACTCGAGGCCTACCATGGCTTCCCCATAGTTGTTAGGTTCATCCAGACTTACTAGTGTCTCATCACTGATAAGTGTCTCACCTTCCGCAGTAAGATGGAAACCATAGTAGTGATCAGGTGCATTCCTAACCCTTGTAGAATGCCTCAGAGGTACAGACTCATCAATTGGATCAATAGGAGTTTCCTCCTCAGGTTGACTGCTAGGTTTTGAAGTTCCTTCACCACTTGACCCTTGAATTTCTTCAAGGTCGATTTTCCTCCCACTGTTTCCTTGGCTTATGAACTCTCTCTCTCTCTCTCTCTCTCTCTCTCTCTCTCGATCTCGAAAGACACCCCTCCTTGCTACAAAGACCACATTCTCACTGGGTCTATAAAAGAGGTAACCAAAGGATTTTTGTGGGTAGTCGATGAAAATACACCTCTCACTTGGAGGTTCGAGCTTATTGTGAGTCTCATGCCTCATGAAAGCCTCGCAACCCCAGATCTTGATGTGGTCTAGATTAGGAACTTTTCCAGTCCACATCTCATGAGGAGTTTTGTCAACTTTCTTTGTAGGTACTAGATTAAGGATATGGGCGGCAGTCTCTAAGGCATACCCCCATAATGAGATTGGTAGCGAAGCTCTACTCATCATGGAATGAACCATATCCAACAAGGTTCGATACGCCTCTCAGCCACACCATTCAACTGTGGTGTCCTCAGAGGTGTCAATTGTGAGACAATCCTACATTCCTTAAGATAGTCGAGGAACTCTATATTAAGATACTCACCACCACGATTGGATCGAACCATCTTAATGTTCCTGTCCAATTGATTCCCGACTTCTTGTTTAAACTCTTTAAACCTTTCAAAAGTCTTTGTCTTATGCTTGATTAAGTATACATAACCAGATCTACTATAATCATCTGTAAAAGTCACATAATAATGATTAGCATCCCTTGTGGCAGTTTTGAAGGGTCTACATACATCTGTGTGTACTAGATCCAACAAACCTTCACCCCTTGCACAAGAACTAGTAAAGGGTGACTTTGTCATTTTTCCAAGTAAGCATGATTCACAACTGATAAGTTATTAAACAAACTTGATGATCGATTAGATCTATGAAACAGTTAAACGATGAATATAAAAACAGTAAATAACCCAAGTATGAATCAAGATGTGTCGAATGATTAGATTACTCAATCCTCAGCAGAGCTCGACTAAGAACTTCCAATGTAGAGGATAATAGGGTTACAAAAACAAGAACGATAAACTTGCTAAATAATAAAACTCTGGTCGTACTCTTCTATCGTCTCGTTTTAGGATGCATGCAAGCACCTATATATACTAAACCCTACAAAACTCACGGATGGATAGGCCCATACCGGAGATACATATTAGACTAACTAACGAGCCCAATAGACGCAACACAAAATACAAAACACGACCCAACAATCTCCCCCTTTGCGTCAAATTGGAGCGAGACTGCTTCTTCTTCTTGCTTGGGCCAGCAGCGGGAACTTTCTTCGTTGTATCAAACAGACGCGAGATCAGCGATAGGATAGTCTGTCTGAACCGAATGTACCATTGAATGATATCATCAAAGTACTTAACATCATCCGCTGTGTTCTGCTTACATCGATGGATGATCCCCAAAACGTGTTCCAAACAGGCAGTGGTGTAGAGATGTTTGTCTGCCAAGGCGAAAAGACATTTCTGTCCTTCATTCCTGGTAAACATGATCGAGTTCGCTTTGGGTCAATCTTCCCCATCTGCATCAAGTTGAGATCACTGGCAGAGCCAACAGGAGATATGGTTGGTTTCTTCTTGAACACGCTCGCAATCTCCTGATCCATCAATGCAACTTCCATGATGTAGCACACGAGAATCCTCTTAAAATGGTCGATGATCGGACCATATTCAGCTTCGTCAGTGAGGAGGATGTTGTGCAAGATAATTCAATCATGGGGATTAAGGTTGGGAAGATCTGCAAGTGAGATGGCATGTTCGGTCTTGGCAGATCCCCGAAGTACCTTGAAGCGAACATTGGTGAAGTTACCTTCCCTGTACGGCTTCAGGACCCGAACATTGACAATTTTCTGAGCTCTCCAAGTCTGATATTGGGATTAAGCAGCCTTCTGATAAAAATCGATTAAGTCCCGATCAACCTATGGATGAGGATGAGGGAACTCTGCAACGTTGGAAAAGGCATGAAAGATAAACGCCTTTCGGGTCAGTGACATGTCAAACCGTGAGTCGACAGTATTGGAACGATCTAAAGAGATCACAGGTTCCAGCCACAAGATACTTGGTGGGTCAATGGATTCTTTAATCAGCCTCTCAAGAGTCCAGGATGGAAAAAGAGTTTTCCTGCTCTCAAGAAGGTCGTGGGCTTCCTTCTGTTTACGTTCGGCTTCTTCAGCCTCTCGAGTCACACGATCACTGACGTCAGCCTCATTGTTTCTACTTTGTCGCTTCAGAATGTCAGCAATTGTCTCTTTATCATCATCTTCACTCTCCTCAGCAATGTTTTTGCCTTTATCTTTCACACCGGAACCGGAGGGTTGGCCTACTGGAGGAGGTTTGGTGGTGTGTGTTGCTATTGAAGTAGGAGGTGGTTGAGACACTTGTTCTTTATCTCCCCCTTGTTTCGGAATGGACACGAAATCAAGGAGCCCTTCGATTTTGCTGAGTAGAGCGAGGGCAGGAGCGAGCTTCTCTGCAAGGTCACGCCTCACAGTATAGTTGAGAATTGGATCATGTGCTTCAAGGATGTTTGAGATAGCAGAGTGGACATCCGAAACACATGACTTAACCACCTCTCGTTCAGATCGAAGAGACTCAATGTCCTGTTGAGAGTTGGAGAGTTGAATTCTCTTGACCTTCAGAGCTGTAGTTATCCTTGCAAGAACATCCATTAGAGTGTTCTCGGCAGCCAAGTCTTCTTGAAGCTTGGAGAGACGTTCTTCAATTCTAGTTCTGAAAGTTGAGTTGTCTTCAGAAATGGATTGTCTGAGGGAAGCGAACGACTTCAGCTCAGAAGCGACTGATGTAGCCAACTGGTTGATGACGGGTTCCAGCGTAGTCTTTTGTGGCTTCAGCACTTTCCTGTAAAGACTTCAACAGGGAAGAGGCATCAGTAAATAGTTTATCGACTTTTTCGGTCGCAGCCTAACAGGCTTTGGTGGAGGCATCTATGGCGGTAGTGGCTGAATCAAGGGAAGCTTGATGAGCTTTGGAAAAAGCGTAAACAATTTTCTGAATTGCAGCTTCAGATAAGGATGACTGAGAAGTAGAAGAGGAGGCGATGAGCGAGTCGATTTTGTCATGTAGCTCCTGGAGATGCCTTTTGGTGACAGGAGCGTCGTCATCGTCATCACTCTGTACTTGAAACGGACTATAATAGACCGAGTCAAAAGTTATATTCTCCGCGCCAAGGAGTGGTTCTTCTTCCTCTGATGCGTGAGCAGGAGAAGATGGTGGTGGTGAAACTGGTGGTTCGGTAGTATGGGTAGGTTCGGGTTGGGATGTGTGTTCGGGTGTGGGTGTGGGTTCGGGTGCTGGGGTGGGTTCGGGTGCTGGGGTGGATTTTGGTACGTCAGTATGAACCCCCGTATCAGATACGTTGGTCCTTACTTGAGTAGTGGTGGTGGTTGTTGTTTCAGTAAAGATTGGTGGTGGTAGTGGGATGGAAGTAGGTGGTATTTGAGTGGTGGAAGTTATGGGGTAATAGAAATAGGTATTGTGACATGAGGAGATGGAATAGGAGAAGTAGAAACATGAACTTCTGGGGTTTGAGATCGTGGTGGAGTGTTACCATGTGGAGAGCCTTCAGAATCAGAACTCTGTTCCTCAGAATCACTTGAGGATGAAGCGATAACCAGCTTTCACCTCGGTTGAGTTTTTCTCCTCTTCTGCTGTGGAAACTGAGCAGCCCTGGTGGTTTTCCTCTTCTTGGGAGATGGGCCTTTTGCCCCCTTGGCCACCTGTTTTCCCTTATCAGCCTTCTTGCCTCTTGGAGCAGGCTTGTCGGCGTCATGAATTGATTTCAACATCTCCGGAGTAAGATCCCTCGGACCAGAACGCTTGAACTCCTTGTACGTCCTGATAATCCGGCTATCAGCAGGAACATCCCCATACATCGTTTCCGGGATAGACCTGTTGAAAGGAAACTTGGAAGCATCCGACACAATGATCTTCGTGGTATGGAAGGTACCAATCGAAGACATTGGAGCACCAGCGACAATGGGGACGTGGTACTTGTCCATCACCCATTTCGTGTTAATGGTCCAGAACCGAGCATACGAGATCTTTGAGTGTCTGGAAGTAGAGGAGAGACTCTGAATAAGCTGTTGACAAAGGACTGACCCGTAGTCCATGTTGATGTCATTGTAGATCCCATACATGATGGAGAGAAATAAACGACTGACCCCATCAGATCTGGCACTTCTTTCAGATAAACCCTTGAATAGAACAATGAACATCCCATTCCACTGTGGAGGTAGGCACAACTTCTTGAATTTTGTCACCGTAGTAAGCACCTCAGTGTACCCCATGTTGTAGAACATGTTGAACAGATGACCCATAGGAATAGATTCCGGATTGACCCTCGAAGAATCAGCGTCAAACCCTAACAACGAGCAAAACCGCTGCTTTGAAATCGATGCCTTGTGCTCAAAGACATCAAAGAAAATCCTATCAACGACCTTGTCGTAGTGTGCTGTAGCAAAGATTTGAGACAGGAACTCCATTGGAACAGCTTCAGCCCTGGTAAGAGCAGGAGCGATGGAGGAGAACTTCAGGCATTTGATAATGAGATACATGAACGCATCATACACCTGAGGAGTGAGATCGATGATCAAACTCTACTGTGGGCGAATGGGCAGGATGTGGGACGTTACGTGAACTGAAGAAGAATCTGCCATTGCTGTGAAGAAAGTGAGAGAGATGATGAACAGTAAAGGTTTAAGGATTTCTTGCTCTCTGGGAATTTTAGTTGCAGTAAAGAGGTAAACGGTGGATTATGTTGCCTTTTATACTGTGGGAAAAGGAGAGAGAAAAATCTTCCCAAATCTTCGATTGAAAAACGAAGGGTTTTTCGGAGGTGACTGACGCGTGACAGTTGGGGTTGCCGATGATCACGCATGAGAGAGAATGTCAGGCCCCTATTAACACGCCTTCCCATCAGGCGCCGTTTGGAGATGAAACGGTTCCTATACGCACGCTTTCCCTCTTGCGCTGTTTGAAATCATATCGATTGGACTCCCACCTGAGTCATCATGTCGTCATCTTATCTCTTTAAAATAAAACGGCATCTTTTAAAGTAAAATCCCCACGTGGATCAGTATTAACCACAGCCTTTAATAAATGACCAATCCAATTAAAATGCCTTGTAATTCATAAAACCTGAATTTTGGAAAATCAAAGATTTTCGTGCTTAGTGTGTAAAAGAAAAGAAACAAAGCAACACTTTTTGGGAAAATATATGATGTCAATAAAGACACGAAACAAAGGATCCCGGGCACGAATCTCTTCCTTCAAAGTCAAGGGAGACCTTAAAGTGTTTGTGTGGTTTCCCGTTGAATAACGATCAGACACTTATTAAGAAGTGTTGAAAGGCTTCTTTTAATTAGGTTTATTAGGGTGGCTTTCGCTTCAATTCAGAATTCCTAATCTTGATATAAGACAGAAATCGAACGAAGTACTTGTGAGACCGGTGTAGTCTATTGAACAAGTAGGTTGGAGATAATTTAAGTGGCGAGGTAAACTAATATATATGAATTCTCAAAAAAAATAAAATTGGATCCCAAGGGAAGAAATGTTATTGGATTTAACAATTTCATAGGAATCACTCAAAAGAAAAATAGAGATTTCATGTTGTACCACCATCGATAAGACCGTCAATTCATCAGTGAAAGCTAGAGCAAATTAATTGTTCACCGTCAATGCATAATAGGTATTGAATTGTGGGTTTCACTTAGCACGTAGTGGCACGAAGCTAAGATCATAAACACAGAAATTGTGTAACCATAAACCTCAGTGGCAATTTCTGAGAGTCTCAAGGGTTACGTTTTTGAAGCGAATGTGATGGAGAAATGTAATGTAGATGGTGTAAAGAAACCAAAGTACCTCTGCTATAAAATTAGGACCAAGCAGAAAACTCTTATCTCATGTGAGAAGAGAGTTAGGTAGCTCATGATTAGAATAAACATGAGAGCCTAATTGGGAAGACAAGGTTTGTTTATACCAAGTCAGTAAGGCTATTATTCAGAATCAGGTGAGGCTTTGGACACATACAGCAGCATGCTTCTAGGGACACTTAGCTAGTGAAATGATTTACCCATAAGTAGACATAAAACAATAAAATCCAAAAAGAAAATGAATAATAATAAAAAATATTTTTGGAGTTTTTGAATTTATAAAAAAAATATTTTTGGAATTTTTGATAATAAAAAAAATAAGACATAAAAAAAATGTACAAGAGAAAAAAAATGTTGCAACCGAACCCAAGCGTTCGGTTTATTTCGGTTAAGAAAACTTTGGAACCGAACCCGAGCGTTCGGTCTATTTCGGGTGAGAGAAATTTTGGAACCGAACCCGAACGTTCGGTCCATTTCGGTTGCCCAAAAAAAAATAAGTTTGAAATAGAAAAGAACTTTGAAAATAAGATAAATGAATTTGAAAAAATAATACAAAAGATGTACAACCAAGGAAACTACCTTTAAGTGATAAGCAAAGATCATATGATACAACCGAACCCGAGTGTTCGGTTCATTTCGGTACACCAGAACAAGGCCCGAACCCGAGCGTTCGGTCTATTTCGGCATACAAGAGACCCGAACCCGAACGTTCGGTCTATTTCGCTTCTTACTTTTGATCTTGAGAGGTAATTTTTGGTACTGACTCCG
Source organism: Lactuca sativa (assembly GCF_002870075.4). Taxonomy (NCBI): domain Eukaryota; kingdom Viridiplantae; phylum Streptophyta; class Magnoliopsida; order Asterales; family Asteraceae; genus Lactuca; species Lactuca sativa. The sequence goes on along the minus strand of NC_056625.2, from coordinate 156,834,456 downwards.
ATTCCATCATTCCAAGCCCTTGTAGAATTTTGTTGAAGGAAGCTTCAGGAAGAGCTTTGGTGAAGATGTCGGCCAGTTGATCAGTGGTTCAAAAAAAATGAATTTCGACGTTCCCATCTTCCACGTGATCTTTGATGAAGTGATACCTCAGTGCTATGTGCTTAGTCTTGGAGTGCTGCACTGAGTTATGACAGATCCTAATTGCACTTTCAGAGTCACAATATAGTCGGATCTTTTTCATATTGAGTCCATAGTCCCGGAGTTGGCTTTGGATCCAAATCACTTGAGATGTACAGGAGGCAGCTGCGATGTATTTTGCCTCAGCGGTAGACAAGGATACACAAGTCTGTTTCTTTGATTTCCAGCTAACCAACTTCCCGTCAAGGAATTGGCAGCCTCTAGTGGTGCTTTTCCTGTCTAGTCCACAACCTCCAAGGTCTGCATCTGAGTAGGCTTGAACGAAGAAACCTGAGTTGGATGGATACCATAAACTGAGAGAGGTAGTTCGCTTGAGATACCGGAGTATGTTCTTTACTGCAAGCATGTGAGGTTCACGAGGATTCGCCTGAAATCTAGCACAGTAACAAACAGAAAACATTATATCAGGCCTGCTAGTAGTAAGGTACATTAAAGAACCAATCATTTGGCGATATAGCGTAATATCGACTGCTGGCTTATCCAAGGATGGAGTGAGTTTGGTGCCGAACGCCATTGGAACTTTAACCTTTGAGTCTCCCATCATGCCGAATTCAGCAAGGACAGTCATGGTGTAAGCTTCCTGGTTAATAAAGATGCCTTCGGGTCCCTGTCTGATATTTAAACCAAGGAAAAAGTTAATCGGACCCATTGAGCTCATTTCAAATTTAGTCTCCATCAGCTTTCTGAATTCAGCTATTAAGCTATGATTCGTTGAGCCAAAGATGATATCATCGACATAGATTTGAACAATCATAAGGTGGTTACCTTCCTTCTTACGAAAGAAGGTTGGGTCAACCGAACCTTGTTTGAATTTGGACATCTTTAAAAACTTGGTTAGCGTTTCATACCAGGCCCTAGGCGCTTGTTTCAGTCCATAAACTGCTTTGTCCAGAATATAGCAGTGATTGAGATATTTATCATTGACAAATCCCGGAGGTTGCTCCACGTACACCGTTTCTTCGAGTTCTCCATTTAGAAATGCGCACTTTACGTCCATTTGGTAGACCTCAAAGTTCTTGTGTGCAGCATAGGCAAGAAATATTCGAATAGATTCCAGCCAAGCCACAGGAGCAAAAGTTTCCTCATAGTCGATTCCTTCCTCCTGGCAGTATCCTTTCACCACTAGTCGAGCTTTGTTCCTTATCACATTGCCTTCCTTGTCCATTTTGTTCCTAAAGACCCATTTGAGACCAACAACCAAGGCATCTTGAGGAGTTGGAATGAGGCGCCAAACTTTATTTCTTTCGAACTCATTAAGTTCGTCTTGCATAGCTTGAACCCAATCAGAGTGATCAAGAGCAGCATTAACTGTCTTTGGTTCAACTTTTGAGACGAAAGAATTAAACATGCAAAACTCTACTTTTGAGAATAGAGAAGTTTGTTTTGCCTTCAGTTGAGATCGGGTCAGGACCTTTTCAGAGACATTACCCACAACCTGTAAAACAGGATGATCTCTAGTCCATTTGACATGGGGAGGGTAATTTGGATCATATGATGGATCTAATTCAGCATTTACCATCTCTTCTAATTCAGATTGACTGTCATCGTCATAAAACATGTCGGCATTCTCCCCCTCGACTGATGAGCTTTCCGGTAAATCTTGATTTTCCGGAGCAACAGGAGTTTCGGGTGGTGTCAAGCTTTCGGGTGTTGCAATACCTTCAGGTGCAGTAGAGCTTTCGGGAGCTACAGTACCTTCGGGTGCAGTAGAGCTTACGGGTGCAGCTGGAGAAGAGTTCTCCCCCTCGACTTGTGAACTTGGCTGTTTTGAGGAAGATGAATTCTCCCCCTCAACTGAAGCACTGTGATGAGAAGGTTCAGTTGGAATTGATTCCCCTTTACCTGGTCGTTTGGCAGCGTCATCGACGATTTGCTTCAGATGATCAACTTTGTTGTCTGCTGCATTGGCTTCTAAGAGAGTAGCCTTCTCCGGTTCATCAAATAACTCCATAAATTGCTCAAACAAATTTGCAATCGAGGCTGTGACTTGGCCTGTTTGAGAGAAGATTTCTCCAACTGTTTCTTCCTTGGCCTTTAGCTTCTTGACATAGCTGTCATCGAAAGTCACATAATACGTTTCTTCAATCTTCCTCGAACGCTTGTTCAAAACCCTGTATGCTTTCGAAGTGAGAGAATATCCCAGAAAAATCCCTTCATCGGCTTTTACGTCGAACTTGTTACGATGTTCTTTAGAATTAAAGATAAAGCATCGTGAGCCGAACACGTGGAAGAATTTGACGTTTGGATTTCTGTTGTTGATGATCTCATAAGGAGTGAGAGTAAAGCGCTTATTGAGATAGGACTTGTTCTGCGTAAAACATGTTGCAGCAATAGCATCAGCCCAAAAATATAAAGGTAAAGAAGCGAAACTTAGCATGGTTCGGGCCGCCTCACACAAAGATCGGTTTCGTCTTTCGACAATCCCGTTTTGTTGAGGGGTGTAGGGAGCTGAGAAGTTGTGACTGGTTCCTTTTTCTGCTAGAAAGTCTTCAAATTCTTTATTCTTGAACTCCAGCCCATTGTCGCTTCTAATGTTGCGAACGACTTTCCTCAGCTGCACTTCAACCTGCTTGATGAACATCTTTAGCTTGAGAGTTGCCTCAGATTTGTGTTTCAGAAAGAACACCCATGTAAAACGTGAAAAGTCATCAACAATAACAAGAATATACTTGCTACCGCCAATGCTTTTGATAGATGATGGACCACACAAGTCAATGTGAATTAACTCAAGTGGTTCAACAACTTTAGTATTTATAATCGATGGATGACTTTGACGACTCTACTTCCCCATTTCACACGCAGCACACAAATGTTCTCGATCAAACTTGAGCAATGGAAGACCCCGAACGTGACCTCCTGTTACAAGTTTGTTGATATCCTTGAAGTTGAGATGAGATAGCCTTCGGTGCCACAACCAGCTTTCGTCAGAGTGTGCTTTGGATAACAGATAGATAGCTGGATTTCCTTTGATAGGTTTGAGATTAAGAGGAAACATTTCGCCTTTGCGCTCCAATTTGAGAATCACCCTTTTTGTTTTCTTCTCTATTATTTCCGAACCCTCATCATCAAACGAAACTTTAAGACCGATACCTCCAACAAGCTGAGATACACTGATGAGGTTATGCTGTAGTCCTTCAACATATGCAACTTTTCTAATCGTGAAGTCTCCATTTGTAATCATCCCATAACCTTTTATTGTGCCGTATGAGTTGTTCCCGAATTTGACATTCCTGCCGTTTGGAAGAGATTGAAATTCCCTCAGCTCTTCCTTCCTCTCTGTCATGTGACGTGAGCAGCCACTATCAATATACCATTCTTCGTCGAACTGCTCGTCACTGATAACCTGCAAAAATCAAGCAGATTTAGGAACCCAAAGTTTCTTGGGTCCATGTGAGCCTTTCACAGGTACAGGAATAGTAAGAGAGATGTAAACAAGATATGTTCTTTTAATTAAAGTTGTTTCATCTTTCTTCTTAATGGTAAAAACTTTAAGTTTGTTGGGATTTGTTACAGACGGTTTGGATTCAGGTTTAGGCGTTTGGACCTTGGAATGCTTTTGATCATTCTTGACTGAGGAAACCTTCGATTTTCCTTTCAAATCCGTTGAAGATTTTGGATTTTGAGATCGAACAGAATTGGATTTAGAATGGGGTTGAGAAGAATTAGAACGAGAGAAGTTAGACTGAGAAGTTTTCTTGACTTGAGGTTCTAGGTACCCCTTTTGTTTTTGATCATTAGTGGAACCGAACCTTGAACCTTTGAAGCTTTTTCTTTCGGAGCCGAACCTATGCTTTTGGTAGCTGGTCTTCTCTGAACCGAACCTTTCCCTTCGGTTGATATTCCTTTCAGAACCGAACCTGTCCTTTCGGTTGTTATTATTCTCAGAACCGAACCTGTCCTTTCGGTTGTTATTACTTTCTTGCTGCCTAACAGCATTTTTCTCCGACTTTGAATTTCTGTCATGATAAGAGAAATGGGCGTTTTGAGATCACCAAAACTGTTTTTGCTCTGCGAGATTCTTCTTGTATCTCAGATTCCTTTGCTGCTTCCGATCCTTTACTTGCTTCGTCTGTCGGTGGATGTTGGCTTTTTGCTTTTGCTTTTTGTCAGCCGGTTCACTTTGAACTGATGATGTTTCGCTCGAAGGAGTGACTTCTTCTACAGGAACTCCTTTTTTCTTCAGGAACTTCTTTTGTACCACTAGTACTTGGCACGTTGAAGTTGTCAGGCTTGTTTAGCGGCTCCGACACATATCTGCCTTTGGTTTTCCAGGATGTCCGTTCTGACAGACCGACGGTTTCATCTGCATTGTCTATAGGAGCAGAACAGAAGAACTCGTCACAACCATCTGCATTATCTTCGTTTACAATGGCTGTGAGTTCGGCTGTGTGATGTTCGGTTACTCCTGTGACCTTATACACCTGATTGGGTGTTGTTCTCACCTTTTGGTACACAACAACCTTTTCTTCTAGAATCGAGGACTTATTTTGGGACAAACGAGCAAACTCCACAGAATTTTCTGAAATAAGATTTTTGTGGTTTTCGGGTTCGCTCTTGACAAACTCAGAACAGTCAACTTCATCATCCACATAAATTTCACACATATCATCATCCTCATTAAGCTCAGACGCGTTTTCAACATCTATTTTCTTTTCTGAGCTCAAGTTGGCATTCAATGAGTCAAACTTTTGTATGGTTTCGATCCTTAGTTTCAGTTTATCGTTTTCATCCAAAAGATTTTTCAGCATGTCCTTATGGTCCTTGGATTTTATAAAAGATCTAATTTTGTCCAGGCCATACATATAAGTCGGATTCACATCATCAGACGAAACTACACTTTCGCAATTATATGCTTCAGCGTCGATTTCATCCTCCTTAAACTCAAGGAAGGGCAGAATCATACGATGAATTTTCTGTCCTATTTCACAGTTAAGATGAAGCTGAGTGATGTTAGAATAAAGACGATTAGCAATCAAACAAAACACATTTCTTTGTTTCAAAAGTTTTAAATTGTCTCTTTGTAAATAAATGTTTTCGTCTTTGGATTTGATCAGCTCTGACTCCTTCAGCTCTATCCACATCCTCCGTTCCTCACTTTTTGATGACACCCTGCTTATTTGGTCAGTTAGGTTAGAATTAGTGACCCGTGTTTGAGTTAAACTGCTGTCTAGATATGAGATTCTAGAATTTACACTTTTTAATTCTTTTTCATACGAATTTTGTGGGACTTTGAAAGAAACAAAAATGGATTGTACCTTCTTGATCAATTCATCAAGCTCATTAAACTGCACGCTGAGAGGTTTTGCTGTGAAGCACAAGTCCTCTCGCTCCTTCGTGTCTTCATTCCCACCGTCTGTGGTTTATCCCCTCATTTGAGATACATCCGTCACCATCAAACACTTCCCACTACTTTATTCATCTTTAGCCACATAAGCCTTTCCATGAGATGGCTTCCTGACTTCATCATCCTCTGAGTCGGTTGACCAGACCTGCACGCCACCGAACTTATCATCCGCTGCCGAACCCTGCACAATTACAGCATTCATTGAAGGGTTAGCAGTAGTTTTCTTTCTCTTGATCTCTTCAAGCTTTTTCATCAACGCAACCTCTTCATCATTTTCTCCATCCTTCTCTGCCATTTTCTTTAGGACACAGTCTTTGGCATAGTGGTTCTTTCCTCCACAGTAGTAGCAGTTCACACCAGAATCCCCTTCTACTTTCGGTTCTTTCATTGGTTCTTCTGCCTTCGGTTCCTCCCTCACTTTTTCAGAACTATAACTTCCCTGCCAATTTCGGTTCTTATTGGTAGGAAACCTTTTCTTAATAAACCTCTTTGGATTTGACACCATCATTGCATAATCATCAGAGGTAAGGTCATAGTCTTCTAAGTTAAGGTCTTCATCTTTTACCACACTTTTGCTTTTAGACAGAAGTGCCAAGGATCCCAAGCTTGAGACTACATTTTTCTCCTGCAAGACAATCTTTTCTTGGGATTTCAAAATCCCTACCAGCTTTGCCAATGAATAAGATTTGAATTGCTCATGAGCTTTAACAGTTGACACAACCGCTCTCCACTCAGATCTAAGACCATTCAAAAACATAACTTTTTGTTCAATCAACTTCCTTTCTATATCGTGTTTGATCATCTTACTAAGAAGATGATTGAAATGATCGAACGTCTGAGTAACAGTTTCCTCGGAATTCTGCTTGAATTCGCCAAATTCAGACAAAAGTAAGGTCTGAATGGAATGTTCCAGATCTTTGTCTATGGAATATAGCTCTCGCAGCCTATCCCATATTTCTTTAGCGGTGCTGCATGAACTCACTAGCCTGAATGTATCGGATTGAAGAGCGAATCGAATCAGTCTCAATGCTTTAATATTGCACTGAAACTTATCCTTTTCATCTTGAGCAATATCTTTTACGTCCTTTAACAGATCATTATACTCTTTCTGAGTTTTAATGATTTTTGACGTTGCAGAATAAGCAAATGGTCCAGATACGATTGCTTCCCAATAAGATAACCATTGTCTTCAAATCTGATAACATAATCTTCGAAGTGATGTGCCCAGACTTCATAATCCTGGGTGTAAAGAATAGGAATCTTCGTCGTTGATCTGATGTTGTTTGAGATATTGATGGGATTTGATTGTGACTCGTCCATGCTTGATCGTTTAACTTGTTTGAAAGATCAGACTTGTAATGAATAATATTAGGGCAAAACAAATAAATGCTGAGTTACGTCAATTATGGAATGACGGCTCAATAAATATTAGTTAATGCGGAATAACCCTAATCGCAAACTCTTTCACAGAAAAGATGTGTATGAATTACACAGCCTCCTGCTCTGATACCAATTGATAAGTTATTAAACAAACTTGATGATCGATTAGATCTGGGAAACAGTTAAACGATGAATATAAAAATAGTAAATAACCCAAGTATGAATCAAGATGTGTCGAATGATTAGATTACTCAATCCTCAGCAGAGCTCGACTAAGAACTTCCACTGTAGAGGATATTAGGGTTACAAAAACAAGAACGATAAACTTGCTGAATAATAAAACTCTGATCGTACTCTTCTATCGTCTCATTCTAGGATGCATGCAAGCACCTATATATACTAAACCCTACAAAACTCACGGATGGACAGGCCCATACCGGAGATACATATTAGACTAACTAACGAGCCCAATAGACGCAACACAAAATACAAAACACGACCCAACAACAACTATCATCTGACTTTAGGTCAAATGACTCCAAGACTCCATCCTTTTGGAGTTGTCCTATGCGTTTCTTGCTTACATGTCCAAGACAACAATGCCATAATGATGTGTTATCCAAGTTATTATTATTAGAAGAATCAATACACAACACATTATTTCCTAGGTTATCTACAACAGACACAACTTCATACACCCCATCACAATGTAATGCTTTAAAATAAAGAACATTATTAAAGAAAGCATTTATTCCACCAACTTCATTATCAAAATAAAAGGTAAACCCTTTTTTGTACAAAGCATGAAAGGAAATAATGTTATTGCTATTTCAGGCGAGTAACAACATTTATTCAAATCTAATGTAAACCCATTACTTAGCAACAAAGAATAAACTCCAATCTTGGTGACAGATGAAGCTTTCCTATTCCCCATGATCAAGTTTATCTTTCCATGCTCCACATTCTCACTTTTTCTTACTCCTTGCAAATCAGAACATATGTGAATTCCACATCCTATATCAAGGACCCAAGAATTAGAATAGGGTGAGTTATTAGACAATATTGTGTAAATACATGCATGAGTGGGTTTTACTTTCCCATCCTTTATGTCTTGTTGGTACTTTGGGCAGTTCTGCTTCCAATGCGACTTTTCATAACAATAGAAGCATTCAGCCTCTTTTGGGTCAGAAGAAGGAGTGACGAAACCTTTCTTGGTTCCACCTGAAGAGGAACCATCAAGGGTCTTACCCTTGGTACCCTTTGAAGGGTTCTTCCTCTTTTTCCCTCTACTTTTCCCGATTGCCAGGACAGGGGCGGAGCTTGGAGTAAGAGTGGTAACAACTGACTTACCTTTAAGACCACTTTACGCGGTCTTCAAAAGTCCTTGAAGTTTGTTAAGGGTAACTTCCTCCTTTTTCATGTGGTATGTAATGCGGAATTGATCATAACACGATGGTAAGGAGTGCAAAATGATATCTATTACTAACTCCTCAGGGAAGTTCACATTTAGCTTCGGCAAACGGTCCACATACCTTTGCATTTTCTACATATGGCCCGTGATGGGTTCACCATCCTTCATCTGGGTTGTTATCATGGAGGAGATGATTTTATATCACTCTTGACGAGCACTCTGATGGTAGCGGTCCATCAAATCTTGGTGCATCTCAAAAGGATAGTAATCCTCATAGGACTTTTGGAGCTCGGCTGTCATAGTGGCCAACATGATGCATGCCACTTTGGTAGCATCTTTTTCATGTGACTCATATTCAGCGACCTTCTTATGAGAAGCAGACGGCTCGGACACCAAAACTGTTTAGGGTAATGTTTCTAGTCCATTTCCAGCAGCAAAAATCGAAAATTTGCACTCTGCCTGGCCAGCTCGTCGAATGCAAGAACTGACTCGTCGAGTTGGTTGAAGATACGCTTGGACTCGTCGAGTCCCCCCATGGACTTGGCGAGTCCCCTGTGCAGACAGCAAGAATTTCGACTTTTTCAGCTATTTTGCATCAAGTATCAAACAAACAAGCCTAGGCTCTGATATCACTGTAGGTTTTTTAGCATTCTAACACTCCTAAGGTGCTCATGCAACCCTAGAAACCTTGGATCTATGTTTGACTAAGATACATGCAAAATTGATTTTCCAAGGTTCATAATCCTATCTAGCATACATGGGAAACTTTTAAACATAAAAGTAAGCTAGAAAACATACATTTTAGTAGTTTGGATTCCTTTAAAACCTTGTGAGCCTAGCACCCCAAGTGTGATGCCTCAAATGTCTCACACAACACCAAATACTATTGGAATGACTTTGAGAGGAATGAAGAAAACTTAGAAACCGGCTAGCCCTCTCTATTCTTTATAGTGGCCAATTTTGGTGAACTTCATGTTGCTTATATAGTGTGTTACAATTAGGGTTCCACCATGTAAACCCTAATGTGACATGACTCTTCATTTCCATGATCCATGGGTTTACACCTCCATGGAGCATCCTATGGGTCTTAGCCCAACTTGATAATCCATGGAGCAATTAGCCCACTATACAAGTATGGATGATTTACACAATCGTCCCATATATTTAATTAGTCACCTTTTTATCACTTAATTAATTCTTGATCAATACTAATTAAATAATACTATTAATATATGAGAACTTATAATATATTAATAAACCTTAAGTGTTATTTCTCTCATTTTAGTCTATCTAAATGCATGATGCCATGCAACCCAAATGGACCATGCCAAACCGGGTCAAGTACATACCATAAATAGTTATGGACTTAGACACCTTATCCAACATGAGTGACAATGTTGTCTTCATTGCAAGGAGAGGGGTTTTCCGCCAAAGAGAACTCATATGTCAAGAGGACAGTGGGAGGCAAATTGACCTTGAAGAGATTCAAGAGTTAAGTGATGAAAGAACCTCAAACACTAGCACTCAACCTGAGGAGGAAACTCATGTTGAACTAGTTGACGACTCCTTACCTCTGTGATGTTCCAGTAGAGTTAGAATGGCTCCTAAGTTTTATGGTTTCCATATTGCTACAAATGGTGATACGTTTATCAGTGATAGTACACTGGTAAATTTGGATGAGCCTAATAACTACAAGGAATCAATGGCGGGCCCCAAATCTGCAAAATGGAAAGAGGCTATGGACAGCAAGATTCAGTCCATGTATGACAATCAAGTTTGGAACTTGGTTGACAATGTACCTGATCGTAAGACGGTTGGGTACAAATGGATCTCCAAGAAGACGGCCGACATGGATGGGAAAGTACACACATATAAGGCGTGATTGGTTGCAAAGGCCTTTACTCAAACTCCTGGAGTTAACTATGACGAGACCTTCTCACCAGTGGCCAAAATCAAGTCTATAAGGGTTATGCTAGCTATAGCTGCATTCAAGGTTCTAAAAGGGGTGAGGCGTGGCGTGGCGGCAAGGCCAAGCCTCAAGCTTAACGAGTTATGGCGAGCCATGGCGTTTTTCAAGGCGTGATGTAAGGCGGCGATTTTGTATTCATTTATAATTATATTACCGCATAAATATAAATTTATATCAAATATACCTAGCTTTTAGAAGTGTTATATCAACAACTAATAACAAAAAGTTAATAAAAAACACAACACTTGTATGTCCGATTAGAAAAGGTAGAAAAAAGAGAAAAAAAATGTGTCTCAAACGAAAAAACACACGCCATAACACGCTATAACGTGCAATGGCACGTCATATCATGCCTTGCCACATGCCACGCCTAACAGCAACGTTATGAAGCTTTTCGTAACGGCGACGCTGCGCCTCCCACCATGGTGCGCCTTTTAGAACACTGGTTGAATTTAATGATTATGAAATGTGGCAAATGGATGTCAAAACCCTTTTCCTAAATGGGAAGTTGGTTGAAGATGTTTACATGAGTCAATCAGAGGGTTTTGTCGTTGCGAAGTACCCTAATAGAGTGTGTAAGCTTGAGAAATCCATTTATGGATTGAAATAAGCATCTCGTAGATGGAATCTTTGTTTCAATGAGAAAGTCAAAGAATTTGGATTTTCGAGAAAAAAGGATGAGTTATGCGTATATGTCACAGCTAGTGGGGGTATAGTTAGCTTTCTGGTATTGTATGTAGACGACATACTTCTCATAGGAAACGACATTCCAACCTTGCAGGAGGTTAAGTCCTGGCTTGGAAAGTGTTTTGCTATGAAGGACCTTGGAGAAGCTACTTACATTATAGGGATAAGGATATTGAGAAATAAGAGTAAAATACTAATAGGACTTAGTCAAAGTACCTACTTGGACAAGGTTTTGAAATGTTTTAACATGGAGAACTCCAAGAGAGGAGAATTGCCTATCTAGAGCAATACGAAATTGAGTAAGACCCAAAGCCCTAGTACCGATGCCGAGATAGTAGAGATGAGCCGAGTACCATATGTTTCTGCAGTTGGCTCGATCATGTATGCTAGGACATGCACTCGCCCTGATGTGGCCTTTGCTTTGAGCATGATCAACAGATATCAAGGGAATCCTAGTAGAGCTCACTGGACTGCGGTAAAGAACATTCTCAAGTACCTCGGAAGGACAAAGGACTGGTTCCTTACCCTCGGTGGGAGTAATGTCTTGAGAGTGATAGGGTATAGTGACGCCAGCTTTCATACCGACAGAGATAACTTCCGCTCTCATTTGGGCTGGATATTTTCCCTAAATAGAGGAGCAGTAACTTGGAAAAGTTCCAAACAGGAGACTATAGCTGATTTAACGTGTGAATCAGACTACATAAAGCGTCGAAGGAGGCGATATGGCTAAAGAACTTCATTGGACACCTTGGAGTTGTACCAGCTGTAAAGGAGCCTATGGAGATTTTCTGTGATAACGAGAGTGCAGTCACCTTAACCAAGGAACCAAGGGACCATGGCAGATCTAGGCACATCGATAGAAAATATCACTTAATAAGACATCGGATAGAAGAATGACTCCTCGTAGTAAAAAGGGTATCATCAGAAGAGAACCCAACAGATCCCCTTACGAAGGGACTGAATAGGGTTAAGCATTTGCAGCATGCTAGGAGTATTGGGCTGAAGGACAATATTAACTTTAGTGATTAGATAGTTCTTTATAAACTTGTAATAGATAAAATGTAATTGACATTTAGTGATAGATTAAAAGGAGTTTTATTTATGATTAAAGTTACTCTCTTGTGTCAATTGTTTACTGTTGTTTCAATTTGCATGTTTTGACTTCCAGAATAATAAGATTATTCAAACCATTAACATTCGATCATACTTTGGAAGTAGGCTATGAGTTTAGACTGTCATGAATTGGCTTGTAGATTGTCTAATGTGTTTAGACATAGCAAAAGTTTGCTACAACATTCATGAGTGCTCCTGAAATAATATTTGAGTATTGTATTAAACCCACGCTCACGTGAATCACTTCATCGAATTGTATCACGAGTGATTGTAAGATGATAATATCATATAATCTTCAAGTCCAGATATATGAGCTTTTGATTACGAGTTGGTTGAATATTGATAGTGCGTAAACGCATCAGTAACTTGATGATATAAAACGCGTTGTTGTGTATAATTTAACAACTAATTAGTACAAGAATATAAGTCGAAGTTTATCTGTTCCTTTTATCCTAAGAGGAATAAAAGCGTTATCTTGGGCCCCTCGATGATTTTGTTTTGACTTATGTGTCAGGCCCAGTCAGGACTCAATTGATGTGTTCAATTAAGTTCTATGTCAAACAAATCGAAAATCGGAAAAGAAATTGTTGGACAATGAGTATGACTTCATTGCATGTCTTTTTCCACACATATCTTGATGAACATAGGATTATATGATCCCTTATCTAAAGGACGCGTTATTGATTAGAGTTGACAGCGGTTTTTGAGAGCTATGATTGCTAGTCGGTTTTTGAAGTCGTACTTGTAGTTATAGTTATTAGACTTATCCTAGTGGGAGACTGTTGGATTAGGTTTCTAAGCCCAAAACTATAATTTGTATGTACTTGACCCAATAGTAGCATGGCCCATTTGGGTTGCATTCACCGGAGTAATTTGATAGGAAGGATATTTGAGAAAGAGGTTATTTGTGATTTATTAATATATTATAAGGATAATATATTAATTGAGAAATCATATTATTTAATTGGTATTAATCAAGAATTAATTTGGAATTGATTTAGTGATCAAAAGAGACTGATTAAATTAACAGGGGTTGATTATGTAAATTAGTGATACATATAGTTTGGGCTAATGATCCATGATTGATTAGTGATGGAATAAGCTTATGTGAGAGTCCATGAAGTGTTAGTCCAAATGAATTATTGAATCAAAAGCCTCAGTGAATGGATTAGGGTTTACAATTGACCCTTGGAATTCTACACTATAAATGTAACCCCCTAACCCTAAAATCGGACACAAGTATTCTAAGAAGAGTATAGATGATTTTGGTGCCTCCTAAACCTCTCTCATAATTCTCCATTTGGTCTTGGTGTTTTGTGACTTATTTGAGGCATCACATTTGAGGTACTAAGCTCTTGTAAGGCCAAGTTCTACAAGTTACAACAAAGAGGTAATCTTCTAACTCGTTTTATGTTTCAAATATCAATGTTGTATGCTAGTTAGACTTCATGCTTTAGAAAATGAAAATTGCATGTATAAATAGAGAAAACTTAGATCCAAAGCATTAGCGTTGTATGTGCACCATAGAGATGTTATAGTGGTCAAAACCCATCACCGTTGTGGTAGCTCTATGGACATGGATGAAAGAGATTAAATCACTTTACTTGTGTGTCGGGTATGGGAAGCATGGTTAGGCCACGATACGGGTATCTTATTTTTGCTTAACTTGGGTAATGGTTGATCGGTCTTAGGGTTCATTGAGGTTATTTGAATGTTTCAAGTAGTATTAGCCGAGGGTGTATTTGATGTGTCAACCCTTAGTTAAATTCAGTAAAGTTTGTATCTTAGCCTCGGTGTAGGTGTTCTATCGTCTTTTTGGTTATGGAATTACGGACCCTAATGGGATTGATATGGTAGCTGGCCTTAGGTATTGGAAGATCGGATATCGGAGCAACGATGTTCAGTTTTTAGGTATCTTCATGGATGCGCAAAGTTTGGTTTTGGCAGATCACGTCGGTTGGGTTGGTATTCTAATTGATTCGACTAGGCTTTTGGCAGCATGTCTAGATAATTTTGGAGTTCTTCTTCGAGATTGGAAGTTTTATTGCTTTGCTCATTGATGGGGTTTGTTCAGCTTCTTCAAGGTCTGGGATCCTATTATGGTTTTTAGAATAATGTGTCTAATAGCAGTCGAGGTTCGTTGCATCGTCCGATTCACTGGTACATCACCTTTTGGGTAAGGTTACGATTAAGAAGAAACATATTTGGTTGGGGAGCGTTGTGTTTCCTCCTGGAGGGTGTGAAAATTTGTGCTTTCAAGTTGTAATGAGAGTTCAATTATCTACCTAGTTATGGTTGAATGTGGTCATGTTTCATTAGGTGATGCGTCGGTGATAGTAGATTGTAGAAGAGTGTGTGTTTCAGATTGGTATGGCTCCTATATTTTTGGCAAGTACTGAGTGGGATGTTGACTGGGTTCCTACCAATCACTAGAATGATGGCAGTGTGTCTGTAGGTCGTTGGATGTTGGCAGGGACTCTTCATGCTTGTGTTCGGATAGTGGAAAGAATGGTGAGGAGTCATGAGCTTCTCATCCCAATGGATGCCGTGAGCCATCATAGATTTCATTTTTGTGAATGGGGCTAGCATTTGTATAGTGGAGACCTGTCTTTTAGTTTGTTAGTCGCGTCGAATAAATAAGTGTTTCTATAGTATAGTGTTGTCACTGGTGGCTTAGTGACTGGCAGGTTAAGTCGGGCAGATGTAGGGTGTTGACTTGCTTGAAAATCATGGTGGTATATTAGCGACTCGTTATTGGGATTCCTATTAGTGGACTCGTGTTCATTTTATTATAAGGTTTCGTTTGCATGTTAGATTAGCTGAGTGTGAGTAGTTGATTGTTATGAGTATTTTCAGAGTTGCTGATAACTTCAAAACTACTGATAGTCCTTGGGTCACTAATGACCCATAGTTGTTTAGATTGACATAGGGGTAGCAATATGTTGGATGGAGTACTAGGATGCTAGTGATGCAAAATGTTATAAGTCTCTCAGGAAGTTTTGGTAGATGGTTGTACACCTGAGTTGTTATGGGATCTTAAGTATCACGCGAGAGTTTGTATTGACCATGGTTACACTTGTGGGAATAGTTACATAGTCACGACTTGGCAGGAAATCGAGTGTGTATTTGAGAACTTTTAGGCAATTTCCTAATTTAGGATGGATTAGAATCCTTGATCGAATTTTTTTGAGTGTTTCTATGCATAGTTTAGTGGTGTTCCTGATCAAGGACTTGGGGTAAGAATGTTGAGTGGATGGTCATCAGCCATTATGTATCTCTCTAGAGATTAGACTTTTGGGATCCTGATTTTTGTAGTGCATTGATGGAGATAGTTAGTAGATGAAGTTATGGAAGTTCCTGTTTAAGTGACTTAGTTATGGGTTAGGTATTAGTGTTTGGAGAGAGATATAGTTATTGCAATCGAGTGTTTCAAATGGCTAGGTGGTTTGGTGGCATCCTTTGGGTTCCGGATGTTCTCTCAAGTTCGATATGGATGCTTTGATTATATGAAGTCGTTGGAGTTAGCATATGGATTGTGTTAGTGCAGTTAAAATTCTAACCAAGGTAGATTTCAAGCACAAAATCCAGGTTAAGTTGGGGAGAATTATAATACCTATTTTTGGATGTTTATATTATCATAATATCGGGCTATAAATGGATCGAGTAAAGGTCTTAAGCTTCAAGGGAATAAAGTGTAGACCCTATCAGATGTTGATAATGTTGGGTTAAGTGATTAAAACCATTGATTTGTGCTTCGAAGCAAAAGGGTAAAATGGGAAAGTTATATATCGGGCTTCTTGCATGGATTATGGTTTTAGTTAGACATTTATTAAGCCAAAGTAATTAGATAGGGTTGTACGGCTCGTCAATACATTTCCGTGCATATAAAGATATCCAAAAATGGAGTTAAAATAAAGAAGTGATGACTGTTGAATTTAGAATAGAATTGGGTGAAAAGTTGTTGTCACGAGGTAAGAAGCATATTCTCGCGATATAAGGAGCATATTCTAACAACGTGACAAGCAGGCTATCACGAGGTGAGAACTGGGCAACCCAAGCCCATGAATTTTAGGGTTTTCTATGTATTTAAAAGTGGTTCCATGTTTTGGGGTATTCTTCCATCCTCCATTTCATCTAAGGCCTCTTGAGAGAGACCCTAGCCTCACTTTCACCACTTTGAGCCTCCTCTCTCCTCTCTCATCCATTTTTGGAGTTCTTGGGTGGATTTCTGGAAAGAAGCTCTTTCAATATGGAGTTTTGGAGCATTGCATAAGAAGATGTCAGCTTCCAACTATCTTTTAGACCTTGGGCATGATTCAAGATTCCACCTTTATGCTTATAAGTTGCTAGATCTATATTCTAAGCTTGTTTTTGGTCCTTTAAATGAATAATGGGTTGTTGGATGTGATAAAGTTTGTAAATTTATCATTCTGCCTGTCACAAGAGTATTTTAGGTTTATGGATCTAATCTTTAATGATCATTTGGTCACCATGCTGGAAGTTAGGATCCCATTTCGGTCATTTTGACCTAGCTTGGGTTTAAGACATGCATTGGACATGCAGGTCTAAAATACAATAACTTTTATGGTGCTTTGGAATGGATAAACCATTCTAGAAAGTTGGGGTTTATGACTTAATGGATCGAGGACTCGAACCATTAGGATTATGCTTTAGACTATGGTCACATCATGACCTGGAGAGTGTCACAACGTGAAGATGAAGGTGTAACACCGTAAATTTCAAGACAAAATTTACATTTAAAATAATCATTTTAATCTTAGAACACTTGTTTAAAATCTCATTCATAATTGAATTACAAAACATAGCTTCATTTTCACTTGCATAGAAAACCAGGATCCTCCAAAATATGACACTTTCTCTGGTGTGTACAATCAAGCCGGTGCCGTCCCGTGATACTGAAAGAAACCTGAAAACAACATAACACAAAACACTGTAAGCACGAAGCTTAGTGAGTTCCCCAAAATACCACACACATAACACATATAAGCCACTCGAGGCCATAAATCTATGGGTCCGTGCACCCAAACTCTGTAAACCCTCAGGTTCTAACTCTGTGAACCTTCCGGTTCTAACTCTAGGAACCCTTCGGTTCCAACTCTGCAAACATGCACAGCATAAATCACATAGAAATAATGCAGTACAACACATAGCATACACATAACATACACACACTAACACATAGCTCTGATTACCTACTCAAGGTAAAGTATAGTGAGAAGACTCACCTGGCAAGCAGAAAGCAGATATCTCCATACTTGAATCTCGAACTCGCCACCGCCTAACACGTAAGGCAAAACTCTCATGACTATAACTCTCGAGACTAGAATCAATCCTCTCAATGCACCCTCTTAAGGGTAAAAGAATATTTTACCCCTCTCTTGGCCCAAAGGCCACATCGCTGACCAAACCCTAAAAGTCAACGGTCAACCCTTGGTCAAAATCAAAGTCCTCAGTCAAAGTCAACCCCTGACTGACCCTACTCGCCGAGTCAACCCTATGACTCGCCGAGTTCCTATAATCAGAACTTCACTCAATCCACGACCTAACTCGCCGAGTCACTCCGAGACTCGCCGAGTCCAACAACTCTGAGTCCACTCGCACACAACTCACCGAGTCATCCCTTGACTCACCGATTCTCGACTCAACCAGGGAATATCGGGACTCTTCGACAAGACTCGCCGAGTCCAAGAACAGACTCGCCGAGTCTAAGACTATCATCAACCTACTCGCCGAGTTGTTCATACAACTCGCCGAGTTCCAGGCCATCTTCATCCAACTCGTCGAGTTGTTCTTCCAACTCGCCGAGTCCCAGCTCATCTTCAAGCAACTCGTCGAGTCCACTCATGTGACTCGCCGAGTACCACCGGTCTGAATCCACTCAGAAGCATTCCAGGCCATGCAAATGATCCAAAACATAGGTCTAGTCTCATACAACTCATCCATCACGTAAATTGGCAAACTTTACGTGAATCCAAAGAGATCTAGGCCTTATTCACTTATAACTAGGGTTTGGGACATGCAAGCTTCACTAAACAGTCCAACACAGGGACTTTCATGCTCTCTGATTCTTCTCCATTTCAGATCTGAGGTAGCAACCTCAGATCTAACCTCTAGACTTCCAATTTCATCCATAGACAAGATCCCACAAACCCCAAAATGAAGAAACAACATACAATCAGTCCAAGAACGAGATATTACCTCCAATGGACGCCTCAACTGCAATGAAATTCGAATCCAAGCAAAGCCCCTTGCCCCAAGCCTTCAATCTCACAAGATTCCTTCAACAAACTCCTCCAATGCTCCAAATATGCTCCAATCTTCATCAATCACACTTTCTAGGGTTTCTGGACTTCAAGAGGGAATAAAGAGGCTGGGGGAAGGATATAATGTTCTTTAAATAGGGCTCAACCCCGAGAATTAGGGCTTTCTCCACTCAGCGCCTACTCGTCGAGTCCATCTCATCGACTCGCCGAGTCGGCTGCTTAACACGCGACCAAGCCGCGACTCTACTCGCCGAGTCCATCCATGGACTCGCCGAGTCACTCTTTCCCAAATAACACTTTTAGCCCTTCAACTCTACTCTTGCTATTCCGGGATGTTACAATTCTCCCCCACTTATATTAGGCTTCGCCCTCGAAGCCTACAGCAACTCAACTCCAAGGATATTCCCACAACGCTCCACCGGGCCTTAACCAGCCCAGGTCTCTCAAGGCATAAATATAGAAACTCGAACATACTTTCCCCTCCTTCACGGTGTCCTGATCACCATCTCGAACCGGGCATCGACTGTACCCCTGATCATCACTCTCAATAACCGAGAATTACCCAAGATGCAACTCTGCTCTAAATCTCAACGATCACTCGACCCATAAGGGTTAGGAAACCATGAACCACCGGATCCCCGATCCAAAGCCCACTTTATCCATTCCGGAACGACTGAGAGACCCATTCTCACTCTCAGAGCAACTCTCACGAGTTCTCCTCTTGCAATCACATACACATGCTGTTGAATCCACTCAGAAGCATTCCAGGCCATGCAAATGATCCAAAACATAGGTCTAGTCTCATACAACTCATCCATCACGTAAAGTGGCAAACTTTACGTGAATCCAAAGAGATCTAGGCCTTATTCACTTATAACTAGGGTTTGGGACATGCAAGCTTCACTAAACAGTCCAACACAGGGACTTTCATGCTCTCTGATTCTTTTCCATTTCAGATCTGAGGTAGCAACCTCAGATCTAACCTCTAGACTTCCAATTTCATCCATAGACAAGATCCCACAAACCCCAAAATGAAGAAACAACATACAATCAGTCCAAGAACGAGATATTACCTCCAATGGACGCCCCAACTGCAATGAAATTCGAATCCAAGCAAAGCCCCTTGCCCCAAGCCTTCAATCTCACAAGATTCCTTCAACAAACTCCTCCAATGCTCCAAATACGCTCCAATCTTCATCAATCACACTTTCTAGGGTTTCTGGACTTCAATAGGGAATAAAGAGGCTGGGGGAAGGATATAATGTTCTTTAAATACGGCTCAACCCCGAGAATTAAGGCTTTCTCCACTCAGCGCCTACTCGCCGAGTCCATCTCATCGACTCGCCGAGTCGGCTGCTTAACACGCGACCAAGCCGCGACTCTACTCGCCGAGTCCATCCATGGACTCGCCGAGTCGCTCTTTCCCAAATAACACTTTTAGCCCTTCAACTCTACTCTTGCTATTCCGGGATGTTACAGAAGGATCTTACGATTATCTTGCCTTGTTGTATTCACGACTTGACCAAGGAGGGTACATGTTGTGGTGGGTTCTCACGATGTGACCAAGAGCCGGTCATGACGTGAGGGTCAACTATTAGTATTCTTGGTTGTTGACTTTGAGTTTAACCAATGACTTTTGGAATGGGTTGAATTTTTGTCAAACTAAAGGTTTTGGAGTTGAGACTGAAAGGGTACTCTTTATTTATGTTAGGTGTCATGTAGGATCAGTCTTCGCTGGGTGAGAGTTGTGGTGTTTAGCTGCTACTTGAAAGATGAGTCTTCTCACTATACTTTATTATGTGGTAGTATATGCATGTCGACCAACTGGGTCTTATTTGTTGATTTATGTTATATGTGAAATGAGTTGTTTATAACTTCTGGACAGTTGTAAGTCCACTAGACTACTGATAGTCCCCATGTAACATCCCAAGACCGGGTATAGCTTATAAACCCTTGCTTTATTGTAATTGAAAAGTTTGGCCCTTCATTTGATAAAAGGTGGCAGATGAGTACGTGGGGCGTATGCGTGTGTACGCTCAGCGTACTCATGTACGTGATTTGGACGCAGAAGCCACCTAGTATGTTAGGCGTACTATTCTGGCCACCATTTCCAGCCCTCAACCCTCTCAAAACCCTAATTTTAGTCCCTTGAGCTTGAGTGTCCATTTGTGAGCTTCTTAGTGTTCTTGTGGTATCCTTGGAGTGAAGTAGGAGCATTGAAGAGAATAGAGTTGGATTCCAGACTTTGGATCTGAGCTTTTTTGTGGTTAGAGCATCAGTTGAAGGTATAAAGCTCAAAGTTTTCCCATCCTTTTTTATTTGTGCATAATATGGTCCATTTTAGGGTTTTTGGTCCTAAAGCTTGAAGCTTTATGAGTTGTTGAACTCCATAGCCTAATATATATCCCTTTAAGTGTTTTTAATGGAGTGAATTCATAAAAATGGAGTCTTAGACGTCAAAACCACCCCATGCATGAGATATGAGAATTTTAGGGAGAAAAGAGTGAGAGTTTTCAGGTTTGGGACTTTCTCAGCCATGCAAAGGCTTAAAGTCACGAACTTTATGGAGTATGAGCCTTTAGGGAGTCCAGATCTGAGAGTAGAGCTATGGTCTTAACGAATTAAGACCAAGAAAGTGGGAAGAGCAAGTTTGGGATGTACGCCTAGCGTAATCCCAGTACGCGCAGCATAGGGTCGACGATCCCCGATGCATGGCGAGGAAGTACGCCCAATGTAAAGGGTTATATGCTTAGTGTACGCATTACGGTTGACTTTTGTTGACTTTTAGGGTTTGGTCAAATTTTGGACTATAGAGACCATGAAAGGGTAAAATGGTCTTTTATCCTTCTGTGAGTTTATAGAGGGTTTAGCCTAGCTTCTTGAGGGTCGTTTACTAATAAGGGATAATTATCATATGTGTTAGGCGGAGGCTAGATCTGTGATTTGTCCACGAGGTTTATTTGTTGTCTTACGAGGTGAGTCTTCTCACTATACATACCTGAGTGGTACTACTGAGTGACCGGAGGGTCTTATTTGAGTTATGTGATATTATGCATTTTCTTTTTGATATATGCTATATTATTCTGTGCATTTTGAGATCGGACCGGAGGGTCCAACTCGAGCTGTGAGACCGGAGGGTCCTCACTGAAAGATAGGAATGGAGGGTCCAACCCGAGCTGTAAGATCGGAGGGTCCTCACTGAGACACATGACCGGAGGTTCTACACCGAGCCGTGAGACCGGAGGGTCCTCACTGAGACGCGTGATCGAAGGGTTTGTGTCGAGCTATAGCCATGAGAGGCTTATTATTTGTGTATGTGGTATTTTGGGGAACTCACTAAGCTTTGTGCTTACCGTGTTATGTGATATGTGTCTCAGGTACTACTCATGATCGTGGGAAGGCGTCGGCTTGATTGTACACACGAGGAGGCGTTATGTTTTAGAGGATCCTGGATTTTTATTCAAATAATTATGGCCATGTGTTTTTGATAACGTAATAATTAGGGTTTTTGGGAATTGTGTCAATGAGAATTATGTGACTTTAAAATGAAATTTTTGTTTGAAAATTTACGATGTTACAAGTGTTGAATTTGGTGTCTAAGCCCATATCTATTACTGGGATGTACTTGACCCGATTGTAGCATGGTCCTTTTAGGTTACCTTCACCAGTGCAACTTGATAGGATGGACTTTTGAGAATAAGGTTATTCATGATTTATTAATATATTACAAGTATAATATATTAATATGAAATCATATTATTTAATTAGTATTGATTAAGAATTAATTTGGAATTAATTTTGTGATCAAAAGAGACTAATTAAATATATGGGGATTGATTATGTAAATCAATGGTTCTTATAGTGTGGGCCAATGATCCATGATTATGTAGATGGGCTAAACCAATAAGATAATCCATGGATAGTACATAGAGGTTAAACCCATTGAGCGTAAGAATGTGGAAGGTCATGGAGCATTAGGGTTTACATAAATGTAACCCTAGCTTAACAACACTATAAAAGCACACCCCTAGAAGCCAAAATCGGTTACACCATACTTTCTAAGAGGGAAAAGTTGATTTTGTGCAAGTAAACAATTCTCTCAAGCCTCCTCTTGCATATTGGTGTTTGTCAACCATTAGAGGCATCACACTAGAGGTGCTCAAGCTTTCAAGGGTCAAGAACTACAAATCCTTCTAAGAGATAAGCCATCTAACTAGTTGTATCATTCAATTGTTCAAATGTATGCTAGTTCGGATAATGCTTTGGAAAATTGAAAATATGCATGTATAATTAGACAAAACATAGATCCAAAGCATTTAAGGTTGCATGTGCACCATAGGAGTGTTATAATGCTCAAAACCCAACAATGGTATCAGAGCCTAGGATTGTTTTCTATTATACTTGATGCTTGTTATTTTTCAAAGTCGAAAAAAGTCGAATTTTTGGCCTTTGAATGATGAACTCGTTGAGTCTACTGGCTGACTCGACGAGTCCACTCGGTAACAGAGCAACTCGATGACTCAAGTTCATGCACTCGACGAGTTGCAGGGTCTGTTTGCAGAAATTCGAGTTTTTTGGCTTGGTTTGGATTGGGAACACTACCACAAACTGTTTTGGATCATTAAAAATGTTTTTTCTGACTTGGTAGTGCTTATACTCATCCAACCACAAGATAATTGTCAAAGTTTTGAGAAAATTGTTGATTTATATGATAAACAAAGTTGCTTGGCAATTTTTAACTTGTATTATCTTGTTTATGAGTTTAGCTAGATCATTCTTGAATTATATGATAATTTTTTGTTGTTGATAAATTGATCTAAATGAATTTTAATGATCTCCATAACTTGTCCTCAAGTTATGGAAAATGAAAGGTCCCATCCTTTAAATTGCATTAAACTCGCAAGTTATGAATATGAAGAGTTTTGACAAGTTTCAAAACTTGCCCTCAAGTTTTGGAATTTGTAAAGTCTCACTAATGAAACTTTAATTCCGAACCCTAGGGTTTTAAAAGTTAAAATTCAAACCTTATACTTTATAATATTATAAGTTTAATTATTGAAGGGCCATAATTTTGGGGTTTGAGCTAGGCATTAATTTTGTATAAATCTAATCAGGGTGTCAATGGTTGTATAGCAGTATAGTGTCTTGAACTTGTTTGTGTGCAGCCACACATGTGTGTGCGGCCGCACACGCGTGTATGGCTGCACACTCATGTGCTGGTGGGGGTACTATTTATAGTAACTGAGTTGTGTCAGATTGTACTTTTTGCTGAACACTGCTGTGATTGTACTTTCTCAAGGTGTACTTGACATTTATTCGTAATAGATGTGTGCATGCTTGAACTTACTTCTACTTCATCTACATTTCACTTTGATTGCAATTAACTTCATTGATTACTGAATTGGATCCATAATTTTTGGGACTAACAATTGGTTACTGAATTGGGATTAATTTTTATGTCTAACTTAGGATAAATTTGCGCGTTCTTTTTCCTTTTATTTTTATGCACAAATTTAGGGGGAGAATATTAGAAAATCCATAAACATAAAAATTAGAAAATCCAAAAACATTAGAAAATAGGAAAAACAAAAAGAAATTATGCTGGTTATAGAATGTGCTTGAAGGAGATGTTCTGGGAAGTGATATGATTATGTGATAACAAGCAACCTAAGTCTGCGTAACGTACCCAAAGTTGAAGGGTCTATGCTCTGGTTTGATGTGTTGATAGGCACGAAAAATTTTAAATGGACATGACTAGGCAGAGCTGAACTTAGGAAATTTATAGACTTGACAAATCTTGACCTAGTTAGATCCGTTTAGCCTGACAATACGACGCTTGGATAGGTTGAGCAGGGAGATATATATGGGAATCTACTCGTCACATTAAATGAACCCGTATCTGGAACTGTGGTTTAATTTTTCCTCGATGTGCGGATTCTGTCCTTAATTCCGGTATTTATGGGGCGACTGGTAAATTCCGATAAATTAGGTCTGTAGAAAATCATTTTCTTTATTTCTGTCTGTTAGTCATATGTTACCTCCTCTGCGTGATTGGAAGAGATCCGACCTGGACTGTAACATATACAACTCTATTTCTCTGCATATTATACATATATATATATATATATATATATATATATATATATATGAAATTCCTCTTATCTGTTAGCCATATGCTGTCTCCTTTGCGTGACTAACAATCCGACCTGGTACACAACATATGCACTATAAGTGATAATACTCTGAATCTATCTTCTCCCCTAATGATGGTCTGCTCATCCGATGTAAGGAGTACTTTGGAAGTCCTTGATTACTGGGGCATATCTGGAAGCGGGAAACATGTTCCAGTACAATTAAAATTGAACACTCAAAGATTGTCTATAGATCTCACTGCTCAATTTAGGTGGACAACAATATCCCTGGTCGTCGTCAGCTGAATGGTCCTGAAGATATAGTATCTAGAAACTTAGGATCAGATATATTATCTAGGAACTTAGGATCACATTGTCTTGTCACTTATAGTGTGTCCTAATTTTGTCACAATTTTTCATGTTTAAGTGGACAACAATACCGGCGATCGACCAGACAAAGACGTGAAGATGGAAGGTACCGACAAGCGGATAAAGGTTGTCTAAAAACTTTGATCCCTAAATCTCAGTAGGTTAAAACCATTTATATAGGATTAAAATTAAATTTTAATTCCTTGTCGTTTATAGTATTTCCAATTTTATTTTAGTCTATTTTTTATTTTTTATTTTACTTTTATCTTAGTTAATAAGTTTTCTTTTAGTTTTTAATTTTTAAATCCTTAGAAATAATAAATTTAGTCTCTTAAATCCTCAAAATGGTTTGTTTTTTTTTTTTGAAAAAATGGTGAGTATGGGCCTCGGTTTTATTTATTAAAAAGATGAGGGGGAGGAAATGAAATTATTGTTATATATATATATATATATATATATATATATATATATATATATATATATATATATATATATATATATATATATAGGGTGTGTGCGGTGAGTCCTTCACCGTCACTGTCTCTTATTTCAACCGCACACACATCCGTTTCTCTCTCAAACTCTTTGAATATTCCACTTTTTTCTTGAAATCAAAGCCTTTACTTGGTAATTTTTCATGAACACGGCTCAATATTTCAATTATTTTTATGAAAATCTCTCATCGTTTGCTATTGAATCAAGGACATACTATTTTCGAGTGCAACCACATACGGCGTGTGCGGCCGCACACGGCCATGTGCGGCTGTATTAATCTATAAGCGGCTGACCGTGTGCGGCTGTATAATTCTATAAGCGGATGACCGTGTGCGGCTGTATAATACTATATACAGTTGAGCGTGTGCGGCCGCACACGCATAAATGGCTACACACTTGCTAGTGTGCGGCTGTGTGCAATTCTATGTGCGGTTGCATCATTTTTATAATTTTGCCCTAATGATTTTGTGTGTTTATTTTCAAATTACGATGTGAGACATGGAATTTGCTAAGGCTCACAACTCCGCCATTTTTCTCGAAGACCCTCTTGCAGCTCACAATGACTTGAAATTCATTGTGGATGGTTTGAAGAAATCCTGCTTGGTCCATGCTCTAACTACATGCCCTGCTATCTACCAGAGTCTGATTAAGGATTTCTGGACGAATGCTGTTGTGAAGAAGAATGATCAGGGTGAAAAGTTTGTTGAAGCAACAATCGAAGACAAGAAAATTCAAGTAACAGAGAGCATCACCAGAGAATATCTCCAAATAGAGGACAGACCTAAGTACACCATGGAGATTGACATTCATCAAACTCAGGATGTCTTAGAGCACATGGGATATGAGGGAACCTTTCCCCCTACAATCAAGAAGTTGCTTCCTCCGTGTTGGAAGTAGTTGGCTCATGTGTTCGTGAGCTGCATTTCCGGCAGGAGATCAGGAGCAAACGAAATCTCTCTGGCCAACACTGGTGCCATTGCAACATTGGCTGCAGGATTTGAGTTCAGTTTCTCAAAATTCATAATGAATGAAATGATTATAAACCTTGAAGGGAGAAAAAGGGACAAATTCTTGATGTATCCAAGATTTTTGCAAATCATCCTTAATGTAACTCACCCCGAGCTGCAGAGAGGAAATGATACCTTGGATTTCAAATCCATTGGTCCAAGTGCTTTTGGACTAATGAAACAAAAGAGAGGAGGGAAATTTGTATTTGAAGGAAAATTACCATTGATAAAATTTGGAATTTTTAAAGAGAATGATAGAGAAGAATCAGAAGAACAATTCATTCCGATGGAAAATGAAGATATTTTTCATTCTCCCTCCGAGCCAGAAGTGGAGGAGATTCATGAATCATGACTCTCCCACAGCTTGTGTGGCTGATGAACATGATCTTCAGAAAGCAAATGAATCAAAATCTACTCGAGAGGATGATGACGATGATATTTATGATGATGTAGAGTTTTTAAAAGAAATTGACTTTACAGGAATCAATGACGACATTCCAACAAACATAGAGTTTGATCTTAGTGATGAAAATTTTGATTCTCTTCTTGGAATTCCCAGCAGCCGTGTTAATAAAGTCGATGAAGTTGCTTCTTCAGTAACCAAGACTAGAGATGAAGGAAATGTTCTCAAGATTTTGCTCTCTACTTTAAAGCCCTTGGAGGTCGCATAAAGCCAAGGAGATGTGACGCCAGAGATTCCTCCCTCTGTGTTATTCATCTCAACTTCTGCTCCAGTCATCCCTGACTCATCTCAACCTCAGACTTCTCAGACTTCCATGAAAACAAGCCAATCTTTTGCAAGTCTGGAGGTACCCGCTGTAAGAAGTGCACCTCAAGTTATGTCAACAATCACTGCTACCACTGTTCACTCTCCTCCAAAACAAACGGATAAAGGTCCGAGTACCATGTTTGAGACTGGTGGATCCTCATCCATTCTAGAATATTCTCCCACTCGACCTTCATTAGATTAAGCTTCTATTAGATTGGTAAAACATCTGGCACAATCTAGTCCAACCTCCTCACGCGGGAAAGGAATATCATTTAAGATGGTTCAGCTCACTGCATACATTTTTGAGCTCAGGGCGAAGGATGAAGAAAAGACCAAACAAATTAAAGATCTGCAAACGAGTCTTGGATCCGTATCAGCCAATTATTTCAATCTCAAGAACGTTTTGTACGATGCATTCGGTGAAAAATTCAAAGCCCTCTTCCAACAGCCACACGGAATAGTTGATCCTCCCACAGTTCAATCACATTCTGCAACTGATGATCTTCCTGTCAACCCACCTGCTCCGAGAACAACCACCATTGTTAACAGGTTTGAAAAATAACCAAAAGGAAGCAGAGCCAGAATCACAATCAAACAGGGCAAAAGAATTGTAACTGCCAATCAAAGCGAAGGCCTTTTATTCATGAAAAACTCTAATGAAAATCGCAAGGCAAAAGACCCTGTTTTGACCGTAACAAATTTGAAGAAAAGAAAGTTCGGTGACGAGTATGGAGACAGGTACGGAATCCGAATGTGGGCCTTTGATCCAGAGATGAACTTGTGGGTTGTAAAGCGAAACTCAAGAGCATCTGAGTGTTACAAAAGCACCCACGATTTCAACTCTTGTACCAAAACGGATCTAGCCGAATTATCCAGGGCCCCATTCCATAATCCCTCTAAAGATCCCAATGCCTCTAACTTCAAAAGGTTTCTAGACAGACAAGTCAGAGAAAATTTTCCATCAATGAAGACTATAAGAGCTTTATATAGAAAAGACAAAGAAGTTCTTGATCCGGAATCAGGCGAACCCATGAAGATCATACTCTGGCCTGCAACTAAGCAACAAAAGGAAATTCCTATCCCTCAACACTTTCATGAGGGATATCTTGATAATATGGAATTTTGGGCCTATGATGACGAAACTGCAACTGCTTCCATTAAATTCAAAGATCGAGAACAAGTTCTGAGATTGATAAATGCCAAAGATCATCTTCGATTCAGAGAGAGGGATATCCGAACTCTAGCTCGTCATCAGATCATTTGCAGAAAAGACGTCATGGAAGTTGCTGCTAAAGAATTCGCTGCAATGGTGGCTTCAATCATCAATGGAAGAATGTGGATGGGCTCGATGGGAAGATCTGATCTAAAGTTGTATGAGAAGCCAGCCGAGAAGCCAAGCGAATGAAGTTCAAGACTATGCTAGTCTCAAACCAAGGGGGAGATTGAAGGGCCATAATTTTGTGGTTTGAGCTAGGCATTAATTTTGTATAAATCTAATCAGGGTGTCAATGGTTGTATAGCAGTATAGTGTCATGAACTTGTTTGTGTGCAGCCACACATGTGTGTGCGGCCGCACACGCGTGTATGGCTGCACACTCGTGTGCTGGTGGGGGTACTATTTATAGTAACTGAGTTATGTCAGATTGTACTTTTTACTGAACACTGTTGTGATTGTACTTTCTCAAGGTGTACTTGACATTTATTCGTAATAGATGTGTGCAATGTTCATATTACTTCTACTTCATCTACATTTCACTTTGATTGCAATTAACTTCATTGATTACTAAATTGGATCCATAATTTTTGGGACTAACAATTATATATATATATATATATATATATATATATATATATATATATATATATATATATATATATATATATATATATATATATATGTGTGTGTGTGTGTGTGTGTGTGTGTATGTATAAGACAAGCTGGTCTTACCGTTAGTAGGCCTCATTCACGAAGCCAGTATATCAGGGTGGTATAAGGTTACTTCCTATAAAATGGTGGTTTAATGGTTGCCCACTCTCACCCACCGCTTCCTTGACTGGTGGAGGGTTGTTAGCCGAACGGGTAGGATAGGCCATTAATTCTCCCTCATTAAAAGTATAATGTTAAATATAAAGTAACTAAAATTTTATTAAATTCTCAATCTTAGTTACTTTAGGAAAATGTGAAAATAGTGATAATCCATGAAATTACACTTTGCACCTTGTTAAGTCGTTAGTGGAGCGTGTGTGGTTAACCGACACACTAATCTGGGACTGACAATGTGTGGCAAAGGGTAGCTTGATGTTAATCATATATCAATGGAGCGTGTGTGGTTAATCGGCACATTATTAGGTGATCTGTAACATTGGGTGTACCAAGCTAGTTTGCATGGTTATTCACACCTTGTTTGTGATCCTCGGCATCCCAGTCACAAACTTGAAGGGCACAATCGAATATAAACATGTGATTGAAAAATTCAATGAATCTCAAAGGATCTAGGAATTTCAATCCAATTAAAACTTAATAATCTATTTCGTTTTTCATGGTGGAAATTGGTAAATCGTCATTTACCTACCTTCATATATTTTACAATTGGATTACGACATCCCTTTTCGCAATTGTATAATATTGTGTAGGGTCCTAGCCTTAATATTTCATTTGGGTGTAATATTAAGGATTATCATCTAACCTAAACTTTGTTCTTATTTTCAGATGTCTATCCCAAACAATGCTTCCAACCCAATTCCTTCAGGCTGTTTCTCCCTCATGAACCTATGTGGGAAGGTCATTTTCGATAGCTCGAACTTCAATGATCTTATTCGAAACATTCGAATGGATATTCGCTATGAGGACAAAGAATATGTCCTAGATAAAAAGCTCAAGGAGATTGATGTCACCATTGCTACTCCCGAACAAATCACTGAACACACTACTCATAAGAGGGATGCGACAAAGGTGTCGTGTCTAATGATTGCTACCATGACTGTTGAGCTGCAGAAGTCCTATGAGGACTACTATCCTTTTGAAATGTATCAAGACTTGATGGAAAGATGCCATCAAAAGGCTCGGCAGGAGAAGTATGTGATCATTTCCTCCATGATCACAACCAAAATGAAGGATGGTGAACCCATCACGGCCCACTTGCAAAAGATGCAGAGATTTGTGGACCGCTTGCTTAAATTGGATGTCAATTTTGATGAAGAGTTTTCCATTGATATAATTCTACACTCTTTACCTTCCAGTTATGATCAGTTTCATATGATCTATCCTATGAACAAGGAGGAGGTCACTCTTAGCAATCTTTAAGGCCTTTTAAGGACTGTAGAAAGCAACCTGAAAGGCAAGTCGGTTGTGTCTACTCCTATTACTACTTTTGCCCCCGTTTTGGCAATCGGACATGGGAAGGGAAAAAAGAGGAAGACTCCCTAGAAGAGCCACAAGGGAAAGTATCTTGATGGATCCTCTTCAAGTGGGACCAAAGTTGGTTCTGCTAATCCCTCTTCCAGTCCAAAGGATGCAGAGTGCTTCCACTGCCATGAAAAAAGGGCACTGGAAACGAAGTTGCCCCAAATACTTGCAGGATATAAAGTATTGAAAGATCAAGCCCTCCTTTGCAGGTATTTACACTATTCAATCTAATAACTCATCACATGCTAATTCTTGGGTCCTTCATACAGCTTGTGGATTTCACATTTGTTCTGATTTGTAGGGACTAAAAAGAAGTAGGTATGTGGAGCACGGGAAGATAAACTTAATCATGGGAAATAGGAAAGTGTCGCATGTAACCAAGATTGGAGTTTATTCTTTATTGCTTAGTAATGGTTTAGATTTAGATTTGAATAATTGTTGTTACTCGGACGATATGGACAGAAATATTATTTCCTTTTACAGTTTGTATAAACAAGGTTTTACCTTTTCTTTTAATAATGAATTTGGTGGTATTAATGCTTATTACAATGGTGTATTTTATTTTGAAGCATTAACTTGCAATGGTATATATGAAACTGTGATGGTTATAGATAACTTAGGAAATAATGTGTTACACATTGATTCTTCCAATGATTTAGATAAAGCATGCTTGTAGCATTGTCGTCTTGGACATGTCAACAAGAAGCGCATAGCCCAACTCCAAAAGGATGCAGTTTTGGAGTCATTCGACTTAAAGGGGTGATGGTCTGTTGGATCTTGTTTACTTAGAAAGATAACCAAGTCACCCTTCACTGGTACTTGTGAAAGGGGTGATGGTCTGTTGGATCTCATACACACTGATGTGTGTGGCCCATTCAAAACCGCCACACGGGATGCTAACCGCTTCTATGTGACTTTTACTGATGATTATAGTAGGTATGGGTATATCAACTTAATCAAGCATAAGTCAGAAACCTTTGAAAAGTTCAAGGAGTTTAAACAAGAAGTGGAGAATTAGTTGGGCAGGAAGATAAAGATGCTCTGATCCGATCGAGGTGGTGAGTATCTTAGTATTGAGTTCCACGACTATCTTAAGGAATGGGGAATTATTTCACAATTGACGCCACCTAGGACACCGCAGCTGAATGGTGTGGCTGAGAGGTGCAATAGAACCTTGGTAGACATGGTTCATTCCATGATGAGTCGAGCTTCGTCAAAACTACCCCATGCATGAGATATGAGAATTTTTGGGAGAAAAGAGTGAGAGTTTTCAGGTTTGGGACTATCTCAGCCATGAAAAGGCTTAAAGTCACTAACTTTATAGAGTATGAGCCTTTAGGGAGTCCAGATCTGAGAGTAGAGCTATGGTCTTAACGAATTAAGACCGAGAGAGTGGGAACAACAAGTCTGGAATGTACGCCAAGAGTAATCCCAGTACGCGCAGCGTAGGGTTGAGGATCCCCGACGCATGGCGAGGTAGTACGCCCAACGTAGAGGATCGTACGCGCTACGGTTGACTTTTGTTGACGTTTAGGGTTTGGTCAAATTATGGACTATAAAGACCATGAAAGGGTAAAATGGTCTTTTATCCTTCTGTGAGTTTATAGAGGGTTTAGCCTAGCTTCTTGAGGGTCGTCTACTAATTAGGGATAATTATCGTATGTGTTAGGCGGAGGCTAGACTGGTGATTTGTGCACGAGGTTTATTTGTTGGCTTACGAGGTGAGTCTTCTCACTATACATACATGAGTGATACTACTGAGTGATCGGAGGGTCTTATTTGAGTTATGTGATATTATGCATTTTTCTTTGTGATATATGCTATATTATTCTGTGCATTTTGAGATCGGACTGGAGGGTCCAAGTCGAGTTGTGAGACCAAAGGGTCCTCATTGAGATATAGGAATGGAGGGTCCAACCCGAGCTCTGAGACCGGAGGGTCCTCACTGAGACACATGACCAGAAGGTCTACACCGAGCCGTGAGACCGGAGGGTCGTCATCGAGACGCATGACCGGAGGGTCCGTGCCGAGCTATAGCCTTGAGAGGCTTATTATTTGTGTATGTGGTATTTTGGGGAACTCACTAAGCTTTGTGCTTACTGTGTTATGTGATATGTGTTTCAGGTACTTCTCAGGATTACGGGAAGGCGCCGGCTTGATTGTACACATGAGGCGAAGTTATGTTTTAAAGGATCTTGGATTTTTATTCAAAAAATTATGGACATGTGTTTTTGATAACTTGATAATTGGGGTTTTTGTGAATTGAGTCAATGAGAATTATGTGATTTTAAAATGAAAATTTTGTTTGAAAATTTATGGTGTTACACCCTAGGTTGCTGATAACCCATGAGGTGTGTTGTTAATCCACAGGGGATGTTGTTAGCCCATTGGGACCGCTAATAGTCCCCCAGAGTTTGCTGATAACCTTAGTTGATTATTATGCCATGGTATATGTGGTATTTTGGCGAACTCACTAAGCTGTGTGCTTACAGTTTTGGATTAAATATTTTGCAGGTACTTTTCAGATTACGAAGGCGTGACTATACACACACATTAGCAACTTTATGATTCGAGATTCCACATTGTCTTCATTTTAACTCTCATTTCTGAATAGTGTTTTGTGAACAAATGATTTATCCCAAATGAAACTTTATTAAAATGGATGTTATATTATTTTAATAATGAAAATTTTATCTCATGTTTTGGGATGTTACAAACATAACATTCTTCAAAAGCTTCAAAGTTGTGCTATCAAATTAGTGAAATTACCTAGTGGTAGATAGTTTGAAACGTATCAGGAAAATTTACTCTTCAAAACATTGGTCTGAATTCAATAGAGAGATGGAGAAAGTGACTAGTGGTGCTAGTTTAATGGTATGGTGGTGGCGTTGGATGGTGATAGAATCATGCATAACTTGTTTCTTCCTAAATAATGACTTCTTGACGAACTCATTCAACTCCTCCAACACCTTCTCCGACTCCACTAGCTCTGGAAAAGTCTCTCATTTTGACTTTTTGCTTTGAATTCTTCAAAGAAACATTTGGTGCCCTTCTAAGTGGATGTGTGCTAGTGAACACTCTGATGCTAACTGACATCATATTCAACCCCATCAAGATATGCATCGGTGCATACATACCTTTCACTAGACTATTAATTTTTTACACTCGATGGCAAATTCAAATCACATATAATAAAATAAATTTTAGTTAAAGAATGACATTAATTACCTGGGTTTTGGGTCTGGCTAAGTGGCATGTGCTTGGTGGCCCTAATATCCCTTCCGGTTCGTTCCTTCGAACAATCAGATAAGAAATGTTAGAGAAAATAGGTAACTAGAACTAATAACTGAAGTGAACCAACAAAGTGAATGTATACCCATCCTACTCGATAACAGATACAAATCTCAAATTATACAAATAATTTCAGTTAAAGAATGACATTAATTACCTGGGTTTCGGTTTTGGCTAAATGACATGTGCTCAGTGGCCCTAATATCCTTTTTGAATCCTTCCTTCAAATAATCAGATAAGAAATGTAAAAGAAAAGAGGTAATTAGAAGTCGTAACTTAAGTGAACCAACAGAGTGAATGTATACCTATCCTATGCAACGGATTTTGGTTTTGAAGGTTGAGGAAGTTCTTGTACGATTGATAGTTATGCGAGTGAAGACGGCGGTG
Source organism: Lactuca sativa (assembly GCF_002870075.4). NCBI lineage: Eukaryota > Viridiplantae > Streptophyta > Magnoliopsida > Asterales > Asteraceae > Lactuca > Lactuca sativa. The sequence goes on along the minus strand of NC_056625.2, from coordinate 156,800,215 downwards.
GTTGTGATGACGATTGGATGATAGAGGCCGGGATGTTGACTGCGTTATAGCAGCTCCACTGACTTCTTCAAACTCTACAAAAGAAACAAATGAAATCGAGTGAAAGAGGGATAGTTAGGCATCAATCAATTTACTGGCAACGTCACAGAAAACCCTAAACCTATCCAAAATCCAAAGTTTTCATGACGCTCTAACTAATCGACAAATATAAAGTCCCTTGAAACGAAGGAAAATCAGATAGGGAAATTTGAGTAAGCCTATTTCCTGTCGAATCATCATCACCACTCCACTTACTACCCGCCTCAAAAAGAAATTTGGTCGAAAAAGAAACCGGAGATAAACATTACCAGAATCGATTGGTACAAAAATAAATCTATGTATATGGATGAATTTTAAATACCAGATTAATGTTATTGGCTGAGAGAGAGAGAGAGAGAAGACGACGCAAATAGAATTTTGTTTGATCAGAAGAAGAACACGTAGTAATTGAAGACAAAGGAAGCTGATGACTCCACACCAGATGCAAGTTATCGATAATTGTGGAAATGTGCTCTAATTTTAGATATTGTAACATCATTTTAAACTAAAATATGTAAAAACAAATGGTATTGTCTTAAGTGTAGTTCTTTTCATTAGCATTAGTCAAATGATCGTTACAAAAGTTACTACATACTTATATTGCTTTCCATAAATTAGGAATTTTTTAGGGATACATATTTTGTTCACTATCAATAAAATCTCCTCAAATTCTAACATCTGTAAGACGGTCCTGTTCTCCTCGAAGCTTATCAATCTCCACATTTGCATCTCGAATCTACTTCTCATCCTCTTTGACTTTTTCCATAGTTTCAGCAACCTTTTTTTTCTTTTTTCATAGTCCCTTTCGTTGGCTTCTTCGACAGCTATCATAGCTTCGAAATGTCATCAAGCATTTTATCTGGGAGTGGGAAATATGGGCCTTCAGGAAATCGGTTAATAACCGAACAAACATAACAATCTTCTTTTTCACAATGTCAAACACCAAATTTAGATGAACTCTTTCTCAAGTATTTACTTTGCTAATGTACTTCATTTACGATGGATGGTAGATGCATATTAATAGTGTGATGTTTTAATAAAGTAAAGTGTGTTCAGAATGTGTGTCCGCAACGAGTGTCTCCAGAATAGTTGTTCGAAATTTATGTTCATCACTGTGTGTCTGGAACATGTGTCCGGAATGTGTGTTTGTGAGTCCGAAATGTCAGGAATCTATGACATGAATGATTGATTTGACATCCAGAATGTGAGCCTAGATTGGCAGTATTGGAATGTGTAATCGTCAATGTTCATGATTCACTATAGATAAAAGATTGGATTTGAAGAACATATACAACTCCCGAATGACAGTAAAATCAACCCCAACCATGGACTTCAGAGGAAGAGATCACACTTGTACAATCTTAGATAATCTTTGAGGATGATATATTTTCACCTGTTTCCCACATCTGATGTATAGATTACATTGTGTCAATTTAAAAAATATGTTTCACTAGAAGTTATATTGTTGAGAGTATCGAACAAAAGAAAAGGTGAAGATTAAGGTTAAAGACATAAGATCAAAGGTGAAGATGTTTATGAAAATTTAGCTTAGGATCGATAACGAGTTATTGTATGAATATGAAGAAGTAATTTTCAAGTTGGCTAGGGTGGAATACATAAACATAAATAACGGGGTTGATTTTCCATACGAACATGCTTGGATTCTTTTAAAAGATGTCTTGTATTTTTAAAATTATGTATTTTGTTATTTGTAGGATAAATAACTTTATGGTATTTCTAAATGATTGTATGGTACTTCTAAGTTATGTTTTTTTCATTGTAATATGTAAAAAATAATAGGGAAATAATAATTTTAATTAATCACTCTAAATCGATAACAAACATAATTAATTGCGATAAAAATAAATATCTGGTTACATAGAGATTAAAACAACTATCAATGGGTTTGGTATTTCCCATTCAGGTGAAGGGGAAACATGATGTACAATTCGCGTCTATTATGTACATCTAAACACATCAGTCCGATAATATATCTGAACCATATGGTCTAAATATGTGAAGTTTAAATAACATGTCACAATAGCATGATTGTACACAGAAAGAAAATTAAATTAGGCGTAATTACCCCTAGGTGTTTTCCTTTCATTATATAATACAACAATTACAACTAAAGATCCTAATATCATGGATATGATAATACAAATATACTTATCTTATATTTGAACCTAACTATCCTTTATTATCTTTACATTCCCCTTCAATCTTGACCGTTACTAGGTGGAGATTGTAACGCAATTTTTCTAGCATACTTCGTGTTGTAGGCATTGTGAATCCATCCGCAACTTGATCATTTGAAAATATAAATCTAACATCTAATGCCCCCATCGCTACATTCTCTTTAACAAAGTGAAAATCCACTTCTATATGTTTAGTTCGAGCATGAAACATTGGATTGGCTGTTAGATAAGTAGCTCCCAAGTTGTCACACCAAAGAACAGGTGCACGTGTCTGACAAACTCCTAGTTCTTTAAGCAAATACTATAACCAGGTCACTTCAGTAGTTCCATTTGCCAATGCCTTATATTCTGCCTCTGTACTTGATCGTGACACAGTGTGTTGTTTTTGCGAGCTCCATGAAATCAGATTAGGGCCTAAAAATATTGCAAAACCTCCAGTGGATCTTCTATAGTCTAAGCACCCTGCTCAATCTGCATCAGTAAAGACACTCAATAATGTGGAGCTTAAGCTTCTTATATGAAGTCCTGTAGACACCGTGTGTTTAACATATCGTAATATCTGTTTTATAGCTTCCCAGTGAACATATGTAGGATTAGAAAGATATTGACACACCTTATTGACAAGAAACGAAATATCTGGCCTTGTTAGAGTGAGATATTACAAACCACCCACTATACTTCTACATTTGAAGGTATCTTCCTCATTTAACAGTTTTCCAAAGTGTAGGGCCAGCTTATCAGAGACTAACATTGGAGTTGAGACACCTTTAAAATTCTCCATATTAACACAAAGAAGCAAATTAGAAGCGTATTTGTGTTGTAGCAAAGTGATTCCCCCTGAATTGTGAAGGACCTCAATTCCTAAGAAATAATTCAACCGCCCAAGGTCTTTGATAGGAAAAGTTGTAGACAAGGCACAAATCAATTGTTCAATAGCTATTTGGGAGGAACCAACAATGACAATGTCGTCAATATATACCAACATATAGATAGAAACAACATCGTTAACCAAAATAAAAAGTGACATGTCAACTTTAGAGGAATGAAAACCAAGGTGAAGCAACTTGTCACGGAGTCGAGAGAACCAAGATCTTGGCGATTGTTTAAGCCCATAAAGTGCCATATGAAGCTTACAAACATAGTGAGGATTAGAAGAATCCTCAAAGCTAGGCGGTTGCTACATATACACCTCCTCCTCTAGAAAACCATGAAGAAAGGCATTATTGACATCTATTTGCCGTAAAAGCCAACCATGTGAGACAGCCAAAGAGAGAACCAGACGAATCGTGGAAGGTTTAACAAAGGGACTAAACGTGTCCTGATAATCGATGTCATATTGTTGTGTGAAACCTCTCGCAACCAAACGTGCTTTATACTTGGAAGTAGAACCATCTGGATTTTGTTTTAGTTTAAATACCCATTTGCACCCAACAATATTGACATTATTGGGTCTTGGAACAAGAGACCATGTGTGATTTTTCTATAACGCATCAAACTCAGACTGCATGGCTGTTAACCAAGTAGGATCTGCCATAGCCACACGAAAAGAAGTAGGAGTAGTAACTGCAAAAGCTCGTTTGGTAGGATCATATCGTACAATGCCATCGATAAATTTCCTTGGAAAAGTCTTACCAGCTTGTCCTCGAGTTCGAGCACCAACAGGAGAATTATCAAGATCTGTCATTGGAAGCAGGGAGATGACAACAACAGGTGGCTGAACTTCTGGTAGTGGAGATGTCGCATGATCTCAAAGAGAAGAAATAGGAGTTGATGGCACTGCTGGTGATTGAACTGCTGATGACTGAACAAAAGAGGATGGAGAGGCAGCCGAGACCGGTATGTCTGTTAGTATGGGCTACTCCGGTGGAACATTTGGCAATAAGTATTTGGCTGGAGCTGTGATGCATTAACTGGAGGTGATGTCACTGTAACTGCATTAGAATCATTAGCTAATAAAAGAAATAAGTCATAATTCCGCATATGATCATTAATAATGGTCAGTTCTGTTTAAGGAAAGAGAACAGGATGAGACTCTTGAGACGAGACATTAGAATTTTGACCGACTGCAAAAGGAAAATGATGCTCATCAAAAACCACATCACGTGATATATAGATTTTACCGGTGGTCCTATCCAAACATTGGTCTGAATTCAATAGAGAGATGGAGAAAGTGACTAGTGGTGCTAGTTTAATGGTATGGTGGTGGCGTTGGATGGTGATAGAATCATGCATAACTTGTTTCTTCCTAAATAATGACTTCTTGACGAACTCATTCAACTCCTCCAACACCTTCTCCGACTCCACTAGCTCTGGAAAAGTCTCTCATTTTGACTTTTTGCTTTGAATTCTTCAAAGAAACATTTGGTGCCCTTCTAAGTGGATGTGTGCTAGTGAACACTCTGATGCTAACTGACATCATATTCAACCCCATCAAGATATGCATCGGTGCATACATACCTTTCACCAGACTATTAATTTTTTACACTCGATGGCAAATTCAAATCACATATAATAAAATAAATTTTAGTTAAAGAATGACATTAATTACCTGGGTTTTGGGTCTGGCTAAGTGGCATGTGCTTGGTGGCCCTAATATCCTTTCCGGTTCGTTCCTTCGAACAATCAGATAAGAAATGTTAGAGAAAATAGGTAACTAGAACTAATAACTGAAGTGAACCAACAAAGTGAATGTATACCCATCCTACTCGATAACAGATACAAATCTCAAATTATACAAATAATTTCAGTTAAAGAATGACATTAATTACCTGGGTTTCGGTTTTGGCTAAATGACATGTGCTCAGTGGCCCTAATATCCTTTTTGAATCCTTCCTTCAAATAATCAGATAAGAAATGTAAAAGAAAAGAGGTAATTAGAAGTCGTAACTTAAGTGAACCAACAGAGTGAATGTATACCTATCCTATGCAACGGATTTTGGTTTTGAAGGTTGAGGAAGTTCTTGTACGATTGATAGTTATGCGAGTGAAGACGGCGGTGGTTGTGATGACGATTGGATGATAGAGGCCGGGATGTTGACTGCGTTATAGCAGCTCCACTGACTTCTTCAAACTCTACAAAAGAAACAAATGAAATCGAGTGAAAGAGGGATAGTTAGGCATCAATCAATTTACTGGCAACGTCACAGAAAACCCTAAACCTATCCAAAATCCAAAGTTTTCATGACGCTCTAACTAATCGACAAATATAAAGTCCCTTGAAACGAAGGAAAATCAGATAGGGAAATTTGAGTAAGCCTATTTCCTGTCGAATCATCATCACCACTCCACTTACTACCCGCCTCAAAAAGAAATTTGGTCGAAAAAGAAACCGGAGATAAACATTACCAGAATCGATTGGTACAAAAATAAATCTATGTATATGGATGAATTTTAAATACCAGATTAATGTTATTGGCTGAGAGAGAGAGAGAGAGAAGACGACGCAAATAGAATTTTGTTTGATCAGAAGATGAACACGTAGTAATTGAAGACAAAGGAAGCTGATGACTCCACACACGTTTAGCCGGAGCCGATGAACAGTACCTAGCTCAGTCGTGTACTATTCATAAGCCATAATGTGCTTTAATTCTATATTTAATATATAATGAAGTGATGAGAGGGTTTATATAAGTTTTTCAAGGTTTTTTTTCAATATGCCTAAACTCATTTCTTGGAATAACCATATTATTTATCTATAAATATTTTAATAAATTATAACCATATTATTTATCTATAAATATTTTTATAAAGGAAAATTAAGTAATCTAACAATATTTTAGTTTATTTTTAAAAATAATAACCAATTTTTTTTCTTTTAAAAACTAACAGGTCTCTTCAAAATAGGCATTCCGAAGCAAACCAGAATGGGTCGAGCTCACTACTGTAGCCTTGTGCTATATATATATATATATATATATATATATATATATATATATATATATATATATTATATCTCATGCAACAACAAAAAACGAGTGCAAATGACTAATAATGTGTTCCGCTTAATTGAGAACTACATAGAATTGTTTGAAAATCATGTAGACACTGCTAGTTTGCACCAGATGCAAGTTATCGATAATTGTGGAAATGTGCTCTAATTTTAGATATTGTAATATCATTTTAAACTAAAATATGTAAAAACAAATGGTATTGTCTTAAGTGTAGTTCTTTTCATTAGCATTAGTCAAATGATCGTTACAAAAGTTACTACATACTTATATTGCTTTCCATAAATTATGAACTTTTTAGGGATACATATTTTGTTCACTATCAATAAAATCTCCTCAAATTCTAACATCTGTAAGACGGTCCTGTTCTCCTCGAAGCTTATCAATCTCCACATTTGCATCTCGAATCTACTTCTCATCCTCTTTGACTTTTTCCATAGTTTCAGCAACCTTTTTTTTCTTTTTTCATAGTCCCTTTCGTTGGCTTCTTCGACAGCTATCATAGCTTCGAAATGTCATCAAGCATTTTATCTGGGAGTGGGAAATATGGGCCTTCAGGAAATCGGTTAATAACCGAACAAACATAACAATCTTCTTTTTCACAATGTCAAACACCAAATTTAGATGAACTCTTTCTCAAGTATTTACTTTGCTAATGTACTTCATTTACGATGGATGGTAGATGCATATTAATAGTGTGATGTTTTAATAAAGTAAAGTGTGTTCAGAATGTGTGTCCGCAACGAGTGTCTCCAGAATAGTTGTTCGAAATTTATGTTCATCACTGTGTGTCTGGAACATGTGTCCGGAATGTGTGTTTGTGAGTCCGAAATGTCAGGAATCTATGACATGAATGATTGATTTGACATCCAGAATGTGAGCCTAGATTGGCAGTATTGTAATGTGTAATCGTCAATGTTCATGATTCACTATAGATAAAAGATTGGATTTGAAGAACATATACAACTCCCGAATGACAGTAAAATCAACCCCAACCATGGACTTCAGAGGAAGAGATCACACTTGTACAATCTTAGATAATCTTTGAGGATGATATATTTTCACCTGTTTCCCACATCTGATGTATAGATTACATTGTGTCAATTTAAAAAATATGTTTCACTAGAAGTTATATTGTTGAGAGTATCGAACAAAAGAAAAGGTGAAGATTAAGGTTAAAGACATAAGATCAAAGGTGAAGATGTTTATGAAAATTTAGCTTAGGATCGATAACGAGTTATTGTATGAATATGAAGAAGTAAGTTTCAAGTTGGCTAGGGTGGAATACATAAACATAAATAACGGGGTTGATTTTCCATACGAACATGCTTGGATTCTTTTAAAAGATGTCTTGTATTTTTAAAATTATGTATTTTGTTATTTGTAGGATAAATAACTTTATGGTATTTCTAAATGATTGTATGGTACTTCTAAGTTATGTTTTTTTCATTGTAATATGTAAAAAATAATAGGGAAATAATAATTTTAATTAATCACTCTAAATCGATAACAAACATAATTAATTGCGATAAAAATAAATATCTGGTTACATAGAGATTAAAACAACTATCAATGGGTTTGGTATTTCCCATTCAGGTGAAGGGGAAACATGATGTACAATTCGCGTCTATTATGTACATCTAAACACATCAGTCCGATAATATATCTGAACCATATGGTCTAAATATGTGAAGTTTAAATAACATGTCACAATAGCATGATTGTACACAGAAAGAAAATTAAATTAGGCGTAATTACCCCTAGGTGTTTTCCTTTCATTATATAATACAACAATTACAACTAAAGATCCTAATATCATGGATATGATAATACAAATATACTTATCTTATATTTGAACCTAACTATCCTTTATTATCTTTACATTCCCCTTCAATCTTGACCGTTACTAGGTGGAGATTGTAACGCAATTTTTCTAGCATACTTCGTGTTGTAGGCATTGTGAATCCATCCGCAACTTGATCATTTGAAAATATAAATCTAACATCTAATGCCCCCATCGCTACATTCTCTTTAACAAAGTGAAAATCCACTTCTATATGTTTAGTTCGAGCATGAAACATTGGATTGGCTGTTAGATAAGTAGCTCCCAAGTTGTCACACCAAAGAACAGGTGCACGTGTCTGACAAACTCCTAGTTCTTTAAGCAAATACTATAACCAGGTCACTTCAGTAGTTCCATTTGCCAATGCCTTATATTCTGCCTCTGTACTTGATCGTGACACAGTGTGTTGTTTTTGCGAGCTCCATGAAATCAGATTAGGGCCTAAAAATATTGCAAAACCTCCAGTGGATCTTCTATAGTCTAAGCACCCTGCTCAATCTGCATCAGTAAAGACACTCAATAATGTGGAGCTTAAGCTTCTTATATGAAGTCCTGTAGACACCGTGTGTTTAACATATCGTAATATCTGTTTTATAGCTTCCCAGTGAACATATGTAGGATTAGAAAGATATTGACACACCTTATTGACAAGAAACGAAATATCTGGCCTTGTTAGAGTGAGATATTACAAACCACCCACTATACTTCTACATTTGAAGGTATCTTCCTCATTTAACAGTTTTCCAAAGTGTAGGGCCAGCTTATCAGAGACTAACATTGGAGTTGAGACACCTTTAAAATTCTCCATATTAACACAAAGAAGCAAATTAGAAGCGTATTTGTGTTGTAGCAAAGTGATTCCCCCTGAATTGTGAAGGACCTCAATTCCTAAGAAATAATTCAACCGCCCAAGGTCTTTGATAGGAAAAGTTGTAGACAAGGCACAAATCAATTGTTCAATAGCTATTTGGGAGGAACCAACAATGACAATGTCGTCAATATATACCAACATATAGATAGAAACAACATCGTTAACCAAAATAAAAAGTGACATGTCAACTTTAGAGGAATGAAAACCAAGGTGAAGCAACTTGTCACGGAGTCGAGAGAACCAAGATCTTGGCGATTGTTTAAGCCCATAAAGTGCCATATGAAGCTTACAAACATAGTGAGGATTAGAAGAATCCTCAAAGCTAGGCGGTTGCTACATATACACCTCCTCCTCTAGAAAACCATGAAGAAAGGCATTATTGACATCTATTTGCCGTAAAAGCCAACCATGTGAGACAGCCAAAGAGAGAACCAGACGAATCGTGGAAGGTTTAACAAAGGGACTAAACGTGTCCTGATAATCGATGTCATATTGTTGTGTGAAACCTCTCGCAACCAAACGTGCTTTATACTTGGAAGTAGAACCATCTGGATTTTGTTTTAGTTTAAATACCCATTTGCACCCAACAATATTGACATTATTGGGTCTTGGAACAAGAGACCATGTGTGATTTTTCTATAACGCATCAAACTCAGACTGCATGGCTGTTAACCAAGTAGGATCTGCCATAGCCACACGAAAAGAAGTAGGAGTAGTAACTGCAAAAGCTCGTTTGGTAGGATCATATCGTACAATGCCATCGATAAATTTCCTTGGAAAAGTCTTACCAGCTTGTCCTCGAGTTCGAGCACCAACAGGAGAATTATCAAGATCTGTCATTGGAAGCAGGGAGATGACAACAACAGGTGGCTGAACTTCTGGTAGTGGAGATGTCGCATGATCTCAAAGAGAAGAAATAGGAGTTGATGGCACTGCTGGTGATTGAACTGCTGATGACTGAACAAAAGAGGATGGAGAGGCAGCCGAGACCGGTATGTCTGTTAGTATGGGCTACTCCGGTGGAACATTTGGCAATAAGTCTTTGGCTGGAGCTGTGATGCATTAACTGGAGGTGATGTCACTGTAACTGCATTAGAATCATTAGCTAATAAAAGAAATAAGTCATAATTCCGCATATGATCATTAATAATGGTCAGTTCTGTTTAAGGAAAGAGAACAGGATGAGACTCTTGAGACGAGACATTAGAATTTTGACCGACTGCAAAAGGAAAATGATGCTCATCAAAAACCACATCACGTGATATATAGATTTTACCGGTGGTCCTATCCAAACATTGGTCTGAATTCAATAGAGAGATGGAGAAAGTGACTAGTGGTGCTAGTTTAATGGTATGGTGGTGGCGTTGGATGGTGATAGAATCATGCATAACTTGTTTCTTCCTAAATAATGACTTCTTGACGAACTCATTCAACTCCTCCAACACCTTCTCCGACTCCACTAGCTCTGGAAAAGTCTCTCATTTTGACTTTTTGCTTTGAATTCTTCAAAGAAACATTTGGTGCCCTTCTAAGTGGATGTGTGCTAGTGAACACTCTGATGCTAACTGACATCATATTCAACCCCATCAAGATATGCATCGGTGCATACATACCTTTCACCAGACTATTAATTTTTTACACTCGATGGCAAATTCAAATCACATATAATAAAATAAATTTTAGTTAAAGAATGACATTAATTACCTGGGTTTTGGGTCTGGCTAAGTGGCATGTGCTTGGTGGCCCTAATATCCCTTCCGGTTCGTTCCTTCGAACAATCAGATAAGAAATGTTAGAGAAAATAGGTAACTAGAACTAATAACTGAAGTGAACCAACAAAGTGAATGTATACCCATCCTACTCGATAACAGATACAAATCTCAAATTATACAAATAATTTCAGTTAAAGAATGACATTAATTACCTGGGTTTCGGTTTTGGCTAAATGACATGTGCTCAGTGGCCCTAATATCCTTTTTGAATCCTTCCTTCAAATAATCAGATAAGAAATGTAAAAGAAAAGAGGTAATTAGAAGTCGTAACTTAAGTGAACCAACAGAGTGAATGTATACCTATCCTATGCAACGGATTTTGGTTTTGAAGGTTGAGGAAGTTCTTGTACGATTGATAGTTATGCGAGTGAAGACGGCGGTGGTTGTGATGACGATTGGATGATAGAGGCCGGGATGTTGACTGCGTTATAGCAGCTCCACTGACTTCTTCAAACTCTACAAAAGAAACAAATGAAATCGAGTGAAAGAGGGATAGTTAGGCATCAATCAATTTACTGGCAACGTCACAGAAAACCCTAAACCTATCCAAAATCCAAAGTTTTCATGACGCTCTAACTAATCGACAAATATAAAGTCCCTTGAAACGAAGGAAAATCAGATAGGGAAATTTGAGTAAGCCTATTTCCTGTCGAATCATCATCACCACTCCACTTACTACCCGCCTCAAAAAGAAATTTGGTCGAAAAAGAAACCGGAGATAAACATTACCAGAATCGATTGGTACAAAAATAAATCTATGTATATGGATGAATTTTAAATACCAGATTAATGTTATTGGCTGAGAGAGAGAGAGAGAGAAGACGACGCAAATAGAATTTTGTTTGATCAGAAGATGAACACGTAGTAATTGAAGACAAAGGAAGCTGATGACTCCACACACGTTTAGCCGGAGCCGATGAACAGTACCTAGCTCAGTCGTGTACTATTCATAAGCCATAATGTGCTTTAATTCTATATTTAATATATAATGAAGTGATGAGAGGGTTTATATAAGTTTTTCAAGGTTTTTTTTCAATATGCCTAAACTCATTTCTTGGAATAACCATATTATTTATCTATAAATATTTTAATAAATTATAACCATATTATTTATCTATAAATATTTTTATAAAGGAAAATTAAGTAATCTAACAATATTTTAGTTTATTTTTAAAAATAATAACCAATTTTTTTTCTTTTAAAAACTAACAGGTCTCTTCAAAATAGGCATTCCGAAGCAAACCAGAATGGGTCGAGCTCACTACTGTAGCCTTGTGCTATATATATATATATATATATATATATATATATATATATATATATATATATTATATCTCATGCAACAACAGAAAACGAGTGCAAATGACTAATAATGTGTTCCGCTTAATTGAGAACTACATAGAATTGTTTGAAAATCATGTAGACACTGCTAGTTTGCACCAGATGCAAGTTATCGATAATTGTGGAAATGTGCTCTAATTTTAGATATTGTAATATCATTTTAAACTAAAATATGTAAAAACAAATGGTATTGTCTTAAGTGTAGTTCTTTTCATTAGCATTAGTCAAATGATCGTTACAAAAGTTACTACATACTTATATTGCTTTCCATAAATTATGAATTTTTTAGGGATACATATTTTGTTCACTATCAATAAAATCTCCTCAAATTCTAACATCTGTAAGACGGTCCTGTTCTCCTCGAAGCTTATCAATCTCCACATTTGCATCTCGAATCTACTTCTCATCCTCTTTGACTTTTTCCATAGTTTCAGCAACCTTTTTTTTCTTTTTTCATAGTCCCTTTCGTTGGCTTCTTCGACAGCTATCATAGCTTCGAAATGTCATCAAGCATTTTATCTGGGAGTGGGAAATATGGGCCTTCAGGAAATCGGTTAATAACCGAACAAACATAACAATCTTCTTTTTCACAATGTCAAACACCAAATTTAGATGAACTCTTTCTCAAGTATTTACTTTGCTAATGTACTTCATTTACGATGGATGGTAGATGCATATTAATAGTGTGATGTTTTAATAAAGTAAAGTGTGTTCAGAATGTGTGTCCGCAACGAGTGTCTCCAGAATAGTTGTTCGAAATTTATGTTCATCACTGTGTGTCTGGAACATGTGTCCGGAATGTGTGTTTGTGAGTCCGAAATGTCAGGAATCTATGACATGAATGATTGATTTGACATGCAGAATGTGAGCCTAGATTGGCAGTATTGGAATGTGTAATCGTCAATGTTCATGATTCACTATAGATAAAAGATTGGATTTGAAGAACATATACAACTCCCGAATGACAGTAAAATCAACCCCAACCATGGACTTCAGAGGAAGAGATCACACTTGTACAATCTTAGATAATCTTTGAGGATGATATATTTTCACCTGTTTCCCACATCTGATGTATAGATTACATTGTGTCAATTTAAAAAATATGTTTCACTAGAAGTTATATTGTTGAGAGTATCGAACAAAAGAAAAGGTGAAGATTAAGGTTAAAGACATAAGATCAAAGGTGAAGATGTTTATGAAAATTTAGCTTAGGATCGATAACGAGTTATTGTATGAATATGAAGAAGTAAGTTTCAAGTTGGCTAGGGTGGAATACATAAACATAAATAACGGGGTTGATTTTCCATACGAACATGCTTGGATTCTTTTAAAAGATGTCTTGTATTTTTAAAATTATGTATTTTGTTATTTGTAGGATAAATAACTTTATGGTATTTCTAAATGATTGTATGGTACTTCTAAGTTATGTTTTTTTCATTGTAATATGTAAAAAATAATAGGGAAATAATAATTTTAATTAATCACTCTAAATCGATAACAAACATAATTAATTGCGATAAAAATAAATATCTGGTTACATAGAGATTAAAACAACTATCAATGGGTTTGGTATTTCCCATTCAGGTGAAGGGGAAACATGATGTACAATTCGCGTCTATTATGTACATCTAAACACATCAGTCCGATAATATATCTGAACCATATGGTCTAAATATGTGAAGTTTAAATAACATGTCACAATAGCATGATTGTACACAGAAAGAAAATTAAATTAGGCGTAATTACCCCTAGGTGTTTTCCTTTCATTATATAATACAACAATTACAACTAAAGATCCTAATATCATGGATATGATAATACAAATATACTTATCTTATATTTGAACCTAACTATCCTTTATTATCTTTACATTCCCCTTCAATCTTGACCGTTACTAGGTGGAGATTGTAACGCAATTTTTCTAGCATACTTCGTGTTGTAGGCATTGTGAATCCATCCGCAACTTGATCATTTGAAAATATAAATCTAACATCTAATGCCCCCATCGCTACATTCTCTTTAACAAAGTGAAAATCCACTTCTATATGTTTAGTTCGAGCATGAAACATTGGATTGGCTGTTAGATAAGTAGCTCCCAAGTTGTCACACCAAAGAACAGGTGCACGTGTCTGACAAACTCCTAGTTCTTTAAGCAAATACTATAACCAGGTCACTTCAGTAGTTCCATTTGCCAATGCCTTATATTCTGCCTCTGTACTTGATCGTGACACAGTGTGTTGTTTTTGCGAGCTCCATGAAATCAGATTAGGGCCTAAAAATATTGCAAAACCTCCAGTGGATCTTCTATAGTCTAAGCACCCTGCTCAATCTGCATCAGTAAAGACACTCAATAATGTGGAGCTTAAGCTTCTTATATGAAGTCCTGTAGACACCGTGTGTTTAACATATCGTAATATCTGTTTTATAGCTTCCCAGTGAACATATGTAGGATTAGAAAGATATTGACACACCTTATTAACAAGAAACGAAATATCTGGCCTTGTTAGAGTGAGATATTACAAACCACCCACTATACTTCTACATTTGAAGGTATCTTACTCATTTAACAGTTTTCCAAAGTGTAGGGCCAGCTTATCAGAGACTAACATTGGAGTTGAGACACCTTTAAAATTCTCCATATTAACACAAAGAAGCAAATTAGAAGCGTATTTGTGTTGTAGCAAAGTGATTCCCCCTGAATTGTGAAGGACCTCAATTCCTAAGAAATAATTCAACCGCCCAAGGTCTTTGATAGGAAAAGTTGTAGACAAGGCACAAATCAATTGTTCAATAGCTATTTGGGAGGAACCAACAATGACAATGTCGTCAATATATACCAACATATAGATAGAAACAACATCGTTAACCAAAATAAAAAGTGACATGTCAACTTTAGAGGAATGAAAACCAAGGTGAAGCAACTTGTCACGGAGTCGAGAGAACCAAGATCTTGGCGATTGTTTAAGCCCATAAAGTGCCATATGAAGCTTACAAACATAGTGAGGATTAGAAGAATCCTCAAAGCTAGGCGGTTGCTACATATACACCTCCTCCTCTAGAAAACCATGAAGAAAGGCATTATTGACATCTATTTGCCGTAAATGCCAACCATGTGAGACAGCCAAAGAGAGAACCAGACGAATCGTGGAAGGTTTAACAAAGGGACTAAACGTGTCCTGATAATCGATGCCATATTGTTGTGTGAAACCTCTCGCAACCAAACGTGCTTTATACTTGGAAGTAGAACCATCTGGATTTTGTTTTAGTTTAAATACCCATTTGCACCCAACAATATTGACATTATTGGGTCTTGGAACAAGAGACCATGTGTGATTTTTCTATAACGCATCAAACTCAGACTGCATGGCTGTTAACCAAGTAGGATCTGCCATAGTCACACGAAAAGAAGTAGGAGTAGTAACTGCAAAAGCTCGTTTGGTAGGATCATATCGTACAATGCCATCGATAAATTTCCTTGGAAAAGTCTTACCAGCTTGTCCTCGAGTTCGAGCACCAACAGGAGAATTATCAAGATCTGTCATTGGAAGCAGGGAGATGACAACAACAGGTGGCTGAACTTCTGGTAGTGGAGATGTCGCATGATCTCAAAGAGAAGAAATAGGAGTTGATGGCACTGCTGGTGATTGAACTGCTGATGACTGAACAAAAGAGGATGGAGAGGCAGCCGAGACCGGTATGTCTGTTAGTATGCGCTACTCCGGTGGAACATTTGGCAATAAGTCTTTGGCTGGAGCTGTGATGCATTAACTGGAGGTGATGTCACTGTAACTGCATTAGAATCATTAGCTAATAAAAGAAATAAGTCATAATTCCGCATATGATCATTAATAATGGTCAGTTCTGTTTGAGGAAAGAGAACAGGATGAGACTCTTGAGACGAGACATTAGAATTTTGACCGACTGCAAAAGGAAAATGATGCTCATCAAAAACCACATCACGTGATATATAGATTTTACCGGTGGTCCTATCCAAACATTGGTCTGAATTCAATAGAGAGATGGAGAAAGTGACTAGTGGTGCTAGTTTAATGGTATGGTGGTGGCGTTGGATGGTGATAGAATCATGCATAACTTGTTTCTTCCTAAATAATGACTTCTTGACGAACTCATTCAACTCCTCCAACACCTTCTCCGACTCCACTAGCTCTGGAAAAGTCTCTCATTTTGACTTTTTGCTTTGAATTCTTCAAAGAAACATTTGGTGCCCTTCTAAGTGGATGTGTGCTAGTGAACACTCTGATGCTAACTGACATCATATTCAACCCCATCAAGATATGCATCGGTGCATACATACCTTTCACCAGACTATTAATTTTTTACACTCGATGGCAAATTCAAATCACATATAATAAAATAAATTTTAGTTAAAGAATGACATTAATTACCTGGGTTTTGGGTCTGGCTAAGTGGCATGTGCTTGGTGGCCCTAATATCCCTTCCGGTTCGTTCCTTCGAACAATCAGATAAGAAATGTTAGAGAAAATAGGTAACTAGAACTAATAACTAAAGTGAACCAACAAAGTGAATGTATACCCATCCTACTCGATAACAGATACAAATCTCAAATTATACAAATAATTTCAGTTAAAGAATGACATTAATTACCTGGGTTTCGGTTTTGGCTAAATGACATGTGCTCAGTGGCCCTAATATCCTTTTTGAATCCTTCCTTCAAATAATCAGATAAGAAATGTAAAAGAAAAGAGGTAATTAGAAGTCGTAACTTAAGTGAACCAACAGAGTGAATGTATACCTATCCTATGCAACGGATTTTGGTTTTGAAGGTTGAGGAAGTTCTTGTACGATTGATAGTTATGCGAGTGAAGACGGCGGTGGTTGTGATGACGATTGGATGATAGAGGCCGGGATGTTGACTGCGTTATAGCAGCTCCACTGACTTCTTCAAACTCTACAAAAGAAACAAATGAAATCGAGTGAAAGAGGGATAGTTAGGCATCAATCAATTTACTGGCAACGTCACAGAAAACCCTAAACCTATCCAAAATCCAAAGTTTTCATGACGCTCTAACTAATCGACAAATATAAAGTCCCTTGAAACGAAGGAAAATCAGATAGGGAAATTTGAGTAAGCCTATTTCCTGTCGAATCATCATCACCACTCCACTTACTACCCGCCTCAAAAAGAAATTTGGTCGAAAAAGAAACCGGAGATAAACATTACCAGAATCGATTGGTACAAAAATAAATCTATGTATATGGATGAATTTTAAATACCAGATTAATGTTATTGGCTGAGAGAGAGAGAGAGAGAGAAGACGACGCAAATAGAATTTTGTTTGATCAGAAGAAGAACACGTAGTAATTGAAGACAAAGGAAGCTGATGACTCCACAGACGTTTAGCCGGAGCCGATGAACAGTACCTAGCTCAGTCGTGTACTATTCATAAGCCATAATGTGCTTTAATTCTATATTTAATATATAATGAAGTGATGAGAGGGTTTATATAAGTTTTTCAAGGTTTTTTTTCAATATGCCTAAACTCATTTCTTGGAATAACCATATTATTTATCTATAAATATTTTAATAAATTATAACCATATTATTTATCTATAAATATTTTTATAAAGGAAAATTAAGTAATCTAACAATATTTTAGTTTATTTTTAAAAATAATAACCAATTTTTTTGCTTTTAAAAACTAACAGGTCTCTTCAAAATAGGCATTCCGAAGCAAACCAGAATGGGTCGAGCTCACTACTGTAGCCTTGTGCTATATATATATATATATATATATATATATATATATATATATATATATATATATATTATATCTCATGCAACAACAGAAAACGAGTGCAAATGACTAATAATGTGTTCCGCTTAATTGAGAACTACATAGAATTGTTTGAAAATCATGTAGACACTGCTAGTTTGCACCAGATGCAAGTTATCGATAATTGTGGAAATGTGCTCTAATTTTAGATATTGTAACATCATTTTAAACTAAAATATGTAAAAACAAATGGTATTGTCTTAAGTGTAGTTCTTTTCATTAGCATTAGTCAAATGATCGTTACAAAAGTTACTACATACTTATATTGCTTTCCATAAATTAGGAATTTTTTAGGGATACATATTTTGTTCACTATCAATAAAATCTCCTCAAATTCTAACATCTGTAAGACGGTCCTGTTCTCCTCGAAGCTTATCAATCTCCACATTTGCATCTCGAATCTACTTCTCATCCTCTTTGACTTTTTCCATAGTTTCAGCAACCTTTTTTTTCTTTTTTCATAGTCCCTTTCGTTGGCTTCTTCGACAGCTATCATAGCTTCGAAATGTCATCAAGCATTTTATCTGGGAGTGGGAAATATGGGCCTTCAGGAAATCGGTTAATAACCGAACAAACATAACAATCTTCTTTTTCACAATGTCAAACACCAAATTTAGATGAACTCTTTCTCAAGTATTTACTTTGCTAATGTACTTCATTTACGATGGATGGTAGATGCATATTAATAGTGTGATGTTTTAATAAAGTAAAGTGTGTTCAGAATGTGTGTCCGCAACGAGTGTCTCCAGAATAGTTGTTCGAAATTTATGTTCATCACTGTGTGTCTGGAACATGTGTCCGGAATGTGTGTTTGTGAGTCCGAAATGTCAGGAATCTATGACATGAATGATTGATTTGACATCCAGAATGTGAGCCTAGATTGGCAGTATTGGAATGTGTAATCGTCAATGTTCATGATTCACTATAGATAAAAGATTGGATTTGAAGAACATATACAACTCCCGAATGACAGTAAAATCAACCCCAACCATGGACTTCAGAGGAAGAGATCACACTTGTACAATCTTAGATAATCTTTGAGGATGATATATTTTCACCTGTTTCCCACATCTGATGTATAGATTACATTGTGTCAATTTAAAAAATATGTTTCACTAGAAGTTATATTGTTGAGAGTATCGAACAAAAGAAAAGGTGAAGATTAAGGTTAAAGACATAAGATCAAAGGTGAAGATGTTTATGAAAATTTAGCTTAGGATCGATAACGAGTTATTGTATGAATATGAAGAAGTAATTTTCAAGTTGGCTAGGGTGGAATACATAAACATAAATAACGGGGTTGATTTTCCATACGAACATGCTTGGATTCTTTTAAAAGATGTCTTGTATTTTTAAAATTATGTATTTTGTTATTTGTAGGATAAATAACTTTATGGTATTTCTAAATGATTGTATGGTACTTCTAAGTTATGTTTTTTTCATTGTAATATGTAAAAAATAATAGGGAAATAATAATTTTAATTAATCACTCTAAATCGATAACAAACATAATTAATTGCGATAAAAATAAATATCTGGTTACATAGAGATTAAAACAACTATCAATGGGTTTGGTATTTCCCATTCAGGTGAAGGGGAAACATGATGTACAAATCGCGTCTATTATGTACATCTAAACACATCAGTCCGATAATATATCTGAACCATATGGTCTAAATATGTGAAGTTTAAATAACATGTCACAATAGCATGATTGTACACAGAAAGAAAATTAAATTAGGCGTAATTACCCCTAGGTGTTTTCCTTTCATTATATAATACAACAATTACAACTAAAGATCCTAATATCATGGATATGATAATACAAATATACTTATCTTATATTTGAACCTAACTATCCTTTATTATCTTTACATTCCCCTTCAATCTTGACCGTTACTAGGTGGAGATTGTAACGCAATTTTTCTAGCATACTTCGTGTTGTAGGCATTGTGAATCCATCCGCAACTTGATCATTTGAAAATATAAATCTAACATCTAATGCCCCCATCGCTACATTCTCTTTAACAAAGTGAAAATCCACTTCTATATGTTTAGTTCGAGCATGAAACATTGGATTGGCTGTTAGATAAGTAGCTCCCAAGTTGTCACACCAAAGAACAGGTGCACGTGTCTGACAAACTCCTAGTTCTTTAAGCAAATACTATAACCAGGTCACTTCAGTAGTTCCATTTGCCAATGCCTTATATTCTGCCTCTGTACTTGATCGTGACACAGTGTGTTGTTTTTGCGAGCTCCATGAAATCAGATTAGGGCCTAAAAATATTGCAAAACCTCCAGTGGATCTTCTATAGTCTAAGCACCCTGCTCAATCTGCATCAGTAAAGACACTCAATAATGTGGAGCTTAAGCTTCTTATATGAAGTCCTGTAGACACCGTGTGTTTAACATATCGTAATATCTGTTTTATAGCTTCCCAGTGAACATATGTAGGATTAGAAAGATATTGACACACCTTATTAACAAGAAACGAAATATCTGGCCTTGTTAGAGTGAGATATTACAAACCACCCACTATACTTCTACATTTGAAGGTATCTTCCTCATTTAACAGTTTTCCAAAGTGTAGGGCCAGCTTATCAGAGACTAACATTGGAGTTGAGACACCTTTAAAATTCTCCATATTAACACAAAGAAGCAAATTAGAAGCGTATTTGTGTTGTAGCAAAGTGATTCCCCCTGAATTGTGAAGGACCTCAATTCCTAAGAAATAATTCAACCGCCCAAGGTCTTTGATAGGAAAAGTTGTAGACAAGGCACAAATCAATTGTTCAATAGCTATTTGGGAGGAACCAACAATGACAATGTCGTCAATATATACCAACATATAGATAGAAACAACATCGTTAACCAAAATAAAAAGTGACATGTCAACTTTAGAGGAATGAAAACCAAGGTGAAGCAACTTGTCACGGAGTCGAGAGAACCAAGATCTTGGCGATTGTTTAAGCCCATAAAGTACCATATGAAGCTTACAAACATAGTGAGGATTAGAAGAATCCTCAAAGCTAGGCGGTTGCTACATATACACCTCCTCCTCTAGAAAACCATGAAGAAAGGCATTATTGACATCTATTTGCCGTAAATGCCAACCATGTGAGACAGCCAAAGAGAGAACCAGACGAATCGTGGAAGGTTTAACAAAGGGACTAAACGTGTCCTGATAATCGATGCCATATTGTTGTGTGAAACCTCTCGCAACCAAACGTGCTTTATACTTGGAAGTAGAACCATCTGGATTTTGTTTTAGTTTAAATACCCATTTGCACCCAACAATATTGACATTATTGGGTCTTGGAACAAGAGACCATGTGTGATTTTTCTATAACGCATCAAACTCAGACTGCATGGCTGTTAACCAAGTAGGATCTGCCATAGCCACACGAAAAGAAGTAGGAGTAGTAACTGCAAAAGCTCGTTTGGTAGGATCATATCGTACAATGCCATCGATAAATTTCCTTGGAAAAGTCTTACCAGCTTGTCCTCGAGTTCGAGCACCAACAGGAGAATTATCAAGATCTGTCATTGGAAGCAGGGAGATGACAACAACAGGTGGCTGAACTTCTGGTAGTGGAGATGTCGCATGATCTCAAAGAGAAGAAATAGGAGTTGATGGCACTGCTGGTGATTGAACTGCTGATGACTGAACAAAAGAGGATTGAGAGGCAGCCGAGACCGGTATGTCTGTTAGTATGCGCTACTCCGGTGGAACATTTGGCAATAAGTCTTTGGCTGGAGCTGTGATGCATTAACTGGAGGTGATGTCACTGTAACTGCATTAGAATCATTAGCTAATAAAAGAAATAAGTCATAATTCCGCATATGATCATTAATAATGGTCAGTTCTGTTTGAGGAAAGAGAACAGGATGAGACTCTTGAGACGAGACATTAGAATTTTGACCGACTGCAAAAGGAAAATGATGCTCATCAAAAACCACATCACGTGATATATAGATTTTACCGGTGGTCCTATCCAAACATTGGTCTGAATTCAATAGAGAGATGGAGAAAGTGACTAGTGGTGCTAGTTTAATGGTATGGTGGTGGCGTTGGATGGTGATAGAATCATGCATAACTTGTTTCTTCCTAAATAATGACTTCTTGACGAACTCATTCAACTCCTCCAACACCTTCTCCGACTCCACTAGCTCTGGAAAAGTCTCTCATTTTGACTTTTTGCTTTGAATTCTTCAAAGAAACATTTGGTGCCCTTCTAAGTGGATGTGTGCTAGTGAACACTCTGATGCTAACTGACATCATATTCAACCCCATCAAGATATGCATCGGTGCATACATACCTTTCACCAGACTATTAATTTTTTACACTCGATGGCAAATTCAAATCACATATAATAAAATAAATTTTAGTTAAAGAATGACATTAATTACCTGGGTTTTGGGTCTGGCTAAGTGGCATGTGCTTGGTGGCCCTAATATCCCTTCCGGTTCGTTCCTTCGAACAATCAGATAAGAAATGTTAGAGAAAATAGGTAACTAGAACTAATAACTGAAGTGAACCAACAAAGTGAATGTATACCCATCCTACTCGATAACAGATACAAATCTCAAATTATACAAATAATTTCAGTTAAAGAATGACATTAATTACCTGGGTTTCGGTTTTGGCTAAATGACATGTGCTCAGTGGCCCTAATATCCTTTTTGAATCCTTCCTTCAAATAATCAGATAAGAAATGTAAAAGAAAAGAGGTAATTAGAAGTCGTAACTTAAGTGAACCAACAGAGTGAATGTATACCTATCCTATGCAACGGATTTTGGTTTTGAAGGTTGAGGAAGTTCTTGTACGATTGATAGTTATGCGAGTGAAGACGGCGGTGGTTGTGATGACGATTGGATGATAGAGGCCGGGATGTTGACTGCGTTATAGCAGCTCCACTGACTTCTTCAAACTCTACAAAAGAAACAAATGAAATCGAGTGAAAGAGGGATAGTTAGGCATCAATCAATTTACTGGCAACGTCACAGAAAACCCTAAACCTATCCAAAATCCAAAGTTTTCATGACGCTCTAACTAATCGACAAATATAAAGTCCCTTGAAACGAAGGAAAATCAGATAGGGAAATTTGAGTAAGCCTATTTCCTGTCGAATCATCATCACCACTCCACTTACTACCCGCCTCAAAAAGAAATTTGGTCGAAAAAGAAACCGGAGATAAACATTACCAGAATCGATTGGTACAAAAATAAATCTATGTATATGGATGAATTTTAAATACCAGATTAATGTTATTGGCTGAGAGAGAGAGAGAGAGAGAAGACGACGCAAATAGAATTTTGTTTGATCAGAAGAAGAACACGTAGTAATTGAAGACAAAGGAAGCTGATGACTCCACACACGTTTAGCCGGAGCCGATGAACAGTACCTAGCTCAGTCGTGTACTATTCATAAGCCATAATGTGCTTTAATTCTATATTTAATATATAATGAAGTGATGAGAGGGTTTATATAAGTTTTTCAAGGTTTTTTTTCAATATGCCTAAACTCATTTCTTGGAATAACCATATTATTTATCTATAAATATTTTAATAAATTATAACCATATTATTTATCTATAAATATTTTTATAAAGGAAAATTAAGTAATCTAACAATATTTTAGTTTATTTTTAAAAATAATAACCAATTTTTTTGCTTTTAAAAACTAACAGGTCTCTTCAAAATAGGCATTCCGAAGCAAACCAGAATGGGTCGAGCTCACTACTGTAGCCTTGTGCTATATATATATATATATATATATATATATATATATATATATATATATATATATATATATATATATATATATATATATATATATATATATATATATATATATATTATATCTCATGCAACAACAGAAAACGAGTGCAAATGACTAATAATGTGTTCCGCTTAATTGAGAACTACATAGAATTGTTTGAAAATCATGTAGACACTGCTAGTTTGCACCAGATGCAAGTTATCGATAATTGTGGAAATGTGCTCTAATTTTAGATATTGTAACATCATTTTAAACTAAAATATGTAAAAACAAATGGTATTGTCTTAAGTGTAGTTCTTTTCATTAGCATTAGTCAAATGATCGTTACAAAAGTTACTACATACTTATATTGCTTTCCATAAATTAGGAATTTTTTAGGGATACATATTTTGTTCACTATCAATAAAATCTCCTCAAATTCTAACATCTGTAAGACGGTCCTGTTCTCCTCGAAGCTTATCAATCTCCACATTTGCATCTCGAATCTACTTCTCATCCTCTTTGACTTTTTCCATAGTTTTAGCAACCTTTTTTTTCTTTTTTCATAGTCCCTTTCGTTGGCTTCTTCGACAGCTATCATAGCTTCGAAATGTCATCAAGCATTTTATCTGGGAGTGGGAAATATGGGCCTTCAGGAAATCGGTTAATAACCGAACAAACATAACAATCTTCTTTTTCACAATGTCAAACACCAAATTTAGATGAACTCTTTCTCAAGTATTTACTTTGCTAATGTACTTCATTTACGATGGATGGTAGATGCATATTAATAGTGTGATGTTTTAATAAAGTAAAGTGTGTTCAGAATGTGTGTCCGCAATGAGTGTCTCCAGAATAGTTGTTCGAAATTTATGTTCATCACTGTGTGTCTGGAACATGTGTCCGGAATGTGTGTTTGTGAGTCCGAAATGTCAGGAATCTATGACATGAATGATTGATTTGACATCCAGAATGTGAGCCTAGATTGGCAGTATTGGAATGTGTAATCGTCAATGTTCATGATTCACTATAGATAAAAGATTGGATTTGAAGAACATATACAACTCCCGAATGACAGTAAAATCAACCCCAACCATGGACTTCAGAGGAAGAGATCACACTTGTACAATCTTAGATAATCTTTGAGGATGATATATTTTCACCTGTTTCCCACATCTGATGTATAGATTACATTGTGTCAATTTAAAAAATATGTTTCACTAGAAGTTATATTGTTGAGAGTATCGAACAAAAGAAAAGGTGAAGATTAAGGTTAAAGACATAAGATCAAAGGTGAAGATGTTTATGAAAATTTAGCTTAGGATCGATAACGAGTTATTGTATGAATATGAAGAAGTAATTTTCAAGTTGGCTAGGGTGGAATACATAAACATAAATAACGGGGTTGATTTTCCATACGAACATGCTTGGATTCTTTTAAAAGATGTCTTGTATTTTTAAAATTATGTATTTTGTTATTTGTAGGATAAATAACTTTATGGTATTTCTAAATGATTGTATGGTACTTCTAAATTATGTTTTTTTCATTGTAATATGTAAAAAATAATAGGGAAATAATAATTTTAATTAATCACTCTAAATCGATAACAAACATAATTAATTGCGATAAAAATAAATATCTGGTTACATAGAGATTAAAACAACTATCAATGGGTTTGGTATTTCCCATTCAGGTGAAGGGGAAACATGATGTACAATTCGCGTCTATTATGTACATCTAAACACATCAGTCCGATAATATATCTGAACCATATGGTCTAAATATGTGAAGTTTAAATAACATGTCACAATAGCATGATTGTACACAGAAAGAAAATTAAATTAGGCGTAATTACCCCTAGGTGTTTTCCTTTCATTATATAATACAACAATTACAACTAAAGATCCTAATATCATGGATATGATAATACAAATATACTTATCTTATATTTGAACCTAACTATCCTTTATTATCTTTACATTCCCCTTCAATCTTGACCGTTACTAGGTGGAGATTGTAACGCAATTTTTCTAGCATACTTCGTGTTGTAGGCATTGTGAATCCATCCGCAACTTGATCATTTGAAGATATAAATCTAACATCTAATGCCCCCATCGCTACATTCTCTTTAACAAAGTGAAAATCCACTTCTATATGTTTAGTTCGAGCATGAAACATTGGATTGGCTGTTAGATAAGTAGCTCCCAAGTTGTCACACCAAAGAACAGGTGCACGTGTCTGACAAACTCCTAGTTCTTTAAGCAAATACTATAACCAGGTCACTTCAGTAGTTCCATTTGCCAATGCCTTATATTCTGCCTCTGTACTTGATCGTGACACAGTGTGTTGTTTTTGCGAGCTCCATGAAATCAGATTAGGGCCTAAAAATATTGCAAAACCTCCAGTGGATCTTCTATAGTCTAAGCACCCTGCTCAATCTGCATCAGTAAAGACACTCAATAATGTGGAGCTTAAGCTTCTTATATGAAGTCCTGTAGACACCGTGTGTTTAACATATCGTAATATCTGTTTTATAGCTTCCCAGTGAACATATGTAGGATTAGAAAGATATTGACACACCTTATTAACAAGAAACGAAATATCTGGCCTTGTTAGAGTGAGATATTACAAACCACCCACTATACTTCTACATTTGAAGGTATCTTCCTCATTTAACAGTTTTCCAAAGTGTAGGGCCAGCTTATCAGAGACTAACATTGGAGTTGAGACACCTTTAAAATTCTCCATATTAACACAAAGAAGCAAATTAGAAGCGTATTTGTGTTGTAGCAAAGTGATTCCCCCTGAATTGTGAAGGACCTCAATTCCTAAGAAATAATTCAACCGCCCAAGGTCTTTGATAGGAAAAGTTGTAGACAAGGCACAAATCAATTGTTCAATAGCTATTTGGGAGGAACCAACAATGACAATGTCGTCAATATATACCAACATATAGATAGAAACAACATCGTTAACCAAAATAAAAAGTGACATCTCAGCTTTAGAGGAATGAAAACCAAGGTGAAGCAACTTGTCACGGAGTCGAGAGAACCAAGATCTTGGCGATTGTTTAAGCCCATAAAGTGCCATATGAAGCTTACAAACATAGTGAGGATTAGAAGAATCCTCAAAGCTAGGCGGTTGCTACATATACACCTCCTCCTCTAGAAAACCATGAAGAAAGGCATTATTGACATCTATTTGCCGTAAATGCCAACCATGTGAGACAGCCAAAGAGAGAACCAGACGAATCGTGGAAGGTTTAACAAAGGGACTAAACGTGTCCTGATAATCGATGCCATATTGTTGTGTGAAACCTCTCGCAACCAAACGTGCTTTATACTTGGAAGTAGAACCATCTGGATTTTGTTTTAGTTTAAATACCCATTTGCACCCAACAATATTGACATTATTGGGTCTTGGAACAAGAGACCATGTGTGATTTTTCTATAACGCATCAAACTCAGACTGCATGGCTGTTAACCAAGTAGGATCTGCCATAGCCACACGAAAAGAAGTAGGAGTAGTAACTGCAAAAGCTCGTTTGGTAGGATCATATCGTACAATGCCATCGATAAATTTCCTTGGAAAAGTCTTACCAGCTTGTCCTCGAGTTCGAGCACCAACAGGAGAATTATCAAGATCTGTCATTGGAAGCAGGGAGATGACAACAACAGGTGGCTGAACTTCTGGTAGTGGAGATGTCGCATGATCTCAAAGAGAAGAAATAGGAGTTGATGGCACTGCTGGTGATTGAACTGCTGATGACTGAACAAAAGAGGATGGAGAGGCAGCCGAGACCGGTATGTCTGTTAGTATGGGCTGCTCCGGTGGAACATTTGGCAATAAGTCTTTGGCTGGAGCTGTGATGCATTAACTGGAGGTGATGTCACTGTAACTGCATTAGAATGATTAGCTAATAAAAGAAATAAGTCATAATTCCGCATATGATCATTAATAATGGTCAGTTCTGTTTGAGGAAAGAGAACAGGATGAGACTCTTGAGACGAGACATTAGAATTTTGACCGACTGCAAAAGGAAAATGATGCTCATCAAAAACCACATCACGTGATATATAGATTTTACCGGTGGTCCTATCCAAACACTTATAGCTTTTATGAATAGAGTTATATCCTAAGAAAACACACATAGTAGACTGAAAACTGAGTTTACGGGTATTGTGCTTTCCTAAACTTGGCCAACACGCATAACCAAATACACAGAAGAAAGAATAATCAGGATTAATGTTTAACAAACGTGTAATAGGTGTGACATTATTTATGGTTTGACAAGGCATTCTATTTATTAGGTAACATGTGGTCAAGAAGGATTCATCCCAAAAACGAAGAGGGAGAGATGAATATGCTAAGAGAGCTAAGCTTGTTTCGACTATATGTCGATGTTTGCGTTCGACGGCTCCATTTTGTGGAGAAGTATGAGGACACGAGACCTGATGAGCTATACCTACTTTCTGAAAATAGCAGTGGAGTTTGTGATACTCACCACCCCAGTCTGATTGAACACTGCGAATTTTTGTGTTCAAGAGACGTTCAACATGGTTTTGGAAATTATAGAATACTTGCTCAACATCAGACTTGTGTTTGATAAGATAAATCCAAGTGTATCTACTATAATCATCCAAAAAATTAACATAATATTTAAAACCTCCATTGGACACCTGAGCAGGTCCCCAAACATCAGTAGGAACAAGTTCAAGAGGAAAAGTAGAAACACGAGCTGATTTATTATAAAGAAGTTGATGACTCTTAGCACGTTGACAAGCATCACAAACAACTGACTCATTATGAAAATAACGACCTAATTTATTAGAGTTTAAAAATGTCTTGGCAACCGTTGAAGTGGGGTGACCGAGACGTTGATGCCATTGAGGAGGAAAGACTTTGACACTTGACAAACCATGACACTGTGGAAGACTTCTTGTGAGACTGAACGGAACGGGATAGAGACCTCCTTTACTTCTACCTTGTAGAAGACTTTTCTTCGTGGCTATGTCCTTAACAAAGAAAGCATTAGGGTAAATCTCAATAAACACATGATTATCAGAAGCAAGTCTGTGAGAAGACAGGAGATGCTTCTTAATATGAGGGACATGCAAAATATTTTTAAGGTGAAGAGGTCTATTTGAACCGGGAATTATTGAATGACCAATATGGGAAATATTGACAAACTTGCACCATTTGCCACTTGTACTTGATCTTTCCCTTGATAACGTTCATGAATGGAGAGGCGATCAAGTTCACTGGTTAAATGATCAGTAGCTCCACAATCTACAAACCAGTTTGGATCCTGATAGTGTCTTCCTATTGTCACACCATTCGCATTGTGATAGTCTTCAGGCTGATAAGCATGATTAAATTAGTTTCTACAAATGAGAGTTGTGTGACCTGGTATACCGCAGATGTAACAGCCCGAAATCCAGGTACCCTTTTATTTAGCCCTTCATCTTTAATTGTTGTCATTTTAGGGCCTTTGTGTTGGGCGAGTACGCTGGGCGTACAAGGAGTACGCCGCACGTACTCGCGCGCCTCGTTTCGACGCGTTGTCCCTCAGGTACGCAGGGCGTACCCAAGGTTACGCAGGGCGTAATCGGACCAGACCCAAAACCCTAATTCGTGTTGTTGGCTATAAAAGGAATGAGATAGCTTGGCTCCTCAGCCACCATCCCTCAGAAAGAAACCCTAAGAGAGTGCTCCTTCGTTCCTAGTCCTTTTGTGAGTATTCTAAGCTTGGTGGTGCCATTTCAAGGTAGCAAAGGAGAAGAAGAGTCCATTGTGAAGGCTAGAAGCTGATGTTCAAGTGTAGATCCGGGCTTAGCAAAGGTTGGAGCTTCTTTCTAAGGTAAAAAGTTCGGATCTTGACTTGTAGATCTTGTGGAATGCTTTATGGACCATTTTCGAGGGTTTTGTCCCAAAGGTGGAGACTTTATGAGCAAGTGGTCTCCATTAGCTTAGATCCATCATATTCCTGGTCCTTTTGAGTTGTAGATCCATAAAAATGTAATCTTGGACGTGAATGATTAGCCATGCATGAGATCTAGATCCTTGAGTTGATATGGAAAGGTGTTAAGGAGTGTAAGGACCCTTACAGCCATGCCAAGGCTTAAAGGTTCCGACTTTATGAGTAAGGATGCTTAAATAAGGCCGGATCTAGAAGTTGTAGTAGTGGCTTAACCGATTAAGACCACAAATGAAGTGTGTCTAGATCTGACTATTACGCTGGGCGTAACTCCCAGTACGCGCAGCGTACTAGGTGGAGACCCCGATTATTGAGTTGGCGATGTACGCCCTGCGTACATCAGTCTGTACGCCTCGCGTACTGGAGATGTTGACTTTTGTTGACTTTTAGGGTTTTGGTCAACATGTGGACTTTGAGTCAAGAGAGGGTAAAATGGTCTTTTACCCCTCTGAGGAATGTTAATATGGGGTAAAGTCTAGTGGTGGAAGTCTATATTAATTAAAATGATATTCGTTATGATTAGGCGAGGTTGAGTCTTCGTTTGGGGATTTGGAGATAGCGAGCACGTGAGATTCTAGACTTTCCACGAGGTGAGTTTTCTCACTATACTGTACCCAGAAGGGTTTTATTGAGTGACTGGAAGGTCGGATATGTTATGAGTTATATGCATTGTATGTGATAAGTTAATCGTTTATATGTGCCATGTATGATATGCTTAATATGGGCCGGAAGGATTTATGTTATGGGCCGGAAGGCGTATATGTTATGGGCCGGAAGGCATTGTGATGTGAACCGTAAGGTTGACATAGGTAGGACCGGAAGGTTTACCTAGTCGGGACAGAAGTCCCCTGAGACACATGGACCAGAAGGTCAGGGCCTAGAAAGGCGTGCGTGCGTAAGTTGTATTTTGGGGAACTCATTAAGCAATTATGCTTACAGTCGTTGTGTTATGTGTTCCAGGTACTAGCGAGGACCGTGGGAAGGCGCCGGCGTGATCTGTACACACTGATGGAGGATTTATGATCTTAGGATTTATATGATTTGTATTATGATATGATACATTGGATCTTTATGACCTATTTTGGATGGAAACATGTTTTAAGAAATGAAAATTTTGTTTTGAAAATTTTCGTTGTTACAAGTTGGTATCAGAGCCTTGGTTTGAGGGATTTGGGTGCACCTTCGGGCGTAACTAAACTCAAACTGAGGATTTGAGGAAATTTTTCAAAAATAAAAGCGTAAAATTTTATAAAGGATTTTGTGATAACCAAGGATGAAGCAGTGCGTACGGTCAGCCAGCGCCCCGAACAGTAAAAATCCCTAAAATACCCTTGCAATATGTGCTATGAGATATGTTATGATATGTTATGCATGCTAGATTAGACTAGGTATGCATATTAGGACTAGAGTGGCCTGATTTGTGATGCCTTAGTCTAAGGGAAAATCTGCTGCTATGAGATGCTTTGAGAGCGAGTAGGTAATCAGTGCATAGCAAGAATAGAGTACTCGTGATCCGGGGACCAAGGAGGAGGACTTGGGGTGAACGCTGATGCGGTGTAGTCAGTAGTATAGGGCCCGTACTACTAAAAACACTGGATCAGTGGGCAATCCAAGTAAGAATCCTTTGGGTATTGGAGGTCAAGTAGGGTTGCATTATCGAGTGCGAGTATGCTTGATTGGTTCTCTGATATTTTTATGCTGTATTTCAGAGGCATCATGGTTAGGACACGCCACAGACCCGAGACGAGCGGTGTGAGTGACGAGGAGATTCGACAGATGATCCACGATGAGGTGGCTGCGGCAATCCGGGCCGAGATTCCGGAGATGTTTGGGTCTATCAAGACCACGCTGTTGGACCGCGGTGACCGAGGCTGCGGCCGCTGCAGCTACAGCAGCTGTGGCTGCTGCCAGACCTCAGGGAGGTGACTCGTTGCTATTCCGGGAGTTCAGCAACACGAAGCCACCCGAGTTTGACGGGACGCAGGATCTGATCGCTGCGATGAGATGGATTGTTGATATTGAGGGATGCTTCTACACTTGTTCATGTCCGGAGCATCTGAGGGTAGGGTTCGCTTTGAACTAGCTCCGCCTGGGAGCAAAGGATTGGTGGAAGTTCGTGACGGCGAACTTCACTCTTGCGGAGATTTCAGCCGTGACTTGGGAGAGATTTACTTCTATGTTCAGAGACGAGTATGTTCCCTCGGTGGAGAGGGAACGGTTGGTTCAGGAGTTCTTAACCCTTAAGCAGGGTAATGATTCGGTTACGGTGATCACTCGGAAATTTCATGAGAGGGCGATGTTTTGCCCTGAGCAGGTGTCCACTGAGCAGGCTCGGATGAGCCGATATTTGGGTGTACTGAGGAGGGACATTCGGGAGTTCGTTTCGAACTCGACATACCGGACATTTGCTGAGCTCCATGCAAATGCCCGGAAGAGGGAGATCGTGTTGGAGACCCAGGCCAGGGAGGAGGCCGAGTCTCAGCGGGTGGATCGGCGACCGGCTCAGTCCCAGCCGGCAGCCAAGCAGACCAAGTCCGCCGATTCGAGGACGGGAGGTCAGAAGGGCCGCACTTGCGGATAGTGCGGCAAGGGTCACGAAGGGGCATGTCGATCAGGTGCTTGCTACAAGTGTGGCAAGGAGGGGCATATTGCTAGGGATTTCCCTAAGGGGTTTATGGTTTGCTTTCATTGCAACCAGACCGGCCATCAGAAGACCGAGTGTCCTCAGCTCCTCCAGGGATTTGCACCTGCTGCTAGGGCTACTGAGACTCGACCAGTGAAGGCCGAGGCCCCGAGGGCTCGTGGGAGAGCTTTTCAGTTGACTGCGGAGGAGGTCCATGCGGCGCCTGATGTCGTGGCTAGTATGTATTCTTTCGTGTATTTATTTACTTTTTATGCTGAGATGTTGTGCTTATTTATGATATGCGTAGGTACTTTTCTTGTGAATTTTGTACCTGCCTTGGTATTATTTGACTCGGGTGCGAGTCGGTCTTTCGTATCTCTGGCTTTTAGTCAGCACCTCGGTATTGATCGAGAAGTGATGAGTCGACCTCTGAGGGTTTCCATAGCTGATGATAAAGCGATATATGCCACAGACGGGATTCGAGGATGTGTGCTCGAGATTTTTGGTGTCAATTTCCCTATAGACCTAGTTCCTATCGCTATGGGAGATGTCTGTGTCATCGTGGGCATGGACTGGTTGAGTAGGTTTGGAGCGGTCATTGACTGCGGGAAACAGCTGGTGACTATGCGAGACCTTAGTGGGGGAGTGCTTACTGTGTATGGCGAGGGGACCCGGTGTGGATCAGCTTTCTGTTCGGCTGCCAGGGCGAGGCAGAGTTTGCGGCAGGGCTGTAGTGGATTCTTAGCCTATGTGATGGACGCACGGGGGGGGGGGGGGGGGGGGGGGGGGCACTGAGAGGCCAAGTTCGGTGGGCGAGGTTCCGGTAGTGTGCGAATTCCCGGATGTTTTTCCCGAGGAACTGTCGGGCGTGCCTCCGGAAAGACAAGTGGAGTTCCGTATCGATTTGATTCCGGGAGCAGCACCTATCGCCAAGGCACCTTATCGCCTCGCGCCGCCGGAGATGCAAGAGTTATCCTCACAACTTCAGGAGCTGTTGGGGAAGGGGTTTATTCGACCGAGTAGCTCGCCTTGGGGAGCACCGATCCTTTTTGTCAAGAAGAAAGATGGTTCACACCGGATGTGTATTGATTACCGGGAGTTGAACAAGTTGACGGTCAAGAACCGGTATCCGTTACCTAGGATAGATGATCTGTTCGATCGGTTGCAGGGGGCTTCTTGGTTCTCCAAGATAGACTTGAGGTCGGGTTATCATCAGATGAGGGTTCGGGATGAGGATATCCAGAAGACTGCATTCAGAACTCGTTATGGACATTACAAATTTGTGGTGATGCCTTTTGGGCTCACCAATGCCCCAGTTGCGTTCATGGAACTCATGAACAGGGTGTGCAGGCCTATGCTGGATCGGTCGGTGATCGTATTCATTGATGATATTCTGGTATATTCGAGGTCTAGGGAGCAGCATGAGGAGCATTTGAGGGAGTTCCTTGGAGTTCTAAGATCGGAGAGGCTGTATGCCAAATTCTCCAAGTGTGATTTTTGGTTACGAGAGGTCCAATTCCTAGGGCACCTTGTTAATCAGAAAGGGATTTTGGTCGATCCGGCCAAGATCGAGGCGGTGATGAGATGGGAAGTGCCGAGATCGCCCACAGAGATCAGGAGCTTTCTGGGTTTGGCCGGCTATTATCGAAGGTTTATCAAGGATTTTTCCAAGATCGCCATGCCGCTTACTAGGATGACCCGGAAGGGTGTTGCATTTTCATGGGGACCGGAGCAGCAGTCCTCCTTCGAGACCCTTCGTCAGAAATTGTGCGAGCACTCCCGGATGGTATGGATGATTTTGTGGTGTTCTGTGATGCATCTATATCTGGATTAGGGGTGGTGCTTATGCAGAGGGGACACGTTATAGCATATACTTCGAGGCAGCTGAAGCCTCATGAGTCGAGATATCCCACTCACGACCTGGAATTGGGGGCTATGGTGGTCGCCCTCAAGATCTGGCGGCACTATCTTTATGGGGTTCGGTGTACCATATACACGGACCACAAGAGTCTGAAGTACTTGATAGATCATCCAAATTTGAATATGCGACAGAGGAGATGGTTGGATGTGGTGAAGGATTATGATTGTGAGATCCTGTACCACCCAGGCAAGGCGAATGTAGTAGCCGACGCGTTGAGCCGTAGAGTGGAAAGCGCCCCGATTCGAGACATTTGTATGAGGTTGACGATGATGACTCCGATTTTGGACACCATCCGAGGAGCTCAGGCTGAGGCTGCGAGACCAGAAAACCAGAAGAGGGAGCGGGTTGTCGGTCAGGTATTGGAATTCGTTACGGATGGGCGGGGACTCATGACTTTTCAGGCGGATTTGGGTACCGTTTGTGGGCGGTACGCGTACTATTTTGATGGAGGAAGCGCATCGGTCAAAATTCTCGATTCATCCTGGGGCTACCAAGATGTATTTGGACCTAAAGAAGGAGTATTGGTGGCCCTGTATGAAGAGGGATGTTGCATGGTTCGTCGAGAGGTTCCTGACTTGTCGTCAGGTTAAAGCCGAGCACTAGTGTTCGCACGGTAAATTGCAGCCGCTGGAGATTCCCGAATGGAAGTGGGAACAGATTACCATGGATTTTCTCACCAAATTGCCAAGGACTGCGAGGGGAGTCGATGCAATTTGGGTGATTGTGGATAGATTGACGAAGAGCGCTCATTTTCTGGCCATCAGTGAGAGCTCTTCTGCGGAGAAGTTGGCAGAATTATATGTCAGGGAGGTGGTATCGCGGCATGGGGTTCCGATGTCGATCGTTTCAGATCGGTATGTGCGATTTACTTCCAGGTTTTGGAAGAAGTTTCATGAGGATTTAGGTACGAGGCTGCATTTCAGTACCGCATACCACCCGCAGACGGACGGACAGAGCAAGCGAACGATTCAGACGCTCGAGGATATGCTCCGACCATGCGTTTTGGATTTTGGAGGGAGTTGGGACACCTATTTACCCTTAGCAGAGTTTTCGTACAACAACAGTCATCATTCGAGCATTGGTATGCCACCTTTTGAGCTGTTGTATGGGAGGAGGTGTCGGACCCCCATCTACTGGGTAGAAGTGGGGCATCGGGTAATGGGTAGTACGGAGATTGTGCTTCAGACGACAAAGCAGATACAGCAGGTCAAACAGAGATTGTTGACCGCTCAGAGTCACCAGAAGAGTTATGCGAACAGGCATCGGTCCGAGCTCGAGTTTCAGGTTGGTGACCTTGTACTCTTAAAGGTCTCTCCTTGGAAAGGAGTGATTCGATTCAGGAAGAGGGGCAAATTGGGACCTCGATATATTGGACCTTTTAGGGTAATTGCGAGAGTAGGCAGGGTAGCCTACCGTTTGGATCTACCGGCGGAGCTGGGTCAGATTCACGACACCTTTCATGTGTCGCGATTGAGAAAGTGTATTGCCGACGAGTCGACTGTGGTTCCATTAGAGGATATCCAGGTGGATGCGGGCCTGAACTATATTGAGAGACCGGTGGCAATTAGGGATCGAGAGGTTAAAGTTCTGAGGAACAAGGAAGTACCCTTGGTGCAAGTGCAGTGGCAGCATCGGAAGGGGTCCGAGCTGACATGGGAATCCGAGTCTGAGATGCGGGAGCAGTATCCGGATTTGTTTTCGGTTTAAGACTTCGGGGATGAAGTCTGGTTCTAGTGGGGGAGAATTGTAACAGCCCGAAATCTAGGTACCCTTTTATTTAGCCCTTCATCTTTAATTGTTGTCATTTTAGGGCCTTTGTGTTGGGCGAGTACACTGGGCGTACAAGGAGTACGCCGCGCGTACTCGCGCGCCTCGTTTGGTCGCGTTGTCCCTCAGGTACGCTGGGTGTACCCAAGGTTACGCATGGCGTAATCGGTCCAGCCCCAAAACCCTAATTCGTGTTGTTGGCTATAAAAGGAACGAGATAGCTTGGCTCCTCAGCCACCATCCCTCAGAAAGAAACCCTAAGAGAGTGTTCCTTCGTTCCTAGTCCTTTTGTGAGTATTCTAAGCTTGGTGGTGCCATTTCAAGGTAGCAAAGGAGAAGAAGAGTCCATTGTGAAGGCTAGAAGTTGGTGTTCAAGTGTAGATCCGGGCTTAGCAAAGGTTGGAGCTTCTTTCTAAGGTAAAAAGTTCGGATTTTGACTTGTAGATCTTGTGGAATGCTTTATGGACCATTTTCTAGGGTTTTGTCCCAAAGGTGGAGACTTTATGAGCAAGTGGTCTCCATTAGCTTAGATCTATCATATTTCTGGTCCTTTTGAGTTGTAGATCCATAAAAATGTAATCTTGGACATGAATGATTAGCCATGCATGAGATCTAGATCCTTGAGTTGATATGGAAAGGTGTTAAGGAGTGTAAGGACCTTTACAACCATGCCAAGGCTTAAAGGTTCCGACTTTATGAGTAAGGATGCTTAAATAAGGCCGGATCTAGAAGTTGTAGTAGTGGCTTAACCGATTAAGACCACAAATGAAGTGTGTCTAGATCTGACTATTACGTTGGGCGTAACTCCCAGTACGCGCAGCGTACTGAGTGGAGACCCCGATTATTGAGTTGGCGATGTACGCCCCGTATACATCAGTCTGTACGCCTCGCGTACTGGAGATGTTGACTTTTGTTGACTTTTAGGGTTTTGGTCAACATGTGGACTTTGAGTCAAGAGAGGGTAAAATGGTCTTTTACCCCTCTGAGGAATGTTAATATGGGGTAAAGTCTAGTGGTGGAAGTCTATATTAATTAAAATGATATTCGTTATGATTAGGCGAGGTTGAGTCTTCGTTTGGGGATTCGGAGATAGCGAGCACGTGAGATTCTAGACTTTCCACGAGGTGAGTTTTCTCACTATACTGTACCCAGAAGGGTTTTATTGAGTGACCGGAAGGTCGGATATGTTATGAGTTATATGCATTGTATGTGATAAGTTAATCGTTTATATGTGCCATGTATGATATGCTTAATATGGGCCGGAAGGCTTTATGTTATGGGCCGGAAGGCGTATATGTTATGGGCCGGAAGGCATTGTGATGTGAACCGTAAGGTTGACATAGGTAGGACCGGAAGGTTTACCTAGTCGGGACAGAAGTCCCCTGAGACACATGGACCGGAAGGTCAGGGCCTAGAAAGGCGTACGTGCGTAAGTTGTATTTTGGGGAACTCACTAAGCAATTATGCTTACAGTCGTTGTGTTATGTGTTCCAGGTACTAGCGAGGACCGTGGGAAGGCGCCGGCGTGATCTGTACACACTGATGGAGGATTTATGATCTTAGGATTTATATGATTTGTATTATGATATGATACATTGGATCTTTATGACCTATTTTGGATGGAAACATGTTTTAAGAAATGAAAATTTTGTTTTGAAAATTTTCGTTGTTACAGCAGATCTGATAGCGTGGCCCCCCACTGTTTCGACCACGCCCATGGCCTCTGCCACAACCACCTCCTCCTCTATAGCTACCCCTCTTATTGAAATTATTATAGTTGTTATTGTAGTTGCGACGAGGTCCACTGTTGTTGTTGCTTGACTCTTGTCGCGACACAGTGTTTGTAGAGGATGTGAATTCAACTGTGTTTCCTATGGTGGCTGCTTGAGCTTCATGTGCTATTATGTAGGGCAGAAAACATAGTGTGGAGTGCTGTCCAGGAGTAGTCATATCCCCCTTTTTTGTTGTTGATAGCTGAATGCGAATCTGAATCGAATTTCCATGATGTTGGGCAGAAAACATAGTGTGGAGTGTTGTCCACAATTGTTGAGCAGTGTTAATACATCTGATAAGCTAAGGGAGAACTTCC
The DNA here is from genome assembly GCF_002870075.4 of Lactuca sativa. NCBI lineage: Eukaryota > Viridiplantae > Streptophyta > Magnoliopsida > Asterales > Asteraceae > Lactuca > Lactuca sativa. The sequence continues at coordinate 156,762,207 of NC_056625.2, read as the reverse complement.
TCAGCCATGGAGGACAAAAGACCTCCAATTATAGCCTGGTCCTGAATAACCCATGTCTGATAATCAGGGTTAGATGATTCCTTTGCGGGTTCTGCCTCTTTTGCAGGTTCTACCTCTTTTTTGGCGCTATTGGATCCGATGGCCACTGTTTGTGGGGGTGTTGGTGTAGTGCCATCAAGGTGACCAAACAATTGCACTCCTCGCAGGATAGGAGTCACCTGGGCTTTCCACAGCAAGAAGTTGGTACGAGTCAACTTATAGGATATGGCGATAGCGATGGTTGATGACTTCACGGGAGCAGACATGATGAGAATTGGAGAGATCGAAGGGGGTAGAGAAATTTAAGAGATGCTCTTTTGGAAGGGGACCAAAAAGAGTCAGAGATTAAGGTAGGGTTTTTTTGCATAGAGAGATCAGACGGATTTAGCTTTGATACCAAGAAAGAAAAGTGAATTAGGCGTAATTACCCCTAGGTGTTTTCCTTTCATTATATAATACAACAATTACAACTGAAGATCCAAATATCATGGAGATGATAATACAAATATACTTATCTTATATTTGAACCTAACTATCGATTATTATCTTTACATACACTATACCAGGATTGCGCCATTTCTGACATGAACATGTGTGGCGGTTCAGATCTACAACAACAAGTTGTTTTAAAATAAAATAAAAAACTTGAAAAATTCTAGATAAGATCAGAGACGGGGTATTGGACAACATCTTTGTTGCCTGCCAACGAATAGACTTTTGCATCCTTCTGTGAAGCATCATCTCTGCATACATGGAGAGTACATCAGTTAACCTCCTTAAAAAATAAACATTATGATTTATGGTATTTTACAAGTAAATAATAATTCAATATTTTATAATATTTTACTTCCCATAAGACTGCATTGAATAAAAATCTACTGAATATACTCATGAATTACCTCAATAAGCCTTATTATCGGTAAATTGTGCTCTTTAACCGATAACACCATGATAGAAATGTTTAAATATCAATGTTGAGTACATTCCAATGGATGTTAGGGAAATAGGGTCTTATCTATTTTTTCATGACTAATGTTGGCAAGAACCTCACGTGCGTCATGGGTTAACTAGTGAAATGTTTGGTGCCAATTAACTACTTCATGAATACAATCACATGAAACATAACCTAAATAATCTTAGTTTAAAGGATTCAAACCTACAACAGTTATACTCAGACAAGAGTTGTGCAATCGGACCAAATCCTTCACTCTAAGATTATTTAACCCATCTAGCATGTGACTTAACATATTCAATTAGTAGTTAATTCACACCTGAAAGATTCCACCAAGCAACAAGCAAGCAACATTCAAGCAGACAAACTCTATAGGAATAAGGCATCATAATTCAAGCAATTCTATTATACAATTCCCGAAGATCCCTAAACTAGCATGCAGTTCTATCATAAACATCATAAAGAAATTACAGTGTGGGTATCTTAGGGTACACTTTCTTGCTCCGACTAATCGTACACATCTCATCCTTCTGTGGTTATCCTTGAAAACAATTCTTTCTATGAAAATAATTTGGAAATTAATTTTTTGAAAACATTACTAATCCTTAGTTTAATTTTGGATCCACACGAGTGCTTATCCAATTCGCTTAAACTAGGGTTCTGATACTAACTTATAACATCCTAAAAATCAAGGTAAAAAATTCATTTTTCATAATCAACCCAAAAACCATAAATGTTTACAAAACTTAGTTTCCAAAAGTCAAAAAAACCACAAATCAGAGTATCCCAAAAATCAATTATCATAAAAGTTGGAATATGTGTACGATCACGTCTTTGCTTTACCCAGATCATCTAAAGTACCTTAAACATAACGCATAAATTGTAAGCCAAATCCTAATGAGTCTCCCCAAAATACCCCATGTAACATATCATATACAAACATGCATGCTGGGTCCATTATCATCAGACTGAAATACCCTTGGGTCCTCAGTCATCGGATTGGATTACCCCCGGCCCACAGTCATCGGACTGGATTGCCTCGGCCTAATCATTCATCGGGCTGAAATGTCCCGATCTGTTGGCTTACGCACATAGCAGTGAAGCCTCAATCCAAACCGCACTATGTCGACATATGCAACTGATAAAACGTATAATAGTAGCAGATAATCATGCAGATGTAATAGATCATGACAACATAACAACATTCATAACTAGAATAATAATCTACTGGGTCGGAATTGGTGTTTTCGACTCGTAAGTAAGGTGAGGAACCTCACCTTACAATCTGAAAAGATAGTAGAAAAGAATGTTGCTCCAAATGTCAACTCTATAGGTCATCTATACAACAAACGGTGACCTAGACTCAAATTACAACTCAAAATACCCAAAATGCCCCTAAGTTAAACTTGGTCAAACCCAAGTCAAATTCAAAGTACACAAGTCAAAAAAAGTCAAGGGAAGGTCAACTGGTTGAGTACGCCCCGCGTACTCATCTGTTACGCTGGGCGTAAACGCAAACCAACCAAAACTACGGGTAACGGGCCTCTAAAGTAGTATGCACAACGTACCCATTGGTACACCCAATGCACTTTGTCTGAATCCAATCTTCATAATAAGAGCTCATTCCTTAAGGCCTTTCCATCCAAACTCAGATCTAGGCTCACAACATCGGCTTAAGTCATAAAGTTGCCACCTTTATGACTTTTCATGCCTAGGCAAAGCCCAAAAGCTAAAACCTTAACTCAATGATCATTAAGACATCACAACTCTTACATGGAGGGAATACAAGGGACAAGATCACATTTTTATGGTTCCTAACACCTAAAAACGTCTAAAAGGACAACTCTTTTGCTATAAGTAATCCATATTGATGAACACAAAGCTTATGGAACCAAAATGAACATATACACATGGCAAATAAGATCTAATCAATTAACTCATCAAGTTTCAGAAATTATATAAGTAATCCATACCGATGAACATATTTTTAGGTAGTCCCCTCTTCAAGGGCGTAGCTACATACACCCAAGGTGGGTCGTAGGGCCTACCTAAATTTTAGTATTTCCTAGAAATTATATAGAAATTTTTAGGACCTACCTTTTAGTATTTGAAAAAATTAAGGACCTACCTAATTTTTAATGAGGGAACCACATGGTTGTGCAAGTAAACATGTAACTAAGAGGGTTCGTCCGATCAAGGTTGTGCAAGTAAACATGCAAGTTGGTAAAGTTTTCTTCATGCTCACTATCTGAGAAACTCATCTTCTAGCAGTTATAATAGAGAATTATGGATGATCCAAAGTAAGTGACTAACTAAATGGAATACCATTTTATGTAGGGACGAAATATCTTGTTTTTGGTGTCGGAATGTGTGTTCGTGTATCCGAAATGTCAGTTCTATGTACAATATTAACTATCATACTCCAGAATTGACTTTGGGAGCCCGAAATGTACGATATCATATTCCAAAATCGAAGATTCATCTACCACCCTATAGTTCGAAATACATATTACTTCTCAGAATGCTCTATTCTGAAAATACCGGTCATTTTTCAAAATTTTATAAAAATTAGTTATTATTAGGGAAAACCACAAAAAAACCTATATATTATCGGTATATGCTTAAAGAAAACCCTTTTACTATTTTTAGGTCCATTTAAACCGCTTTTATTTTTTAGACCGCCTAACTTATTTCTTTCATCAGGTTTTCATAGTTAATCGGTTAACAATATTGTCTTACATCTCTTCCTATTCTCCATCTTCAAGAACATGCAATCAACAATTTATTACAGTATCGCTGACTTTGCGATCCCTGGAAAAATTGATTATTGGAACGTGTTTGTACCGATCGGACTAGGTCCAATTCGTGATTGGGGTTGCCAATTTGGCGTTTGGGATTGCCAGTGTGGAGTTTGGATCGTTGACTTGGAGATTGGCGGGAAAACTAATGTCGACTAAAAAAATGACGATCCACAAAAGACCCTTCGATTTAGGTTTTGATGCTTCGATTAATGCTGCCAATAGATTCAATTGATTATATATTACATATTCCTAAACTCATATTCTACAATTCCATCAATTACCTATATGGAAAATCGTCAACTCCAAACTATGGAAAATCAACCGAAAAGAGACAAAGCAGCAACAACTACCAAAAGCAAAGGAGCAGAAACCATGAAGTCTAGAACCCATATATGTTAATACTTCAAACATAGACCGGGACCATGAAGTCTTATTTATGGATTTTTCAAGGGTATAGTTGTCACTTTGTTGTCATTATAGTTCTGGAAAGATGAACCTGTGCCTCAATTAATGAATTAAACAACAATTAACTTAACAGATGGAAAATTACACTACATGTATTTTAAAATAAATTGGTATAAGGTCCGGTGCAAAATAAATTGATTTTTAAGTGTAATTGTCACTTTCTTTTGTCAACACATGAATGGAGTTTTTATCTTTTTTGGTATGTATGCTATGGTATGATGCTACCCATAAACAAAAAGTTGAGTAAAATTTGAGGATTTTGCCCAACTGCAAACAAAATCGGTTCACAGAAAAGAAAAATAAAAACAGGAAAAAATTTCATATTGCTCATGATGTGGAAAATGTCACACCCCGAAACCGAAGGCGGAAATGTTCTGGGGCGGAGGTGACGTCATGTTAAGTATCACAACCAATGTACATAGTAAGCGTAGTAAACACAACCATTACATTACATAGAAGTATTTACATTTGTTTGAAAACCAAGTTATACATGTTTATAGATTTATACATCCAAAATGAACAAAAGTTAAGACGTGACTTCTAGACGCTCCGTCTTCTCTAAAGATTGCGAGGTACCTGTCTAATGTGGACCTGAGAATACAAGCAGTTTGAAAATCAGCATAAAGCTGGTGAGTTCATGAGTGGTTTGTTTTCTGAAAATGAACAAGTTTCCTTTGGTTTTCTGAAAAAGTTGTTATCCAAGAAAATCTCATATTTTTTTATAAGAAAAGTCTAGTTATCCAATGTTACCCATTTTGGTTAAGAACAGTTAAGTTATCCCAGGAAAAACCCTTATTTTCCTAAAAGTTGGTAGTTGGTTATCGATCAGGAATGAAGTGTACAAGTATCTACCATACTTGCAATGTTAAGAGAAGTATTCTGAAAACCTGGTTATCCTTATAAAGTGCATTAGTTTTAACATGTATATAAAACTAATAAGTAGGAAGTAAACTAGTTACTAGGTTCATTATTACTAACAAGTAAATCTCTGTTATCCAAATTGCGAGTTCCATAACCATACGATAGACTAGATATGGCAATAAGAAGTCCAATATCATATTATGACTTTCGTCACCCTTGAACCTTTCGGTTCGACTGTAGCTAGCAGCCAGGTGCGGGGTAGTCAGCCCCGTATAGATCTATACACTCAAGTCACGTTCTCCCTCCAGGAGATTCTGGTTATAGGGGCGGTCCTCCACTCGCGTATCTCTGTGGAGTGTTTCAGAGGACGTGTCTCCAATTTTTAAGAATAACAAATTTACAAGTAATAATGCGAAAATCCTATTACAAAAGGTGGTCCTCCACTCGCGTATCTCTGTGGAGTGTTACCGAGGACGAAATCAAAAGTACTAAGTTAATGCTTTTAACAGAAATTACATGGAAAAATCATTTGTGAAATATAAGATATGACATTTTATAACAAGTTTCACAAACAGTTTGAAAACTAACTCTGCAAGTTAAACAGTTGGTTAATACGGTTTCTGGTGTTAAAAGCATACGAAATATGAAACATTTCCAATGAAATAATAAGTTTGAGTACAAGATATCCTTGTACTTTTGCTTGTATTCCCCCTGAAAACATTGAAAACACGGAAAAAGGTGTAGGGGTATGAACTCACCGGACAAGAAATGTGTCGGTTGGATGCTAAGTGTTAGTTCGGGGCTTGAGTACACGCGAGGTTCCTATGTAATATGAAGAGATACATAATTGTATCTAATTAGACTTTGAACTACTAATTAGATAAGAATATACACTCCAAGGCACGAAAACACTTCATTTCAAGTGTTAGGAGTGATCCGGGTAGCATCTAAGGGTGTGTATGGCCTAAATATGGAGTTTGCTCTTCAAGAGCAAACTCCTAATGGAGATTACGGCCCTAAGACCATATCCCCATGAGTTTATGAGTTTACAGCCGTAAACTCATGGGTGGTGGGATCTTGGTTGCTAAATGGTCTTACAACACTCGTGGGATGATGCTAGGTTCAGTTTTAAGGCATTGGAAGAAAATCAAACCATCAAAGGGACCATTGCAAGGATTTTATGGCTGTAAACTAGGAGTTTACGGCCATAAACTCTCATATACTTATTCCTTATGTGTTTTGGTGTCCCTAGGTTAAGCACAAGTGTTTCTAGTCCAAAGTACAAGCCATGGAAGGAAGTTAGGGCACCATTTGACCACTTTATAGGAGTTTACGGCCCAGGAACCATTTCTTGGGGGGTTTACGGCCGTAATCTCCTAAGGGGATGGTTTCTTTCATGTTTAAGGTCCCTAACACAAAGGTGGATGGTTCTAGACATTATTCCAAGGCTTAGGAGGTGTTTAAGGGGCATCTTAACACTTTAAAAGGTGTTTGCAGCCCTTGAATGGGTGTTTACGGTCCAAGCATGTTCTTGGGCCATTAAATCATGTTTACCCCTCAAATGTTAAGGTTTTGGTGTTCTAAGTCCAATCTTGTAAGCCCCTAAGTCATATATAAGCTCCAGAAGTGGTTTGGAAGGGTTTTGGGGCTCCAAAACCCCATTTATGTGTGTTTGTGGTTTGGGATAGTTCCTGGGCCGTAAACACATGTTCTTGGTCCTTTTTCATGATTTAAACACGAATTTGAAAGCTAAACATGTTATACTATGAGCTAGGATGGATTACATACCAAATTGGAGCTTGAAAGGGTGATTTTTGGATCAAAGATTGAGTTTGTAGAGATAGAGAGAGTGAAAAAGCTTCAAATGAAGCCCACTCAACTTTATATAGGGTTTGAGTTTGAGGCTCGGTGGAAAGCTACCCGATATCGACGTTAAACGGGGCTTTTGGTCGTACCCGATTTAGTTGTCGTAACCCGACGTGGTCAAAACTAAAAATTTTTCAAATAAAAAAATTGGGATGTTTTAACTTGTTTCTAATAGGTTTGGACACTCACGAGATTATAATAAAGGTCTCAATTTAATTAACTTAACCCAAAAGTTAACGGGAAATTTTGGAAATACAAACGGTTTTACTGACAGAAACGGGTTACAGTGTGACAATAGTCAAATTCGGGTCAAGTCTAAGCCGGACAAGGTCAACGAGTCAAACCGGTCAACTCAATTAAACCTTGTATAATAGGGTTTGTATTATGTAATTTCTGTATAACTCACTATCTTAATGGAAAACATCACTTGGAAAGTTCGTGTGTTTAAATTTCTTTAACCTTAATGCTAAACAATGAACAAGAACAATAAAACAATGTTGCATACCCATAGGGAGTGTGTAAGATCCTAAAACATGGCATAACGGGGTTTACGGACCTTGCATTTCGAAGCCGGACACTCACATTCATCACACACGAAAACGCTCTCAATCGTTTTCACTCTATCTCTTCTTATCGAGAATCTCTCCCAAATATCTCTTTGTATGTGAAATCTCTCCAAGAATGTCAAATCTCTACCAAATCTCTCTAAGAATGTGAAATCTCTCCCAAACATCTCTTTGTATGTGAAATCTCTCCAAGAATGTCAAATCTCTCCCAAATCTCTCTAAATATGTGAAATCTCTCCCAAATATCTCTTTGTATGCGAAATCTCTCCAAGAATGTCAAATCTCTCCCAAATCTCTCTAAGAATGTGAAATCTCTCCCAAATATCTCTTTGTATGTGAAATCTCTCCAAGAATGTCAAATCTCTCCCAAATCTCTCTAAGTATGTGAAATCTCTCCCAAATATCTCTTTGTATGCGAAATCTCTCCAAGAATGTCAAATCTCTCCCAAATCTCTCTAAGAATGTGAAATCTCTCCCAAATATCTCTTTGTATGCGAAATCTCTCCAAGAATGTCAAATCTCTCCCAAATCTCTCTAAGTATGTGAAATCTCTCCCAAATATCTCTTTGTATGAGAAATCTCTCCAAGTATGTCAAATCTCTCCCAAATCTCTCTAAGTATGTGAAATCTCTCCCAAATATCTCTTTGTATGAGAAATCTCTCCAAGTATGTCAAATCTCTCCCAAATCTCTCTAAGAATATGAAATCTCTCCCAAATATCTCTTTGTATGTGAAATCTCTCCAAGAATGTCAAATCTCTCCCAAATCTCTCTGAGTATGTGGAATCTCTCTCAAATCTCTCTCGAAATCTCTCCCAACTTTCTATAATCACTCGGGGCATCCTGACCCTCGAATTTGGCGAAAATAGCCCAAAAACGGAAGTCTACGCGAAAAACGGACTTAAGGAACCGAAACCCCTCTTAGGAACCGAACCCTCCTGATGAGGAAGGCTGCTGAACCGAACCGAGGGTACTGTTCATCCTAGCCGAACCTCGCATAAAAGGAAGAACCGAACCCGAAGGTACTGTTCACTACTGTTCACTACAGTTCCTTCGGTTCTGACTTCTCTTCGGACCGAACCTTCTGACCTTCGCTTCTGACTTCTCTTCGGACCGAACCTTCTGACCTTCGCTTCTGACTTCGGACCGAGCCTTCGGACGGACCCTCGCCCCTCGTTTCTTCTTCTGGCTCGCGCCTCTCGCTTCCGACTCAGCATCAGCATGAACCGAACCTCGGCCTAGGGACCGAACCTCGGCCTAGGACCGAGAGGCCCCGTTGGGAAGCCCTTTTTCTCCCGGTTTTCAATTAAATTCGCGTTTTAAGCCCATTTTTAATTGTTTTAACATAGGATTTTCACCCAAAAGTTTATTTTAAAATATAAGGCCCCTAAATTAATGATTTAATCATATTTTAAGGATAAAACCTTATCCAAAAGAGAGTAGGTAAAGTACAAAGGTAGAGTGTTGACTTTACCTTATTTTATGACACAAGCAACCCCATACCCACTCCATGATTAACCCACACTCCTCCCCACCATACCTTGTCACTTCCTTGTACTTTTTACCCCTCTCACAAGCCATCCCCACGTTCTAGGGCTGGTCATTCAACCTCTCTCCTCATTTTCTTCAATCACTCTCATTCCACCAAAGAATCAACTCCAACTTTTTCTCTCCAACTTTTCTCTCTAATTCAAGATCTCAAGGCTGATCATCAAGTGTTCTTCCACTCTTGGTAAGTGTAATCCATCCTCCTTGTGATTTTTACACTTCATTCTACTCAAATCATTGATAGCTTATACAAACTCCATAACTATGATGCTAGATTCTCAAAAATCTTCAAGGCATCTCCAAGTGTTCTTGAGTTAAACACCTCCATTCTTCAACAATCATCTACTGAAAACACTTAAGGTGAGTTCATACCCCCATATTTTCATGTTTTCTCAAGTTTTTAGGGGGGGGGGGGGGGGGGATACAAGTTAAAACACCAAGAACATAACTACACTTTTCTAACAGCCTTCATCAGAAAAGTTCAACCCCATTCACGGACTGTTTTGGACCACTTAAACATTTTAGTTTTCAAAACTGTTTTAGGTGTAAATAGTTCCAGTTCTTAGCTTTAAAATGACTACTTGCACATCTCCATACGATTTTTCTACAATTTATGGCGATTTTTACAAAACTGCCTATCATTTCAAACACCAATCCGGACCAGTCTGTGATTATGGACTTTTTCACCCAAGTTGGAGGTCATTAAAAATCATGATAAAAATTATGAGTAAACTAGACACATTTTGGGAACTCTCAGAATTTATGGATTTAGTTTTTAGCTTCGTATGATTTTCCTATGAATTTTCAAAAACAGTGTAGACAGGTTGAAAATTTGTTAACAGCTTATAACTTTCATAACACTTTGTATTATGTTGAGCAAAGTGTATAACGATAAGTTCCAAATATTGAATGTGTTTCCATGTTAGTTTATCATCATAAACTGAAATATAGTCATTCATGATAAGATTATTCATTCATTTAGAACACGTATATTAAGCTATAATGAGCATAGTTTATGGATTCATAGCATTAAAGCATTCATAAAAGAATTCTCATACATTACAAACGTTTTGGATAAACTATAATAGGTATAGTTTATGTATCATTTACTTCTCAAACTTATTTACCAAAGGTTTTCCGTTTAGTTCACGTAAATATGTTAATGAATAAATTTGTGAGTCATTCCCTTCGGGTTACTTCCAAAGTAACAAAGTCAAAAAGTCCTGTAAATTGTAACCAGAGTCTCTTGTAGGGAGAACGTGATAGTTGTGTATAGATCTATATTGGGTTTGACAAACCCACACCAGAGCTGCTTGCAACAGCTAGACCGGCAGGTCTGTGGTGACAAGTGTCATTTAACGGCGACGCCTGAAGAACGTCGCATTACGAGGCCGTCTATGTCTAGTATGGTTATAATAACTCACATGTGGTATTAACAATCATAAGATTTACGGGTTCTAACTTTAAATTAGCGAGTTATGTCTATTTAGCTCACTGAAATTACTTTAAGTATGGAAAAATACTTATACGCCTTCATATCAAAAAGGGTTTTATGTCGATTTAAAATCACTTTTTACGTCAACAATTACATACTTTATTGTATACTTTTGGTCTTGGTATTTAAGACTACACAACATTCATTACGGAATTTTTCTCACATCAGAAAGGGTTTTATGCCAATTTAAAACCACCTTTATATTTTTTAAGTATGACAAATATTTGTTCATTTTCGGTCCTGGTATTTAGGACTACATAACTTTTGTAAGGAAAATATCGGATTTTTCTGGAACAACTATACAATTACATGACAAGCTTTTCATAATTATATACAAAAACTTATGAACTCACCAACCATTGTGTTGACACTTTTTCAAACTACTTGTATTCTCAGGAAATCGCTAAACAGGTAACAAAGTACTTTTGAGGATGGGACGTTGAGGCGTCAAACTTATCATATTTTGTCAACATATTGTAATTGATTTTGAAACATGTAATTCATACAATGATGTAACTCTTTCAATTATATATATGTTGGTTGTGTTTACTTTCATCACTATTGCCATTGTTGTTATGATACTACACATGAAGTCCTCCACCCCCGGACGTTTCCGCCATCCTTGGTTTGGGGGTGTGACATACAGTGACGGAAAGTTTTCGGATTGTCACAGGAAATAAAAAGCATAAAGAAGATGACCATTTTACCCTTGGTTTGGGTCTTTAGCATACAAGAAAATAGGACAGAATATACAATGCAAAACAAAAAATAGGAATACTAGATTACGTGCATTTGACTATTTTTCCCTTGGTGTGATAAACAAAAAATGGGACAAGAATATACAATGCAATATATAGAACAATTATACCACTCCATTAACAACATATCACGAATATAAACATGTTAAAAGGAGACATACATTACAAAAGGCTAGGAATACTAAGTTCCAAGTATCAAAAAAAAAAAAACATCACAAACGGCTGGAGTTTTGTCCCATTCCAGTTCATAAATATATTGTTCTAAATTAACAGGTTTGTTATGTGTAGATCCACCTCCATCCTTATCAAAAACTGGGTTTCAGAGTTTGATCTTAATAATCCTTTCAGACGGTTTTCTTGTTTTGAGTTTTGTACGAATAATAGGCACGTTAGTTGTTATCCCGCCATCAGCCAGATGAAATTGATCTTCCAAATTAGTTGCACAAAATGTAAAAGTATTACATTTAATAAGCTGTGATTGTTGTGATTGTTGGTTAATCACTTACTTCTTGTGTCTCTAAGAAAATAAGAACTTAAGTATTCCGTTCCGAATATTTTAAATACCACCCTTCAGCTTATTTGCAAATAAATGGGGCATTACTTTATTGATTTCGAATCTAGACTCTCCACTAGCAAATCCTAATTTCTTACAATTCGACTTTCAAAAGATAAGCAAGTTTTGCAAAAGGAAAACATCACCAGGTAATTTGCCATTATTACAACCGAAAATTAAAGCTTCTACATTATTAGTGTTTAGCTTACCCTTCTGATTCAAAAAAAATCATATGTAGAGAATCCGGTTGGTGAATGGAAAGATATAAGGGAGTTAAGGAATTACATAATGGATTATGTACTATCCTAACAGAAATAGAAAGCTGAAATAATCAAAATTCAAATCCCCTGTTGATGAACAAACAAACGATTATATGATATGATTTATAATTAATAAGATACAATTTGTCTAACAACAACGTGTAATGACGCAAAATCAGATAGTAAACGACATGTCAACGAGGCTAAACTCAAAAGAAGAAGTAGAAGAATGAGATTGCAGCTTCTATAAAAGGAGAATGAGACACGCCCAATTTTAACCCGGATGGAATTAATACCACATCATCTATTTAACGTCATGTCATCTTATATAAGCTACATCAGACATTTTACCGGTTTATTAAGCTACATCTATTTAACGTCATGTCATCTTATATAAGCTACATCAGACATTTTACCGGTTTATCAAGGCTAACCGGGTCATAAATAATGAAAACAATCCACGTCAGAAAGAATAGTGGTTAATTTGTACACAAAAATTATATAGGGTTTTTTTATTTTTAAATATAATATATAGGATTTTCAGACTTTTTCCCTTATTATTATTAAATTATTCCTTTATATTAGATTAAATTACTCAATTTCTCATTAATAAATTATCTTCTGTTTTAAACATACATTCGGCTTCATGTTTGTATTCAAGAAAAAAGAACTGTTTTTTTTTATTCAGTTCGGTAGACTGCCGGCCAAACCCACCAAAATCTGCAGATCTACTTCTTTCTTTCTACAGTACTTCCCCCCACTTCAACCCAAATTCTAGGGTTTTACTTTCACCACCAAACTAATTCATTCAAATTGAAGATACCAAGTGTTCAAAATCAGTGTCTGTTTATCCAATTTGGTGTTTCACTACCCTAATTCTGTTTCCCTTTTTGGTTTCTCGCAACAATGCAGAGCTCTTCAACGAGCTCTGTAGCGCAACCAGATGCCATATTAGATTGGCTTCAGAAGGAAATGGGATATAGACCACTAGGTCCTTACATTGCTTCAAGTAAAGCATCAATGCCTTCATCTGATGCAATTCGTAGGGTTTGCCGTGGGAATATGATTCCTGTTTGGAGTTTTTTACTGAACAGGGTTAAATCTGAGAAGACGGTTGATAATATCCGGCGCAACATACTTGTTCACGGCGGAAAGGAAAACGCAAACGCTGCCTCCGGTGCTGATGGTGGTGTAGAGACGGCGAAAAGTGGTGAGTCTGGACGACGGAGTAGAGGAGGAAGGAGGAAGGAGAAAGTAGCAGGGAGTTCCATTGTTGGGGAGAGTAATAGTCGAGAGACAGCTTTGCAGGAGAGAGAATCGGCGGAGAAGGAGGTGGAGAGGTTGAGGCATATGGTGAGACGCCAGCGGAAGGAGTTGAAAGCTCGAATGTTGGAGGTTTCTCGTGAAGAGGCTGAACGCAAACGAATGCTTGATGAACGATCGAATTACAGGTTTGGGATCCAAAACCATGGAGTTATGTTTGAATATTCTATAGTGCAAACAGCAAAACATTTATTATCATTCTTATTCCAGGCATAAACAGGTGATGTTGGATGCTTATGATCAACAATGTGATGAAGCAGCGATGATATTTTCTGAATACCATAAGCGACTTCGCCTCTATGTTAATCAAGTCAAGAATGCTCAGAGACTAGACACAGATTCTTCCATGGAAGTTGTCACAAGCTTCCAAATGAACAACGAAAAAGAAGACGTTTATTCCACTGTAAAAGGGTCAAAACCTGCAGACGATGTAATTCTAATTGAAACAAACAGAGAAAGAAACATCCGCAAGGCATGTGAATCTCTCGCAGTACAAATGATTGACAAGATTCGCTCATCTTTTCCTGCATACGAAGGAAATGGTATCCATCAAAATCCTCAAATGGAAGCTGCAAAATTAGGTGTCGATGTTGATGGAGATATACCCAATGAAGTGCTAGATGTAATTATCAATTGTCTGAAAAGCCCTCAGCACTTACTTCTTGCCATAACCACTTACACACACAGGTTGAAATCATTAATCACAAAAGAAATAGAGAAAATCGACATTAGAGCTGATGCAGATATGTTAAGATACAAATATGAAAACAATAGAGTAATGCATGATTCTTCTCCTGATGTAAACTCACCATTACCCTTTCAAGTTTATGGAAATGGGAAACTTGGAGTTGATATGCCTTCAAAAGGAACTCAAAATCAACTTCTTGAAAGACAGGTATTTATCTTTCTTTCTTTCTCTCTTCAAACTACTCTCATCTTTTCACTTCTTTATAATGAAATCTATCTTTTTGTTTACAGAAAGCACATGTTCAACAATTTGTTGCTACAGAAGATGAACTCAATAAAGCTGCAGAAGCTAGAAGCATGTGTCAAAAGCTTTTGAAACGTTTATATGGAAGTGTTGACTTTGACCCTTCACATTCTCTTAATGTTGGAGGAACCTCTCAAACCATGAGTAGTCTCAGACAATTAGAGGTAATAATAATATTAATAGCTATATTTATTTATTTTATATTTTAATTTGTTATTTTATCCATTTGTTTTTATACAGCTGGAGGTTTGGGAGAAAGAAAGAGAAGCTTCTGGATTGAAAGCAAGTTTGACAACATTAATGTCTGAAGTACAAAGATTAAACATGTTATGTGAAGAAAGAAAGGAAGCTGAAGATTCTTTAAAGAAAAAATGGAAGAAAATCGAAGAGTTTGATGCTAGAAGATTGGAGCTGAAATCCATCTACAGTGCTCTACTTAAAGCAAACAATGTAATAAGATAAGTTTTAACTTTTAATTTTCCATGGGTGATGAGGGTATTTATGTCTTTTTGACAATGTTGTAGGATGCTGCTGCATTTTGGAGTAAACAGCCGTTAGCTGCAAGAGACTATGCATCGAGTACGATTATTCCAGCTTGTAAAGTTGTGATGGAGATATCAAATGCTGCGAAAGATTTGATTGATCAAGAAGTTTCGGCTTTTTATAGAAATCCCGATAATACCCTTTACATGCTTCCATCAACCCCACAAGCGCTGTTGGAGTCAATGGGTGGCTCTACTGGACCTGATGCTCTCATTGCTGCAGAAAAGAATGCTGCCCTTTTGACTGCCCGGGCAGGTGCCCGAGACCCCTCTGCGATTCCTTCCATTTGTCGTGTTTCTGCCGCCCTTCAATATCCTGCAGGTGTGTGTGTGTGTGTGTGTGTTTGTGTTTGTGTGTGTGTTAGAGTGATGTGAAATTACTAAAATGCCCTTGGTTGATTGTAGGGTTGGAAGGTTCGGATGCCGGCTTAGCATCGGTGTTGGAATCAATGGAATTCTGTTTGAAATTGCGGGGTTCGGAAGCTTGTGTTTTGGAGGACTTAGCAAAAGCTATCAATCTGGTGCATATCAGGAGGGATCTTGTGGAAAGTGGTCATGCATTACTAAACCATGCTTATCACAATCAACAAGAATATGAAAGGTATGAGGGTGGAACCGGAATCCGTGATTCCGATGGAATCGGAATCTGTGATTACTTTCCGCTTCCAGATAAATGGAATTTAATTCTATATGAAGGTCATGTCGGAATCATTGATCCAGATGGAATCGTAATCAGTGGTTCCGATGGAATCAGAATCCGTGATTCCTTTCCAATGCAAAAAAAATGGAATTTAATTCTATGGGAAGGTGGAACCGGAAGCAGTGATTCCTATAGAATCGGAATCAATGGTTCCGACAGAATCAGAATCCATGATTCCATTCCACTTCCAAATAAATGGAATTTAATTATATCGGAAGGTGGAACTGGAATCAGTGATTCCAACAACATCGGAATCAGTGTCTCTGACAGAATCGGAATCCGTGATTCGATTCCGCTGCAAAATAAAAAGAATTTAATTTCATCAGAATCCTCGGAATTCTATGTTTGATGAATTATACTCCATTCTTCCGATTCCGATTTCTGATTCCATTCCTTTGCAGGACAACAAGCTATTGTCTAGATTTGGCTTCTGAACAAGAGAAGACGATTATGGAAAAGTGGTTGCCCGAGTTAAGGAATGGAGTTGTGAATGCTCAGAAGAGTCTTGAAGATTGTAAATACGTGTCTGGATTGGTAAGTAAAAAAGAAAATTGAATTTTTAATTAATAAATGAAATATTGTATTTAAATATGAAAATGTGATGTAGTTGGAAGAGTGGTGGGAACAACCGGGATCAACGGTTGTTGATTGGGTGACGGTTGATGGGCAAAATGTGGCGGCTTGGAATAATCATGTGAAACAACTTCTTGCTTTTTATGACAAGGAACTTTTGTGAGTGTTTGTTTATTTTTATTTAGTTGTGTATATATATTATATTATAGATTGTGTATGTTTTTTATTATTTTAATGTTTTAGGAAGGGATTTGAATGTTAGGTTTAGATGTGTGGGTTGTATTTTACTTGTAATGTGTGATTTGTGTTTTATTAAGAAGGAAAATAGAAAATCTTGTATTGTTTTTCTTTAATCCTTTATTTGTTAGGCTATGTTTTGGTGAAAGAAAAATGTTTCATTTTAAGAGTGTTATTTGTTTTGAGGATTTTATACATCCTTCCAACTCAAAAAATTCATTACATTAAGGATTTTATGATTACATGTCTAACTTGTGTGGATACTAAAATGTTTTTTTGTTATAATTTTGGTCCTTATTTGTAATGTTTTTGGTCCTTGTTGCAAGAAAACAACTACATTGTAGACCAAAGTTGCAAAAACAAGTTTTTTAACCAAAATGACTACATATTAAATGAAATTTGCAATAATAAATTATATTAAAGGACCAAAAATATTCATTTCAACTAAGAACATTGACTAAAGCTTGTAACTAAAGCCTCAAATGAAAACCAAAATTGCAAGAAAACTTTTTCTAGCCCAAAGTTGAAAAAATCATTTGTGTACAAATAAATATAGTCATTTTACTTCAAACAAAGAGAAAAATTACAAGCACATCAAATAAATACCAAAACTAGAAATCTTTTAGGACCAAAATTGAAAAAAAAATGTTATATTTAGTTACCAAAAATGTAATTTACTCTAACAAAACAAATATATTACCTAAAGGCATCCTATGGACAATAACATTGTATAAATGACCAATTAATTTGCCTCATTTTATCATCATTCAAATAAACATGTCACACATTACTATCAACTTAAAAAAATAATAATAATAAAATAAAACACGACGTTATAATAATTAAAAAGAAAGTACATTGCTATTCTTTCATATAGCCCAAAACAAAAATGTCACAAACCCATAAACCATTAAGATTCGAATCAAATCAAATTCAAACCATTGCATCATAATCATCAAGCTTATCATTATACACCATAACCTTTCTTTTAATTTTGGATGTATCAACCCACGTTATAAAATCTTCCATATTTCTTGTTACCAAAAAAGCAGGATCTGTAACTGTATCCGGGCCCACTCTCACATGTCCCTGTTCTATATAAGTCACAGCCTCCTTCAAATGTTCAGCAAATTTCAATCTCACCAAAACAGTCGCAAGCCTACGTCTTTAATAACACAATCAACCAATATTATAATTTTTTTTATAAAATAATATGAAAATGGAAAATATATATTTTGAAATTATATATTTACCTACAAAACGATGAAACGGATAATTTGTCACATAATGCTAAGCTTTTTTGAGATGGAATCACACCCATGTTGTATCTACATTTCAATCATATAAATATATTTCAATAAATATATTTTAATAGAAAGAATCAAAGAATATGAATAATAAACTCACAGTTTTTCAAGAAGGGCATCTGTCATTTCGATTCTGTAAGGATCTCTAGGATCCATCTGCTTCAAAATGTTTACGAGTTTTTGCGCCATTCTACACAGACTCGAGTACCTGGTTTTACCCAGAAGAACGAAGATGTTAATTTTAGTATGAATTGGTTGAAATTGACTTCAGAAATTCAAATGAATTTGCTAATTGATTGACGTAATTGAAGCGCAGGAATTGAAAACATGGAAATTGAAACGAGATGGTTAGGGTTAGGGTTAGGGTTAGGATTAGGGTTCTTACTTCTTGTAGTCGTCACGACCGGTAACATGGTAGCGATGCATGACATGAGCTTCTCTGTGTCCACCTTCTCTCTTCCATTCCAAGAAATTAACTTTCTTCAGTAGCTTCTTCTCGTGAAACTTGAGCTTCCTCATCTTGTTATCGACTTACACTGAACAATCGGGGGGTGAAATTAAGAAAGGAATAGAAGAGCGAATCAAAGCGAAGAAAAGGTGGGTTGAAAGTTGAATAAGAACACGATTAAATTTAAAACCTAGACCGAATCTGTAAATATGCAGACAAGGCCCCGAATTGGGGCCAAATCTGTGAATGTGTTGAAAATCGTATTCGAAATCACCATTCATGTTTATTTATTGCCGGAGGTGGAGAAGAAAATTGATTTCGGATGATAGAAATCGAATTCATAGATGGATAAGAGAACTTACAGTTGGCGGCGCTAGCGGAGGAAGGTGATGGAGTGGCGCGCTGGGGATGAAAGTGATGGAGTGGCCGGAGGTGATAACCTGAAAAAAATCGTATGCGATGTGTGTGTGTGTCAAAAGGGTATTAGGGCACAAAGGGCAACGATGTAAAAAGAATTATTCAGTTTAATATAAACTTACCAGTTTTACTACATTCAATTTTTTTTTTTTAATTAGCAGAATATATCTTTGTAATTTTTAATTATGTCTATTTTTTTTATAAAATTTCAAATATATATATATATATATATATATATATATATATATATATATATATATATATATATATATATATATATATGAGACTTTTTCGTAGATTTCCCTATATAGGAAACCTGTGAAAAAGTCCTAAAATTTTACTTCAATTTATGATTTAGTCTTAAATTAAATTTCACTTATGAAAAAGGCCAGATTACTGGGTATTACACTCAGTTTAGCCATAGGAACCAATAATCCTTATAATAGCCGGTTACCCCAGCTGGCTTGTCCTTATCACCCTCCACTAACCTCCCCGTCATCCACTCTTGCTCTGTAAAAACCCTTTTTTACCCTCCATCGAAGCAAAACGTTACCCGAGAAGAATCAAAGGTAAGAAAATCCACGTGGTCCTCCAATATCTTGTTTCCCTTATAATATCTGATTAATTTTTGTTTTGTAGTGATAATGGAGACAGTAGATGACTTCGATACCATTGACGTGAAATTGGATGAGTTTTTCAAATACAAACAAAGAAGTCGATGCAAAGATGAGTTCCTAAATACTCTCACAGACGAAGCGCTTGACGAATGCACCATACATGAGATAAACCTAAATGATTTTGAAGGACTATCGGAAGATGAAGCAGCGCAGGAGAAACAGAGTGATAGTGAGGGTGACGATGAAGACAAATTGCAGTTTTAATACTCAACCCATGATCCGAAGGTGAAATGGAACAATATGAAGCCAGTTCTTGGAGAGAGGTATGAATCACTACACCAACTAAAGCTTTGTTTGACAAGTTACTCTATAAGTAGGGGTTACACAATTAGGTTCAAGAAATGTGATAGTGTAAGGCTCGTGGCTGTATGTGCAAGTGACCCTTAGAAATTTCAATGTCCCTTTGTTGTAAGGGCCTCATAGATGAGCACTGAAAGATCATCCCAAATCAAAAAATTGGTTGAGCAACATACCTGTGTTAGGAATTTCCGTAGTGTTGATCTTATGGATCCCACATGGATAGCTAGGCAGTTTCTGAAGGAGATGATTAGGAAACCAAATATGAAATGTAAGGAAATGCAAGCTATTATTCAAAGCAAGTTCCATTGCAAGGTTTCATGGTCAAAATGTTATAGAGAAAAGTGTAGGGCAATTTCTTTTGTTAGGAATAAAACCCTAATTGAGATTTGATGAACAAGATGCGGAAAATAAGAACAAACACAAATATGAAGATTAGGTCGAATGATCACTCGATTTATTGAAAACAGGAGGAATAAATTACACTTTCAGCATAGACTAAAGAATCTAACACTACATAAGAAACCTCACGTGGCGGCTACATTTTGCCTCACTCTTAACCCTAATAATGAATAGTACATGACTATTTATAGGGAAAAGACAAGTCTTGGGCTTTTAACCTACATTTCATCAAGGGGCCCATTGCCATCATCCATGGAGTGCTTTAAAACCCTACAATCTCCCCCTCAAAGTATGGAATGGATGACAATGCTTTAACTTCCAAAACAAGCATGTAGCGAATAAAAAAATCTTGCAACGAGGAATAGATGAAGCAATCCACGAATCTTGATTCTTCAATAGTCTTCAAACACGGGCTCTAGGATATATAAATCAAGCACTGAATTAATCTCTTTAAACTTCATTTTCGAATGTAATCCCAAAAAAAATCTTCATGAAAACCAAGCCTGCCATAAAAACCCGTTTCAGAACAAAGAAACCGAATCACTTCTTGTCTTTGAAGAGCTCCCCCTCCAAGTCACAATGATCTTCAAATACGCTAATGATATAATCCATCAAAAAATATCATGTAACAACCCAAACTTTAATATTCGTAATGCCACTTGATCGAGAAAATACTAGAAGTCGGAGATATAACAAGTCCTTAACAAAGCTCGATAAAGAACTTCCGCTGTAAATGATACTTCTCTGTAAAAGCTTTAGCAGAGCTCGATGAAGAACTTCCACTGTAAAAGCTACCTTCATAATTTTACCACAAGCTTTATAAAAAATCTTCAACTTTGAAAAGTCACTAATTCAATTTCGAATAACCATACCAAATTCTCCCCCGATTTATAATCGAAAACGTGATTAGAAAGCCTTCTTATGGTCATGAGAATGATCTTGAATGGATAAAAATTACTGTGCTCCCCCGCGACAAAATGATATATACAATGAAGTATAAAATCCGAAAAAGTAGTGAAAAGTTGTCGTTATCACGAAAAACGACTTCCCCAACCGCCAAGACTTGATGAAATCTTTATTTTTCTGTTCACGAAAAAAATATGTGCATTAAAGAATTCAAAACTGTTCACCAACCCTCAAATTTCTAAACTTCTCGAAAAATAGGTTGAAATTGTCACTTTTCAGAAATTCAGGGGACAAAATTAATAATTCTGTGCCATATTCCCCTTTATTTGTAATAAAATCTGGAAATGGTCCAAAAATGCCAAACTGTGATAACAACAGGGACCAAAAGTGTCAAACTGCTGAAGTGGCAGGGGTCAAAAATGAAACTTTGTAGTCTTCTTCCCCAATTGATATGATTAAATGAACAACACCGACAACAACGTGAAACATGAATTCTGATTACGAAATTAAACAAATTCCGAATACAAATTGGTTCCGATCAACCTTTCGGTTATGAGCAACATGTTTAATTCCGATTCCGAGCAGTCTACATAGCAATTCTGAAAATGGTGCTTGTTCCGAAATATTCCGGCCAACATCACAATTCCAAAATCTAATTTTGACCACAAGACAAATGCGAGATCAATATAACACTTGCGAGACCATTGCAATCAACATGTGAGTCAACATCAACTACGAACGCAGTGTAGCGATTGCGAGTCAAAGACAAAATGCGAAACACAATCTGCAAATACATTAGCCTGCATTCCGATATCAGGTTCATTGTAGTTCTCTAATCTCAATTCCGAAATCACTCTCCCATTGCATTTACTTCCGAAATCTCTTTTAATTTTCAGATTTGGAAGCAATCGGATTGCGTGACCATCTGAACACAATACTCGACAAACATCAAAATCCTTATTTTTAAATCGATTTCAGATCAAAGGCCTCTTTCAATTAAATTCATCACTATCTTCATCTGTTCTTGACTTCTAACATATGCTGGTACATACAAAAACCCTAAATCATCGATTTCGTGGATTAAAACTTCACCGATTCAGCATAAAACCTTCATCGGAAACCAAAAACCAAAGAATATTGAATTTGACTTTTCTGGTTTGACCATCCAAATTGAAATTCAACTCTATTCATCTGTTCATCATCGGTTCTTTAAACTCAAACAATCAATTTATCAATGAGAATCCCCAATTAACATCGAATAACAATTCTGGACCCAAAATCACAATTGAACATAATGATAACAAGAGATGATTCACTTTCAAAAAAATCATTATCAATCTTCAATCAAAAACGATGTTAAGAACAAAACTCGAGAACAAGAACAAAAAGAGAATCAAACAGAAATCGAGAATAATGAAATCCAACAGCACTTAAGAACGCATAATCGACATGAAATTGAACGCTTAATTTGAATGAAAGACTTTGACTTACGATGAACAGGAAACGAACACAATGGGCTCAATGAATGGAGCGAATGAACAGTAATCAATAAAAGATGGGCTCAAGAACAGTATGTCATCGGCAAAATCAATAGTGATAAAAAAAATAAGACACGATGATTTGGCTTAGAGTTCGAAAACAAATCACATCTAAAAACAAATAATAAATAAAAAGAGAATAGGATCGAAATCACCATGATGAACAGTAACAAAATATATAAGTCTCCATGAAAAGTTGCTTGAACAGAATTTTGATTCCAATGCGCCAAAACACTAATAATCTTCAATAACTTGTTCAGAAAATCATCAAATCAAGAACCGATACTTCAAAAATCAATAGATCTTCAAAGACCCGCTCTGATACCACTTGTTAGGAATAAAACCCTAATTGAGATTTGATGAACAAGATGCGGAAAATAAGAACAAACACAAATATGAAGATTAGGTCGAATGATCACTCGATTTATTGAAAACAGGAGGAATAAATTACACTTTCAGCATAGACTAAAGAATCTAACACTACATAAGAAACCTCACGTGGCGGCTACATTTTGCCTCACTCTTAACCCTAATAATGAATAAGACATGACTATTTATAGGGAAAAGACAAGTCTTGGGCTTTTAACCTACATTTCATCAAGGGGCCCATTGCCATCATCCATGGAGTGCTTTGAAACCCTACATCTTTAATAGATGGAAAGTTGAGTGATCACGATACAAAAGTTTAGGATTTTGGACATTAGTTGATGAGGTCCAATCCAGGGAGTACAATTCAAATATTTGTCACTGTAAACCCTGATAACACTACTACTTTCCATAGAATGTATACATGTTTTAAGGCTATCAAAGAAGGATGGAAAGTTGGTTGTCAAAGAGTTATAGGGCTTGATGGGAGTTTTTTGAAGGGACAATGTAAAGCTGAGGTGCTAACTGCCATAGGGAGGGATGCAAATAACCATGTGTATCCCATTGCTTGGGCAGTAGTTGAAATTAAGAACAAGCCTAACTGGCAGTTGTTCTTGGAACTATTACATGATGACCTGGAATTACAAGGAGGCTTGGATTTGTGTGTTATTTATGATCAACACAAGGTAATGTTTTCAATTATCTCTTTTTTTTATTTCATTTATACATGTATCAAGCTGTTACTAATGAAAATTTTTAATGTAATTGATAGGGTCTTTTGGAAGTTGTAAAGGTTGTATTGCTACATGTGGAGCATAGACAATGTGCAAGACATGTGTATGCAAATTTCAGAAAGGTCTTTAGTGGTATAGAGTTCAAGAATATGTTTTGGACAATTGTCAAGTCAACTGTTGAAGGAGACTTCAAATTAAATATGGAGAAGATCAGAGAAGTCAATCTTGCTGCTTATGATCATTTGATGGCATGGGAGCCTAAATCTTGGTGCAGGGCATTTTTTAAAGGTGGAATGGCATGTGAGGCTGTTGAAATGGAACGACAGAGTGTTTTAATGCCATCATACTTGATGCCAGAAAGAAGCCTTTGTTGGCCATGCTTGAGGAGATTAGACTATATATGATGGAAAGGTTATTTAACTTGAAGCAAGAAGCACGTAAATGGGTGAATAATGTGTGTCCAGGACCTATTAAAAAAATGGATGAGTTTGCTTTTGATATTAAGTAAGTATTATAAAATTAAGACAATGTATGAGTTTAGTATTGAGACTCAATATGTATACTAATTAAAATTGTTAATGTATTTGCAGGAGTTGGTATGTTCATCCTAATGGTTTGAATGCTTTTGAAGTGAGAAATGGCTTCCACTCATATGGAGTGAACTTAAAGGGGAAATACTGTACATGCAGACTTTGGGAGTTGTCTAGGATCCCATGTGTCTATGCCCAAGCAACCATAATTTACACACAACAGGATCTAGCTAGATTCATCAGCACATGGTTTGGTAAGGACAAGTTCTTAGCTACTTATGAGTCTAACATCCTTCCTATTAATGGCAGTAATATGTGGGAACCAAACCTTACACCAAACCACTACCACCTGTTAAAAGAAGGATGCCCGGAAGGCCTTGTATAAAAAGGAAAAAGCATGTCTCTGAGCATCAAGACAGTTTCTCCCAAGTCTCCTCTAAGGGTAGAACTGTCCAATGTCATAATTGTATGCAAATGGGGCACAATAAATTGTCTTGCAAGAATCCCTCAGTCAAACCAACACCAAAGCCTAAGAAGAAAATAGGAAGGCCAAGGTTGAATCCATAATTAACCAATTGCACAAGACTTGGGAGAGGTGGTGGAAGAAGTGGTAGAAGAGGTGGAAGAGGTGGTAGAAGAGGGGGTAGAAGTGGTGGAAGAGGGTCTACGATTGTTTATGAAGAAGGTGAAAGTTTTGGGAAAAAAGAAACTGGGATTGAGACTCAATTTGTCACCCAAACAACACCTAATGTTGAGAGTCAATTTGTCACCCAAACAACTGATGGGTTTAGAGCAATACATCATTCATATGGTGTACATGCAAATCCTAAAAGCTTGGGATCTAGTTTGTCTAATGAATATGAAATTGAATCATCCAAAGCCATAACCCTAGATCTATCATAATATGAACTGAATTAAGGGTTTAGAAATTACCTTTGATTGTTATGTAGCAATAACAATCTATTCCTTGGCTTCTGAAAGCTTAGTACCTCAAGTGTTGCACCTCTAATGGAGTCACAAACACCATAAGCAATAAGGATGAAGAAGAAAGAGAATGAGAACTCCAAAAATGTCCAAAAACCCTCTTGAAAAGATAAGCCACGTTTTTGGGTCTCAAGGGTCCTTTAAATAGGCAGACAATTAAGGTTATCTAACAAGGAAACCCTAATTTGACTGCTTAAGCCTAAGCAGCCCATGGACCCCTTCTAGAACATGCCTTGGACGAAAATCATATGGGCTTCCCATAGATTTCGTCCAACCTATATTCCAAGGTAATCCATAGCCCAATTGCAATTATCTTATAATTACAATTCCAGTCCCCTTAAGTTTAATTAATCTCTTTTAGTCACAAAATTAATTTTTAATTAATTATTGACTAATATTAATTAAACAATATGATTTCTCCTTTAATATATTATTCATATAATATATTAATAAATCATAATTATTCCTTTTTCTCCATAAATCATCCTATCAAGTTGTTTTAGTGAAGGCAACCTAAAAGGACCATGCACAATCGAGTCAAATACATACCAAATATAGTTACAGGCTTAGACAATAATCCAACAACAACACCTACTGTTTGACAGTGAACATGTACCAGAAACACAGGAAGCAGATGTTAAGATTGATGATGAAGGTAATTGTAACGCTCTAAAAATTCCAACCAATTTAAACTTTTCAAAAACAACCCAATTTCATAAAGTTGTTACAAAAATGTTTTCAATACATTTATTATCAGAGTATTTCCCCAGAAGCACATCATAAACACATAAAACATGAGGAGCGGTACGATCATGCCTTTGCCTTGCCACGGTCTCCTGAAGTACCTGAAACATTTAAACCACAACTGTAAGCCCGAAAGCTTAGTGAGATACCCCCAAAATACCAACCACATATACCATACACATAACATGCCATATCGCAACAGAACACAGAACAACCATGCACTTTGGGTCTACTGTGTGACTGGTCCGCCGCACTGGGCCTACAATCCACCTGGTCCACCCTCCGAGTCTAACCATATACCTCGAGTCTACAGTGTGATTGGTCTGCCTGCACCGGGCCTTCAATCCACCTGGTCTACTTTCTAAGTCTATAGTATGACTGGTCCGCCCGCAACGGGCCTTCAGTCGGCCTGGTCCACTCTCCGAGCCTCAGCACGTCTGGTCCGCCCTCTTGGTGCCTACAGCCTATCCGGACCGCTAGCTGGGCCTTCGGGATAACCGGTCCGCCCTGGGTATGCTGGCCTACAACACAAAGCAGGACCGGCCTCAACCCAAACCTAGTCAAACAACCATGTTCAAATAAACATATAATCATATAACAATTCACAACAAATCAACCAATCTAGCAGATCACATACGTAGCACATCCCTACCAGGATTCCGACCTAACCGGTCACTAGCATAGCATCATCCTATAAATCAGGATACTGACCCTAACTAGGTCTCTAACACATACTATCCTAACTACCAGGATGCAAACATAACAAAGCAATAACATAACAAACAACTACCCGGATTTCCATCCGATAAAGGGCCGACCTTGGTGTCGTAGACCCTGTCGATATAGTGAGGATAACTCACCTCGCAACTGCCGAAACTCTGAACTGAAGAAGCAGATACCCGAACCACCGTCTCACCAAGAATCCCGAACTATCCAAAGTAGCAAAATAACCATTAGCCCAAACACAATATCCTTCCAAGGGTAAATTGACCATTTTACCCTTAACCCAAAATGGTCCAAGACTAAGGCCCATAATCAAAATATGAAAGGCCCAACACTAGGTAAGCTCTCGAGCCCACTAATGGCCCAATTTGCTACATTGGGCCCATTCTCCTTATTGGGCCTTACCCTAAGCCCAACACCCATACTTGGACCATCTTCCCTGACTCCTGATGGCCCACTAAGGCCCAAAGACCCAAAGTCCAAAGTGCATCCCACACCGAGGCCCAAATACTCAAGGCCCAACTGGCAGTGTTACGCGGGGCGTAACTCAACGTACGCTTAGCGTACCAGCTCCATGACGAGTACATTGGGCGTAACTCAACGTACGCTTAGCGCAACACACTTCAATCCAAAACCTTCCCGAATAATAACCCATTGCTCATGAAAGACCGAAACGTCCTTACTCTTGATCTCAGGAACCCATAAATAGATATTTTAAGAACGGGGCGTTACAATTCTCCCCCACTTAAATTAGGCTTCGGCCTCGAAGCCTACTGCAGTATACATTTCAGAACAACCCCTGCACTGCAAACTCCGATTTCTCAATCAACTCAGGTTCTTACAACCCTACTACTGCATCTTCTCTATCACGGTCTCTAGGTCCTTGACCTTCGACCGAAATCTTCTATACCATCCTCAGCACCGGAGCCACTGACCTCCTCCTTTTCCAAGGAGACTGAAAACATGCATGCGCATCATCCAAGATTGCCACAACCTCAACGGGCATTCAACCCGTATGTGCCTCCATATATTTTGTACAATCCCAGAGCTTACTACCGAAGCATCTTCGATCATACTTTTGCTCTGCTTCCTTCCTCTCAGAGGACCCACACTCCTTCCGGAGCTACATACCCTTCCTTTCCAGGAAGTCCACCCAATAACCCTTACTGCACCTGCACGTTCCACAGAGCTACACTTCACTCTACATCATCCCTGTAGAGCAACTGCTATTCTCGAATTCCCATATACCCTGAATCTGCTCGCAAGGACTCTCAGGTCCATGCACTGCTTTCCACTAACATGTTCAATACTTGGGGCCAGACCATATCAATTATCATCCCCTGGTGACGCTCTTTCCTCATTCTCCTCGTACCGATCCACTAACACATACATAGTCTTCAGCATGACTGGACCGCCTTACCCGACCTTCAGTCTATCTAGACCACTCTCGGAACCTTCAGCATGTCTGGACCGCCCTCCCGGCCTTCAGCCTGTCTGGACCGTTCCCTGAGCCTTCGGCCTGATTGGTACGCCTTCCGGCCTTTAGTTTATCCGGACCGCTCCAAAAACTATCGTCCGTCACCCTAAACCATCCTTCCCGGGACTTTCTCTTGCACATACTGTTCTAGCCCTCTAGGGGTTCCGAACTCCTGTTCCGATCCCATAATCCTTTCCATGGCCTAAACCTAGGCCTCACATCAACCACTACCTTTCCTGTAACCATGGTCTGCTCCCTGCCCCCACTTGACTGTCACTTACTCATACCAGCCCACACTCTTGACTGACTGAAACACTGTCAAATCTCAACGGCTAATCAACCTCTAATGCTTGTCGAACCTCCTGAGAATTTTCCAATTCTCTCCACTTAGAACACTGACTTCCAGCCACCGGTGACCCAACCGACATCACTTAAACATTCTTACTCAACAAATTCTCTTATACTTGAACTAATTCTAAACGAGCAACCTCCACAAACCACGTTCCGGCATCGTGCATCTTGAACTCTAAGGGAGTTCGACTCCTCGCTGAACACTTCTTACAACACAATTGCTATACTCGACAACAAGACCATACAACCAAATTCTGACTATCAATCCCTTGGGTGCTAACCGCCAACAACTCCTAGCTACTAGCACTCCCAATACCAAAACCCTCGATTATACGAATACAATACCATAAATCATGCGAACGAGACTAGCAGATATAAAATACTCCTTAACAACCATAAGATAACAAGATATCAAGAAGGAAACGTACCCGCAGTTGTATCCGGCTCTGCCCTGACCTCCTCTGCTATAAGCTAAAAAACACGCCCCTGAGCCCTCGGGGGCTCTGCTCCACCCTGACCTCCACCAGTAATCCTCAAAGTGGCCGGTGCTGGAGCCTACACCGGTCCTGCAGCAAGTTGCGGACAGCTGGCCCTCATGTGACCAACTTGATGACACTGATAACAAATCCTCATATACTGAACTAAGGCTGACTGACGGCAATCCCTCGCATAATTCCCCTCTCTTCCGTACTTGCGGCACACACCACCGGACCTACAAACTCCAGTGTGACCCTTCCCACACTTCCCACAAGTGCGGCTGCCCTGATCTCCCAACCTAGCATCAACGGTCTTAGACCGTTTCGGTGCCGGCTGCGACTGTGTCGGGGCCTGCCTCTCCTCTCTCAACTGTAACTCAATCTCCAACTCACGCCGCCGAGCGGCATCCTGCAACTCCAGCAAGGTCTCGCACCTCTGCGTAGACACAAACTACCTGATATCCCTTTTGAGCATACTCAGATATCGGGACATCTGAGCCTGCTCCAAAGCAAACTCCAGGCAAAACATCGCCCTCTCAGTGAACATCCTGGTGATCTCCGTCACCGACTCTGAATCCTGCTTCAGTTCCAAGAACTCCTGAGCCAACCTCTCCCTCTCAACCAGTGGAACATAACGGGTACTGAACATCTCCCGGAACTGATCCCATGAAACCGCAGCCCTCTGTGCATCCGAATATGACCCCGTAGTCAACCTCCACCAATCCTTCGCCCCGAGCCTCAACAGGTTCAGAGCACACCTCACCATCTGATCAGCATGGCATGCACATATGAAGAAACATCCCTCCACATCTGACAACCATCGCATAGCAACAACGGATCCTAAACCCCATCGAAGGTAGGGGCTTCGTATTATCGAAGTCCCGATACTGAAAACCTCTATCGGATCCTCCCCTACCGCTGTAGCCACCGCGGTAGCTGTCTATGTAAGAGCTGCATAGCGCTCATCAAAATACTCGACCATGGCGGTCTTGATCGACCCAAACAGTTCCGGCAACTCGGCCCGGAACATAGCAGCAACCTCATCATGCAGGATCTCACGAATCCTAGCATCCAACTCGTCTGTGCTCATCTGACCGATAACCTCAGGTGGTGCTGACCCACCCTGACCGCCTCATCCTGCTTTCGATCCTGACCCGGATCTGCTCCCAGCATGCCTCGTAACCACCATACTGCAATTACCGCAAAACATCAGACGCTTCTCATTAAACCGAGAACCGACTCTCAACCCAACCCTAGGGATTGTGACTTCCTTGATACGCGTATGGGTCCTGTGCTTTCAGGAGTACGGGCCCATACTACCTTCCACACCTACCCATATTTATATCAAGTATCACCACAACACCCTAGTGAAGAACAGGCATAACAAGCACTTAACCCTCACTCCTAGAGGAACACTAGGAATCTCATACAGAAAGAAACCCTAGGCTAGCAGGCATCATAAATAAGGAAACTCTATCATGCAATTCCTAAAGATCCCTAGCCTAGTACTAGCATGCTGTTCTATCATATCTCATAAACAAATAACTTGTATGGTATTTTGGGGTTACTTACTGGCTCCGGCTGATCGTACCTCCGCGTCCTCCTTTACTCATTTTTGAAAACCCTTTTTAAATTCTCTTTTGAAAACTCTCCTTGATTTGAGATTGGATTCACACGAATGTTCCTCCAATTCACTCAAACCAAGGCTCTGATACCAACTTGTAACACTCTAAAAATTCCAACCAATTTAAACTTTTCAAAAACAACCCAATTTCATAAAGTTATTACAAAAAGGTTTTCAATACATTTATTATCAGAGTATTTCCTCAGAACCAAATCATAAACACATAAAACATGAGGAGCGTTATGATCATGCCTTTGCCTTGCCACGGTCTCCTGAAGTACCTGAAACATTTAAACCACAACTGTAAGCCCGAAAGCTTAGTGAGATACCCCCAAAATACCAACCACATATACCATACACATAACATGCCATATCGCAACAGAACGCAGAACAACCATGCACTTTGGGTCTACTGTGTGACTGGTCCGCCGCACCGGGCCTACAGTCCACTTGGTCCATCCTCTGAGTTTAACCATATACCTCGAGTCTACAGTGTGATTGGTCTGCCCGCACCGGGCCTTCAATCCACCTGGTCCACTCTCTGAGTCTACAGTATGACTGGTCCGCCCGCACTGGGCCTTCAGTCGGCCTGGTCCACTCTCCGAGCCTCGGCACGTCTGGTCCTCCCTCTTGGGGTCTACAGCCTATCCGGACCGCTCGTTAGGCCTTCGGGATAACCGGTCCGCCCTGGGTATGTTGGCCTACAGCATAAAGCAGGACCCGCCTCAACCCAACCCCAGTCAAACAACCATGTGCACATAAGCATATAATCATATAACAATTCACAACAAACCAACCAATCTAGCAGATCACATACATAGCACATCCTTACTAGGATTCCGACCTAACCGGTCACTAGCATAACATCATCCTATAAATCAGGATACCGACCCTAACCAGGTATCTAACACATACTATCCTAACTACCAGGATGCAAGCATAACAAAGCAATTGTTGGAATAGTGTCTAAGGCTGCAACTATATTAGGCAAGTATTTGACCCGGTTGTGCATAGTCCTTTTGGGTTGCCTTCACCATAGCAACTTGATAGGATGATTTATTAAGAGAGAGAATAAATATTATTAATATATTATGAGAATAATATAAAGAATAATAATATTGTTATTTGATTAATATAAGTCATAGAATTAATTAGAATTAATTTGGTGACTTAAAGAGATTAATTAAATAAGAGGGTATAAACTGTCAATTGTTTGATAGTTAAACTTTAGACTGTAAATCCATATTGGATAGGGGTGGACGGATTCTAGAAGCTAAAGGATAGCTTAATATCGTCCAAGGCTATCTAAGGAATGGATTTGGATTGCTTTAAGAGAAGATTATCCAATTAGGGTTTAAGCTGTAACCCTTAAGGAGTCTACAAGTATAAATAGACCCTATGGCAAAGGGAAATCGACACTTGATCTAAAGTAAGAAAACCCTGGCCGATTTCCCTCCCTCTCCTCTCTCCCAAATCATCCTCCTTGCTATTTGGTGTTTGTAAGCCATTAGAGGAGTGACAATTGTGACTCTAGAGCTCCAAGACAACTAGATCAAACAAGAGATTCAAAGGTATGATTCTAGATCTGATTTAGTATTGTTCTTATTCCTAATTAGTTATTTGAAGTCTTGGATTCAAAGCATGCTTAATTAGAAAGCCTAGATCCAAGCATTAGGGTTTTGCATGCGCACATAGGAAAATTCTTATGGCTAAAACCCATCAGTGGTATCAGAGCTTGGCTTCGTTTCTATTAAATTGTTGCTTGTTTGTTTGAAACTTGTGTGCAAAATTCGAATTTTGTGTTTCTGAGTCGTAAACTCGACGAGTCCCATGGTGGACTCGACGAGTTGGCCTAACTCGACGAGTTCAAGCGTCAGGAAAGGCCAGATTCGGGATTTTTCCATACTTATCTTATGGAAACTTACCTTTATCATATTAGATCAATCTTAATCCGATTTTTTGATATATATGACTATAATCTTGATCTAATTAAAGATATTTATCAACTAATAAAATATTTAATTTCCTTATATGATAATTAATTAATTATTTTTATTAAATTGGTAATTATCTTGCAAGAAATAATTAAATAAATCAAATATGGATAATTATGGAATTAATTGTTAATTGATATTATTTGTTATTTGATCCTCCATGTTTTAAATGTTTAAAACTTGTCCTCAAGTTTTGAAATTTATATTTTGTGATTAAAAGTTTTAATTTAGACAATTTAAATTTCAAACCCTAGATTTTAAAAGGTTTAAAATACAACCCTATACTAATATAATATTACAAGATTAATATATATATATATATATATATATATATATATATATATATATATATATATATATATATATATATATATGTATAACTAAATGCTAGTCTTACCGTTAGTAGGCCTCATTCACGAAGCCGATCTATAAGGTGGGTATAAGGTTGCGGCCTATAAAATGGCGCTTAATGGGTGTACACTCACACTCACCGCTTTCTTGATCGGTGGAGGGTCGTTAGCCGAACAGGTAGGATAGGGCAACCTCATCCTCTCATTAAAAGTATAATAAGTAATACAAAGTAACTACACACATTTTAAAATTTCCCAATCTTAGTTACTTTAGGAAAAGTGAATTGATGCAATCCCATG
This sequence comes from Lactuca sativa, assembly GCF_002870075.4. Classification (NCBI taxonomy): domain Eukaryota; kingdom Viridiplantae; phylum Streptophyta; class Magnoliopsida; order Asterales; family Asteraceae; genus Lactuca; species Lactuca sativa. Next base: position 156,729,033 of record NC_056625.2, on the reverse strand, counting down.
AAATTACACTTTGCACCCTTGCTAAGAAGTTAGTGGAGCGTGTGTGGTTTACCGGCACACTAATTGGTTCTAAGAAAAGGTGGCAAAGGGTGATTCATTGTTTATCATAGTTCGATGAAGCGTGTGTGGTTTACCGGCACATCGAATAGGTGATCATTACAATGAACACCATGTGAATTTGCATGGTAATTCACACCCGCTTTGTGATCCTCGGTATCTCAGTCACAAACAAGAGGGGCATATCGAGATTTAAACATGCCATTGAATAGTTTCAATGAATCTCATCTGAACCTAGGAATTCTCAATACATTTAGTACTTAAAGTTATGTTTTTATGGTGGAGAATTAGTGAATCGTCATTCACTTACCTTCAATTTATTTGCATATTAGATTACGGCATCCCTTTTCTAATATGTAAATGTTGTTGTTGGATCCTAGCCCTAATTTTTCTTATTGGGTGATAATTAGGGATTCATATTCTAATCTATCTTTGTCCTTTCTATTTGTAGATGTCGAACGCTAACAACGCTGCTGCTAGTTCTTTCAAGTTGATGAGCCTTTGCCAAAAGGTCACCTTCGATGGAATGAACTTTAGCGAATGGATAAGATACATTCGCACCATTGCTCGCTATGAGGATAAGGAGTATGTCCTCGATGAGAAGCTCGAGAAGATCAACCCTGAAATCGCTACTCCGGCCGAAATTACCGCTTTTGAAACTCATGAGCAAGATGCAACGAAGGTACATTGCATCATGATAGCCACCATGAACTCCGAATCCCAAAAGTCCTACGAGGACATGTACCCGTACGAGATGCATCAAGACTTATTGGAGAGATACCACCAAAACGCGAGACAAGAGCGTTATGAGATTTTCACTAACATGATTTCTGCTAAGATGGGTCATGGAGAGTCTCTTACCGTGCACCTGCAAAAGATGCAAATGTATGTCGACCGCCTTCGCAAGTTAAATGTTGACTTTGGGGAAGACTTGGCGATCGACATGGTGCTTCACTCTTTGCCTCCGATGTACAATCAATTTAGGATGACCTACCACATGAACAAAGAGGAGGTCACCCTAAGCAAACTCCAAGGTCTCTTGAGGGTCGCTGTGTAACACCCAGGATTTTGAAAGCCAAGAAAGTGAAGGAAACCCTAAATTTAAGAGGGACTCGGCGAGTCCAAGGAAGGACTCGGCGAGTCGGGGCGGGATCCGGGTCGATAAGAAAGTGACCAACTCGACGAGTCGGCCAAGTGGACTCGGCGAGTCTGGTCTGTGCGAGGAAAACCCTAAATCCGGGGCTTGGAGCCTATTTAAGCATCTCAATCTTCTTCCTAGGGCTCCTTTACAGCCTCTCACACCCAGAACGCCGCACCTTAAGCCCCCATTGTGTTCTTTCAAGCTTTTAGCCATTTTTGAGTGGTTTTAAGGAAGAACAAGGAGTGGGAATCTTTGAAGCATCAAGGAGTGGTCTTGGATCCGAAGTTTGGGGAGCATTTCAGAGCATTGGAAGGTATTAGTCGTTTCTCTCCTCCAGATTTTCCTTGGTTATGAGTTTTGGGGCTTTTAAGCCATGTTTAAGACCAATCTTGAGCTTGAGGTCCAGATCTGAGGTTGCTACCTCAGATCCATGCTTGTTTTGGTATGGAATCCCATAAAGTATCATCCATTGGGTGGAAATTGGAGTCTCTTGGTCCTAAACCCTAGCTTTGGGTGTATTTTGCCTAGATCTCACTCTCTACACGTAAAGTTTGCAACTTTACGTGGGAAATAGGCTTGGGGAGGGTAGATCTATAGTTTGGAGCTCATGCATGACTCGGAAGTCCTCTGCATGTAAGTGGATCTTAGTGGACTCGACGAGTCCTTCGAGTGGACTCGGCGAGTAGCTTGAAGATGAGGAGGAACTCGACGAGTGGGATGAACAGCTCGTCGAGTCGGATGAAGTTAGGCATGAACTCGGCGAGTTGGATGAAGATTGTCGTGTGCTCGGCGAGTCTGTTCTTAGACTCGGCGAGTCAGGTCGAGTGGTCCCAAACCCTTCGAGTTAAGACTCGAGTCAACGAGTCGAGCCAGGACTCAGTGAGTTGGACAGGACAGGAATCGGGAATCAGTAAACTCGGCGAGTCAGGGGCTGACTCGGCGAGTAGAGTCGCGAGTGGAAGGACTCTGGATTTATGAACTCGGCGAGTCAGTAGGGTGACTCGGCGAGTAGGGTTGACCTGGAAGGTTGACTTTGACCAGGACATTGACTTTGACCAGAGTTGACTTGGTTGACCTTTGGAGGTCAGTTAGACTAAGTGATGGGTTGTTATTGGTAGCTCGGGGAGCTAGCGGAGCCGCAGATCGGAGTTAGCGGTCAGGTAGCGGTCAAAGGGGTTAGCAGCAGCAGTTCAACAGTATCAGGTGAGTTTCCATTTGTATGAATGGGTCTACGGCCACAATGTCGGCCCATGCAGTTATGAGTAGAAGACCCGGGGGTTAGCCCTAGGCACAGTATGCTAGTATGATATTTGGACGAGGTCCAATGACAGAGGGCGGGTGCCCAAGGAGCAGTTTATGTGATAGTTTATACTTGTTGTCTGTGTGATACTTGTATGTGCCTGGTAGGGAGGTGGGTGAGGGCGAGGTCCCGTATCTCACCAATAGCAGAGTGTGGATGGTGTTCCACATCTCAGTAGCAGCAGAGCAGGGGTGAGGCCCAACTTAGGAAAGGAGTGAGGGTGGGCTGGGCCCGAACCTCACTATCAGCAGGAGTATGGACGAGGTTCCATGACTCATCAGTAGCAGGACTCGGGCGGGGCCCAGAGATAGGCGAGGCCTTAGAGCAAGAGTTGTTAGTATATGTTTAGCTTATGTAATGTTATGTGATATGTTTATGTGCTATTATATGTTAGTGGGCGAGGCCCTGTGACAGGCGAGGCCTAAGTGAAACAGATCTGTATCCGAGCGGGGCTCGAAGCCAGGCGGGGCCTGGAGCGGCGGGGCCGTTATAGCGGGCGAGGCCCGAAGTAGAAGGGCGAGGCCCAGGATAGCGGGCGTGGCCCAGTATGTGCAGTATGTGATTTTGCGTGGTATGTGGTAGGGTGGGGAACTCACTAAGCTTTGTGCTTACGGTTTTCAGTTTTGCTTTCAGGTACTTCCGGTAGCGGAGGGAGGAGCTCGGGGTGATCGCATGGCACACACCATAGAGTAGTCAGCCTGGGAGTGTTTACTCTGATAATAAACATGTGTTTTGAAAACTTATACTCAGACTATGTTTTGGAATGATGTTTTGTTTAAAGTAATGTTTTATTAAAAAGAAATTTTTGGTCTTGAATTTTGGGATGTTACACGCTGAGAGCAACTTCAAAGACAAGTCTGTTGCACCAACTCCCAATCCACCCGCTGCTCCTGTATTGGCTATTGGTCAAGGAAAGGGAAAGAAGAGGAAGGCTTCGTCTAAGAACTATCGCAAGGTTAAAGCCCAAGATGGTGCCTCTTCTAGTGGGACCAAAGTTGATCCCGCTAAGCCTTGCCCTAACCCTAAGGAGGCAGAGTGTCACCACTGCCACAAGATAGGACATTGGAAGAGAAGCTGCCCAGAGTACCTGCAAGCCATCAAGGAAGGAAAGATCAAGCCATCTTTCGCAGGTATATATACAATTAAATCTAACGATTCTAATCATGCTATTTCTTGGGTTCTTGATACCGGTTGTGGTTATCACATTTGTTCTAATGTGCAGGGACTAAGAAGAAGTAGGGATGTCGAGCAAGGAAGGATCAATCTAATCATGGGGAACAGAAGATCGTCGCCTGTGACCAAGATTGGAGTGTATTCTTTAGTGCTTAGAAATAATTTGTGTTTAGATTTGAACAATTGTTGCTATTCGCCAAAAATGGCTAGAAACATCATTTCATTTCATGGTTTGTTTAGACAAGGTTTTAGATTTTCTTTTAATAATGAGAATGGTTCTATTTTGGCTTATCTAAATGGTGCCTTTTACTTTGAAGCTATACCATGTAATGGAATTTATGAAACTGTTATGATTGTTGATAACTTAGGAAATGATGTTTTGAATATAGATTCTTCCACTAGTATGGATAAAGCATCCTTGTGGCATTGTCGTCTTGGACATGTCAACAAGAAACGCATAGCCCAACTCCAAAAGGATGGAGTGTTGGAGTCATTCGACCTTAGGGAAGATGACACCTGCGAGTCTTGTTTACTTGGAAAGATGACTAAGTCACCCTTCACAAGTACGTGTGAAAGGGGTGAGGGTCTATTGGACCTAATACATACCGATGTATGTGGACCGTTTAGATCAACCACGAAGGATGGGAACCACTTCTACGTGACTTTACCGATGACTATAGTAGATATGGTTATATCTATTTAATCAAGCAAAAGTCAGAAACCTTTGAAAAGTTTAAAGAGTTCAAGAATGAAGTGGAGAATCAATTGGGCAGGAAAATCAAGATGCTTCGATCCGATCGAGGAGGAGAGTACCTAAGTCTTGAATTCCACGATTATCTCAAGGAGTGTGGAATAGTTTCACAATTGACGCCACCTAGGACACCACAATTGAATGGTGTGGCAGAAAGGCGTAATCGAACCTTATTGGATATGGTTCGCTCTATGATGAGTCGTGCTTCACTATCAATCTCTTTTTGGGGGTATGCCTTAGAGACTGTCGCCCATATCCTTAACCGAGTCCCTACTAAGAAGGTTGCCAAAACACCTCACGAGATGTGGACAGGGAAAGCTCCCTCGTTAGCACATATCAAGGTTTGGGGTTGCGGGCTTTCGTAAGACGAGATACTCACGAAAAGCTCGAACCTCGAAGTGAGCGATGTATTTTCATCGGCTACCCGCAGAAATCCTTTGGATATCTCTTCTATAGACCGAAGGACAATGTTGTCTTTGTTGCGAGGAGAGGAGTTTTCCGAGAACGAGAACTCATAGGCCAAGGAGACAGTGGGAGGCAAATCGAGCTTGAAGAAATTCAAGAGTCGATAGATGAAGGAACCTCTACCGCTGGCACTCAACCCGAGGAGGAAACTCCGGTTGAACCGATTGACGAGTCCTTACCTCTTAGACGTTCCGATAGAGTTAGAGTTCTACCCCAGTTTTATGGTTTTCATATTACTACCGAAGGGGACACGTATATTAGTGATGGTACACTAATAAACCTTGATGAACCTAATAGCTATAAGGAAGCCATGGCAGGCCCGGAGTCTGCAAAATGGAAAGAGGCAATGGATAGTGAGATCCAATCCATGTATGATAACCAAGTTTGGAATTTGGTTGATAATGTGCCCGGACGTAAGACCGTTGGGTGCAAATGGATCTTCAAGAAGAAGACCGACATGGATGGGAACGTACACACATATAAAGCGCGATTGGTCGCGTAGGGCTTTACTCAAACTCCTGGAGTTGACTATGATGAGACCTTCTCACCAGTTGCGAAGATAAAATCTATTAGAGTGATGCTAGCGATTGCCGCATTTCATGATTATGAGATTTGGCAAATGGATGTCAAGACCGCCTTCCTTAACGGAAAATTGGCTGAGGATGTTTACATGACTCAGCCAGAAGGGTTTGTGGATCCGAAGCATCCAAATAGAGTGTGTAATCTTGAGAAGTCAATTTATGGACTTAAGTAAGCGTCTCGCAGATGGAATCTTTGCTTCGATGAGAAAGTCAAAGAGTTTGGATTTGTACGAAGCGAAGATGAATCATGTGTATATGTCAAAGCCAGTGGGAGTATAGTTAGCTTCCTCGTTCTATATGTCGATGACATATTACTCATAGGAAACGACATCCCGACTCTGCAGGAGGTTAAGTCCTAGCTCGGGAAGTGCTTCGCTATGAAGGACCTCGGAGAGGCTTCTTACATTTTGGGAATAAGGATAGTAAGAGAAAGAAGTAAGAGACTAATTGGACTTAGTCAGAACACTTACTTAGAGAAGGTACTAAAACGTTTTAGTATGGAAAACTCGAAGAAGGGAGAATTACCGATACAAAGTAATGCCAAGTTGAGTAAGACTCAAAGTCCGAGTACCGAATCTGAAATAGCAGAAATGAGCCGAGTACCATACGCTTCCGCAGTTGGCTCAATCATGTACGCTATGACTTGTACTCGCCCTGATGTAGCCTTCGCTTTGAGCATGGTTAGCAGATATCAAGGGAATCCTGGCAGAGCCCATTGGATTGCGGTGAAGAATATCCTTAAGTACCTTCGGAGGACGAAGGAATGGTTCTTAGTCCTCGGAGGGAGTGATGACTTGAAGGTGCGGGGGTATAGTGACGCCAGCTTTCAGACCGACAGGGACAACTACCGTTCGCAATCGGGTTGGGTCTTTACCTTGAATGGAGGAGCAGTGACATGGAAGAGTTCCAAGCAAGAAACCGTAGCTGATTCAACGTGCGAATCAGAGTACATTGCAGCGAGCGAAGCGTCAAAAGAGGCAATATGGCTAAAGAACTTCATCGGTGATCTTGGAGTTGTACCTGCCATAAAGGAGCCCATGGAGATTTTCTGTGATAACGAAGGAGCGGTTGCCTTGACCAAGGAACCGAGGGATCATGGTAGATCACGACATATCAACAGAAATATCACTTTATTAGACATCGTGTAGAAGAAGAACAACTCGTAGTGAAGAGGATATCATCAGAAGATAACCCAGCAGATCCGCTTACGAAGGGACTGAGTATGGTTAAACACTTGCAACATGCTAGGAGTATTGGGCTGAAGGTTGATATTAGCATAGATTAGATAGTATTAGAAACGTGTAATAGATATATGTAATTAACATTTGATGATTAAATAAATGAGTTTTATTTATGAGTAATGTTACTATCTTATGTTAATTGTTTAGCTATTGTTTCACTTTGCATGTTTTGACTTCCAGAATAATTGAGTTTATTAGGAATAATTGAATTGTTCAAATTGTCCACAATCGTTCATATGTTGGAAGTAGATATGAATGAAGATTGTCGTGAATTGGTGTGTAGATTGTCTAAATGGTGTTAGACATAGCAAAGGGTTGCTGCAACGTTCATGAGTGCTTATGAACTGGTTTTGAGCATTGGAACAAACCCGTGCTTGCTGGAATCACCTTATGGAATATGATATAAAAGGGTGATCGCAAGACGATAATATCATATAGTCTTAAAACCTAGATATATGGTTTGTTATTTGTTAATTGATTGTACATTGATAATGCAAAAATGCATCAGTAACTCGGTGTTATAAAACGCATTGTTGTGTATAATTGGTTAATGAATAAGTAAATGCATATAAGTCGAAGTTTATCTGTAACTTTTATCTAAGAAGGTAAAAGCGATATCTCGGCCGCTCGATGATTTGATTTGACTTATGTGCCGGGCCCGGTCAGAACTGAATTGATGTGTTCGATTAAGTTCTATGTCAAATAAATCAGAGATCGAGAAACCTAAATGCTTGACTAATCATTCCATAGAATTGTCAGCATGATATCTAACAGAGGACTGTACGATCCCTTATCTAAAGGACAAGATTGATTAGATCAGAGTTTGACAGCGTCTTTGAGAGCTACGATTGCAAATCGAATTGTACTTGTGCATATAGTTACTAGACTTATCCAAGTGGGAGACTGTTGGAATAGTGTCTAAGGCTGCAACTATATTAGGCAAGTATTTGACCCGGTTGTGCATAGTCCTTTTGGGTTGCCTTCACCATAGCAACTTGAGAGGATGATTTATTAAGAGAGAGAATAAATATTATTAATATATTATGAGAATAATATAAAGAATAATAATATTGTTATTTGATTAATATAAGTCATAGAATTAATTAGAATTAATTTGGTGACTTAAAGAGATTAATTAAATAAGAGGGTATAAACTGTCAATTGTTTGATAGTTAAACTTTAGACTGTAAATCCATATTGGATAGGGGTGGATAGATTCTAGAAGCTAAAGGATAGCTTAAAATCGTCCAAGGCTATCTAAGGAATGGATTTGGATTGCTTTAAGAGAAGATTATCCAATTAGGGTTTAAGCTGTAACCCTTAAGGAGTCTACAAGTATAAATAGACCCTATGGCAAAGGGAAATCGGCACTTGATCTAAAGTAAGAAAACCCTGGCCGATTTCCTCCCCTCTCCTCTCTCCCAAATCATCCTCCTTGCTATTTGGTGTTTGTAAGCCATTAGAGGAGTGACAATTGTGACTCTAGAGCTCCAAGACAACAAGATCAAACAAGAGATTCAAAGGTATGATTCTAGATCTGATTTAGTGTTGTTCTTATTCCTAATTAGTTATTTGAAGTCTTGGATTCAAAGCATGTTTAATTAGAAAGCCTAGATCCAAGGATTAGGGTTTTGCATGCGCACATAGGAAAGTTCTTATGGCTAAAACCCATCAGCAATAACATAATAAACAACTACCCGAATTTCCATCCGATAAAGGGCCGACCTTGGTGTCGTAGACCCTGTCAATATAGTGAGGATAACTCACCTCACAACTGCCGAAACTCTGAACTGAAGAAGCAGATGCCCGAACCACCGTCTCACCAACAATCCCGAACTATCCAAAGTAGCAAAATAACCATTAGCCTAAGCACAATATACTTCCAAGGGTAAATTGACCATTTTACCCTTAACCCAAACTGGTCCATGACTAAGGCCCACAATCAAAATGTGAAAGGACCAACACTAGGTAAGCTCTCGAGCCCACTAATGGCCCAATTTGCTACATTGGGCCCATTCTCCTTATTGGGCCTTACCCTAGGCCCAACACCCATACTTGGACCATTTTCCCTGACTCCTGATGGCCCACTAAGGCCCAAAGACCCAAAGTCCAAAGCGCAGCCCACACCGAGGCCCAAATACTCAAGGCCCAACTGGCAACGTTACGCGGGGCGTAACTCAACGTACGCTTAGCGTACCAGCTCCATGACGAGTACGTTGGGCGTACCTGCACGTACGCTCATCGTAGTGCTCTATTTATTCATTTCCTCATTAAGTGCTTACTACTCCATTCCAAGGGCTACAAACTCAGATCCAGGTCTTATTTCACGACTTAAACCATAAAGTCACTGACTTGGTGACTTAATATGGCTAAAACCAACTCAAACTTCCAAAATGATCTTCTACATCCAATAAGAGAACTAGATCTCATGCATGGGTTTAATAGAACCCCAAAGGTTGGAACTTTACTGCTTATGGGACTCATATAACCCTAAGGGAAGCAACCCCGGTCTTAGAAACGAGCTTAACTCACCAAGACCCACTCTTGGGACCAAAAGGTCCATAAACTTATACTAGAGGAGATCTAAGAGATTAGACATCAAGATCAGAACTTTATACCTCAAAAGGGCTCTAGAAGATGATACCTTTCCAGATCTACGAGCTCAAGCCACGCCACGCCTTCTTTGACAACTTTTTCTTTCTTCTTCTTGGCTCTCCTTTGCCAAAACAAGCTTTCCAAGGTCAAACACACCCAACAATGGAGGCGGGACGGCTTTTTAGGGTTTTCTGAGGGTAAGAGAGTGTTTACGGAGGCTAGGGTTGGAACCATAATGTTCCTTTTATAGCGGATGTCCCAAAAATTAGGGTTTAATGACTCTGGGCGTACGCTGGGGGTAACTCTAGTACGTTGGGCGTACGCGTCCTGGTACCCGCGATCACTCACCCTACTACACTGGGCGTAACCCAACTTACGTTGGGCGTACCCACGCGTGACCCCAAACGCATGCATGGTCTTTTTCATCACTTTTTCCATTATGGGCCATAAATGTCAATATCTTTAAAGTATCATAACTCCTTCATTCTAGATCCGTTTCCGACGAACTTTATATGCACGGAAAAGTGGCGAGAAGATCTACACTTCTAGAAACACACTCCGATCCGAAACCTTCCCGAATAATAACCCATTGCTCATGAAAGACCGAAACGCCCTTACTCTTGATCTCGAGAACCCATAAATAGATATTTAAAGAACGGGGCGTTACAGGAATGGTCTTCATATGGCTGATCTGGATCAAATACTGCATGATTTGAGTTACCTTACAGAGTCAAAATATAGTGAAGCAGAGATCCTTTTGTGTCTTAATATCACCCAATCACAACTTAAAGGATTTGATGCTTTGCTTCATCAATCCAAACAAGCTGCAAAGGTATAGTTTATAACATTGAGAGTGAATTTTATTTTTCAATAACATAACTAACTTGTATTTTTTTCCATGCAAGGATGTGCCTTTTGTGAGTGAACATGTACCAGAACCACAGGAGGACAATGATGAAAACAAGGAGGAGAGTGACTAAGAAGATAGAGTTGAAGAATCACAGGTGGACAATGATGAAGATGGAGTTGAGGATGATGAAGAGGGAGTTGATGATACTCAAGTTAGGGTTAGAACTCAAGTCAGGGTTAGAACAAGAAAACCTTATGAAAGGATCACTGAAAACATGTTGAAGAAAATTGTGGTTGACAAGAAAGGAATAGGAATGCCTCCAGAAAAACCTCTTACTTTGGATTAGATTGGTTAGTATTTAAGCAGTTATAGAGCTATTTGGGCAAATATGTTAGGAAGCCCTTTTTGGTAAATTTGTTAATATGCCCTTTCTTTTGTAAAAAATATACAATACGGCTGCATTGTTAACACTATGGCTGATTTTGGTATGTTTTGTTGATGTATAAGTTACATCCATTTTGGTCATTATGTTATATTGAAAAACATCCTTCATTTGCTCATATCATATACTTACAATTGTACATTGCTCAAACAATAGGTATCCATAAACCAATTTTCATTCAACAACATACAACTTACATCCAACTGTCATTTAAAAGTTTTACAACAACTTAAAACTACTTCAACATAATCCACACAATCACCAACAAACACAAAAAAACCCAATCTTCCATTTTTCACCTTCACCTTGTACAGGAACCTCTTGAATGCCATTGTTGTGAAAATCCACAGCTTCTTCCACAAATTCTTCCACGAACTTATTGTCTACTTGAATGCCATTATTGTGAAAATCCATCAACATGTTTCTGTACCAGTTGTTTGGTAATGGGGGATCGACCCAAGCAAAATACTTGCAATCTTTTTCCTCATCCTGTTATATAGGAAATAAAACCTAATTGGAAGAGATTTTAGATGTAATTAAAAAGGATTAAGGGATACTTACCCGAAAATTATGGCAGCCGATGAACCTCCTACCAGGGTTTGTTGGCCTCCATGATGTCCACTTACCGACGGGGTCTTCACAAAAGCATGTTTCCCTTAATGCTTGCCTTCGTGATCGGATATTGATCTTGCTTCCCATTGAGCTTGAAGATGCCATTTTGGTAGAGTTTTGCTTCCATGGAGGGACAGAAAGGGTTTTTTTTACAGAGGAGTGGGTGACAGGGAGGTTAGTGGAGGGTGATAAGGATGAGCCAGCTGGGGTAACCGGCTATTACAAGGATTACCGGTTCCTAGGGCTAAACTGAGTGTAATAGCCGGTAATCTGGCCTTTTTCATAAGTGAAATTTAATTTAGAACTAAATCATAAACTAGGGCAAAACTTTGGGACTTTTTCGCAGATTTCCCTATATATATATATATATATATATATATATATATATATATATATATATATATATATATATATATATAACTTCTAATTATTGTGTGAATGTATGGCCGATTCTGGACCAATCGTTTGGTAATAGTAATTTTGGAAACTTGTTAATTAAATTACTTATTATCTAATATAAAATCCCTATTTTGGAAACTTGTTAATTAAATTGCTTATTATCTAATATAAAATCCCTAGATTTGAGGTAACTGATGGCAGGGGTGGCTAATTTGCATTTTCTCCCTTTCAAAAACCAAATTTCATATGAAGGTGGGAGCGATTCCTTTGTTAAAATGAATTCAACTCAAACTATTCAAGCCGCTAACAGATACAAATAGGTTATCATTTGTTTCAATGGAGTTAAACCTCAAATCTCATCGCTCTACTATCTGAATCAGTTAAAGTGTTTTTTTTTTTCAATTTTTTATAATTTTTGGGTAGTATGTTCGGTATTTTCCTTTGGGTCGTACTGCCAAGCGTGAGGCCTCATTCTAAGGGAGTTTACCATTGTTGCTTAGTTTTTTTTATCTTTTTTTCTTTAACATACTAAATATTCAATAATCAGTCCACAATTGTTGATTTGTTGGCCAATTGGTTGTTTATTCATTATTGTTACTCATAATTGTTGATTACAACGTAACTAATAGTTGTTAATATATCGATAATTTAATTATTTAATTTCATTTTGCTCTGATCACACTTCATAGTTGTTGACTTATATATTGGATTAATGGCTTTGTTTCTTGCTTACTTAGTTTCTTGTATACTTTAATTGTTTGGCTTAATGGATTTGTTGCTTAGTTGCTTAATTTGTTCGATTCTTGAATTCTTTGGCTTAATGGTTATGTTGAATAGTTGTTTAATTTGTTTAATTCGTTAGTTGTTTATTCCTTAATCCTTGACTTTTTTGCAATGTTTTTGCATCAAAGTGTTGACTTGTTTTGGCTTTGGTTGTTTACTATGTACCTTTCTAATTTATATGAAGTTGATACTGCAATTTCTAATAGTACTTCTATTTACGAACAAGGACAAATGAAAAAAAAAATGAGAGAACAATTCTTTTAGAATGCACATTCCTTTTTCATACCTGCAAAATAATGGGGGAGGGGTTGAGATCAAGTATGCTCATTCTTTTAGAATTATCATTCTTTTAAATGATCATTCTGAATTTGTGAATTGTATCATGGGAAAAGTTGTTTTTTTATTATATATGCTCATTCTAATTACAAATATATAATATTCATACCAAATATTCTAACTTTTCTCCTTTTTGTATATAGGAGGAAAAACAAAAGTCTTAATTGAATGATTTATTGGTTAATATTCAAACGTGAAGATGTAAAGATATATGTATGGAAAAACCATCAAAAAGCACATGCAAATTCTTTAAGAATGATGATAGATTCTTAAAGAATATAATATATATTATAAACTTTGTGCATATTGTTTAAGAATGTTGACCTATTCTTAAAGAATATAATGTAGAATGTGGTGTATAGACTTGTAAATGTTGTAAGTATTCTTCTTTTATGTTATAAGAATGGTTCTTTTTTATAATATATTATTGATAATATTGCAATACATTTTTCTTAAAGAATTTAAATTCTAAAAAGAATCTTGAAATGAAATAGTATTATGTAAGAATGAAAGAATGAAATTATGTGTTCATATATGTTTGCATGACGTCGTATTAAAAAAAATGATTTTATTTGAATGTCTTGAATAAAATATAAAATTTGATTTAACATTTATTAATTAATTTTGATTTAGTTGCCTAAAATATAGGTGCTTTTCATTTGTCTCGCTTAATAAAATATCATACTTTCCTTTATAATTAATTAAGTGTAATTATATAGTAAATGTTTTTTTTGAAAGAGCAAAATTGAAGAGTGATTTAAAGGAATCGAAGAGAATGTTTGAAGTTCTAGAGAAATAGGGAATTCGAGTGATATATATATATATATATATATATATATATATATATATATATATATATATATATATATATATATATATATATAGTAAATGTTAGTCCATGTTAGTAGCATGTACCATAAGATCACATCATTTCATTCTATTCATCTAATGGTCAGAATTTAGTCACACATTAATACAATAATTGTGATTCATATTTGATCCTAACCCTATATATATATATATATATATATATATATATATATATATATATATATATATATATATATATATATATATATATATATATATATATATATATATATATATATATATATATATGGAAAAGTGAATATACCCTTAACGGTATATAAGCTTAGGTACCCAAACTCATAATAATACGTTGTTTTGTTTGATATATTCATTATAATACTGTTAAACTTCAATTCTTAAATTGATTTATATTCAATATTTTTAAATTTTCACTATTATCTTCCTCTTACATCACGTCTTTTTGTCGAACACTTACTAGGCTATATATATTATTGTTGAAAATGACAATTATGTAAGAGGAAGATAAATATGAAATTTATTAAAATCTTTGACGTAATTCAAGTTAGAAGTTGAATTATAAGAACATTGGACAATTACAATGTCTATATATGATACAAAACGATGTACTATGGTGAGTTTGGGTACCTAAGCTTATATATCCTTAAGGGTATATTCACTTTTCCCATATATATATATATATATATATATATATATATATATATATATATATATATATATATATATATATATATATATATATATATATGGAAAAATGAATATACCCTTAAGGGTATATAAGTTTAGGTACCCAAACTCACCATATTACGTCGTTTTGTATCATATAATACATTCTAATTGTCCAATGTTATTATAATTTAACTTATAACTTGATTTACTTCCATGATTTTTATAGGTTACACATTTATTTTCCTCTTACATATTTTTCGTTTTCAATTACAATATATATAGCCTATTAGGTTTTCGGCAAAAAGATGTGATGTAAGAGAAATATAATAATGAAATTTCGAAAATCATGAAATTAAACCGAGTTAGAGGTTGAAGTTTAAGAACATTATACTGAATATATCAAACAAAATGACATATTATGGTGTGTTTGGGTAACTAAACTTAGATACCTTTAAGGATATATTCACTTTTCCCATATATATATATATATATATATATATATATATATATATATATATATATATATATATATATATATATATGATGGGTTTTGAGCATTACATCAATCCTATGGTTTACATGCAACCCTAATACTTTGGATTTAGGTTTTTCTCAAGTTATCATGAAAATAATCATCCAAAGCATAAACCCTAATGTCTAATATACAATTTCGAAAATCACATATGCTTAGGGTTAGAAACCTTACCTTACTTGTTATGTAGCAATAACAAGAACAATCCAAAAAGTCCTTAACTCTTGAAAGCTTAGTGCCCCAAAAGTTGCACCTCTAATGGAGTCACAAACACTCTTGCAAAGGAAGACTTATGAGAGAGGATGAAATCGGCCCTCTAGGATTTCTTGAAGCACAAATTCGATTTTCACAAGGCAAGGGGTCTATTTATACTTGTGGCTGCTAGGGTTTTAGGTGGAAACCCTAATATGACTGCTGGCCTTAAGTAGTCCATGGACACCTTCTAGAATAGCCCTTGGACGAATTCTTTATGGGCTTCCCATAAAATTCATCCAACCTTAATCCAAGGTGATCCATCAGCCCAATTGCAACTATCAGTGATTTGCAATATCAGTCCCCTTAATGTAATCAATCTCTTTTAATCACCAAATTAATTTCTGATCAATACTAATTAAATAATATGATTTCCAAATAATATATTAAACTTATAATATATTAATAAAACCATTTTGAGTACCAATTTATAATTCATATAATAAATCCTACTCTCTCTCCTTATGTCATCCTATCAAGTTGCATGAGTGAAGGCAACCAAAAAGGACCATGCTCATAATCAAATCAAGTACATATCAAAAATAGTTATGGGCTTAAGCACATAATCCAACAATATATATATAAACCTTTTTATTGTCATACCGTCTACACTAATTTTAGGCGGTCTAATGCGTGCCACGTAACCTACTTCTTGAACGACGTCGTGCATAGAAACATCGATTCAGACCGCCTCGTCTTTCCATGTATCGTATCCGATTGAGATACTCCGGATTGACACGTTCTTCCGCTCTACACTTCTCTAGTCATCCACCGATTCTCCTTCGTCATTAACCTCCAACCGGCCACATCCTAGAAAAAATTTCTATGTCAGAAAAACATGGACCACCGATACCAACCCTGGTAAATTTTCTAGATGTGTTCATTTAGTCAATCATTAATTTGTGGTTTCTTTTTTCTGTTTCTAAGCCCTAGCACCAAAGAGTAAATGTCATCAACTTCGTTAGATTTTTAGAGGATGAACACCCACAATTAAAGGCTTTAATATAGTTTTCTCCTCACCTTATCTCCATCTCTAAAATCTCTACCACGATATGGCTCTTACCTGCACCCCTTCATGTAAGTTTCTTCTAATATTTAGACATTATTTTGTTAATTTTGTTTGTCATTTGCTTAATTTCAGTGGTTAGGGTTTAAGAGATGAACGAATTCGTTGAGGAGTTTACTCTGCATTTCATTTTCTTTATTTGTTTTTTCTTAAATCATATCATTTTGTTAAATTTTTCTTATGTTGATTTGTTGTAATTTGACGCTTTAGGGATTTTGTTAATTTTGGTTGATAACCAACATTGATAGTACATTAAGGGGTGTCTAGAAGATAACTTTAAAATTCATTTAAGACAATCACTTTTGGTCTCTTCGAAAAACAGAAATGGGGAATAATGAGGGTGGTGTTTGGCCAGAAATAAAGGACATTAGAATGGATACCTGCAATTCCATGGTGACAATTTATTAATTGAAATTCAATTATGTCTCACATCTGTAATTTCTTTATGTAACTTCATATGTAGGAGCTTCTAAAGTTTGATCATGTTCATAATCAAACAGGTGTTACCTTATCTATTTTGGCTTAATTTCTAGATTAGTTAAGTTCTATATATAATGATTAAAAAAATCATCGGTTCCGATTTGGTCAAGGTGGTTGTTGTAACATCCCAAATTTCGAGTCCAAAAATTTGATTTTTAATTGACTGATTTATAAAACTTCCATAAGAAAACATAGTGAAGACATATCATTTCATAAAACTAATATCTCATGTATGAAAACCAAACCATAAATATAACAATGTCAGAGTATAATCCCAAGAATCTCATAATGCGGAAATCCAACGTGTGTGTGTATAATGTGCAGCTACCGCTCCAGCTTCTTCCCCTTCACTGAAGAGGTACCTGAAACAAAACTGAAAACTGTAAGCACAAAGCTTAGTGAGTTCCCCCATCATACCGCATACCATACAATCACATAACATACATATACTGCCAGGCATATCTGGGTGTCTGACCTACCCCTTCGGTCCTCTTGACCGGATACTGCCTAGAATATATGGGTGCTGGCCTCTCCTTCGGTCCTCTAGACCGGATACTACCTAGCATACCTAGGTGCTGGCCTCCCCTTCGGTCCTCTTGACCGGATACAGGGGACTATTTCACCCCTCTACTACTACCACATAACATGTAACACATAATCATATTCTATCTAGCATGACTGGGTATAACTACCCCCTTCGGCCCTATCGACTTGAAATCTTGGGGACTATCTCCCCTACTGCTACTAGCATATAACATCATATCATACTAGCACATAACATATCAGGTAGTAGCAAACCTAGATGAATATCACAAATACAATCATCTAACATACGACTCCTACTGGTGGGCTGACATTTGTGCCTTAGACCCACTGCTACTGGAAGGTAAATCACCTTGTAAGGCTGACTGCTGAAAAGCTGATAGGCAAATGTCTGACTGCTGCTCCGGTGATCCTCTGGCTATAAATCTATAAAATACTTAATCAGACACTGATGACTACTCTTAGGGTAAAATGACTATTTTACCCCTGACCAAGTCAAAGTCAAAGTCAACTTCCAGTTGACCTGACTCGTTGAGTTGGGCCGCCAACTCATCGAGTCCCTATCCTTTCATTTGTCCTTCTTCACGCCCCTACTCGTCGATTTTAGCAACGACTCGACGAGTTCTCCTTCTAAAACATCCTCGAATGAACCTTCATCCGACTCGCCGAGTTATATGAACAATTCGTCAAGTTCATCCCCATCATATGTACAAGTATGCCCTTGACTTGCGGAGTTGTATGAAGAACATGTCGAGTTCTATGATTTCCAAGTCTATGGTTAAGTCTAATGCGTTGGGTCACTCCCCTGAACCCCTCTAAGACCACTCTAACACTCACTGGGTTCCTTTGAACCACAACAGAAAATGGAAGTCAAGCCATGGACTCGTCGAGTTGAAAATGACCAAGACGCCCCCTGCAACTGATCGAACAAATCGTCGATCCTCGGAAGTCGATTACGGCTCCAAAACGGCTCAACCAATCCATGCCCACGATGACACAAACATCCCCCATTGCATTCGGTACCAGATCAATCAGAAACTCTGCACCAAAAATCTCCAGCACACATCCTCGGAACACATCAGTAGCGAAAATTGCATGCTTGTTAGCTATAGAAACCCTTAAAGTCCGACTCAATTCCTCACGACGGATACTGATGTGATGACTAAAAGCTAAGGACATGAAGGATCGACTCGCACCCGAGTCAAATAACACTAAAGCAGGTACATAACTCACAAGAAATGTACCTAAAAATAGCACAAAATAAGCACAATAAATCTCAAAATAATTAAATAAATAAGCAAAAGCAGCATGTGCAAATCCCTGTGCTGATCCCTGACGAAGCTGGGGGCACACTGCCTTCCGGTGGACGGTCTGGTTGTAGTGGAAGAAAACTGCAAACCTTGTGGGGCAATCCTTCACCATATGCCCCTCCTTGCCACATTTGTATCAAATCCCCACTCGGCATGACCCCTCGTGACTCTTGCCGCACTTTCCACAAGTGCGGCCCTTCTGGCCCCCCAGTCCTCGAATCAGCGGGCTTAGCCCGCTTCGCTGCTGGTTGCGACTGCACCAACCTCCACTCTCTCCCCTGAGACTCCGCATCCTCCCTGGCCCGAGTCTCCAGCTCGATCTCCCTCCTCGTGGCATTTGCCTGAAGCTCAGAAAATGTCCGATAAGATGAGTTCTCTACAAAGTCTCGAATATCTCTCCTCATAATGCTCAAATACCAATTCATGCGCGCCTGCTCAGTTAACACATGCTCAGGGCAGAACAGTGCCCTCTCGTGAAACATCCGTGTAATCTTAGTCACAGACTCTGTCTTCTGCTTGAGAGATAGAAACTCCTGGGCCAACTGTTCCCTCTCCACCGAGGGAACATACTCATCTCGGAACATCACGGTAAACCTCTCCCAAGACACTGTAGCGTGCTCTGCAGGAGTAAAACTGGCCATCAAGCGAAGCTGGTTCAGTGCGAACCGTACAGCATATCGGTTGTCAAACATCTCGATCAAAGTGGTCTTAATAGACCCAAACATCTTTGGAATAGCCTTTCATATGGCTGCGGCCACCTCGTCGTGAATCATCCTACGAATCTCATCATCGCTAACTCCACTGCTCTCTGGGGTGTGGCGTGTACCTACCATGATGTCTCTGAAAGACAACACAAAATCATGAAAAACTCGCTTGAGCTTACTCACACTCGACTACTCATCCCTTCTTTCTCCTTAGCATCCTAAGGATTCTTACTTAGATTGCATACAGATCGGGTGCTTTCAGTAGTACGGGCCCAATACTACCTTCTACACCCCACCTGTAGTCTCCCCAAGCCCTCCTCCTAGGATTCTAATTCACAAATACTCTATATCTCATGAATCACAAATTACTCTCTCAGTAGACCCCTCTCAAGCTTATCTAAGTATCTCTTCCTAGATTATATCCCAACTCAGAACTCAGCACATACTCAAGCAAATAACAGATAACACTGATCAAAAGCATCTCCTAGGCTAAGGCATCACAAATCGGGCAACTGTAGCCCTAGAATATGAAATACCTAGCCTACTTTCTAGCATGCAGTTGTAATAAAATATCTCATAACAGAAAAGTAAGGGTATCTTGGGAAATCACCGTTCAGGATCTGGCTGATTGTACACACCACTCCAACTTGTTTTCTCTTAAAACTCTTTCTCGTTTTAAAAAAATCATTTCTTTTGAACTTTTTTTTCTCAAATCCTCAGTTTGAGTCCAACACACCCGGAGGTGCATCCGAATCCCTCAAACCAAGACTCTGATACCAACTTATAACAACGTAAATTTTCAAACCAAAATTTTCAATTTAAAAACACATTTATCTCAATAATAAAATCACAAAATGTCACAATGTCAGATCATCAAGTCTAATAACCAAAAACTGTATATATCAAAACTCCAGGATCCTCTCAATCATAACTCAATCCATGATGTGTGTACAATCAAGCCGGCGCCTTCCCGTGATCCTGAGAAGTACCTAAAACACATAGCACATAACACGGTAAGCACGAAGCTTAGTGAGTTCCCCAAAATACCACACACAGCTCATTAGCCACTCTAGGCTATAACTCAATAAGACCCTCCGATCAATGTGTCTTAGTGGGACCCTCTGGCCCCAAATCAATAAGCTCATAACAATATTACTCATCATAAATCACAAAGACTTAATGCATAAGATTAAGATACACAAATAAGCACAATAAACATCTCAGTCACACAAAGATACCACCCATGGAAAGTATAGTGAGAAGACTCACCTCGTAAGCTAGCAAGTAAAAGTCTCGTACTCGGAAATCTCGAACTAGCCTCCGCCTTTTACAGAAGCTCTTGGATGAATAGCAACAGATCTAACAACCTCCTATTGATCCTTTCTTGAAATCTTTCCCTTCTCTTCCAAAGATGCACCGAGACACTCAATGTTAGCTCAACACTCTCTCTGTTAGATCAAAGGCGATTAGGGTTTCTCTCAGTGAAGGTAAGCAGCTGATGAGCCGCAAATGAGGCTATAAATGCCCTTAAATAGGCCCAAAACTTGGGGATTTAGAGTTTCACTTCATAGCGTCTACGCAACGAGTCGACCATCTGACTCGTCGAGTAGATCATTAATCCCACGTGGCACAACGTGACTCTACTCGACGAGTTGTAGCACCAACTCGTTGAGTTGCTCAATAGTCCTAAAAAATAAATAAATAAACATTATACCTGGAAGTCCGGATGTTACATTCCAAACCTATATGTCATATCAAGTCAAGTCCGACTAAGATAAGTATGTTGCATGGTTCGAAGGACCAAGTTCGATGTAACATCAGACTTAAGCCAGAAGATTGAAGTGAAAGATAATCGAAGCGATCAATAGAAGTATCGTGATCTCCTTTAAAGTAATAAGCTTGTAGCTAAAAGTAATACATGCTATAATGTGATTATATCACATTAGAACATGAAGGAAGGAATATTCCATTCTGGAATTTGACTCTAAAAGACCTGAGTCTAAGCGTTGCATCATACGATGAGAGGTCAATAGAACATGACCCATCGGTATGTTACGGTAATCGAAGTAAAGAACTTATCTTAAGTTAAGTCTGTTTAAGAAGGAAAATGAGTCTCCAATAAGGATCGAGTTTGTACCTCGAAGGTTACGATTCAGAGTCCAACATAGTGTGAAGAACGGGTGTACGATGGAGCACCGCCTGTAGTCAAGAATTCCAAGAGTTAGATACTCATTTAAAGAAACATAAGAGTTATGGTTATTACCTAGGATGAAGAGATAACATACGTAGTCATTATACAAGCTATGCTTAATTGATGATTCCGGGACGTAATCATCCTAAGGGGGAGATAATTGTCACGCCCGCAGATTTGGGCTAGTCAATTTAGAGATAATAAGTGTTAAAAATTACTTTTTGATAGAAGATTATTTAGTATAAATAATCTTAACCAAGGTATAGTATATGTCACAAGGATTCCGTACATATAAAGAACGATGTAACGCCCGTAGATCTGAGCTAGTCAATTTAGAGATAACACAAAAGATTATTTAGAATAAATAATCTTAACCAAGTTGTAGAATATGTCTCAAGGGTTCCATACATATAAAGAACACCAAAATCCGAGTTATAACGAAGAAGTTATGGCCCGTCGAAGTTTTACGGCAAAATCGGCACGACACCGGGAGATGTAAATAGTGAATTTTTGATAAAGTACTTTTTAGCCTCAGAAATCTAAACAAAATTTTTAGTGTACATTAAACCGAGAACATACAAAAAAAGAACGCCCAAATCTAACTTCGTATGAGGAAGTTATGAATTTTCTAAGATTTGGCTTAGCATTGCACAACCCGAAACTCAAATTTTAGATCAAACGGTTTTTGGCCTATGCGACCTAAATGAGAATTGAAGATCTCATTAATAGGAACTCAACGGTAAAAATACAGACGAAAACAGAGTCCGTATGTAGAAGTTATGAATTTTACGCGGACATTTAACAGTATAATCTCCTCGTACTGTTAAATTTAAGATCGATCGAGAATTAGCCGACGGAGTCAAAATGAAAGTTGTAGATCTTATTTTTACCTACGGGTGGATATAAAGAACGTCAAAAACTGAGGTCGTATGTGAAAGTTACGGATTTTAGAAGTTGGAAGTGTGTTGTGCGAAAATAGGTGTTGTGGCACAATCTTGGCCATTGCTTTCTCCCCAAGTCTTGCCACTAGATGGTGACATGTGACACCAAGTTCATCCATTTTTCACCCTATAAATAGAACCTCTCCCACACTCATTTTTTTCACACCTTTCACATTCTTTTTTCTCTTTACTCTCTCTCTAGAACCTCTCTCTAGCCCCGAAACCCCCTGAAAAGCCTAGGGAACCTCCCTAGCATGAGGCGGAAGCCTCGGAGTGCTCGACGGCTACGAGAAGAAGAGATTTTTAGCTCGAGAACACTGCTCCAAGCAAAGCCCGGTTTTCTATAAAACCCACTGTAAGTGAGCTACGTCTACGCTATTTTTAATATAACTTTTATTTAATTATAGCAACGTTATTAGGAACTTATAATAAGTACTTGGGCTATTATTATGGGTTATATAAGTATTGTATAACGCTTATATAATAGTAATAATAGCTAGACTATTAATTAGTCTCGGCAAATAATAGACTAAACTCTAGTGGTAATAATACTAGGTTTCGTCGAAGGAAATTATTTTTAAGAAGCGAAGCGTTGTCTGAGTTCGGAATCACCACCTTTTCAAGTGAGTGCATGGTCCCTTTCATCTTACACATAGATATGAAGTATTTTATATAAACAACATGTTATGTATGCATATTATCTGTATACTTGCTATCTATGCTGGATGAACGGTTTTATACAAGTTTTATATGATTTAAACTGTATATGTATTTATATCTACAAAATATGTTGGGTAAAACATGGGTAGATGAAATATGAGTTAGATGATGAGTTGAGAGGTGATATAGACCACGAGTTAAGGGTGAGAGGTGGACGATGTGAGAAGCCTTGTTCCCAAATGCTGGCCCCGTCATCTAGCAGAGTATAGATGACAACCACAGACTATTCTAGACAGTCCAGTGGAACACTAGCAGGCTCGCAACCTGTAGGTGTTGTGAAAGATGTATTCACCCGTGTACTCTAAAAACCCATTGACGTATATTGCGAGTGGACTCTCGAAAACGATATTGTCAATAAACGATATAACCCTAGCAGCTGTGCTCGAAGGACAATACTAGCAGCTGCGCCTCATATAGAATATCACAATTATGGCAGTTGCACCTAAGTGATAGAACTAGCAGATATTCTTGACAACTGTGTCATTGACAACGATGGACTTTGTACCTATTCCTTAGGATAATCCTTAGGAATGAATGAACGATAAATAGCTGATTCTTAGGGTAGATCCTTAAGATTAAAGAAGATAATGGGGATGGATAATTAGGTTAACTGTTTGATGATTAAACATAATAATTATATTATTGTGGGTTGAAAACCCTATGTACTCACCAGGTTTCCCAACCTAACCCACTCAGTTTATTTATATCACAAGTGTTGATATAAAGTCACATTACACTGAGAGATTAAGGAGATATAAATCACTAGTGATAATGAATGTAAGTTCTGTTTATGCTTATGTTTCTGTATTGACGATGACATCCCAAATGTTTTAAAATGAATTAAAATACTTTTCTTCGGAAATGCTTTGATAACGTATTTATCAAGTTTTACTAGGAACAAATTCCGCAACATTTTTATTAAAAGAGGTACTCTGATTTTTTATAAAGCATAAACAAAATCGGTCTTTTCTGGCCGAGAAAATGGGGATGTCACAAACGCTGAAATCCGACTTATAACGAAGAAGTTATGACCCGTCGAAGTTTTGCGACAAAACCAACACAATGCCACGTATCATAAAAAGTGAATTTTTGATAAGATACTTTTTAACCATATCAATCTAAATGAAAGTTGTAGTATATGTCAAACCGAGAACGTACATAAAAAGAACGTCCAAGTCTGACGTTGTTTGAAGAAGTTATGATTTTTTTATGATTTAGCGTAGCAGTACACAGCCCCGGAATTGAGTTTTAGATCAATCAATTTTTACCCGAACAACCTAAATGAGAATTGAAGATATCATTAATAGGAGCTCAACGATATAAAGACAGTAAAAAACGGACATCGGATGACAAAGTTATGAATTTTTAACAGACTTGAACTGTCTAAGCCTGTTAAAATACAAATTTAAAAATAAATTCAAAATTAGCCGACAGAGTCTAAACCAAAGTTGTAGATCCCATAGATACCTACGTGTGTATATAAAGAACGTCAAAAACGGAGCTCGTATGCGAAAATTACGGATATTAGAAGATAATTAATTTTGGGCTAAATATGCGAGTGACACGTGGCGTGATATGGGCTGCACCTTCTTCCCCACGGCTTGGTACGAGATGGCGACACATGGCATGAGAATGCCCAACGTTCAGCTCTTGAACGCCTCGCATTTAGCCTTCAGACAGTCTATAAATAGAAGGCGCAAATCACTCCATTCTTCACACCTATCTCACCCATTCTCTCCCAAACACCCCCAAGCCCTCTAAGCCTTTCCCTAGCACCTCCTAGGTGTTAGTAGTGAGTCCCGGAGCACCAGAAGGCCCCAAGAAGAAGAGCTTTCGGCTCATAAGTTCTGCCCGCGTAGAGCCCGGTTCCTCGCTAAACTCCCTTGTAAGCGAGTTATGCTTACCATACTTTAAGTATAACTTACATTTAAGTTCATTATCGTTATTATGAACCTATAAACAAGATTTATCAGTGATTCGAAGTCGTTATACTGATTGATCTACTTACGGGGTAGATGTCTAGGCTATGATTTAGTGAGGTGTTTAAAGTGGTATTTCAAAACAGTATACTTCGTATACCAAACGGACCATACCTCCAATATGATCCTACCTGGTTTTTCCTTACTTGATAGACCATGAAAGTATAATTTTAGTCAAAGGAAAAGACAGTTGCAAGAAGCGAAGCGTTGTCCGAGTTTTGAGTTGTCACTTTATCAAGTGAGTGCATAGTCTCTTTCATTAACAAGATTTAAATACAAGTATTAATTAAAGTATTAAATATATGCTAAATAGTTAAATATATGTTAAATAGTTTTTGTGTGAGTGCATAGTCTCTTTCATGATAATGATTTTAATACAAGTATTAATTATATGTTAAAGAGTTAAATATATGCTAAAGAGTTTATATGTGAGTGCATAGTCTCTTTCATAAACATGATTTTAATAAAAGTATTAATTAAAGTATTAAATATATGTTTATGTGTGAAATATTTGATATTGCCTAAAATACGTGTTAAGAGCATATCTAACAATATATGATGATTTAGGATATAGAGTAAACCTAAATTAATTAAGATGAATATCAGTTAATATATTCTTATGAGTACAAGTGAGATACACATGGAGGGTAGAACTTTAAAATTTGTCATTGATCCGAGAGCATGGATTAGACATAGTCATTTGTCCTTAGTCTGAGAGTATGGTGTGACAACCGTCAAAATTTGAGTCGGTTTTAGATTTTACTAAACTTAGTTGCACATATAGGCACAACACATACTAGACTTAGTAACTAGAAGCTAAGTTATAACCTAGTAGAAACTTGGAAACAGATAGAAACAATGGACAATGTACTTAGATTTCACATTGATATGTGAATTCTATAACTACTTAACTGTAGTGACTATCCATATTTGGGTCACTCTTTAACTCGAACACCTTTTCATGAATCATATAAACACATCATGCACTTGACCTAGTGGTATAAATTAGGTCCGAGTCTTGTAGGAATTTAAGTCAAAGTTGAAAACTAGGACTAGTATACTTGATTCCTCAATTTCGCTTGAATCTCGGAATTACTACAGAGAATGCCAATAAAATGATAAAATAAGTTACAAACATTATTTATAACTATAAAAGAGTTATAATACCATAAGATAAATTGAAGTCTCAAAGATTCTATGAATTTTGATATCCAAAGATTTATTAAATCTCAAAACCCTAAAAGCCCTAAAACCTAAATTTTATAAAATTTAACATCAAGAATTCTATAAAAATAGTTATGAAACTTATAATATTATCTTAAAATAATTAAATTCATGGAAATATAATCAAGGAAAAAAATTTAAGTCATTAACATTCACCCTTAATTTATAAGTCAAAAATCAAGGTTTCATGAATAAAAAGTAGGTTAGGGTGTATATTTTATAAAAAGTTTAATATTTTTATAAAAGAATTGAAATTTTTATAAAAGTAAAAGAGAAAAAGGGTTTTATACCTCAAAATTGTAACGCCCCATTCCTAAAAGTACTTATTTATGAGTCCCCGGGATTTAAGAGGAAGAGTATTTTGGTCCTTTTATGGGAAAGTGGGAAGAGAAGGCCAAATATGAAAATTTGGGACACGTCGTGTACGCCCAGCGTAAGTGCATAATTGGACGCGGGTGCAAGGTCGAGTACGCCCAGCGTACTCTCAGAGTCCTAAAACCCTAAAATTAGGGCCAGCCACTATATAAGGAACATGTTGGTTCTTACCCTAGCCTCCATAAGCTCTCTCTTAACCCCAGAAACCCTAGATAGCCGTTCCAACTCCATTGTTGGGTGTGTTTGGACTTGGAAAGCTCATTTTGGCAAAGGAGAGGCTAGAAGAAGAAAGAGGAAGTTGTCAATGTAACGACCCGTGTCCGGTATGGTAATTCCTTGGTATTTGTTTTGAAATTTTGTAAGAGGGACTCGGCGAGTTCATAGCCTGACTCGCCGAGTAGGGTCGCGACTTCGAGCTCGTGTGAGCCGGGGACTCGGCGAGTCCATATTCCTGACTCAGCGAGTCCATCCGTCTGGGTGAAACCCTAAATCCCCGGGTTGCCCACTATTTAAGTCACCTTATAGCCCCATTCTCGCCTCCCTCACCCTGAGAACACTGTGAGAAACAACCCTAATCCACCCTTGTGTGAGCTAAGTGTTTTGGTGCCATTTTGTGAAGGTTTGAAGAAGGAGAAGAAGAAAGGAGCAAGGAGAAGAGGTGTAGTGCAAAGATCCAAGGGCAAATCTGAGTTATTTGAGGTATTTTCGGATTTTCCCTCTTGTTATATGCTTTAAACCTCCATTAGAGCTCTCCTAGGATCTAGTTGATGCTTGTTCCAAGCCTTAAGTTTGCTTGAATGCCTTAATAAGTCGAGATATCTTTAGATCTGAATGATTGGGTGTTGTAGAGCCCAGATCTACTGCCTTTCCGGAGTTACTTTGCATATTAACCATAGATCTACCCATTTTGTGCATCTTTTAGCCTTATTTCCCTTATTCATGAGGTTGTACACGTAAAGTTGGAAACTTTACGTGGTAAATCAGCTTATTGGACTCAGATCTATCAATTGTATGTGTTGGATTCAAACAAAATCGAGTAAAAATCAGTTGCATGGCGGCAACTCGGCGAGTCAGGAAGAACGACTCGGCGAGTTGGGTCGCGAGTTCCCGATTCCTTCATTTTTATCAGTGTCGAGTGGATCCAGTGAGTTAGAGAGTGGACTCAGCGAGTTGAGAGTAGACTCAGTGATGAAGGGACTCGGCGAGTTGTTCATACAACTCGGCGAGTCCAAGGCAATCTTCTTAAGCTCAAGAACAACTTGTCGAGTTGTTCATAGGACTCGGCAAGTCGGATGAAGATTGTCTGAGTTCTTGGATCGGGAGAGTACTCGTCGAGTCGATGCCATACTCGACGAGTAGCAGCGAGTTGAGTCGAGGAGTGAGAATAGGGACTCGGCGAGTTGGCGGCCCAACTCGGCGAGTCAGGTCAACTATGGGTTGACTTTGACCGAGAGTTGGCTTTGTCTGAGAGTTGACCTTGACCAAGGGTAAAAGAGTCATTTTACCCAGTGCAGTGTTTAGTATTTGATTGAGTGTGTTTTTGGACTTGTAGCCGGGGAGATACCGGAGCAGCAGCAGCTAGTTTCCAGAGCCATACACTCAGCAGCCAGTTCACGAGGTGAGTTTCCCTTCAGTAGGAACGGGTCTACGGCCACAATGCCGGCCCGTGTAATTATCAGTAGTTCCGGTCTTTAGTTTGATGTAGTAGTTAGCTGGCTTGACGTCTTTGTGATTCAAGCATATTTGTGTTATGTGTTCCGGACTTCGGTCCGATGCAGTTAGTTCCGGACTTCGGTCCGATGCAGTCAGTTCTGGACTTCGGTCCGATGCAGTTAGTTCCGGACTTCGGTCCGATGCAGTCAGTTCCGGACTTCGGTCCGATGCAGTTAGTTCCGGACTCTGGTCCGATGCAGGGGACAAGGTCCCAGTCAGTTCCGGACCTCGGTCCGATGCAGCTATTTCCAGACTTCGGTCTGATGCAGTGGGCAAGGCCCAATATGTGATTTATATGTATTGTACGGTATGTGGTAGTCTGGGGGAGCTCACTAAGCTTCGTGCTTACAGTTTCAGTTTTGGTTTCAGGTACTTCCGCTTGTAGAGGGAAGAGCTTGGGATGATGGCATCGCACACACCACAGCTTCAGCTTTTATCCTGGGAGTGATTTGGTTCTTGATTTTTATATGACATGGATATGATACAGTTTTCTGCACAGTGTTTTTATTATTATTTTGAAATACATCATGTATGATTTATGATATGACACTCAGATTATGGTTTTTGGTTATGTTGAAAAACGAAATTTTTGGGTCGTATTTTTGGGTCGTTTCAAGTTGGTATCAGAGCCCTAGTTTGAGGGATTCGGATACACTTCCGGGTGTATCTGAAATCAAACTAAAGGGAAATAAAAAGATTTTTAAAAGGAAAATGTTTTCTAAAAGAATTTTGGAAGCACTTAGAAAGAAAGAATTTTTTTAAACAAGATAAGGGTGTGGTGCATGCGATCAGCCGAGCTCAAGTAAGTACTCCCAAATTACCCATACAACTTATTTGTTCAGTTTCAGTTTCAGTAGAACATCATGCTAGTATAGGACTAAGGATCTAGGAGGATGCCTTATGTGTCTGCTTTATGTGTTACAGCTTTATGAGTATTGCATGCTAGTATTGAGTAGACAGCAGTAGGATAGCTTGTTTAGGTTATGCCTGATAGTATGAGCTTAGCACTGTATGCTAGATCAGTTTCTCGTTTTGAGAATAGTTTTGCCTGAGTATGTTTCCTTTATCCGAATGCTGCTTGCTTCGTGCTTTGTGGGAGTTCTGAGTGATGGAAGTTAGCCATTAGGTGAACACGTTACACCACATGTGATCAGGGATGAATAATCCCAGGGTGCTGGAACTGGCCCTATTGCGCAGCTCTTGTTTGAGTCCAACCGTTATAGGGACGGGTCTTTTACTTGAAGGATTATCTGATCTTCGTCACATGTGATGGTGTTCAGGTGATGGTTAACTAGCATTATAAGGAGACCTGCAACAGCTGAGGACTATTTGAGTTGAGTTTGAGGTTTCCCTGGGGCAAGCCTAGGATGAGAGTAGCAGAGATCAGTAGTAGTAGAAGTGACTTGGTGGAGTCAGGGCAGTTCTTGAAGAAAGTACGGATAGATGTGGAAGGTAGTATGGGCCCGTACTACTGGAAGCAGAGGATCCGTACTCGAATCAAGAAAGGCTAAGACAAGACTAGGAAGCTAGTTGTAGTATCAATGATCCCTCGAGATAGTTCTGTTTTCTAATGTAGTTGTGATGTGTTTCAGAATGGTGGTTTTGCGTTCGAGACCAGCAACCGGCAGCGGAGGTGCCGGGGAGGGATCAGGTTCAGGCTCGGGGGATGAGCGCATGGATGAGCAGACCCGAGAGTTTCTTTCTTCGGAGATTACGCGCATCATTATAGAGCAGACTCCTGTGATCTTCGGTTCGATCAAGGAGGGGATTCTAGAGCTGATGGATGAGAGATTGGGCACCTTCCGTGCCGAGGTGGCAGCCATGATGGGGTCGCGCACCCTTACCTTCAGGGAGTTCAGGGCATGTGGAGCTCCGGACTATCATGGGGCGCGAGACCCCATAGCGAGCACCAGATGGTTGGCGGACGTGGCCAACGCTTTCCGTACTAGCAGATGTCCCGAGGGGGACAAGGTCAGATTGGCGTCCTGTCTTCTGAAGGACAGGGCACGGGATTGGTGGGAGGAGGTCGGATATGCCATTAGGGATGATGCAGCATTGGACGCCATGACCTGGGCTGATTTCTCTACCAGGTTCAGGGCGGAGTTTGCACCGGTCATTGAGGTGCAACAGCTAGCTAGGGAGTTTCAGGACCTCACCCAGACTACAGAGACAGTGGCGGAGATCACCGCCAAGTTCAGGGAGAGGGCTCTTCTCGTTCCTCAGTATGTAGCTGATGAGGAAATGAAGAAGGCCCGTTATCATGAGATGTTGCGGAGCGATATCCGCCAGTTTGTGAGCCGGTCCAGCTGTAAAACGCTGGAAGATATGATTGCTAGGGCTCGGGAGAGGGAGATTGATCTCGAGATGGAGAAGAAGAGGAAACCGGAGGCGGTTTCGGGTTCAGGCGGTTCGGGCAAAAAGCCCAAGGTTTCGGATCACAGATCTAGGAGTCAGCAGAGCCACGGTCGATGTGGCAAGTGTGGGAGATTGCACGAGGGAGCGTGCAAGGCAGGGAGTTCCGGCTGCTACAAGTGCGGTCAGATTGGGCATTTGAGTAGGGATTGTACGGCCCCTGCTACTGTCGTCGCAACATCAGATCTGATTTGCTTTCAGTGCAATCAGAGGGGACACAAAAAGTCCCAGTGTCCGAGTTTAGCTGCAGCAGGGAAGGTGGCTGCACCTGCCCCTGCTACCTTGAGGATTACAGATGGCCGGCAGGGCCGAGCTGATGCGCCAGTGGCGAAGAGTAGGGCGTTTCAGATGACAGCAGAGGAGGCGCGAGCGACTCCTGATGTGGTGACGGGTATGTATCTTCCCTTTATCTCTTTATTATTATTGATTGAATATTGCTTATGATTGTATGTTTTATTCAGGGTCGTTCTCTGTGAACGGCATTTCTGCTTTAGTATTATTCGATTCGGGGGCTACCCGATCATTCGTATCACTTGCGCTTAGCAAGAGATTTAGTAGGGCTCCAGGGGAGCTGGATGGTCCATTAGAGGTTGAGATAGCAGATGATAGGACCGTGAGGGTCGACAGAGTGCACAGAGGGTGTTCTCTTCAGTTATTTGATGAGCAGTTTTCAGTGGATCTGGTACCTATTCCCCTGCGAGGGAATAAGGTTATTGTGGGTATGGATTGGCTAAGCCCCAATGGGGCGGTGATTGATTGTGAGCTTCAGCTAGTGAGGGTTCGCACTCCCAGTGGGGGAGAGTTGGTGATTCAGGGCGAGAGGCCACAACGAGGACCGACCTTTTGTTCCGCCGCAAGGGCGAGGCGCTATGTTCAGCAGGGTTGCGCCGGTTTTGTAGCTTACGTTTTGGATGCCCGGGAGAAGGGCAAGTCGACAGTTGATGATGTTCCTATTGTTCGAGACTACCCGGACGTGTTTCCCGAGGATTTTCCGGGGATACCTCCTGAGAGACAGGTTGAGTTCAGGATCGACCTCATTCCCGGTGCGGCTCCGATAGCCAAGGCACCGTATCGACTAGCTCCCCCTGAGATGCAGGAGTTGTCTACACAGCTGCAGGAGCTGTTAGACAAGGGTTTCATTCGGCCGAGCAGTTCGCCTTGGGGAGCGCCGATCCTGTTTGTGAGGAAGAAGGATGGGTCGCATCGTATGTGTATTGATTATCGGGAGTTGAATAAGGTAACGGTGAAGAACCGTTACCCACTTCCGAGGATAGATGATTTGTTTGATCAGCTTCAGGGAGCGTCTTGGTTCTCCAAGATCGATCTACGCTCCGGTGATCATCAGATGCGGGTTACAGATGAGGATGTACAGAAGACTGCTTTCAGGACCAGGTATGGTCATTACGAGTTTGTGGTGATGCCATTTGGGCTCACCAATGCTCCAGCCGCGTTCATGGATCTCATGAACCGCGTGTGTAGGCCGATGCTGGATTGGTCAGTGATAGTGTTCATAGATGACATTTTGGTATATTCCAAGACGCAGGAGCAGCACGAGGAGCACCTGCGGGAGGTGCTGGAGGTTTTGAGGAGGGAGAGACTTTTCGCAAAGTTCTCCAAATGTGAGTTCTGGTTGCGCGAGGTGCAGTTCCTTGGTCACCTCGTCAACCAGAAGGGTATTTTGGTAGATCCGGCCAAGATAGAGGCCGTGATGCAGTGGGAGGTCCCGAAGTCTCCATCTGAGATTCGGAGCTTCCTGGGGTTGGCAGGGTATTATCGGAGATTTATTCAGGATTTCTCCAAGATTGTAGTGCCGCTCACCCGACTGACCAGGAAGTCAGTGGTATTTCGTTGGGGTCCTGAGCAGCAGTCAGCGTTTGAGACCCTCAGGCAGAGATTATGCGAGGCTCCGATCCTTACCTTGCCAGAGGGAGTAGAGGACTTTGTAGTCTATTGTGATGCCTCGATCACAGGTATGGGAGCAGTTTTGATGCAGCGAGGCCATGTGATAGCTTATGCCTCGAGACAGTTGAAGCCTCACGAGGCTAATTATCCTACCCATGATTTGGAGCTGGGGGCAGTTGTGTTTGCCCTCAAGATTTGGAGGCATTACCTTTATGGGGTTCGTTGTACTATTTACACGGATCACAAGAGTTTGAGGTATCTTATGGATCAGCCAAGTCTGAATATGAGGCAGAGGAGGTGGTTGGATGTGCTAAAGGATTACGACTGTGAGATCCTATACCATCCAGGGAAGGCCAATGTGGTGGCCGATGCCCTGAGCCGCAAGGCGTCGGCGGCCCCTATCAGGGATCTATGTTTGAGGATGACAGTGATCACTCCGTTGTTGGAGCGGATCAAGGAGGCTCAGGTAGAGGGTCTCAAGGAGGAGAGACAGAAGTGTGAGAGGATCGTGGGCCGAGTAGCCTCGTTTGATTATGATAGTCGTGGTTTGCTGACGCTTCACGGGAGAGTGTGGGTACCGTACTGGGGTGGAGTACGGCAAGTGTTGATGGATGAGGCTCATAAGTCTCGGTTTTCTATCCACCCAGGGGCGACGAAGATGTACCGAGATCTTCGACCTGATTATTGGTGGCCCTGCATGAAGCGGGACGTCGCCTGGTACGTCGAGAGATGCCTGACCTGCCGGAAGGTCAAGGCGGAGCACCAGAGACCTCACGGCAGGATGCAGCCGTTAGACATTCCCGTGTGGAAATGGGAGGACATTACCATGGATTTTGTCCCAAGCTTCCCCGGACCGCACGTGGAGTGGATTCGATATGGGTAGTAGTGGATCGGTTGACGAAGAGTGCCCATTTTATCCCGATCCAGGAGAGTATATCGGCGGAGAAGTTAGCCGATATCTATGTGCGTGAGATTGTGGCACGTCATGGAGTGCCGGTATCGGTGGTGTCAGACCGAGATGTCCGTTTCACATCCAGATTTTGGAAGCGGTTCCACGACGAGATGGGTACTCGTCTCCATTTCAGCACCGCTTTCCACCCTCAGACAGACGGGCAGAGCGAGAGGACGATTCAGACTCTAGAGGACATGCTAAGGGCGTGTGTCCTAGATTTCGGTGGCAGTTGGGATACGTATCTTCCGTTAGCGGAATTCTCGTATAACAACAGTTATCATGCTAGCATTGATCGACCTCCCTTTGAGATGTTGTATGGGAGGAAGTGTAGGACCCCGATTTGTTGGGGCGAGGTCGGTCAGCGAGTCATTGGGAGCACAGAGGTGGTGCTCAAGACGACCGAGTTGATCCAGCGGGTCCGTAGTAGACTGCAGACTGCTCAGAGTCGGCAGAAAAGTTACGCCGATAGGAGGCGTTCGGACTTGGAGTTCCAGGTGGGGGATATGGTCCTTCTGAAGGTCTCACCTTGGAAGGGTGTCATCAGGTTCCGGAAGAGGGGCAAGTTGGGCCCCAGATTTATTGGTCCTTTCAGGGTTTTGGCCCGGGTGGGTCGGGTTGCTTATCGGTTAGATCTTCCTGAGGAGCTTAGTCAGATCCACAACACTTTCCATGTGTCTCAGTTGAGAAAGTGTCTGGTGGATGAGTCAGCAGTCGTTCCCCTAGAGGATATTCAGGTTGATAGCAGCCTGAATTATATTGAGAAACCGGTCGCAATTCTGGACCGGAAGACCAAGACCTTGAGGAACAAGGTAATTCAGTTAGTGAAGGTGCAGTGGCAGCACCGGAAGGGGTCTGAGTGGACGTGGGAGGCTGAGGAGAAGATGAGGGAGCACTACCCAGAGTTATTTGCAGATTCAGCCGTAGCAGACTTCGAGGACGAAGTCTGAGATAAGTGGGGGAGAATTGTAACGACCCGTGTCCGGTATGGTAATTCCTTGGTATTTGTTTTGAAATTTTGTAAGAGGGACTCGGCGAGTTCATAGCCTGACTCGCCGAGTAGGGTCGCGACTTCGAGCTCGTGTGAGCCGGGGACTCGGCGAGTCCATATTCCTGACTCGGCGAGTCCATCCGTCTGGGTGAAACCCTAAATCCCCGGGTTGCCCACTATTTAAGTCACCTTATAGCCCCATTCTCGCCTCCCTCACCCTGAGAACACTGTGAGAAACAACCCTAATCCACCCTTGTGTGAGCTAAGTGTTTTGGTGCCATTTTGTGAAGGTTTGAAGAAGGAGAAGAAGAAAGGAGCAAGGAGAAGAGGTGTAGTGCAAAGATCCAAGGGCAAATCTGAGTTATTTGAGGTATTTTCGGATTTTCCCTCTTGTTATATGCTTTAAACCTCCATTAGAGCTCTCCTAGGATCTAGTTGATGCTTGTTCCAAGCCTTAAGTTTGCTTGAATGCCTTAATAAGTCGAGATATCTTTAGATCTGAATGATTGGGTGTTGTAGAGCCCAGATCTACTGCCTTTCCGGAGTTACTTTGCATATTAACCATAGATCTACCCATTTTGTGCATCTTTTAGCCTTATTTCCCTTATTCATGAGGTTGTACACGTAAAGTTGGAAACTTTACGTGGTAAATCAGCTTATTGGACTCAGATCTATCAATTGTATGTGTTGGATTCAAACAAAATCGAGTAAAAATCAGTTGCATGGCGGCAACTCGGCGAGTCAGGAAGAACGACTCGGCGAGTTGGGTCGCGAGTTCCCGATTCCTTCATTTTTATCAGTGTCGAGTGGATCCAGTGAGTTAGAGAGTGGACTCAGCGAGTTGAGAGTAGACTCAGTGATGAAGGGACTCGGCGAGTTGTTCATACAACTCGGCGAGTCCAAGGCAATCTTCTTAAGCTCAAGAACAACTTGTCGAGTTGTTCATAGGACTCGGCAAGTCGGATGAA
Source organism: Lactuca sativa (assembly GCF_002870075.4). Classification (NCBI taxonomy): domain Eukaryota; kingdom Viridiplantae; phylum Streptophyta; class Magnoliopsida; order Asterales; family Asteraceae; genus Lactuca; species Lactuca sativa. The sequence goes on along the minus strand of NC_056625.2, from coordinate 156,693,537 downwards.
GATTGTCTGAGTTCTTGGATCGGGAGAGTACTCGTCGAGTCGATGCCATACTCGACGAGTAGCAGCGAGTTGAGTCGAGGAGTGAGAATAGGGACTCGGCGAGTTGGCGGCCCAACTCGGCGAGTCAGGTCAACTATGGGTTGACTTTGACCGAGAGTTGGCTTTGTCTGAGAGTTGACCTTGACCAAGGGTAAAAGAGTCATTTTACCCAGTGCAGTGTTTAGTATTTGATTGAGTGTGTTTTTGGACTTGTAGCCGGGGAGATACCGGAGCAGCAGCAGCTAGTTTCCAGAGCCATACACTCAGCAGCCAGTTCACGAGGTGAGTTTCCCTTCAGTAGGAACGGGTCTACGGCCACAATGCCGGCCCGTGTAATTATCAGTAGTTCCGGTCTTTAGTTTGATGTAGTAGTTAGCTGGCTTGACGTCTTTGTGATTCAAGCATATTTGTGTTATGTGTTCCGGACTTCGGTCCGATGCAGTTAGTTCCGGACTTTGGTCCGATGCAGTCAGTTCCGGACTTCGGTCCGATGCAGTTAGTTCCGGACTTCGGTCCGATGCAGTCAGTTCCGGACTTCGGTCCGATGCAATTAGTTCCGGACTCTGGTCCGATGCAGGGGACAAGGTCCCAGTCAGTTCCGGACCTCGGTCCGATGCAGCTAGTTCCAGACTTCGGTCTGATGCAGTGGGCAAGGCCCAATATGTGATTTATATGTATTGTATGGTATGTGGTAGTCTGGGGGAGCTCACTAAGCTTCGTGCTTACAATTTCAGTTTTGGTTTCAGGTACTTCCGCTTGTATAGGGAAGAGCTCGGGATGATGGCATCGCACACACCACAGCTTCAGCTTTTATCCTGGGAGTGATTTGGTTCTTGATTTTTATATGACATGGATATGATACAGTTTTCCGCACAGTGTTTTTATTATTATTTTGAAATACATCATGTATGGTTTATGATATGACACTTAGATTATGGTTTTTGGTTATGTTGAAAAACGAAATTTTTGGGTCGTATTTTTGGGTCGTTTCAGTCAAAGAAGGAGTTGAGTGGCTGGAGCTTATAGATCTGGAAAGATATCATCCTTTGGAGCCTATCTGAGGTATAAAGCCTCTTACTTGACATTTATATTGCATAGATCTAAGTGTTGTGAAGTTTTGACATCATTCTTGTCCCAAAAGTCCTCATCTTGATGCATGTTTTGAGTTGGTCGAGATTATATGTCCTTTCAGACCTTTGGAGAGGTCTTGAGTGAGAAAAATGAGGTCCCAAGGGCTGTGGTTGTTCCATGTGTGAGATAAGTAGGTCTTAATGGATTAAGACCTTGGATTAAGAGCTTTATGGACGTCCCAAGTGATAAAGTTTGAGACTTTATGAATCTTAGACATATTTGGCCTAAGGATCTAAAGTTTGGGCTTAAGAGCTTAAGCCATTAAGAAGTTATGTGGACTTAATGAGCAGCGAAGTTACGCCCCACGTAACATAGGAGTACGCCCCGCGTAACGGGTCAGTGCCCCGATCCCCAATTGCGAATCAGCGTGTACGCCCCGCGTACCAAGGAGGGTACGCCCAGCGTACTCCCTCTGTTGGGTTTTTCATTTTGGGCCTTAGGGATTGAGCTGTTATTGGGCTACTGGATTTTGGGCCGTGACTGGACATTATGGATGGAGTATTGTAGACCCATTAGGTTTTATGGACCATGGGTCTAGGCCCATTTGGTGAGGTGGGCCCAATTTAGTAAATTGAGCCAATAGTGGGCTTTGCTTCGGACTTTTGGTCTTTGGGCCAACAGTGGGCTTGAGAGCTTATCCAGTGTTGGGCCGGATTGAGTTAAGGGTAAATTGGTCAATTTACCCTTGGAAGGGTGTTGTGCTTAGCCTAATGATTATTTTGCTATGTTGGCTAGTTCGGGATTTTCGGTGAGTCGGTGATTCGAGAATCTGCTTCTTCAGTTAAGAGTTTCGGCAGTGGCAAGGTGAGTTATCCTCACTATATCAACAGGGTCTAAGGCACCAAAGCCGGCCCTTTATCGGATTGAGATCCAGGTATTGTTGTTATGTTATTGCTTTGATATGTTTGGATCCTGGTAGCTAGGATGGTATATGTTAGAGATCTGGTTAAGGTCGGTATCCTGTTATGTAGGATGATGCTATGCTAGTGACCGGTTAGGTCGGTATCCTGGGTAGGATGATGATATGTTATGTGATCTGCTAGATCGGCTTGTTGACTGTGAATTGTTATATGATTGTATGTTTATGTGCACATGGTTGTTTGGACTGGGGTTGGGTTGAGGCGGGTCCTGCTTTGTGTTGTAGGCCAAGATACCCAGGGCGGACCGGTTGTCCCGAAGGCCTAACGAGCGGTCCGGATAGGCTGTAGGCCCCAAGACGGCGGACCAGACGTGCCGAGGCTCGGAGAGTGGACCAGGCCGACTGAAGGCCCGGTGCGGGCGGACCAGTCATACTATAGCCCCAGAGAGTGGACCAGGTGGATTGAAGGCCCGGAGCGGGCGGACCAATCACACTGCAGACTCAATGTATACGGCTAGACTCGGAGGGTGGACCAGGTGGACTGTTGGCCGGTGCGGCGGACCAGTCACACAGTAGACCTGAAGTGCATGGTTGTTCTGTGTTCTGATTTGATATGGCATGTTATGCGTGTATGGTATATGTGGTTGGTATTTTGGGGGTATCTCACTAAGCTTTCGGGCTTACAGTTGTGGTTTAATGTTTTTCAGGTTCTTCAGGAGACCGTGGCAAGGCAAAGGTGTGATCGTACCGCTCCTCATGATTACGTTTTATGATGTGATTCTGGGAAGACTCTGATAATAATTGTATTGAAAACCTTTTTGTAATAACATTGAGAAAATGGGTTGTTTTTTGAAAAGTTAAAATTGGTTGAATTTTTATGGTCGTTACAAAAATTTTGGATCCCTCTCTCCCCATATCTCTCTCTCTCACTTAAGAGGCACACACTACTCATTTTCACTCACTCTTCACTCCACCTCTTTACATCCTTCAAGAACAAGTTTTTCTTTCAAACTCTCTGTTCCTCTCTGTATACCCACAAAATTTTCCAGAAAAATGGCTCCAAGAACACACCTAAAACTCTAAATATTCATCATTTGAAGTAATCTTGAAGGTAATCCCGAATTTTCTTTCATTCTACTTCACTTTTCCTTCAAGTTTTGCTATTTTCTTGCACTTTCTCCTTCTTCTACTCCATTCTATGGTAAAATCATGAACACTTGCTCATACTCACGTTTTTTATGATGATAGTGGTAGGATTTCATCCAAAAACAACATGCATGTTGTAAATGGTGAAATCCAAGGACCAAAACCTAAGTCAAAATCAACATAATGCACATTTCTACAAGTTTTGGGTACAAATCACCACATGCACCCTAAGTTTTCTATCAAAAACAATTTTTGAACATTTCAAACTCATTAATGGTCTTCAAAACAACATGCATGTGATGATCTTCAAGCTTAGATGCTTGAGGATCAAAGTTTGTTGTTAAAAGCTTTCAAATATGTTCATAAAGGATTTATTCCCAACTAAATATCTAAAACAACTTTTCTGATCAAATCCGATTTTCCCAGTATTCCACCAACAAAATGAGATTTTCTACAAATTTTTAGAAAATAATTCATTTTTCTCGAATTATTATAGTTATTGCAAGAAAATAGGTTAATAATTCATATAAAATAATTTCTGAAGTCTATAAATCCTAGGTAAATTCTTGGATGACTCCTAACGTGAATGATTACATCTCAATGAGTTTCATCGATATTTATTACTGTTTGCTATGGTTTTGAATTTTCCTTTTGTTTAATTCAAATAAATCATAAAACCACTTTAAGGAATATGAAAAGGCTATATACAATTTTTCGCGGATTCTACGTAATGTGGAGTATTCAGAAAAATATTTTTAGAATTTTTCATAATGCATTCATATTTTTCCCCAATTTTTGTATTTATAATGGACTAAAAACAGGAAAAAAACGTTCTACTTATCCAAAATTCATTAAAATTTACCAGAAAACCTTATAATATATTAGAACCCTAAATAAAAATTTGGATGATTTTTCTATTCAGTATGTTATTTTTCTTCTATTTTATACAATTAAATACACTTAAATCCACAAAATCAGATTCCAGTAGATAAAAATAACCTTTGGTATTTTTACCAGATTATTTTACACTGTAAATAAAGTTTACAAAAACTTTAGTAATTTAATTTAACTGTTTGATAATTATTCTCCAATTAATAATTATTTAAGAGGATAAAGAAAGAAAAATAGAAAGACTAACTGAAAAATATCTTTTGTATTTTTCACATCTTCTAAATGTATAGTAATAGCGTTAAAAAAAGTTTGGGCAATTTGGGAAACAGTTTTCTATCTATTTCATTTTTTATTAGAATAAATGAACAAAAATCATAAAATTGAGTTAAACAGTTTATAAATCCATTTTTATATTTTTCCCAGCTTAATAAGGTTTAATAACAGTACTATAATTTTTTTAGGTAATTTTGGAAACTGTTTTCTATTTATTTCAATTTTTTATTAGAATAAATGCACAAAAATTATAAAATTGGGTTAAACAGTTTAGAAATCCATTTTTATATTTTTTCCAGCTTACTTATGTCTAATGGCAGTATCATAAAAAGTTTGGGAGTTTTCATCATTTTGATGCTATTTTTAGCGAATTTATGTTGTTATGAAGGATTAAAATTTTGGAAAAATAGTTAATCATATCAAAAATTCAAAGGAAAATTTATGTAAGACCTATACTGTACTTATAATTAAAATGCAAAGTTTGACAATTTTTGGAAATTGTTTGATAATATTTTGGATTTTTAGGAGCTTAAAACACCTTTAAATGTGTTGAAATACCCTCAATTAATATTACAAAAATCTGGAAAATAATATCCAAAATTATCTTAATCACATGAGTTATAAAATTTCATCATTTCATAAAAATGTTTGTAACTTAACAATATTAAATTTTGACACATTATTGGCATAATTCTATTGTAATAGTAAGTATACTAGTATTAGATTTCAATTAGAGACTCATTAGTGTGTAACATCGTTGTAGGAAAATGATAGTGGTACGAGTGGAGCGTAGTTCAAGGCACCATTTGCATCATCTCAATACATATTGTGAGTATTCATGACTCCCCCTATTTTCGGTTTTTATGTTTTGGGGTGGAAAAACATGTCCGAAAATACTGTTTATTGTCCGTTGTATTTAGTTTGACTTGTATCAAACTTGATTGCTATATTTTGCTATGTATGCCTATGCAACACGAAACATGAGGCCTTATCGTCTTAAGTCCCTTCTCTTACACTTTAATACAACCATTAACTCTTTGAGCCAATGGTCATTATGAACAACGCTATTAGGAATTGACAACTCTTCACTCGCCCGATTGCTGGAGTGCATGATACCATATAATCTATGGAACGATAAGCATAGATCTTGATAGGGCATCAGTCATAGGCTTGGTTGGGAACTCATTGTTTGCTCATACACATGCAAACTTGTTACTTGTTATAGCAATAAACTTTGTATCTCATTATAACAACGAACTTTTGTTACTAAATACTTATTCGCTTGTTTTAGCAATGAACTTGGTTGCTCTTTATAGTAACAAACTTGTTTGCTCCTTGTAGCAACAAACTTGATTGCTCATTATAGCAATGAAATTTGTTTACTCATTTTAGTAACTAACTTTATTTACCATGAGAATATGAACGTTGCATCTCATTTGGGCAACATACTTTATCTCTCATGATGACAACGAACTTTGTTTATACAAACTTATTTACTCATTTTAACAATATACTTTTATTTATGGAAACTTTTATCAAAACTTTGATTTCGATTCATGAAACCAATATTTTTTTTTATCTGTGAGTACTCACCAACTATTTTTATAGTTGACGCTCATTTTACATGCTTTTTCAGGAATCATCGAGTAAGTGGCACTTAAGGAGACATCACTTTTAGGAGCATTTGCATGTGTTGTATTTCAATTTTCATTGTAATTACTTTTAAAAGTTGTTCAAACCCATTGTAAATTTGTAATGATTTATAATACTATGGTTGGTGTTGTCTTTTAACTTTTGCTATGAAACCCTTTATACTGCCACGCCTCGTGTTTCCGCTTTAGCGGGGTGTGACATATGGAGAGGGCATAGTCATTTGTCATTGATCTGAGAGCATGGATTAGGCATAGTTATTCATCCTTAGTCCGAGAGTATGGAGAGGACATAGTCATTTATCATTAATCCGAGAGCATGGATTAGACATAGTCATTTGGTCGTAGTCCGAGAGTATGGAAAGGGCATAGTCATTTGTCATTAATCCGAGAGCATGGATTAGACATAGTCATTTGTCCCTAGTCCGAGAGTATGGAGTGGGCATAGTCATTTGTCACTAATCCGAGAGCATGGATCAGACATAGCTGATCTGAGAGTATGGATTAGGTAAAGTTGTTAATTTAAGATCTAAGAGTATGAATCGTGTCGTTGTAAGGATCGACGGGGAGGGGTAAAATTTCTTATATGAGGTGAAATTGTATATTGCGAGTTCTAAAATATATATATATATATATATATATATATATATATATATATATATATATATATGTGTGTGTGTGTGTGTGTGTGTGATATAACATTGTGGGGTTGAAATCCCTATGTACTCACTAGGTTTCCCAACCTGACCCACTCAGTTTATTGTATCACAGGTGACTATATGAAAGATACATTCTGCTGAGAGATTCAAGGAGTATTAGGTCACTAGTTTAATTACTGTAAGACTTGTAATATTTCATTATGCTTATGTTTCTGTATTGACGATGACATCACAATGTTTTAATATAAATAAAATACATTTCTTCGGAAATGCTTTTATAATATCATTATCATGTCTTCTGGGAACAAATTCCGCAATATTATTCTTCAAAAAAGATACTCTAATTTTTTAAATAAACATAAATGAATCAGTGATTTCTGGTCGTGAAAATGGGGATATCATATTTTTTATTTTTAAATATATATTAAATATGATTAAATTAAGTATTTTGGTATAGTTGTAAGTTTATAGGTTCTATAAGGATATACATGTAATTTGAAGTTTTACAAAGATATACACGTAATTATGAAAATTTATACATACATATATACATACATACATACATATATATATATATATATATATATATATATATATATATATATATATATGAAATTCTCCATTTAATTTATCAAAATCTAAAATTAAACGTACATATAATTCAAACCCATTGTATTTACGTCCTTTACTTCGTTTATTTCGAACTGATTATATCTAGTCCGACTTCCCATTGGCTGTATTTTCTTTTAGTTTTATGATTTTCTGTGTTTTTTTTTTTAAAAAGACATATTCATTATATAAATAGTCATTGTAGGTTATTGATAACTAGGGTTGTAAGGGCAATTCGTGAGGTACTCGAGACCAATTCGAAAAACTCGAAATCGACTCAGTTCAGTTCGAGTTAAGCTCGAGCTACTCGAGCATAGTATCAAGCCAAGCTTGAGTGTTGAAATACTCAACTCCTAAAGCACGGTAGTCTAATCGATCATTGTTATATTTACACATTTAACCTTTTGTTATATTCATATTACATATTATAAAGCCGAGTTGAGTTAAGCTTACGAGCTTAATCACATTTCTATTTTAATTTTATTTTCTTAATAGTTAATCAAGTTGAGTTGAACCAAGTTCAAAAGTCTCGATTACTTTATCGGGCTTGAGCTCAAGTTTGGAATTAAAACTCAAGTTGAGCTCAGGCCGAGTTTTGAGCTCGAGTTATTTAGTGGGTAGTGTTTTAATTAGGGTCATATCTAATAAGGAAGAAGGTAGGTCCTAGGACCTACCTAAAATTTCAATTTCATTTATAATATATAATACCACAAACATTAGAAGCTAACTTAAAAGAATAAATGACCTACCTTGAGTTTGTTTAAAAAAAATGTCTTAAAAACCATTTTAAAAAGAGAAAAAAAAAGTTATGAGGGGCAATTGTACTGTTAAATATATAGGGTTAAATATAATATATAGTTTTTATCAAACAATAAGATATCAATGCACCAGGTGCGGACCGTGGACGTAGGAATTGGTTGTAGGTGTTGCCAAAAAAAATTCCCGGCCAAACATAATATAAAACCAAATTTTTCTTTCATTACATATAATAAAAAAAAGCGATCCGTTACTTAAAAAGTTAAAAACATAACAACCATCTTTTACAATTTAAATTTATCCTCTTCGTGTCGTCATCTTTTGAAACCGCTCCATTCCTTTTTCATTCTCAACTTTTACAAGTGTTTCGTTCTCAACATAGCAAAGCAACACGTCGTTGAAAAAGTCATCACCAATTTTGTTGCGCAAGTCGGTCTTCAAGAGCTTCATCTTCGAAAAACATTTTTCTACATTGCAGCCGCTACGGGTAATATCAAACTCAACTTTAAAAGCTTATAAACTAAATGATAAGACCGATGTTTCCCCGTACTAACCATCAAACGAGAAAGGTCGAAAATTCCTTTCAAACTAGTGAAACGCTCATCTTTGATGCAAGAGTGATAAAATATCCCAATTCACTACTAGAAAAACAGCCTTTTAAGACGCTCATTGCGCGTCGTAAAAGGCTCAGACGACGCACAAATGCGCGTCAAGGAAGGCCTTGTCATAAAGAGAGACGATGCGCAATTACGACGCACGTTTACGACACGCAATGCGTATCAAGGAAGACCCTGTCATAAAGGAAGACGACACGCATTCGCGTGTCGTAACCTTACGACGCGCGTGTTAATGACACGCAATGCGTATCAAGAAAGCCCCTGTCAAGAAAGGTCATGTCATAAATGAAGATGACACACATTTTTGCGTATCATAATTTTAAATGTTTAAAAAAAATATTATTTATAGATTTACTAATTTTCAAATTATATCATACATTAAAAATCTCATAATACAAAATAAAATACAATAAATAACAAAGATAATTCATTTCACTAATATGTCAAATACAAATAATTATTCCAAAAGTGAGTAAATGTTATAAAAAAAATGAACTCATTTATATACAATTGCATCATCTAGCTTACTATGTGCCAACAACTCTCTGTGTGTTTACTTTTGCTTGAGTCTCGTTTCCTCCAAAGCTTCTAGCCATGCCAAAATATGATATCTTGAGTCTCGTTTCAAGAACCAAAATCACCTTCAATCACCCAATTAAACTCTAACGTTGGTAGACTGAGAGTTCCAGAATCAAGTTTACATCCATCACCTTCATCAAATAAACATAAAATGTAAATTCTCCTTCCTTATTATGAAGTATTTTATATTCATCAATGAAGTATTTCTTATTATGCCTTTTATTGTCTCCTTATTATGAAGTATGTTATATTATGAAGTATGTTATATTCATCAAATAAACATAAAATGTAAATTCTCCTTTCTTATTATGCCTTTTATTGTCTCTTTATGTCTTCAATGTCATCAACGGAAAGATTTAAATTTATAGTTTATCAATATTGAATAAGAAGAAATATTTGAACTTACTCATATGAAGTTGATTCCATCAAACGACTTGTCTTCATAATATATTAATCCTCTTGAAGTTGATTCCACCAGAAACAAAGCCAGACAATACCATTTTCTTGCTCCCCTGATTTCCATAATTATTGGATGAAGCTGAAGCAGCAACAAAGTTGCTTTTGAACTGAGGCATCACTGCTATCCTAAGCGACTTAACAGCTGAGCCAGTAGGAGGAGCTGCTTTGGGTTCTGAGTTATATCCTATCCCCAAACCAAATTCCACACCAAGCACATCCACAGAATCGGGATACATATGATCATCAGCTCCAACAAGTCTTACCAAGACCTGTGTTTAGAAAAAAGAACAAAGTAATCATTTATTTTTAAGTTAAAGAAATCATAAAGCTCAAAGTAAAAGTGTAAAACATGTACAGATAAGTTTACTCAAGTAGAGTATTAAACAGAACATAAATTAAAGAAATCATTAAACTACACCAACATGTATAGAAGCTGTAATATTCAAGTAGAGTATTAAACAGAACATAAATTAAACTACATCAACATGTATAGATAAGTTTACTCACTTGAACATAAAGGAAAATGTTAGATTTTTTTTATACCACTGAATAAATCACATATAAACATTTTCTTGCAACTAAGATGTTTCTTTTTTGACTTAATGGAGTCAATGAGGACACGACTTAATCTAGTAAAAAGATATTTGATGCAGATCATCAAGAAAATTATACACCAAAAATTTATCAACATTGGGTTTGTGTCGTTTTCTCACATATCTTTTTGACATAATTTTTTACGAGATATTGAGGCAGTTGTTTATTAGGAAAAAAGTAGATTGGCCTATATCTTACTAGAAAGTTGTTCAAGATAGCTATTTCTAGCTTCTTTTTTTTGTATTTTTGAACCAAAGTGACAAAATACTATTGTTAATACGGGTGAGCAAAGGCAGGTACCTGCCTTATTTGATTGGAACCGGACCCGGGTTCTTGAAATGTTGGAACCGGAACCGGTCACACCGGTTCTTTGAATTTTGGAACCGGTCCAGGAACCGCCGGTACCGGGTACCCGGTTTCAAAACTCTTTTAACTAGTAAATGATGCAACTGTTCTCATAACGATGATGAAAATCTGAAAAACCATTTTTTTTATTGAATTGTAAGTGATAATGGCCAAATATTGTAGCAGAAAGTATCAAAGATAAACAATTACGGTAGATATACTTTGTGTCAAGATATGAAGCCTTGTACATCATTTGTGTGGCTATATACCATATAATGCATCTTCACTTTAATTACAGTATGATAATAATAATAACAAAAACACCTACACTCATCAACAAATTTAGCATTACGTGGTCTTTTACTATTTGATAAGCTAAAACTACGAGACTTCATCTACTCTGACATATAATCTTAAGGTACATTATTATAAACAGATATATAGGTATATATAGCAGTACAAACTACAAAGTTTATTTATAACGATAAATGCTTTAGATTAGAGATACACACATTGAGAACCCAGATCAGTAATATGAGTACATAAGAACCCAAATCCGCAATTTTTAAATTAGAGATACACACATTAAGTCTCGTGAATATGATTATATGAACACAGGGTGACAAAAGGATTGAAGTTTTTGAAAATTGAAATCAAACCAGATAAAATTCAATTCAGCATAACTGAAATCAAATCAAAAAACTTAAATTTATAATAATTTCAAGAAGAAAGATAACCCAACTCGGAATAACTGAAATCAACGCAAATGGAAAAGGAGAATCTAAACTTTTTTAAGCATTTCAACAAGAACAAAGAAATCCCAACTCCCAACTCAATATGAGTCATGTCACAACAAAAGGAAAGAAAATTAACATAGAAATGTACAAAGTTAAAGAATAAGAGTACCTTGTTCTGGTTGGGGTCAGTTGAAACAGAGCGTATTTAAGATGGGTGACAGGATCCATACTGCAAAAACCAGACATAGAGAGATGGGAAGAATGGACAGAAATTAAGTAGAATGAGTGTTCAGGTCATGTTACGGGACATGAGCATGCACAGATCTGCAAGATTGCAGAGTGTTTTCTAAGGAAAGATAGAGATGAGAGTGATCAGCCAACAGGAAATAATGAGGTATTGCACAAGCATAGGAAATGGGTAATGGGAAAAGAGAGGAGAGTAAGCCAGGAGCAACTTTCACTGTTTCACCTACTTTCCCCAGCTTTCAATATATCTAGCCGTATGTTGTAGCTGTACCAAAGACTCCTACTGTGTACTCCAGCAATAAGTATCTATAGCATCCCCATACAAACAACTGCAACACATGAATAAAGAATGTTAGAAACATTATCATGTGATACAGGAGCCAGATTGTTGTCATACTCATACTCCTGTTAACTGATATGCACAAAACCTTTAATAAATATTTATAGCATCCCCATACAAAAAACTAACTGATATGACAATGATAGAATTCAAATTTAAAAAGAATAACAGAAACAGAGCATACCCAGAACTAAATATAAAGAAATTTCTTGTCTGTCTTTCCCATAACATGTGACAGCTCCTAGCAACACCTACCAAAAAACATAAGTGATACATAATGTAATAAAAATTAGGTCAAATACAATAAAACTGTAAGTTTAATGAAACATATGAACTACAATGAAAAGAATATTGAAAGTATACGCATGACAAGTTTTTAGCATAATTGTTTGACTTTCGTTTAAGTCTCTATTTCTCAGTTTCTGTTTAGTTCAATATGATGAAATAGGAATCGGAATCAGATACTAACCTCGCCAATTCCCATGAAGGCACGCATGACAAGTAAGAAAGGAAATCTGATTTTGGCAGCAATTGGAGTAAAAACGTTGCAACCGACCACCAGACCAAATCATTGGACTTAATACCCGATTTTGAAAATAAACTATTAAGAGCGCCACCAATTTCGAAGATAGATTAGAGTTATTATTGTACCAATTGCGATTTACAAATGTTTCAATTTCGCGCCCCAAGAAGGGTACAAATGACCTAATTTTTTTATAAGAACTCTAGAACTGATACGTACCTTTCTCTTTGATAATTTATTTTAAGATAACTATTGTTTAGGGCTATCAACAGCACCGTCGTCTCCGCTATCATAGTGTAATAAACAAAGCACCGTTGAAGGTCCTTCATGACTACTCTAGATTTGGTCTCTTCTACTTAATATGTTTCCATTTCAACCTCATTGACTTTGGTCAAATCAGTTTCAGTTGGGGCTTAGATACTATTTTAGCCATGTCAGATGATTGTGACTTTGAAGACTTTTGTTTCTTTGACTTCTTTTCAGTAGCTTTTTTCACAGTTTCAACAGGATTTAATTCTTTCACAACACTAGACTCATTAGTAGATGGTTTCTGAACCTTTGGTGCCTCTGTGACAGCTGGCATCACCTCCACATTATCAACAAATTCAATCTCTAAAACTTCATTCTTAACAGCAACCACAGGGTCAGAAATCAAAGCAACATTTTCTTCTGTTCTTGAATCAATTATCAATCATCAATGGTTGCTCATGTTCCTGTACATCAAGTTCCTTCTGGTGAACATTTGTTAAACTCCTACTCCATTCATTGGCAAGATTCGGTTGTGCACGTTGTCCCATGGATAAAGATCTCCAATTAGCTCCAGAGTTAGCTGAGGTTCCTATTGCTGCAGATAACAAAATGATTCTTGATATAAAAACAGAAACACCCACAATTATTTTTTTAAGAAACTATAGATAATGTATATATACCTTCATTTTTGGATTTGTAATCTATAAAAGACTGGTGATCTTCCATGAGATTAGGTTTGAAATTGGTCTCATATGAGTGCCCTTGCTTCTCATGAGATAAGCCCTCCGAATAATCCGAATAATTATCAGAAGCAAGTGGTAGATCTTCTCTACTCCTTGCTCATAAAAACACATTCAACAAACTTACTAATAGCAATTTGCTTGAATATTAAATTAACAATTTTTGATAAAGAAATGTTCAAAGTACCAAGTTTGGTTCTTCTTGACTGTGTATAAACCATGTTAACCCCAGATAATTTGAGGAGCACCATTACTTAAAATGTCAATCCCCTTCATTATAAACTGCCATGAAAAAAACATGTTAATTTTCTAGTCCCATATGAAGTTTAACATAAACAAGGAGTGATGATTGTTAAAAGTTACCTAACAACCCACGTTCATCTCTTTTAACTAGACCTGCAACTTCTTAAAGGAAAGGGACTTCATAAAGGAAAGGGGTACTAGCCAAAGTTGTTTTTTGTTTGGGGATCAGGGTATATTGGGCTATCTAGCCATGGTATAGGTGATTGAAGCCCATCATAAGTGTATCTTGGATCTTGATAGCCAGTCCATGACTAGACCTACAATTGCAAATGTTGAACATGTCCATGACACTGTTGAATCAAATGAGTTTCTTCATGGGTAAATCGAACTAGAAACATATACTATTGCAACCAATTTACCTCCATAGTAGTAAGCGGAAGCATAAACATTTGGATAATAAGCCATTGTCGGATCCATGAAATCCAGGATCAAAGGGGTTACAGATCTATTAGTAGGTTGAACCAGACCATTCCCAACGTCCACAGAAGACTGCAAAGATAATCATAAACCAAAAAACACATAACTAAGCTTCTAAAATCTAGATTAATGTCAACGAAAGAGTTATACCAAGAAATCTTCAGATATTACCATATGATGAAAATATCTCACCTTCTTAGTGGGCTCAGGAATTTCCGTAGTCTTAGCTTGCGAATCAAGTGATAGATTCTTCAACAAATCAGAAGCTTATGTACATAAAATTAAGGATAACCACTTGTTTATCAAAGAAACCGATACCATCAACAATTGAATCATAAAAACCCATATCCGTACTGTTGAACCTAAAACCCTAAGAACCTATAAAGATCGCACAGAAGACAGTTACATATAAAGATCGCACATAAGCAAGATCTTCGAGAGAAACAAGAAACCCAGTTCAAATCGAGAGAAAACAACAATGAATCGTAAAGAAATTACTAGCAAACAGAGGAGACATCGGTGTAGGAAGGAGGTGCGGCTCTCAAATTTCTTGAGAGTTCTTGGAATTACCCGATACACATAAGGAGAAAAGGGGTAAGAAGACTGTACGCACACTATTGACTTTCATATTAGTGGTTACGAGAGCAAGATCAATTCTGCATATTCGGAATTATGTTTCACCCCATTAAGTCGTCATCTTCTTCTTTGATCACGAAAGCAAGAGCAATTATGCTATGAAAACGAAGGCCCTAGGGCTTTTTCTTGCCAATTGGAAGAGGCGGGGTGTTCAATTTTTGGGATCCAATAGGCGGGTGAAATCTCGCCTTAAAAACGCGTGTTTCTTTAAAAATTTATAAAGCGACACACTTAGATGACACACATTTTATGAAAGGTGCCCTCCGCATTTCTTTTTTTTTTCTTTTCTGACACTAATTTTAGGGTGCGCACAAATGCGTATCCTCTATCCTTCAAATTTTGCAAAATTGACATTATTTTTTAGGGCACGCACAAATGCGCGTCCACTATCAGCGTGTGTCATTGTTTGCACGTCATTAAAGGGTTGCTTTCTAGTAGTGATTTTGTCCTTCAAGGTCTATCAAATCTGAATCATCAAAGTCATACTTGTACAGCTTACCCAACTTTAATAATTTTGATTAGTCAAATTGTACAAATGAATCACAAGGGCTCAAAGCACTCATGTATTCTAGTAGTTGGGTGGTTGTTTCACTAAATCGATCCTGATATTCTATAAGTTGCATATCCACCACCGTGTTGAAGATTTCAACCTCAAAATGAAATCTATTAGTCTTTGTGGTCTTACGGTTTCTCGCACCAACATACAACTCTTCCATATCCAAAATATCAATATTGTGTGTTAGACAAAAAGAGGATACATTTGGAAAATGCTAGCATACCTCGTGTTTCTTAATGATTTCAATGCCTCCATTGTCCCTCTAACCATCGATGCCGCTACTAAAATGTCTAGATCTTTTCTTTGAAGTTGCTTTGACAATGTACCAGTGAGGCGTAAAATGTCATACATCATATATAAGTAAAACACGAACTCGTATGATTTAAAATATGTTAAGATTCCGGACCCTCCATCATCATTCACAAAATCTAAAACTACAAGAACATCCACAAAAAAACTTCATCAAACTTGTGAGTTTTTTGAAATGTGAACCCTATATTGTATCTCCCGCTCGAACAAGTGTAGTCTCTTGATTTAACCCTCTTCCGGTTTCAAGTTCACCACTACACAAACTTTTTGCACCCTTTCTCTTGCTTGTTCCTGTAGTAAATCTTTTCTTTTATACGAGACACAAACAACATTAACCACCAACTAAATTTGCTCAAAAAAGTCACTAACACCATCATGCTTATTTGCTACAGCCACAACCACTAATTGAAGTTCTGCAAAACAATGTACATAAAAAGTTGTGTCATTCTCTTGTAATATCGAAGCTTTCAAACCATTGAATTCCCCTCACATATTGCTAGCCCCATCGTAACCTTGTCCTCTTATCTATTAAAAAAATTATATATATATATATATATATATATATATATATATATATATATATATATATATATATATATAACATAAAGTGAATTAAATTAAATTGAAATATCTAGAAAATAAAGAGTAAATTACCTGACTAAAACTTAACTTATTACTTGTAAGTATTTCATTTATGACGTTTTGGAGTGTCAAAGAGAATGTATCCTGACGTGCACAACTCCAATAAATCTTTCCTTCACAAAGACAAGACTATTGACATATCGCAAAACAATAATCATTTGTTCTTTTTTTTAGACATCACTACATTCATCAACCAATAAAGCAAATACATCTTGACCAATCTCTTGGCGAATACTCAAAAATACATTTTGTGCAAAACATTGCACAAGTTCTTTTTGAATTTTAGGGCAAAGTAATTGATTGTTTTTAGGAGCATTTTCTAAAGTATTGTTTGAAAATTTCTCCATTAGTCTCTCGAATGGCTTTTAACACTTCAATGTAAAGCCCTCTATTTTACGAGTTAACTGGCTCGCCATGACCATGAAACGGTAAACCAGTTAACAACAATAATAAAAACACATAATCGAGCTTTATATGTATGGCCCTCCTCTTCGGTTTGCCTCCTCAAGGCTACATTGATATCTTCTTTTTACCTCATTAAAAATTCACATTTTTCTCTTGCTTTGTTGTGAAAACTATCAACACCATCCACATGAGTCCGAAATACATCTTTTTTATTCTAAGTATCAAAACCTTGGGAAACAAATGCATCTCTCCCTCCTCTTTGATTCATGAGGTCTCCACACACATAACAATATAAACAATATGCTTTATTTTTTTCACACTATATTCCAACCAATCAAAATCCTCAAACCATGAAAGAACGAATCTTCTTAATCTATCACCTATTTTCTTTTTTGGAAACTTATTAAGCCTTATTTTACAAGGTCATGGAAGCAAATATGCTCTTCTTACATCTCTTACATTTGTTTTGTAACTTGTAATCATTGGCCTATCCGTCGGGTCCTTTGGAAGATCTTTCAAATCAACATTATGATTAGGTTCATTAGAGCATGGTGTTTGTTGAGTTGCATTAGAACCCGAAGAGATTGATTGATTGGTGATTGATGTTTGTGGAGTTGAATTATAATTAGAAATCGAAGGGATTGATTGATTGGCTACTGGTGTTTGGGAACATCCTTCACCACTTTTATTAGGATTAGGTCCTGATCTTTTGGTAAAAAAACCACTTACTTTAACCTATAAAAAATAACAGTTTAATCTAATCATCGGATAACTTCAATAAACACATAGAAATTACAACTAAACAAACAATAATTTCTATGAATATAAATTCTATAATAACATATCAATTAATAATAGTAATTTCAAAAACCATAGAAAATTATAAATACTTACTTGCTTCATTAAGGCTTGAAACTTTGATTAGAGTTTTCTAGTCGAACTTGAGGAAGCCTTCAGATTTGGGAATCGATTTTTGCACCTCATGCCAACAAGAAGCACCAATTTGGGAAGCCTTTTTGAGGAATCGATTTGGGAAGGGAAGTCGTCGAGAGGAAGAAGAGTGGGAGCGGATATAAGCGAGGTGAAGATTGAAGACCTCTTTTTTTTTATTCAGCCGATTAGAGTGAGGTTTCCAATTGGCAATTGGATAATTGTTTTATTTGGGCTATATTTCCATATTTTTTTTATTGGGCTAACACTAGTTAGATTAAAATAGAAATGCCTTTGGGCTAAGCTTAGTTGATTGAATAGACTGACATTTTTTTATGTAGTTGCCATTTTTTTTAGGTGTTGTCGGATTTTTTTTATATATTGGTACAATAGGTAAAAAAAAATTTCTACTGCGTGTGGGAAAGACAAGTGTTGCCGGTGTCACACCAGACACTAGTTCAAAACCGCCTCTGCAATGCACTAATAATCAACTCGTTTTTTCATTAAATCGTTCGGTTTTTTCGTTTATATTTCAATCGTTTTTTTTATTTTAATTGGTGGTATTTGATCGGTTTTTTCAGTTATATTTCATTAAATCATACATGATCTACCCCCACAAGTATTGTTGATTTTTTATCGGTTTTACTTAATTTAGAAACCACATGATATTTTATTCTACATTCGCCACTGATTTGAATCGATTCTATTAAAGCATGTTAATAACGTTGATTTTGATGTTTAACTTTTTAAAATTCTATATTAAAGAAACATTCTAAACAAATATTAGTATTTTATTCAACTACTTATTGTGTTTTTTGTAAGAAAAGAAAAAGAGAGAAAGTAATTGTTGGGGGTGTGATAGAAATCATAGAATAGAGATGATGAAGAATAGAAGTGGTGGGGCGTGACAACTGTGAGTCAGTGCCCAATCAATGCACCATCATCAAGTCTCGCTGCCTCTGCCGGTTGTAGTAATTCTCAAGATACCATCATCTTTTCTTTTCCTATTCATTTAATAATTTATAATCTAAAAACAATTATACATCATGCAATAAAACTTATACCCAACTCAAAGACTCGTGTAAAAATAAATTACAGTTATAAATGAACAATCCGGTTATTGTTTCCAATATGAAAATCATAAGGGTAAAGGGTACGATGCCGTTGGCACCACACTCTATTTTGATTGTGATATTTTAGTTATTTTTATCTTTTTCAATTGAAGGTAGGATGTGGTGTGTATATATTACCACCGGTAAAGAAGAAGTAAAAGAGATTGAATTTGAATGGTAAACGAGGAGAGAGATAGTGGTGTAAACACACTGCTAACATTTTACTGCCGGTAAAACAAAGGGTGAGGGCGGTGTTCTTCGACGGTAAAGGCTACAACATAGGATTACTGACAGTGAAAACACTAACACACCCCACAGCCTAATAAGGTGATTATTTTGATTAAATATATGAAAAGTTTGAAGAATTGACACTTATTTTTTATAAATGAGTTTTTCAGCAACTTCGATATGATTATCAAATAAAAACAGTTTTTGAGTGTCGCGAGCTCCTAGGGTTCATAGGTTAAAATGATACAACAGGGGTTCACATCTTGTGGGTTTGAAGGGTGGAGGTTTCACGACAAGACAAACTGTTTTAAGAGTTGAATTATGTAAAGTAACAAAACATGAAAAATCGTGCATCGAAAAAAACAACACCTGTTTATATAATCTGCGTTTGATATCTTTGGTTTCCTTGTCCGAGATGTTATGGAGCTTCTTAATAGAGTCCAATAAAACATGTATAATAATGTTATGACCTTTAGATTTATAGACGTTTTTTTAATAGCTTAATCAATTAATTTCAACCTTATAAATCATAAAATTTAAAATTATAATCGAATTTGTCTAGTATACATGAGGAAGGGAGTTGAATTCTACCTCTTTGAGAGTTCACTAGTTTGGTTGACTTATAAGCCATAAATTCAATTATAAATGTAATAAATCCAAATTTGTTACCAGATGAAAAGTACTGAAATTTTTGAAACAAAATCACATGGAAAAACAGAGAGTTTCGTCGTACTGAAAGAAGTATAATTCGGCATTTTTTTATTTTTCCTTTTTATTGCCATTTCTCATGTTGGATCTCTTTTGTTACTTCATACATGTGATTTTCATCAAAGTATGGATATTTATACAAACTCTTTAATCTTTATCAATTATCAATATTAAAGTTGATCCCATGAGAGCATAATGCTTATAAATGATATTCCATATAAGATGTTCACGTTCAAATTATGTAACATTTAAAATATTGTTAATGCCTTGTGAGACTCTGAGCCCTAAGACAGGTTAACATGAGTCGTTCAAATGGTACGTTTTATTTTGATTTTATTTTATCAAAGTTTGAAAGAAGTGTATCTTTCAAGAGAGATTGAAAATTTCATATTAGAGATAACGAAATAACTTGACTATAGTTAAATGTAAGATTTAACTCACAAGTATTAAAATAAGTAAAAAAGAAAAAAGTACAATCACTTATAAATTCTAACGATCAACATAAAGGTAGGGCAAATTTGTAATTTCAGTTTGGATGTATATGTAGCTTGACATTTGACAAGAACTATCACGGCCTCACGGGGGCATTTGGAATTTTTGTAACCTCCAATTTTGTAAAAGTTTGTGCTTATCTTGCATTTTCTATCTTAAAATAAAAAAAATGTTTAACTATAAGTTAAAATCTTTAAAATCATGTCAATAAAAATATAATCAAAGTGTTGGTTATTGTGGATATGTGATACATGATTTTGAATTATATTTCACATATAGATTTTGGAAATAATTGGCATTAAAAAATTATTTACAGATCTATCATCATACATTTTTTTGACATTTAATATTCACCTTCTGTTAAACAGTATGAAATAACGTCCCCACATATATGCTATCATGTTTTTATTCATAGATACGTGTAATGACAACATGTTTTTTCGTCTTGGACCATGAAAACAAAGGTGAATAATTAGCATATTACAAGTATATTGTTTTTGTACTATTTTAAGAAACAAAGTATTTATTGGCCTATTAAAGGTTAACATATTAACAGTATTGGTTGGGTCACTATGTTAACTTTGATTGGACCACTACTCTTTGATAATGTCAGTAGAAAATGTTTTATTCAATAATGAGATGAGATATATATTTATTTATGTAAAATAATTGCAAAAAGAAAAAATAAAAATGTATTTTTATGAAATTATCGATTATAGCATGTACTTTGAATTTTCGGTTAGACAACTTCTGTTCAGTTTTTGAATTATAGCAATGTATTATCTGACATTCATAATAATAATTTACTTTGTATAAATAATAGCAACAATTCTACCAAAATTTCAATTTATAACAACTTTTAGTCATTGGTTTTGTAGCAATGTAAGTTAAGATAATTAAGATATTACATTAGTAAAATTTAAAATATATTGACAAATCAGAATCTAAATAAAATATGTTGTTAATTATGACAGTTTACTCTGGTTAAATAGTTAATACAACATTGATGCCTAGAAATGTCTAATAAAAATATTTAGAATAGATCAATAGGATACCAAAATAGTTAACTTACAAAGTCAAAATGTCTAATTAAAAAAATGACTACATCTATCTTTTAAAATAGCCAAAAAAAATAAAGATTTTCCATTAGTAATATCTAGAGAAGGTTTTGGAAGCCTTTAGTATTTATGATATGTTATCTATTTTATTTCTTTTTTTATGAAAGCAATTTAGGTGAAAAATAAATTAACATAAAGAAGTATTATCCAATTTACAAAGCATTATCATTGCTCTAACTATGTACATTTAGTTCATATTTGATCTGCAACCACACATTTGTGAGTCTAGAATCAATATTAACACCTCCCCATCTTTTGGATGGTCCTTGTTGTTGTTGTAAATTAAACGGAAATATACTTTCATTCTACAGTTTAACATAAAGGCAAGTTGCTATATTAGACATTAAAGTAATTTATAAAAAAAAAAAAAAAAGAACAAAAATTAAGAAAACATAAATGAAAGTAAGATACTATATTAAATAATAAAATGGAAGTGCATTGCTAATTCTTGTATGTAGCCCAATGAAGGATTAAATGCAAGAAATAGAAATGTGCTTTCAACTTATTGTTTGATAGCAACAAACTTTCTTTTTATTGACTTTTTTTCATTGTAAAATGAAAATAAGTTGCTATATTTTCTATTGAAGTATATGTAAAAAAAATAGTAAACATAAATTGAAGTTAGATGTAATCCATTTATGTACCTAGTAATGCCCATAAGCTGCAAGGCGGTTTCACGCCTTTAGCAATAAGAACAGAAGATCCAAACCCATATAGTATTTTAGCATATCTCACAATATTAAATAAAAGTACACTTTAGCAAATCATTAAAAATCCAAAAAGGGACAATGTGAGAATAGATAGGTTTATTTACCTACGCACGAGTCTATACTTGCAACTATGGTAAACAAGTCATGAGTAATTGTGCAACAATTCGTGTTCGAAACCATAAGTTAACAGATATGCATATCACTTGATCCCATTATCGATGCTACATGTTTTGCTTACTGAAAGAGAACATAACAAATTACTTTCGTTCATCGGTGCTACTTTCATTTAATTATATTACAACATTATACTTTCATATTTGTTGGTATTAAAGCATTATACTTTGGAAAATTACCCTAATTGTAGCATTGTAATTTCAACTTATTAATAATATAACATTAAATAGTTTGAAAATTCTAGTGATGTAATTGGAAAATAAACAAAAGTATGATGCTTCAATAATCAAATTGATAGAAGTATGTTGCTAATTTTTGAATTTATTCTATCTGAATTTGGTAATGTAATAATAAAATTGCAAATTTTGGACGAAATGCCTAGGCTATAAACAACGAAGACAAAAAGAGTGAAAAATATGCTTTTTTGTTATAAAATATAATCAAATAACAAGATAAATTATAAAGTAAATAAAGATATGAGAGTGGAGAGAACTTTTATTCCAATACTTGTGATAAAATAATCAACTTTCTAATACATATGACTCATTATTTATACAACCAAAATAAGATGAAAGATGAATGCACATTATGACGGTGCATTATTACACTTGTAAAACACATTGAAATGGTTTTTACTAATGCTAAATAATGATAAAGAGTTATAGAAAAAATGGATAATCTAATGGTCATTCACAAATTAATATATCATAACATTTTTCATGAAAAATAGGACAAAATACTTTGCAGGACACATGGACTAAAATGGTAATTTACCTTAAAACTAACGCACACAAAAAAAACTAAAATGGAAGTTATGTAGTTGAGCCCACCTATCACTTTTATCAAATTTACTCTTCCATAAAAAAATCAATCTCTGCAATCCGAATAACCTAAATCACCAATACAAACTAACTTATGAAGTCATTATTGCAAATGTTATATTCTTATTAATAATTTAGTTGACATTTGTGGCTAAATTAAAGAGGATTCATGAATGTTAGCATGGTTAACCAAAAATAACCACCCTCAGATACCCTTTTAATATATTTTTTTTATAATTAAAACCGTAACCTCAAACACCCATTTAATACTTTTTTTGTATAATTAAAACCGTAGCAGTTTGCTTTTAGATGTTTAATTCCAAATATTGAAAACCCAAAAAAATGTTTTTTTTTGTTTATTCTCAAAGCTAAAAAGATACAACATTAAAACTTCCCTACGTCTTGTGATGTTCATGACCGGCTTGTTTGATATTGTTTTGGAAAACGAAGTCACATTCATGCATTTAGGGATGAGCGCGGTGCGATTCGGTGCGGTTATTAACTAAAACCTCACCACTAACCGCAATTGCGGTTAATCCATTTTCAAAACCGCTTGGTGCGTTTATTTTTGCGGTGCGGTTATTTTTGCGGTGTGGTTTTGTTTTTTTGTGTTGCGGTTATTAACCGCATGGATTTAGTGCGGTTATTTTGTGTGGGTTTTAGCCACAGTTTAGAGCTCAAACGGTTTTAAGAGTTCAAACACATTACGTGTAATGATAAAAAAAAAAAAAAAAAAAAAAAAAAAAAAAAAAAAAAAAAAAAAATTAAAAAAAAAAAACATAAGATATAAAACAATTAACTTAAATCACAAAAAACTAATATCTTAAAAACGTAAAATCAATAGTAATCCCTATTCTAATAAAAAAATAGGTTTAATCTCATATTGACAAGTGTCATGCAAGTAGAACCCCTCATTAATGTTATATATCATTTATCATGTCACTTGTCAACTTATTAATTATTCATTTCAAATTTTAAAATTTCTACTCTAATTTTATTAAATTAATAATTGATTCTTCATTTTAAATTTCAAAATTTAAAATTTCTCCCTTTAATTATATTAAATTAATAACATTAGATTAAAAAATAAAATTAAATTAATATAAATTATAAAATGATATAACTCCACGTATTTATTTAAATCAACGATTATAATTTTATATAACTAAAAAATATCTCTTAAGTAATAATTTATTTAAAATAATTCATTAATAATTTTGATTTTTTAATACGAAAATTTAAATAATTTTATAACCGTGGTTATCACGGGTTATAAACTAGTTAACAATAAATATCTTTAAATTGTCTAATTTCACCATTTTTCAAAGTTAAACATAATAAAAAACCAACAGTTTTTTCTTCTAGTATTTTATCCATCTTTCATCCATGAAACTTGCCTTATTTTTAATGTTTAATATATAAATAATTAATAAAAAATTGTATATAATATATGTGGTGCGGTGCAGTGTTTTTGCGGTTTTTGAAAACTAATAACCACACCGCACCGCAAATTTGTAGTTTTTGAAAAATAGAAAATCTCACCATCAGTTTTTATTGCGGTTGCGGTTTATACGGTTTTTACGGTTAATTTTAGTTGCGGTGCGGTTTTTGCTCACCATTGCATTACCACCAATGTCTCACATCTCACAGAATACACCAAAAATATTTCATCGTTGTCATCTGAGATTATTTTTATAAAATCCTGAAAATCAAACTGATATAGATATGGATTGGAAGATGTCAAGTTTGGATTTTTATAATCAAATTATATTTAACAAAACTAATTAGCAGAAAATAAAATATTTATAAAATTATATGATTGGTCTTTGTAGATTTGCCAAAACATGCAAAATAGCTCCAATACATTTAGTCGGGTTTTATTTCTTGAGTGATTAGTCCATATAGTTTCATTTTGTTTAGGAATGGATCTGAAATTACTATTAAATAATTAGCTGATTTTTTATTAATTTTTATTTGTTATTTTATTTTAAAATAACATATTATTATTAAAAAGTAACCAACCCACCAGACCCTAAAATAACTCCTGATTGATTTTCATGTAGACAAAAAATTCATCCCATTGTCCCTTCGTCAACCACTATGTATTGCCATTACTACCACCACCGGTTCTAGATTTTAGATTCACACATGATTTCAGAAATGAAACCCACATAATATTTCAAATAGACACATGATTCCAGATTTCGATTAACACATGACTTCAGATTCAATTTCGACAATGATACCCACACACTACACACATACAATTTGACATTTAAACCATACACTACACATACAATTTCAGGGTTTTAGATCCAAAAGTGAGTCCAGTCTTGTAACCCAAAGCGTGTTAGAGTTTTGGTAAATATATCTAAAACGAAAAAACATACACAAATCTTTGTCGGTGTGTTCTTAGTTTCAGAAACAACAACACAAAGCGTCTTTATGGGTTCATTCTTAGTTCATGAAATGAAAATCGCTTTTAGAAAACCCTACATGATCTGGAACCTGGGGTGAACACCCACACACAAAAGTAGGGCTATCAAAATTGTATCATTAAAATCAACCAACATCGTACCAACCGAATTAAGAAAGTTGGTACCCAATATATTTGGTAGCCAATATGTTTGGTTGGTAGTACCGTACAAAAAATTGAATACCACGGTAATACCATACAAATATATATATATATATATATATATATATATATATATATATATATATATATATATATATATATATATATATATATATATATATATATATATATATATATATATATATATATATATATGTTTGTATGGTATTACCGTGGTATTCAATTTTTTGTACGGTACTACCAACAAAATCATATATTTCAAATGTTAATTGTGTTTAGTGTGTATCGTGTTAAGAACATTATGTAATTCATTTGGTCGTAATTAAAACTTTACTTTAGTATTACTTCAATAGAATTCGTTTGTAAATTAAAAGAACTACGTAACTAATTTATTTACTCAACATCAAAATTATCCGATGTATTTGCTTACATTTAAATCTTTTAGTAGAAAATTAAAAGAAGTTGATATATACCATGTCCAATTTTTACCAACCAAACTTGTTGGTAGTCAAATATATTGGTATCAAGTATACTTGGTACGGGATTTATAGCAAATTTTTTATACCAACTATAGTTGGTACGGTACACGGTTCATGGAAAAAAATCAGTATCGTACCAATTCCACCCTTACTGTTGAAATTATAAGAAGTTAATGTTACAAACTTATAATTCATTATATCCTTTTTGAGTATCCTTTTAATTACTATTTGATCATTTATATATATATATATATATATATATATATATATATATATATATATATATATATATATATATATATATATATATATATATATATATATATAGCTTGTGTTTATTATGAATTTGTGCAGATGGGTATATCTTGTATAAGTTGTGAAAGTGTTGGACAGGATTGATGATATAGTAAAGTTATGAAACACGCGGGTTATATCCGATCCGTATTGATAATCAGTGACACAGATTGACTAGTCAGATGTATATATTGATTGCGTATGTGAAAGTTGTAGAATATACGATTTTATCTTCTTCCTGGTCACTTCATCTTTCTCAGGTCATTAGGGTTCTACTTCTTACAAGTTATTCTGTTCTAATTCATTTGATTTGTAAGAGTGTAGATTAGATGAGTGACTTTGTAGTGAGGATATTCTGTAGTAAGAAGAGAGTTTTGTAGTGAGGTTTGTTATGTAAGTACTCTTGAAAACCTTCTGGTTCTTAATAAATAAGAACTGTTGATGTTGTGATTTATTGTGTTCAAGTTTCTTTTGATGGTATCAGAGCCTGGTTATGGTTGTTCATAGTCTTTCTTTGTCTATGTCACACCCCAAAACCGGAACGGCGGAAATGTTTTGGGGTGGATGACGTCATGTCAAGTATCACAACACATGCATTATAGTAACCAAAGTACAACAAAACATTGCATTAATAGTAATAGTTTTACATGATTCACATTACAATACAACGAAGTAATACAAGTAAATATAATAAGTACGGCATGGTACTAAGCTATCTTCACCAGAAGCTCCGAGGATGTACCTGTCTAATGCAGACTTGAGAATACAAGTTATTTGAAAAGCGAGTATCAGCATTTTTACAAATGCTGGTGAGTTCATAAGCATTTAGTGGCATTTTATTCAAATAACTTTAATGAAAGTGGTAGTTTCAGTGTATCTATTACATTAGTGTCTTTTCCAGAAAATCCTATATTTTCTTTAATAAAAGCAGTCTTCTACCAAGACTGGACGGAGTTATGTGGTAAAAAGGTAGTTTTTCCTGAATCGCTATCATTATCAAAATACAGAATTTGATTATTAAGAAAGCAGGAGAATTCAGGGAAATAACATATGCCTCAGCAGTGAGGACTGCTGACTAAGGCAAAGGAATCATAGATTCCAGGAGAGTATCGAATGAACGACACGCCTGGCTCAGTCTAACAGAAAGAGACACATACCCCAGACGGTACCAAATGAAAGGTACAGCTAGTAAGGTCCAAAACAGTGAACACAGACCCCAGACAGTATCAACTGAATGATATGTCTAACAAGGTCTAAAACAGTGAATACAGTGAATACAGACCCCAGACGGTACCGAATGAATGATACGTCTAGCAAGGTCTAAAACAGTGTGACTCCGAGAGTGGGTTCCAACATACAGTGTAAATTGCTGGTGAAAAACCATTACCTTAAGGCCATGAATTATAAGGTAACCTGGGATACTCGTAACCATACTAACCGACACTAGAGTACCTGACGCCCTACAAGCGTCTATAAAATATGACATTTGTCACCCATTGGCTTGGTAGGCCATGGACTGTAGCTAGCAGTCAGGGTGCGGGGGTGTCAATCCCGTATAGATCTATACACACAATGTTCGCTCTCCCTACAGGAGACTCTGGTTACCAACCAGACGACGGAGAAGGCCGTGTCCCGAAGATGCATCCCAAATAGTGGGTAGTGTGTTTCCAATACAGTGTTGAATTAGAGGTAGAGACTCATAACTGAACTGACTAAAGTAAACCTACATGTCTATGCTTGTGTACATAATATATAACTAATGAATCAAACGACCTTCGGATGGACATCCGATCCCACCAGACCACATCTCAACGAAGAAAAGGAAATAGGGCGGACAAGCCTTCATAAGTCTTTCAATCATTACTTATATGCATCTAAACAAGCACAGACATACATCTAACTACGCTTGAGTATGTAACAAGTGGAATCATATCGTGAAGTATAACCGAATCGTATGGGATAACCGGATCGTGAAGTATACGTGTACAGTGTGGATTAATCGTATCGTGATGAATAACCGAACGGTGTGGAATAACCGGATCGTGAAGTATAAGCGTTAACTGGTATAAGTGTATCACGAAGTGGAAGCGACAACAAGTGAAGTAAGAGCGTATAACAGGTATAAGCTATCACAAAGTGAAAGCGTTATCAAGTAGGAACTTTAACTAAGAAGGAGTATTAAAACATGGAAGAAAACCTTTATTCTTGAGAAAATCACGACAGGGTATTCTGTTGTAAAATAAGTTTGAAAAACCTTTAGAAATACTTTGGAAACTTTTCATAAACCAGTTTACAATGAACTTTGATAAACAGCATAAGTAAGAGTTTTGAAACAAGTGAAAACCTTTTAGAAAACCATTTATAGTGTCCTACTTGGTAAAACAATTTACAGTGTGGTAAATCCTTGTGCATGCGGGTTATCAATCACATGTGATTGATATGATAACTGGCATGTTTAACTTGTATTCCCCCCTATAAAAACATGTAAAAACATTTAAAAGGTTCATTCAGGGGTATGAACTCGCCTGGTGTAAGTGGATCCGACGAAGGCGCCGGTTGGGTCCTCAGTGTCAAGTGAAGACTTGGACACACTTAATGACCTATTTAACATATGATAACATATGTTCACATACAATTAGTACATTTAATACTAATTAAACAAGTATACACACCCTAAAGAGCGGAAAACACTTTGGTTAAGTGTTTGGGGTGTCTCGGGTAACATTTAAGGGCTTGAATGGCTTAGGAATGGAGTTTACTCTTCGAGAGTAAACTCTCCTTATTGTGTTTACGGCCCAGGGACAACTCCCCATGAGTTTACAGCCTTAAACTCATGGTGAGGGGTTTCTAGTGTGTTTAAAGGCCTTAACTTCTTCATGGAATATTGCTAGGTCCAAAACTAAATTGTATGAAGGGATTTAAAGTGTTCTAAGGGGTTATATGGGAGTTTACGGCCCATGAGCCACTCCTAAGGGATTTCACGGCCGTGAAATCCTATACCTAGCTTTTATTGAAGTTTAAGGTCCCCAATACACTTCTAGTAATTTGTAATAATTGTCTAAGGCCATTTGGGGGACAAAAACCATCTTTTGACATGGTTTTAAGGTGTTTACGGCCTTGGCATATGCTTGGGCTGTAAACTCCTTTTTACCCCATATTTCCTTGTGTTTAATTGTTCTAAACCCAAAATAGCATGTCCCTCATTTATGTCTTAAGCCTAAGGGTGGTTTGGGTGTGTTTTTGGGGCATTTTTGCAAGGGTTTGAGGTGTTTACGGCCTAAGCATGTGCTTGGGCCGTAAACTCTCTTTTATGCCCTAAAACTAATTGTTTTATGCTTCAAACACTCCTAGGCTAAATCCTCAATTAGTTTCCAAGATTTTAGGGACAAATTTGGGTCACTTTGGCCTCTTATTAGGGGTTTACGGCCTAATCATGTTCTTAGGCCGTGAACTCCTTTTCAACAGCTTCTAAGGTCGATTTTTCGGGTTAAACCACAATCCATAATGTTTAGAACAAACTAGGGTAAGGGGAATTACGATTGGGAGGTGTTTGGTTGCGGATTTGAGGCGAAATCGGGCTTGTATGAGAGAGAGTTTAGAGAGAGAGTGGAAAAGGTTGAAATGGAGTTTACTCCCTCTTATATAGGGGCTTGAATTGAAGCTCAGCGGAAATCTACCCGATACTGCCGTTATACGAGGCTTTTGGTCGCACCCGATTTAGTGGTCGTAATAATAAAAACTAACTTTTTCTAAATTACTATGGAAATGTAATTTAAGTGTTTTCATTTACTTTATTACGACTATAACGACATAAAACATAAATAAATAAAACATTTATTTATTCGACGACCTCTTATTAACGGAACTTTTATACAGTGGAATATTCCGTTAACGGTAACGGGGTAATGTAACGGAATAACTATGGGTTGTCACAGTCTAGATCGAGTTAGGTTTTAGATCGAGTTAGGGTTTCAGGTCGTTTAGCTTAGATCGAGTTGGGGTTTCAGGTCTTAGGTCTGGATCTGGTTCTGGTTCGTGTTGTTCTTTACCTGGGGTTATTAGATCTGTAACAGATCTAGGGTTTAATTTAGATCTGTTTAGATCGTGAGGAGATCATCAACCTGATTGTTCTCTTGTCACGTCTTAAGAGTAAACAATTGAGATAGTAGTAACGTTTAGGTTTAACAGTGTGTTAATCCTAACGGCTAACGCTATCACGACGTTCAATGTTAAGATTGTGCAAACAAGGTTCTAAAATTGGGTTGGTTCTGGCATTTAAATGCTTATTTCGTTTTTTCAGCGGTGAATCTGTGTTTCAGATTCATCGGAACTACATTGCTGCTTGCTGAGCTTTATTTTTGAGGATCTTTATAAGTTTCGCACACTTTTCTGACTTGGTTTGTTTTTTATTCGTGATAATCTTAATAGATCATTTTGAAAAAGTGTGATTGTTTTCTGGTTTTTTGAATTTATCTGATTTCTTGATTGGTTACTTGTTTAATCATGCTTGATACACCACCATAATCGTCTAGTAAAAATGATGTTGTTGATTTTGATGATCCTCTTTATTTGCATCCTTCAGATCATTCTGTGACAACTATTATAAGTTTCAAATTGCTTGGTACTGAAAACTTTAGGGTTTGGAAAAGTTTAATGACTAGGGCTCTTAAAGCCAGAAACAAACAAGGGTTTATTTAAGGTACTGAATTAAAAGATAATAAGGATGCTGTTAAATCTCTAAAGTGGGACAGAGTTAATGCTATTGTATGTTCTTAGATTCTTAACTCACTTTCTGAATCTATTTACATTGGCCATGCTTGTTTTGAGTTTGCTTTAGATGTTTGGAATGAACTTTGTGAAACTTATTATAAGGCTGATGGTTAAGTTGTTTTTAATATTCATCAACAAACTAATAGTCTCACACAAGGAAGTATGTTTGTATCTGATTATTTTAATAAGTTGGACGGTTTATGGAAAGATTTTGATGGCTTAACAAAGTGTCCTGATTGCACTTGTGAAGCTGCTACTCATACTAAAAATCATTCTAAACTCATGAAACTTATGCAATTTCTCAATGGTCTTGATGATTCATATAACCCAGTTAAAAGTCATATTCTTATAATGGAACCTTTACCTGATGTTAAAATTGCTTTTTCAATTGTATCCAGAGAAGATTCTAATCAGAAACATGGAAGTGTTATAGTGTTATCGACTAAAAATCAAAATTCTTCTGCTTTTGCTGGTAAAATAACTGATAACAAGAAATTTAAAGGTAGAAATCAGAATTTAATATGTAAGAATTGTGGAATAAAAGGTCATACTATTGAGAAATGTTATAAGCTTATTGGGTACCCTAAGGATTTCAAACCCAAGTCTGAGTTTAATAAGTCGTCAATAGTATCTGGAACTTCTTCTCATGTTATTGAAAGTACTAATGCTAATGCTTCAGTTGGTTCTTCTGATAAGTCTAGTCATCATTTTTTAACAAGTGATCAATACACAAAGTTGATGTCTCTTCTTAATGAAAAAGAGTTATCAAAAGGTGTATCTGCTAATGCTAATATGGCAGGTATATCTTGTAATAATGTTTTTTAAATAAAAGAAAATGGGTTGTTGACTCAGGAGCTAGTCAACATATGACTGCTACTAAATCACAACTTTCTGATGTTGTTGATGTTTCCAAACTTAATCTAAGAGTTGATCATCCTGATGGTTCAACTACTAAAATAGATAAGATTGGAAACATTAGTCTTTCTGATTCTATTGGTATGTCAGATGTCTTTGTTATTCCTGATTTTCATGTTAATCTTTTATATGTTCACAAGATTTGTAAAGAAACTAAGTGTAAAGTTGTTTTTGATGAGAATAACTGTTATATTCAGGATTCACTGTCAATGGAGACTGTGATGACTAGTAAAGAATTTGGAGGTCTTTATTATTTGGAAAATCAAGTGTTAGGTAGGTCAAATTTTGTGATTAATTGTCATAAATGTTTTGTTTCAAAATTAACATGGCATAATAGAATGGGACATCCAACTGATAAAGCTCTAAGTACTTTAAAACCAGTCTTAAATTTTGATAATGAATCAGTTATGCCATGTGAATTTTGCCATAAGGCTAAACAAACTAGGGAACCTTTTCCTTTAAGTGAACATAAGTCTTTTTGTCTAGGGGAACTTGTTCATTTAGATGTTTGGGGTCCCTATAAAGTTGCTGCTATTGGTGGTTTTAGATTTTTCCTTACAATTATAGATGATTACACTAGAGCTACATGGGTTTATTTGATGAAGTCTAAAGATGAGGTGTTTAGTTGTTTTCATGAATTTGTTATGATATTGGAAAATCAATTTAATGTTAACCTAAAGGCTATTAGATCTGATAATGGAACAGAATTTGTTAATCTAAAAATGAATAGTTTTCTTGAAACCAAAGGAGTTATCCATCAGACTTCCTATTTTACACTCCACAACAAAATGGAGTGGTAGAGCAGAAGCATAGGCATTTATTGAATGTTGCCAGATCTTTGTTGTTTCAAGCTAGCCCGCCTAAACTTTTTTGGGGAGATTCTATTTTAACTGCAGTTTTTTTAATAAATAGAACTTCTTCATCTGTTTTAAATGGTAAAACTCCTTTTGAATTAATCTATAATCATGTTCCTGTTTATGATAAAATTCATGTGTTTGGATGTTTAGCCTTTGCTACAAAGTTAAACAATACCGATAAATTTTCTGAACGTTCTGAGAAATGTATTCTTATTGGTTATTCTAATGTTAAAAAAGGTTACAAATTATTTAGTCTTGATAATGGTTCCCGTTTCTTTTCCAGGGATGTGAAATTTTATGAGTCTGTCTTTCCTTTTAAGTTGGCTTCAAAATCAAATGAAGTTTCTCAGTTTCTTGAGACAACTTTTTTAATAATAAGGATCCTTGGGATCCTTTCTCCAATGATGTGCTTTTGTTTTCTGAAAATTTTGATGACAATCAAAATAGTGGTGAGTTAGGGTGCATTAATCAGGATGGTGATACAATTGTTGATCGACCTTCAAGTGCAGCTGATTTAGGTATTGATGGTAGTTCTAGTTTAGATGCAACAACATCTAATCAGGAAGGTACTCGTGGTTGTAAAACTACTGGTTCGCAACCTGAGATTGCTGCATTTGATCCCACTAGTAGTTCTGAGGAAAATTTAGATAATAATATTGTAACTTTTGATTCTCAGTTGCTAGGTATTAGAAAATATAATCGTGAGTCAAGATTTCCTCAAAAATTCAATGATTTTGTTATATAGAAGGAAAGTATAAATATGGAATTGAAAGATCTGTTAATTATTCTTTTCTTAGTCAGGATAATAAATGTTTTGCAACCAATTTAAATAAATCTGTTGAACCACAATCTTATTATCAAGCATCTTTGGATCATATCTGGGTAAATACTATGAATGAAGAAATTAGAGCTTTGTATAGGAATAATACTTGGGAAATTTGTGATTTACCTGCTGAAAGAAAGCCCATTGGTTGTAAGTGGGTATATAAAATAAAGTATAAATCTAATGGTGAAATAGAGAGGTTTAAGTCAAGGCTTGTAGCCAAGGGATATAACCAAATACAAGGTATAGATTTTGATGAAACTTTCTCACCTATTGCAAAAAATGGTTTCTATCAGAGTTGTTATTTCTCTTGCAATTAATTTTGGTTGGAATTTGTTTCAACTAGATATAAATAATGCTTTTCTTTATGGTGAGTTGGATGAGGATGTTTATATGACATTACCACTTGGTTACAATGATAAAAATAATAATAACAAAGTTTGTAAATTACTGAAATCATTATATGGGCTAAAGCATGCTCCCAGGAAGTGGAATGAAAATTTATGTGGTTTTTTACTTGAATTTGGATTTGTTCAAAGTATGAATGATTTTTCATTGTTTGTAAAAACTTCTAATGGTAATATTGTTATGCCCTTCGGTCTAACGAATGTCCCTGCCGCATTATGGACCTAATGAATCGAATTTGCTAACCATTCCTCGATAACTTTGTCATCTTTTTCATTCACGACATTCTAGTTTACTCTTGAAACGAAGAGGAGCACGGCCAACATCTTCGACAAATCCTGGAAACCCTGTGAACCGAAAAGCTATACACAAAACTCTCTAAGTGTGAGTTCTGGCTCCGTAGTGTGAACTTTTTGGGTCATGTTGTTAGTCAAGAAGGGATACACGTGGATCCTTCTAAGGTCAAAGCCATTGAGGGATGCGCGATCCCAACGACACCCACAGAAATTCGTCAATTTTTAGGTCTCGTAGGCTATTACAAGAGGTTCATCCAGAACTTCTCTAAGAACGCAAAGCCACTTACCATGCTTATACAAAAGGGTGTACCCTTTGAATGGACAGATAAGCAAGAGGTTGCATTCCGAACTCTGAAGCAAGCACTCTGCAGTGCACCGATACTATCACTACCAGAAGGAACAGAGGACTTCGTAGTTTACTGCGACCCGTCGAATCAGGGTTTAGGTTGCGTACTCATGCAACGTGGGAAGGTGATAGCTTATGTATCCCGACAACTAAAGGAACATGAGGTGAACTATACGACCCATGATCTAGAATTGGGAGAGGGAGTTGTGGTCTTCGCCTTAAAAATTTGGAGGCACTACCTTTATGGTACAAAGTGAAGGGTTTTGGCTATAAGAACATCCTATGTGCTCATACAAACCCTAATGCTTGGATCTAGGTTTCTCTATTGTACATGCAAGTTATCCAATACTATAAACCCTAGATCTAGCATATGATAATCAATATAACATATAATTAGGGTTTAGATCATACCTTGATTGTTATGTAGCAATAACAATCCCAAATCTCCTTGTATTGACTTTAGAAAGCCTAGAGTCACAAATGTCACTCCTCTAATGGTTCACAAACACCATAAGCAAGAGGATGAAGAGGAGAGAGGATGGAGGCTGCCCAAAAACGTCTACAAACCCTAGAGTAGTCTTGTCCATGTTTTTGGTCCTTTAGGGATCTATATATAGTGAGGCTATTAGGGTTATCTAACAAGGAAACCCTAATTTGGATGCTTAAGCCCTAAGGAACCCATAGACTCCTTTAATTAAGGCCTTGGACGATTTCCTTATGGGTTTCCCCATAGAATTCGTCCACCCCTTAATACAAGGCAATCCATGGCCCAAATTGCAATTATCTTATAATTACAATTCCAGTCCCTTAAGTTTAATTAATCTCTTTTAGTCACAAAACTAATTACCAATTAATTATTGACTAATATTAATTAAACAATATGATTTCTTCTTTAATATATTATTCCCATAATATATTAATAAATCATATTTAATCCTTTATCTCCATAATTCATCCTATCAAGTTGCTTTGGTGAAGGCAACCCAAAAGGACCATGCACCATCGGGTCAAGTACATACCAAAATAGTTATGGACTTAGACACTAATCCAACAGTCTCCCACTTGGATAAGTCTAATAGCTATTATGCGTATGACTTCAGATCCTAATCTGCAATCGTAGCTTTCCAAAGCCACTATCAACTCTGATCCTATCAGATACGCGTGTCCTTAGATAAGGGATCATATATTCCTCCATTCTAGATATCGTATGAGACATGATTTCAAATCATTCTCTTTGTACTATATCTCGATTCCTGATTTATGACGACTGACTAATTGAACAAATCAAATTAGCCCTAGCCCGGCCGAGCATTTACGTTTGTCATCACAAAATCATCGAGGGGCCCAAAGATATCGCTTTTATCCTACTTTGGATAAAAGGAACGGATAAACTTTGATACAATGCTTGCTTGCACTTACTCACCGAATCACACACAACAATATGTTTTATAACACCAAGTTACTAGTGCGTTTACATATTATCAATGTGCAACCGATTTGCAAGATACAACTCACACATCTCGGTTTCAAGAATATAAGATGTTATCGTCTCACCAATCACTCGTGATACAATTCATGGAGTGATCCAAGTGAGCGTGGGTTTAATCCAATGCTCAAATCATATTCATAAGCACTCACGAACATTGCAGCAAACCTTTGCTATGTCTAATACGCTCTAGACAATCTACAAACCAATTCATGACAGTCTTCATTCATACTTACTTCCAACGTATGACTAACTGTGGTCCATTTGAATAATTCGATTATTCTTAATAAACTCAATTATTCAGGAAGTCAAAACATGCAAATGTGAAACACAAGAATAATATTAATCCCATATGGCCTCAAACCTTTAAGTACAAATAAAACACCTTTTATTTTTCACCATATCGATTACTCATTATTTGTCGTTTCGGGTAATCAACTTCTTACTTGAATTATTACACTTGTCCCATGCTCCTAGCATGCACACAATGTTTACCTATGGTTCTTACTTTGTGAAATAGACCAAATTGAGCACATTTCCAATCATTCTCATTTCACAACTCCAAATCCTTTTTCATAAGGGAAAGAGTTAGTTAATGGATTTTACCTATATTAGAGCTATACGTTTTGATTCTCCCATCTCTTAGATCTCTTAGGTAAATGGGGTAGCTTCGTCTCCAATGCCCTTTTCTCATGGCAATAAAAGCAAATTGACTCTTTTGGAACATGACATGGAACTACTTCAGACATTGCCTTTCTCTTATGATCAAACTTTTTCGATCATAGCATGTCTTTCATTGCCATTGTCTATATCCATAGAGGTCTTGAAGGCAGATTCACCAATCAACTTTGCTTTTCCATTGCGCCAAACCATTGCTGATTCAGCAGCAATAAGCATATGAGGGTCACGTCGCGGTTCATCATATAGTACTCTCTTACGAACTCACTATATGAGTTAGGAAGTGACTGAAGAACCCAATAAACAGCCATTTCCTCACAGACTACGGATCCCAACATTCTTAACCTATCAATGTGTGACTTCATCCCTAGGACGTGTGCACACACCGGCTTTCCTTCTTTATGTTTACTTGCCAAAAGGGCTTGAGTGATCTTGAACTTTTCAAGCCTTTGAACTTGTGGGTTAGGGAGAATAATTGGAGGAGGTGGAGGAAGTGAAGCATGATTTCTTGTTCCTTGATCGAATCGTGGAATACCATCTTCATTTGGAATGCTTGTTCCACAGGATTTAGGAAGACCATAGTTGTCGAACTTTGACATCTACAAAACGCGAGAAAACGAATTCAAGTTAGTTGATTGATTGAGTCCTTAGTAAATCACCCAAATGAGATACTAAGGCTAGGACCCAACACAATATTCTACAACTCGGGAGAGGGATGTCGTAACCCAAATTGCAGAACATTTGAAGGTAAGTGAATGACGATTCACTAATTTCCACAATGAAAAACGAAAAAGAAATTTAGGTTTTAAATCTATGAAAACTCCTAGATCCTTTGAGATTCATTGAACGCTTCAACGACATGTTTAAATCTCGATATGCCCCTCTAGTTTGTGACTAGGATGCCGAGGATCACAAAGCGGGTGTGAATAACCATGCAAACTTACATGGTGCCCTCACATGTTACAGTCACCTATTCGATGTGTCGGTAAACCACACACACTCCACCGAACTATGACAAACATTGAGTCACGCTTTGCTACCTTTGCTTAGAACCATTTAGTGTGCCGGTAAACCACATACGCTCCACTAACGTCTTCGCAAGGGCACAAAATGTAATTTCATGGAATTGCATCAATTCACTTTTGCCTAAGTAACTAAGATTAGGAATTTGTAAAACATTTAGTTACTTTTGTATATCATTATACTTATAATGGAAGGTTTCGTCCTATCCTACCCGTTCGGCTAACGACCCTCCACTAGTCAAGAGTGCGGTGGGTAAGAGTGGATACCCATTCAATCGCCATTTTATAGGCAATTTCCTTAAACACCCCTTATAGACCAGCTTCGTGAATGAGGCCTACTAACGGTAAGACTGACTTTTACTCATACATATATATATATATATATATATATATATATAATGTTAGACTTTTAATGTTATATATAGTATAGGGTGTATTTTACACTTTTAAAAT
The DNA here is from genome assembly GCF_002870075.4 of Lactuca sativa. NCBI lineage: Eukaryota > Viridiplantae > Streptophyta > Magnoliopsida > Asterales > Asteraceae > Lactuca > Lactuca sativa. Next base: position 156,655,112 of record NC_056625.2, on the reverse strand, counting down.
ACTAGGGGGTTTAATTTAACAATTATACCTTTAATTCAATTAAATTGTTAACCTAAACTTTTATGGATTTATTAAACCTCTTTTAATTATACACCTTAATTAATTAATAAAACCATAAGGGAGTGATTTGAACTTTTCAAAACATTACTAGGGTTTTAGAATTTAACATTCCTAAATTAAACTTTTAATCAACTTTTAAATTCCAAAACCTGAGGGCAAGTTTTGAAACATTTCAAAACATTAGGGTTTAGAATTTAAATATACAAAAAAATTAAACAATTAATCAAAATTTAAATTCCAAAACTTGAGGGCAAGTTTTGAAACCACTTGGGTTGTGGTGACTTGGTAAGGCATGTGGAAGATATGGTGGATAACCTATTGACCCATGTTCAAATCCTAGCACCACTTAGCCCTTGTGGCCATGGAGGTTCGCCTGCAGTGACTCCAGGGCATGAGGCAAAGCTTTATGTTTGCAGCGGGGGATTAGTCGGTGCGCGAAAGCTGGCCTGGAAACCCTCGTTAGGGAAGTTCCCTTTCCAAAAAAAAAAAAAAAAAAACTATTTAAATTTCAAAACAACAAAACTTTTTGGGTTCAAATTTAAACTATAAAACCTAAAAGGGAAAATATGAAACTTTTCAAAGCACAAGTATCAAATAACAAATAATATAAATTAACATTTAATCACATAATTATCCATATTTGATTTATTTAATGATTTCTTGCAAAACAATTTACCAATTTAATCAAAATAATTAATCAATTATCACATAAGGAAACAAATATTTTATTAATTGATAAATATCTTCAATTAGATCAAGAATATAGTCAAATATATCATAAAATCGGATTTATATTGATCTAATATGATAAGGCAACTATCCTTCAGCAAAAACAGCAAGAAATCCCGAAGTTTGCTCCATCTGACGAGTTGACTCGTCGAGTCAAGCATGGACTCGGCCAGTTCAGCTATGGACTCGGCGAGTCCAGCCTCTAGAAACTAAAAAATCGAATTTTTCAAACATATAATGCATCAATACAATAGAAATCAGTCTAGGCTCTGATACCACTGAAGGGTTTTGGCTATAAGAACATCCTATGTGCTCATACAAACCCTAATGCTTGGATCTAGGTTTCTCTATTGTACATGCAAGTTATCCAATACTATAAACCCTAGATCTAGAATATGATAATCAATATAACATATAATTAGGGTTTAGATCATACCTTGATTGTTATGTAGCAATAACAATCACAAATCTCCTTGTATTGACTTTAGAAAGCCTAGAGTCACAAATGTCACTCCTCTAATGGTTCACAAACACCATAAGCAAGAGGATGAAGAGGAAAGAGGATGGAGGCTGCCCAAAAACCTCTACAAACCCTAGAGGAGTCTTGTCCCCGTTTTTGGTCCTTTAGGGATCTATATATAGTGAGGCTATTAGGGTTATCTAACAAGGAAACCCTAATTTGGATGCTTAAGCCCTAAAGAACCCATAGACTCCTTTAATTAAGGCCTTGGACGATTTCCTTATGGGTTTCCCCATAGAATTCGTCCACCCCTTAATACAATGCAATCCATGGCCCAAATTGCAATTATCTTATAATTACAATTCCAGTCCCTTAAGTTTAATTAATCTCTTTTAGTCACAAAACTAATTACCAATTAATTATTGACTAATATTAATTAAACAATATGATTTCTCCTTTAATATATTATTCCCATAATATATTAATAAATAATATTTAATCCTTTCTCTCCATAATTCATCCTATCAAGTTGCTTTGGTGAAGGCAACCCAAAAGGACCATGCACCATCGGATCAAGTACATACCAAAATAGTTATGGACTTAGACACTAATCCAACAGAAAGTGCATGTGACAACCCGAAATTTCCATTCTGTATATAACATATCAATTCAATAGAAGTTACAACGGTTGCAATAAATTTTTAGACTTTTGGTATAAGTTTGGGTATTTCAGGATTTACACTTTAAGGGATATCAGGAGAGAGGATGCACTAGGGTATTTTGCAACTCTATTATTCCAAAACTCTATGATATTAGAGTTAAATGCCTGAATAAAATATTTTCTGCCAAAAACCCCAGGAGTATATATAGGATTCTGAGCCATAATTATTCATTTGTTACATTTACAACTAGAGAAAAGTCGAATTCTCTCTCAAGGATCTTCGGAGTTTCGTCCCAAATCGTGAGTACTTCTATCCTAGTGTGTTATAGATCTTGGTATGTGTCTAACACACTAGAAATCATAGGAAATTATCAAGATTTAAGAGTTTACGGCCCAAGAACATCTTGGACCGTAAACCCTTCTTTAAGGGACAAATGAGGCCCTAGTCCCTTCCTTGTGCAATAAAACTAGTTTAGACTTGTACTCTAATGTGTTTAGGACTAGAAAACACCCCTAGAACACCAAGAGTAAGGTGTTCACGGCCCAAGGAGTTCTTGGACCGTGAACTCAAAACAAAAGGGCAAAAGTGTGCTTTAAACTATCCTAAAGCCTTGGACACTAGCCTAGATTAGTTCTTAGTTATATTTGGGACTTGAAATCACCAAAAACACCCTTCCAAGGTAGATTACGGACGTAATCTCCAAGGGGTTTGGTCCTAGGGCCGTGAACTCCTCAAAGGAGTTAAAGGATGCCCTAAACTCTTCCAAAGACCTTGCCATTAAGTAGAAATGCTTCTTAGGGTCTTGTAAATCCTCAAAACATCAAATGACCAAGTAAGTATGAGCTTACGGCTGTAAAATCATGAGTTTACGACCATAAACTCATTTGTTGATGACATTAGGATCGTGAACTCCGTTAGGGAGTTTTCCTTGAACCCTACACACATTAGCTTGTCCCTACAACACCTAGATGCAATCCTACAGGCTAATAACACCTGTTAAAGGTGTTTAACATGTCCTAGGGTGTCTTGAATTTGTTTATTAGTTGTTTATAGACTAATTTGATACATATATGTGATATTATGTGCTAACTAGGATCATAGAGTGTGTTCAAGACTTCACTTGACACCTAGCCATCCTACCTCTTCAGTTCATCCGTACCACTCACAACAGGTGAGTGCATACCCCTTAATCAATGTTTTAAATGTTTTTAAATGTTTTATGGGGGGATACAAGTATAATCATGCTAGTTATTATATCAATCACATGTGGTTAATAAGCGGCATTCAAATGATTTACTACTCATTAGCTGTTTTACCAAACAGTTTTCTTCACATGATTTTCATAAACGTTTTATATGTTTAAAACTCCTTGTTAAACTGTTCATTTTACACTGTAGGTTTCATTTCAAACTCATTTACAATTGTGTTTCAAACAAATGTTTCTTTATACTTAAACTGTTTTATCAAACAAATACTTCAAACCCGTTTTATAGGCTGACATCATGTCGACCTTTTCTTAGATAATAATCATGTTCAAAGGTGTTACAAATATTATTTTATGCTTTTATATTGACAATTGCATGCCTATATATGTATGGTTATATAAGAAATGTTTAAAGGACTTAGGAAAGCTATTCGCCTTATTTCCTTTTCGCCGTTGAGATGTGGTCTGGTGGGGTATCGGGTATCCGTTCGAAGGTCATTTAAATATTAGTTATATATCAGGTGTACATATACAGTCATAAAGGTTCTTCCAGTTCATTCAATACCCTTGGGTAGCAAGGGTATACGTCCATGTTCATACGTACCAGTTACATTACTAGTAAGCTACCATAGGGGTAGTTCAGGAAGATACTAGAACTATTACTAGAACACGATATCATACAATGAGTCAGTTCATTCATGAGTCAATACTTGCTAGATAGATAGAGAACACACGTTATAGCTAGTACACACAGTACATTACTATACTATTACATAGATATGTTTACATGATTACATTTACATGATTACATTTACACGAGTACATTTACATAAACACGCTTACATGAGTACGTTTACATAGATAATATATGATGAGCTATTATTACATTTTATATGTATAGATTATGTTATATAATCCTCATTCTTATTATTTACCTTGTGATACAATCACATAATCGACGAGATAGATTGGATTTAATATCCTAGTACCAAAGGATACGTTGCGGGATTAACCATTCCTAGAGTCTCTGTTAGCTATAGAGGTAAAAGCACATCCACGGATGTCAACGGTTGATACCATTACAGGTATACTTTAAGGGACTAACTATTCCTATTCCCAGCTGTTAGCAACAGAGGTAAATGTACATCTACGAATGTCTTCAGTTAACCTGTTAGTTACCCTAGTACCAAAGGGTAATACTTAGGTTATTTATATTATTACCTTTATCTTGTGTCTCATTGACATAACCGATGAGGTGAATTATATTTGAGTATCCTAGTACCAAAGGATACAATTTCTTATAATAATAAAAATAGTAGCACAGTCGGGTCTTGGTAGAAGGCTACATTCAGAGCAGTTAGGTCTTGGTAGAAGGCTACATTCAGAACAGTTAGGTCTTGGTAGAAGACTCCCTTTTATAATAGTAGGAATCATAGGGTTTTCTAGGGTTTTTCAAATGTTTACAGTTGTTCTACAAACATTTTCATACTTATATGAGCTTTCTTTCAAAACAATTTCAAGTCTTTCATTACAAGTTTTACAAATTAAGACACATTAATACTTATGATCTCACCAGCTTTAAAGCCGATACTCCCTTTCAAAATAACTTGTATCCTCAGGTCAACGATAGACAGGTACCGATGCAAGGTTTAGAGAAAATGGAGCTCGATCAAGATTCATCTTTCATTTTGATTATACTTTAGTGTCTATTATAATTTGACAGATCACACTTGTATTAAAATTATATTATTAATGCAATGGATGATGTTGTTGCTTGTTTACTACTTTTCATTGTTGTGATATTGTACACGACGTCCTCCGCCCCAGAACGTTTCCGCCATTCATGGTTTTGGGGTGTGACAGATTGGTATCAGAGCATTGTTTATAGTGAATTAAGTATATCAACCCATAAAATATATACTAACTATAAATACATAGGGATTAAAAATACTCTGACCAAGAGTTTATACTTTGAATAGTAAAATATTTAATTTAGTATACGTGCCTGCATTCATACTAAAATCAGTGTCACTAGGACAGTACAAAAGAATTACGATTGTTGGGCAACACAGGTGGACTTAGATACATATAGTCAAAACTGGGAAGATATAGCCTGATCAACTATATTATCCGACGGTTGACTAGCATGTGCCTAAGTGTAGTTGTGTTGTTGCAACAAGTCTAAAATCTTACCAACAATACCACAATGGGAACAGTAGAACATAACATTAAACTTAAAATACTATAGGAGTATTTGGTGTTACTATAAGTACTTTATACTTGATAACTAAAATGGGATCTTCATTACTAAGTTGATAGTTGCTAAGTGGATACACTAAAGTTATATGTAACTAGGATGTTATAAACTTAGAATCTGTGAAAATTTTGCTTTACCCTTATTCTGTGTGAATTTGGAGTTAAGATCACTTATTCGAAGGCCTATCCTGTTTCGATTACATATAACTGGTATGCACTTCACAAATAGTGATGTAAATAATGAAGATTTTCTAAATAATTATCTAGCTAGTTCGTCTAATAATTATTTTCTTACCCCAATTCTCGCGTAGATAACATGGCTGGACTCCATCCCCACGGCAACCGGTACCTTCCGAACGAAGTCATTGCTGGTTGGTTTGGAGAAGAACCAGAGAATGATCATCCTATCCTTTTGAATGATCACCATTATGAAGACCTTTCGGACGCTGCTAACTCCGAACCCGAGGTTGAGAACCTACTCCAGGCAGCTCCCGTTCCAATTCCTAACCCTCGTTCGGCTTTTCATGGCCCGACGCCTGAGTGGGTGGGATGCTTGGAAACATGGAGCCAGGGACAAGATCAGACCATGCCATTTAATGGTGACCGAAGCTTTTACGACCTGAGCAATGGGGGCTCAGCAGACAGAATCTTCCCAATCTTGGTCCGCAGAGTGGCCCGAAATGAGATTCAAGGCAGGACAGCCCTACATCAGATCACAGCAGTTGTCACCAATGCGAGAATGCATACCCTCTACACCATTCGTCTAGAAGATGCTCGTGAGAGATCTGAGAGAAACCATGAAACCCTGCTGCAAGCACTGGCTGAATCACGAGCCGAAGTCATAGAGCTCCGAGTACACCAGAGGGTGTACGAAAGACACCTACTTGATGTAGAACGTCAACTGGCTGAACTGAGATTTCACCAGAGGGATGACCGTCGCCAGTAGTAGATGTTTTACTTTATTTTCCTTGTTAAAAATGAATCATTTTTCTGTCTATGCCCGATGTGGCATTTTCTATGAAACTATCTTGTACTGTAAGTACTTTTGGTTAGGTCTTTATGATGTCAATGACTATCTTCTCTGGATATGATGTAAGACCTTTTACAAGGTCATTCTCCTGAACTTTTACGTCATGAATATCAAAGATATTGACAGTCGGCTAACTTCTGTGTCATTCTATATTCAAGTACTCTTATCATACTTTCATTGGAGTCTATCTGAAACATGCTTTAGTCAAGTCATTGGACTATAGTAATTTAGCTCCAGAGACATTTCCAAGTCTCTTTCAGTGGTTGGATCATGTTATTCACCTACCAACGATACCTCGGCTTGAACGACAAACGTCTTGAGACCATTTTACAAACTTACTTCCACTCAGTACTAGGACTGCATCATAGGGATGTAGGTCAAACCTTTGCAAACATACTTCCAATCCGTATTAGGACTGCATCATAGGGATGTAGGTCAAACTTTCGAGAACATACTCTTACTCCCTTCTTGAACAATCGAAGTACATCTAGGGTCAACCAGAATCGCTCACAAAATCCTTATCTTTCGTATTATAGAATCATGTATGCATCCAGAAACAGTCAGCCGAGCAACGACACCCCTATCCTCCATATCGACACCGCTACATTACAAGCTGCAGTAGCATCTGCTGTGACAACTTTCCTTACACACATCAACTCAGGCAACACAAGCAAGACTGGCAAAGGAGTCGAGAGTTCCGATGGTAGTACCAAACCGGGAAACCAACAAATGGCAACAGTCATAGACTTGCGAAGCCATAAGACCGAAAGGAAGAGACGATATTGTCAAGCCCAAAAGGAGCGCAAGAGATCCCAAAGACTTTCCATGCCACAAAAACAAGTGGAAACTCCTGCAAAACACTTTAAGAGGCAATTTTCAAAGTGGAGTAATGAGGAAGGCACTCGTGTCCACATAACTCTGGCTAAATACCTCACTCCCACCACCAATGCTAGTGCTAGCCAGTCATGCCACCAATGCGGTGAGATAGGGCACTTCAATAAGGATTGTCCTATAACAAAGAACTCCAGCGCAGACGGCAAAATTCTAAGGATCACAGCTGCAGGAAAACCTACTCCGGACCCACGTTAATGTAATTTAGGCGTTTTGTTATAACAGACTTATAAACCATCCAAAACTAGTGCAACTAGAGTCTTACCTTTTTGCGAGATCCTGTTGGTATAGGGATGCTCGTGCTACATATACTTGTCTTTTGTAGTATACCTCATTCGCAGCAGTAGTCGTGTAGTAAGTCTAAAGTACTGTAACTCTGTTGATGGTTGCACGGTTGTGTTTTGTCTGTAACGCCTTATGTTCAAATCTAATGTCTTTAATTTTCCTTATGTTTCCGACATTATCATACAACTAGATTCAATGTGATCCGCACAAAACCAGCTTCATACGTACATCTCTTTCTTCGAAATCGCCTTTCCAGCGAAACTGTCATATCAAAACACCGAAGTACTCATGCATGGAGTACCTCATAGTTCTTTTCCTTTCTGAAGAAATCCCCGCAGTATCACTCGTGCAGTACGTCAAGTTCAATCCAAAGATTCATACAGTTGATCTATCACTGAAGAATGTATACATAAGGGTGATATATAATCAAGGTTCTACAGGTTTAGAATTGATGATTCCACTTTAACTTCCTTCCTCATCGGGATGTGAACGTAAAGAAGAATCAGTTATTCGATTATCTTTTCAATCTTAATTATATATGACTCGTATACACGAGATTGTGATCGTTGAACCATGTATGAATTCTAATATGAACTTCAGGACAGAGACTGCCCAAGACTACGAGTAATCGCATCATCAGGTGGACAAACTTAGAACCCAATATGACTCCTGTAAACAGATCGCCCTACAGTCTAAACAACTATGGAGATACAAGAACAGTCCGGACAACTTAGCGAACTACACAAAAATAGAATTGGAAGACTAGGCTTCTCACCCTGGAGAGCTCCGGTCTTATTCTTCCAGAGGTCGACGGATTTCATCGTATGTACCTCAGATATCGAGGACTCTGTAAAGATTTTCCATTGAAATCGTTGTCTCTGCCTCGCATAGATAAATTGGTTAAGCAAACGCAAGGGAATAATTACTTTCAGAAATGGACCTGAGATCCGAATATCACCAGTTCGGGTGTTAGGGAAGGATGTCCTGAAGACTACCTTCCAAACTCGATGCGGACACTTCGAGTCCGTAGTGATACCCTTCGGATAGGACCAATACGCCCAAAGCATTCATGAGTTTAATGAATAGGGTCTGTCTTTCTTTCTTGGATCAGTTCGTCATTCTCCATGTAACGACTTACTTATCTACCCTCGTAGTAAGAAGGAACCCGCGGAAACATTACCCTCGGAGAAACTTTTCGCAAAGTTCCCTTAACACGAGTTTTGGAATTGAAGAGTCAATTTCCGAAGACACACTATTAGTGATGTGGAAATCCTTGAGTACTCTGTCAATTTATCCAAAACCGTTGGGAATTTGTCGGCACCGAAGACGGCGACAGAAATGCGCCAAATTCTAGGTCTTACAGACCTACTGTCTTAGTTCGTCTAGAACTCCTCGCATATTACAAAAACCCTTACGACTTTAACCCAGCAGAGAGTGGCCTTGGACTGGGAAGTTAAGCAAGAAAAAGAAACCTTGGAAATTCCAAGTGAGAGACCAAGTTCTTTAGGAAGACTCACTCTGGGAATGACTTAATACGCTTCGCATCGCGTGGAAAGCTAAATCCAAGATAGTCAGGACCTCTGAGATTCTTACCTGAATCAGTCCTGTATCTCACAGACTAGATCTACTCCGCGAACTCAGTAACGTATATTTTACCCTTCGCGTCTCGATCTTGAAACCGTACCTTTCCATCAGGACTCTCGTAATCCCAATCGACGAGATCGAGATTAACGAGATCCTCGCCTTCGTGAAAGAACCGTAGTGACCCTCGACTGAGAGGTCAAGCGGACGAAGCAACGTCGTTGCCCGTTAGTGAAGGTTCGTTGGGATACCAACTGAGGACCCAAATTCACTTAGGAGCGCAAGAACCAATCGATTAGGAAGTTCCCCACCTCATGACTCGATCATTCATACCTACTTCCTTACCTAAATTCTAATTTCAGGATGAGATTCCCTCTAACAGTGGGATGATGTGACAACCCGAAATTTCCATTCTGTATAACATATCAAGTCAATAGAAGTTAGAACAGTTGCATTAAATTTTTAGACTTTTGGTATAAGTTTGGGTATTTCATGATTTACACTTTAAGGGATATCAGGACAGAGGATGCACTAGGGTATTGTGCAACTCTATTATTCCAAAACTCTATGATATTAGAGTTAAATGCCTGAATAAAATATTTTCTGCCAAAAACCCCAGGAGTATATATAGGATTCTGAGCCATAGTTATTCATTTGTTACATTTACAACTAAAGAAAAGTCGAATTCTCTCTCAAGGATCTTCGGACTTTCGTCCCAAGTCGTGAGTACTTCTATCCTAGTGTGTTATAGAGCTTGGTATGTGTCTAACACACTAGAAATCATAGGAAATTATCAAGATTTAAGAGTTTACAGCCCAAGAACATCTTGGACCGTAAACCTTTCTTTAAGGGACAAATGAGGCCCTAGTCCCTTCCTTGTTCAATAAAACTAGTTTAGACTTGTACCCTAATGTGTTTAGGACTAGAAAACACCCCTAGAACACGAAGAGTAAGGTATTCACGACCCAAGGAGTTCTTGGACCGTGAACTCCAAACAAAGGGCCAAAGTGTGCTTTAAACTCTCCTAAAGCCTTGGACACTAGCCTAGATTAGTTCTTAGTTAAATTAGGGACTTGAAATCACCAAAAACACCCTCCCAAGGGAGATTATGGCCATAATCTCCAAGGGGTTTGGTCCCAGGGCCGTGAACTCCTCAAAGGAGTTAAAGGATGCCCTAAACTTTTCCAAAGACCTTGCCATTAAGTAGAAATGCTTCTTAGGGTCTTATAAAGCCTCAAAACATCAAATGACCAAGTAAGTATGAGCTTACGGCTGTAAACTCATGAGTTTACGACCGTAAACTCATTTGTTGGTGACATTAGGATCGTGAACTCCGTTAGGGAGTTTTCCTTGAACCCTACACACACTAGCTTGTCCCTACAACACCTAGATGCAATCCTACAGGCTAATAACACCTGTTAAAGGTGTTTAACATGTCCTAGGGTGTCTTGAATTTGTTTATTAGTTGTTTATAGACTAATTTGATACATATATGTGATATTATGTGCTAACTAGGATCATAGAGTGTGTTCAAGACTTCACTTGACACCTAGCCATCCTACCTCTTCAGTTCATCCGTACCACTCACAACAGGTGAGTGCATACCCCTTAATCAATGTTTTAAATGTTTTTAAATGTTTTATGGGGGGATACAAGTATAATCATGCTAGTTATTATATCAATCACATGTGGTTAATAAGCGGCATTCAAATGATTTACTACTCATTAGCTGTTTTACCAAACAGTTTTCTTCACATGATTTTCATAAACGTTTTATATGTTTAAAACTCCTTATTAAACTGTTCATTTTACACTGTATGTTTCATTTCAAACTCATTTACAATTTTGTTTCAAACAAATGTTTCTTTATACTTAAACTGTTTTATCAAACAAATACTTCAAACCCGTTTTATAGGCTGACATCATGTCGGCCTTTTCTTAGATAATAATCATGTTCAAAGGTGTTACAAATATTATTTTATGCTTTTATATTGACAATTGCATGCCTATATATGTATGGTTATATAAGAAATGTTTAAAGGACTTAGGAAAGCTATCCGCCTTATTTCCTTTTCGCCGTTGAAATGTGGTCTGGTGGGGTATCGGGTATCCGTCCGAAGGTCGTTTAAATATTAGTTATATATCATGTGTACATATATAGTCATAAAGGTTCTTCCAGTTCATTCAATACCCTTGGGTAGCAAGGGTATACTTCCATGTTCATACGTACCAGTTACATTACTAGTAAGCTACCATAGGGGTAGTTCAGGAAGATACTAGAACTATTACTAGAACACGATATCATACAATGAGTCAGTTCATTCATGAGTCAATACTTGCTAGATAGAGAGAGAACACACGTTACAGCTAGTACACACAGTACATTACTATACTATTACATAGATATGTTTACATGATTACATTTACATGAGTACATTTACATGATTACATTTACACGGGTACATTTACATAAACACGCTTACATGAGTACGTTTACATAGATAATATATGATGAGTTATTATTACATTTTATATGTATAGATTATGTTATATAATCCTCATTCTTATCTTTACATTGTGATACAATCACATAATCGACGAGATAGATTGGATTTAATATCCTAGTACCAAAGGATACGTTGCGGGATTAACCATTCCTTGAGTCTCTGTTAGCTATAGAGGTAAAAGCACATCCACGGATGTCAACGGTTGATACCATTATAGGTATACTTTAAGGGACTAACTATTCCTATACCCAGTTGTTAGCAACAGAGGTAAATGTACATCTACGGATGTCTTCAGTTAACCTGTTAGTTACCCTAGTACCAAAGGGTAATACTTAGGTTATTTATATTATTACCTTTATCTTGTGACTCATTCACATAACCGATGAGGTGAATTATATTTGAGTATCCTAGTACCAAAGGATACAATTTCTTATAATAATAAAAATAGTAGCACAGTCGGGTCTTGGTAGAAGGCTACATTCAGAGCAGTTAGGTCTTGGTAGAAGGCTACATTCAGGACAGTTAGGTCTTGGTAGAAGACTCCCTTTTATAATAGTAGGAATCATAGGGATTTCTAGGGTTTTTCAAACGTTTACAGTTGTTCTACAAACATTTTCATACTTTTACGAGCTTTCTTTCAAAACAATTTCAAGTCTTTCATTACAAGTTTTACAAATTAAGACACATTAATACTTATGATCTCACCAGCTTTAAAGCTGATACTCCCTTTCAAAATAACTTGTATCCTCAGGTCAACGATAGACAGGTACCGATGCAAGGTTTAGAGAAGATGGAGCTCGATCAAGACTCATCTTTCATTTTTATTATACTTTAGTGTCTATTATAATTTCACAGAACACACTTGTATTAAAATTATATTATTAATGCAATGGATGATGTTGTTTCTTGTTTACTACTTTTCATTGTTGTGATATTGTACATGACGTCCTCCGCCCCAGAATGTTTCCGCCGTTCATGGTTTTGGGGTGTGACAGGGCACCATTTTCACAGACCACAAGAGTCTCCAACACATCCTAAATCAAAAAGTGTTGAACATGAGGCAACGAAGGTGGGTTGAACTACTAAACGATTATGAGTGCGAAATCAAGTACCACCCAGACATGGCTAACGTGGTAGCTGATGCCTTGAGTCGGAAAGAATACTCAAATCGTCGTGTAAAGACTCTCTCCATAACCATTCAATCCCACCTGACCTCCCAAATCAGAGCTGCCCAGTTCGAAGCCATGAAGACGGAAAACAAAGCAAGCGGAGCGTTACAAGGGATGGAAAAGAATTTTGAAGTGAAGGGGGACGAGGCATATTATTTTATGAACCGCATTTGGATCCCTAAACTTGGGGGATTCAGAGAAGTGGTCATGGATGATGCCTACAAGACGTGATACTCCATCCATCCGGGTTCAGACAAAATGTACTTGGATATCAAGCAACATTATTGGTGGCCCAGCATGAAGGCAGAGATTGCCACCTATGTTAGAAAATGCCTTACTTGCGCTAAAGTGAAGGTGGAATATCAGAAGCCCTCAGGATTATTACAGCAACCAGTAATTCCCGAGTGGAAATGGGAAAGGATTACTATGGACTTTGTGACCAAATTGCCCAAGTCAACAAATGGATTGGACACCATATGGGTAATAGTCGACAGATTGACGAAATATGCTCATTTCCTGCCAATAAAAGAATCCTACAAGATGAAGAGGTTGACGAGGATATACATCAAGGAAATTGTGAGACTTCACGGAGTTCCAGTATCTATCATCTCATATAGAGATAGTAGATTCACTTCACATTTTTGCCAATCACTTCAGAAAGCACTGGGAACACATCTTGACATGAGCACTACTTATTATCCGCAAACGGATGGTCAAAGTGAACGAACCATTCAGACGCTAGAAGACATGCTTCGTGCGTGCGTGATAGACTTTGGAAAGTCGTGGGATACCCACTTTCCCTTAATCGAATTCTCGTACAACAACAGTTATCACTCAAGCATCAAAGTTGCTCCCTTCGAGGTATTGTATGGACGTAAATGTAGATCACCGTTGTGTTGGGCTGACATCAGGTAATGCGTTAACGGGACCGGAGATCATACATGAAATAATGGAGAAAATGGTTCAAATCAGAGCTCGACTACAAGCATCACGATACCGACAGAAGAGCTACGCTGATAAACGACGAAAGCCCTTGGAGTTTCAAGTCGGGGATCGAGTGTTGTTAAAGGTCTCTCCCTGAAAAGGGTTATTCGTTTTGGAAAACGGGGAAAGCTGAACCCACGATACATTGGACCCTTCGAGATTCTTGCCCAAATCGGTCTAGTGGCTTATAGACTGCAACTACCCGATGAGCTCAGCAGCGTACACCCCGTGTTCCATGTTTCCAATCTGAAAAAGTGTTTATCCGACGAAACCCTCATCATTCCCCTTGAAGAAATAGAAATCAACGAGAATCTCATGTTCGTCTACGAACTAATCGAAATCATGGATAGGGAGGTGAAGCGTACTAAGCAAAGTCGCATTCTGATTGTGAAGGTACGGTGGAACGTGAAGCGTGGTCCAGAATTCACATGGGAACGCGAAGACCAGATGAAGCAGAAGTACCCTCACATATTCTCGCATTCTTGAATCTAGCTTTAGAAAGAATTTCTGGACGAAATTCCCTCTAACGGGGGGATGATGTCACAACTAGGAATTCTATAACATGTAACAACAGCAATGATAACATTTGTGAACCAAAAATGTGAAAGCATGTATGAAGCTTATTCAATAACAACAAAAATCTCTCTCAAACACACAAGAACTCTCTTCTCTTTTCTATAATTCTCGGACCAAGTGAGAAAACAAAAAAAAGAAAATGGAAATTAATGAAATAAGGAGGGCTAGCCACCTCCTTATTATATTTTGGTCTTCCATGCAACCATCTCATGTTCCCATGCATCCATCACATCCTTATCTCTCTCTTCTCCCCTCTCTTTTCTTCTTCGGCCGAGAACACAAAGGAAAAACACACACACCTTACAAATTCTCTCCAAACACTCTCAAAGAACACTCTTCACTTCTCCTTCAAAGTTTTCGAGATTAAGAGCTTTTCAAGGAGGTTATTCCACAAAAATCATCATTCTAGGTAAGTATTTACTTGAATCCATGGCTTAACTTCTATATTTCATCAAACATCTCATCTTAACTCATGCAAATTCATGATCTAACTTCCTAGAGCCATCTAAGTTCGAAAACTTCCTCAAGAAGTTGCTAAGGCCGAAATCTTCTCTCAAATCTTCATCAAAACCAAATCCAAATCTCAAGGTGAGTTCATACCCCTCTATTTTCGTTTTTCATATGTTTTATCAGGGAGAATACAAGTAAAATGTGTAGATCTATGTGTATGTGTATGTTTTTTTTTTGAAAGAGATATGTATGTGTATGTGTATGTGTATGTTATGTGTGATTTCATGTGTTTTTGGGGTAAATGTGCAACAAAAATAATAGAAATTCGAGATCTATGACTCTAAGAGGAATATAAACATGATCTAAGAAGTATTGCACTAAAACAAGTCAAGAAAAATTACCCTCTAAGATTAAAATATACATATTTCAACATAAAACCCATTTTTGGGCTAAAATTGTCAAACAAACAAAAGTTGGGTTGAAAAATTGCTACTCAAGGTTTTCTCAGGGGTTAAAAGAGTCAAAACAGTAAAAATAAGTGTTTTTATGAATATCATACTCTTTTAAAGGCTAGAAGTGTAAAATGTAGCTTAATGGGCTAAATTTGAGCTTTTCGGACCATTAAGCCATAACTTGCGAAAATCTCAACTTTCAAGGGGGTGAAATGATAAACTTCTCATAAAAAGGGGTAAAAAGGGTAAATAAAACTTTTTTAGGGTTTAAATTGATGTATTTTCCAAACAAGGATAAAAAAAATGTAAACTTTTTGGATTTTGGGCCAAAATTGTAAAAGTTGCAAAAAGTTTGGGCTTTAACTGAAAAATACTTTTCTGGAAGGTCTGACACTGATAAAAGTAAATTTTGAGCTAAAATCATCACTTAAACAAAGTCTATGGGTCAAAAATGACAAGAAAATGGTTTTAGGGCCTAAAATGTCTTTTTTTATTTAAGGGACTAAAATTGTCATTTTTATTAAAGAAGAGCTGAAAAGGCCAAACCAATATTTTGATTCAATTATTTTATTATTAAGATATTTTGGTCAAAATTACCAAACCACAACTTATGAAAAATGAAAAGATAAATATACATAAATTTTCAAATATCGTTATAAACGACCGACCGGTCTCGTACCGATACAAATTTAACAATGGTTCGATTAAACATTCCGACAACTAAACTATACCTAAACAAGTAAACATTAAAATCTTTGGTCTTGAAAGTTCTAATCATGCTTGTTGGGCCTTTGTGGCCCATTAACATGATTTTGGGCCTAAGGGATAATAATAAATGTTAATGAGCCTTCTATGACCCAATTTCATATTTAAGGGACCCTCAATAGCTTTTAAGTGCTATTGGGCCTTAGTGGCCCATTAGCATTGCTAGTAAGGTCTAAGTAAATCAAATGCGTAATGGGCCAGCATGTCCTTCATATAACCAATAGCCATAAATAATACGCGGGAATAGTAGGATCTTGTAATCCTCTTCTCCTTGTTTATTAGGCCTATCGTTAATCCAAGTAAACAAATACGGGTCGATAATCAATAGTAATCAAATTCAATTGGTATTTAGTGAGTAATAATGGGTGGCACCAACGTGTGTTGGTCATAGTCTGTAGTTATAATCAAAGTCTCCTGGAGGGAGAGCGGGAGTTTGTGTATAGATCTATACGGGGGTGACTCCCCCACACCTCAACTGTTCGCTACAGTTAGACTCTGTCAGTCTAGGGTGACAAAATCTTAAGATCAATTCTGGTGTTCACCAGAGTGCCAAGACAGACGAACTAGTCATTATCATGCATGGTTATAACGACTCACATAAATAAATCCAATATTAATCAAGTAATTAATCAAGGTAAATCAAAATCATTCACAGGACGGGACAACAATTCGAACAGTTATATGATATTTTTATTTTTGGAAAACATCGGGTTTTCCGGGGAAGTTCAACATTTTTCACTGGTACTTTTAATACGAAAATTTTCAACTATACACGTTCCGAAATCATCATGCATATATTTACGGATCTTCACACTTTTATATAAACAATGGTCTTTTCAAAAAACACCGGATTTTTTGGGTGGTTTTCTTACAAACTACACAAAACATTTTAATATCAAACCTACTTATGAACTCACCAACATTCCATATGTTGACCGTTTTCAAAATAACCTGTATTCTTAGGTAACAGGTAAGCTGAGGAGTAGTACCAAGTTATGTTAGGGTGTTGTGCTTTTGCAAACTATCAAACAATTTATGTTATGGATTTGTAATGTTAAAACAATGTACTTGATGTGAACAAAGTCAGCTGTAATATATTGATGCATGGTGATGCTTATGTTATGATTCATGTATATTCATTGTGATGATATTCAAATTTAGTCACGTGAGCCCTCGAACGTTTCCGCCGTCCGGTTCGGGGGTGTGACACATATGCTATTTAGGTATTGAGTCTATTTATGCATTCACCAAGAAAGTCTCATTTTAATGTTGCTATAAGATTACTTAGATATTTGAAGTTAAATCCTGGAAGGGTTTTTTCTATTACAAAAGGAAATCTAAATTTGAAAAGTTTTGTTGATGCTGATTGGGCTGAGTGTGTAGTATCTAGAAGATCAGTTACATGGTATGTTGTTTTTCTTGGAAATACTATTGTATCCTGGAAAGTAAGAAACAAGAAACTGTTTCTCAATCCTCTACTGAATCAGAATATAGAGCACTTTGTGTTATTTCTTGTGAAATTATGTGGATTTTAAAAATACTGTTTGATGTTGGGTTAAAAGATTCAACTCCTGTTTCCATTTTCTGTGACAATGAGTCAACAATAAAACTTGTACATAATCCAGTGTTTCATGAGAAAACAAAACATATTGATGTTGATACCCATTTTATAAGAGAGAGGGTATCAAAAGGTGTTATTGAAGTTCATAAGGTGAGTTTAGATTTTAATCTGGCAGACATTTTTACTAAACCCTTGGGAGTTGTTCAGCATGAATGGATTTGTAAAGGTTTAGGTCTTATTGATCCTTTTCAGAGTAAGTGTTGAACTTGTTCGTATTATAAGTTTGTGGAGGGGTGTTGAAACTATAAGAAGTTAATGTTACAAACTTATAATTCTTTATATCCTTTTTGAGTATCCTTTTAATTACTGTTTGATCATATATATATATATATATATATATATATATATATATATATATATATAGAGAGAGAGAGAGAGAGAGAGAGCTTGTTTTTATTATCAATTTGTGCAGATAGGTATATCTTGTATAAGTTGTGAAAGTGTTGGACTGGATTGATGATATAGTAAAGTTATGAAACACGCGGGTTATATCCGATCCGTATTGATAATCAATGACCCAAATTGACTAGTCAGATGTATATATTGATTGTGTATGTGAAAGTTGCAGAATATACGAGTTTATCTTCTTCCTGATCACTTCATCTTTCTCAGGTCATTAGGGTTCTAGTTCTTACGGTTATATTGTTCTAATTCATTTGATTTGTAAGAGTGTAGATTTGATGAGTGACTTTGTAGTGAGGATATTTTGTAATGAGAAGAGAGTTTTGTAGTGAGGTTTGTTATGTAAGTACTCTTGAAAACCTTCTGGTTCTTAATAAATACGAACTGTTGATGTTGTGATTTCTTGTGTTCAAGTTTCTTTTGACTTACAAAAAAGCATCCTGATTTAGAATCCGACCATAATAACAGGTATACAGGTATGATGACGATGTTGGTTCTTGAGAGAGTTCTTGTAACACCCAGTTTTTAAAGTGTAAGTTATGTGCTTTGCAATATTGTGGTTTTATGATTTTTCCCATCACCACGATGTGGTATGGCTTGTACCACGACGTGGCGGTCATTTAATTACCACGCTTTGGTAATAACCTTGCCACGACGTGGTGGTGACTGGGGCTCAAAACCCCATATCTCAAGCCTTGGGCCCTATTTAAAGGATGTGATGGTTAGGGTTTCATCTACCTTTAGCCTTTATCACCTTCATGAGTAGAGAAGCAAACCCTAGCCTCTTTATAATCTTTTGAGCTTATCTTTGGGTGTTTTGTAGCCTTTAAAGGAAGAATAAAAGTTTTGTAGAGAAATAAGTTATCAAACGACCTTATCTCCACCTCGCATATTCTAGACTTTTGTAAGTCTCCATGCAAGTCCTCGCCTTTGTGATTCATTTCTTCTGGATCTAGAAAGTGATATTGTTTATTCATATTTTTGTTAGTTTGAATGGATGGTTCCAATAATGTTGAAAACTTTATGGATCATTGAGGTCCAGAATGTTTTATATATCTTAGATCTAATCTTCTAAGTTATATTGATGCCATGCATGGCGTTTTGACCCTATTTCTTACCTTTGTGACCAAATTTGGGATGAGACATGCATTGGACATGCATGTCCTTAAAGAAATGATTTTTATGAAGCTTTTGGGTGCTAGGAAGCTTTCTGAAAAGTATGAGTGTTGAGCTTAACGGATTAGGAACTTAATCTAGTAAGTTGTTTTGTTCAGTTCCCACGGTGTAGGGAGTAACTCACCACAGCGTGGTGACGGGTTTCACACGTGTATGTTTTTGTTGGAATAGTGTCTAAGGCTGTAACTATATCCGGTTGTGCATGGTCCTTTTGGGTTGCCTTCACCATAGCAACTTGATAGGATGATTTATTAAGAGAGAATAAATATTATTAATATATTATGAGAATAATATAATGAATAATATATTTGTTATTTGATTAATATAAGTCAGAATTAATTGGAATTAATTTGGTGACTTAAAGAGATTAATTAAATAAAGGGGTATAAACTGTCAATTGTTTGATAGTTAAGCTTTAGACTGTAAATCCATTAGGATATGGTTTGGACGGATTCTAAGAGCTTTAGGAAAGCTAAAATCGTCCATATGCTTATCTAGGAATGGATTTGGATAGCCTTAAGAGAAGATTATCCAATTAGGGTTTAGGTTGTAACCCTTAAGGAGTCTACAAGTATAAATAGACCCCATGGCATAGGGGATTCGACACCTCTGATTAAGTAAGAGAACTCTGGTCGAAATTCCTCTCCTCTCCTCTCTCCCAAATCATCCTCCTTGCTTTGGTGTTTGTAAGCCATTAGAGGAGTGACATTTGTGACTCTAGAAGCTCCAAGACCTCAGGATCAACAAGGAACTCAAAGGTATGATTCTAGATCTGTTTCAATGTTCTTATTTAACCTAATTAGTAATTAGAAGTCTTGGATTCAAAGCATGTTTATTAGAAAGCCTAGATCCGAGCATTAGGGTTTTGCATGCGCACATAGGAAAGTTCTTATGGCTAAAACCCATCAGTGGTATCAGAGCCTAGTTTGGTTTTCTGTAAATTGTTGCTTGATTAACTGAAACAAACCTGCAAAATTCGATTTTTAGGTTTCTGAGTCATGGACTCGGCGAGTCTCAAAGTGGACTCGGCGAGTAGGCCTGACTCGGCGAGTCCCTTTGTGCACTCGGCGAGTCCAGGCGTCAGGAATGGCCAGACTCGGGATTTCTTTGTGTTTATCTTATCCAAACTTGCCATAAACTAATTAGATCAATATTAATTCGTTTTTCTGATAAATATAATTGTTATCTTGATCTAGTTAAAGGTAATTATCAACTAATTAAATATTTAATTTCCTTATATGATAATTAATTAATTATTTTGATTATTTTGGTAATTATCTTAAAAAGAAATCTTGAATAAATCAAATATAGATAATTAGGATATTAATTGTTAATTGGAATTATTTGTTATTTGATCCTCCATGTTTTAAATGTTTAAAACCTACCCTCATGTTTTGAAATTTACTTTTGTGATTAAAAGTCTTAATTTAGACAACTTAAATTTCAAGCCCTAGATTTTAAAAGTTTTAAAATACAACCCTATACTAATATGATATTACTAGTATAATATATATATGTATAACTAAATGCTAGTCTTACCGTTAGTAGGCCTCATTCACGAAGCCAATCTATAAGGTGGGTATAAGGTTGCGGCCTATAAAATGGCGCTTAATGGGTGTACACTCACACCCACCGCTTGCTTGATTGGTGAAGGGTCGTTAGCCGAACTGGTAGGATAGGGCAACCTCATCCTCTCATTAAAAGTATAATAAGAAATACAAAGTAACTACACATATTTTTTAAAAAATTTCCCAATCCTAGTTACTTTAGGAAAAGTGAATTGATGCAATCCCATGAAATTACACTTTGCACCTTGCTAAGATGTTAGTGGAGCGTGTGTGGTTTACCGGCACACTAATTGGTTCTAAGCGAAGGTGGCAAAGGGTGATTCATTGTTTATCATAGTTCGATGGAGCGTGTGTGGTTTACCGGCACATCGAATAGGTGATTGTTACAATGAAGGCGCCATGTGAATTTGCATGGTAATTCACACCCGCTTTGTGATCCTTGGCATCCCAGTCACAAACAAGAGGGGCATATCGAGATTTAAACATGCCATTGAATAGTTTCAATGAATCTCATCCGAACCTAGGAATTCTCAAAAACACTTAGGACTAATAGTTTAGGTTTTTTGTGATGGAGAATTAGTGAATCGTCATTCACTTACCTTCAATTTATTTGCATGTTGGATTACGGCATCCCTTTTCTAATATGTAAATGTTATTGTTGGATCCTAGCCCTAATTCTTCTTATTGGGTGATAATTAGGGATCCTTATTCTAATCTATCTTTGTCCTTTTCTAATTGTAGATGTCAAACGCAAACAACGCTGCTGCTAGTTCTTTCACGTTGATGAGCCTTTGCCAAAAGGTCACCTTCGATGGAACGAACTTTAGCGAATGGATAAGATACATTCGCACCATTGCTCGCTATGAGGACAAGGAGTATGTCCTTGAGGAGAAGCTCGAGAAAATCAACACCGAAATCGCTACTCCAGCCGAAATCACCGCCTTTGAAACTCATGAGCGAGATGCAACGAAGGTACATTGCATCATGATCGCCACCATGAACTCCGAATTCCAAAAGTCCTACGAGGACATGTACCCGTACGAGATGCACCAAGACCTATTGGAGAGGTACCACCAAAACGCGAGACAAGAGAGGTACGAGATTTTCACTAACATGATTTCCGCGAAGATGGGTCATGGAGAATCTCTTACCGTGCACTTGCAAAAGATGCAAAGGTATGTCGACCGCCTTCGCAAGTTAAATGTTGACTTCGGTGAGGATTTGGCGATCGACATGGTGCTTCACTCTTTGCCTCCGATGTACAATCAATTTAGGATGACCTACCACATGAACAAAGAAGAGGTCACCCTAAGCAAGCTCCAAGGTCTCTTGAGGGTTGCTGAGAGCAACTTCAAAGACAAGTCTGTTGCACCTACTCCTAATCCGCCCGCTGCCCCTGTCTTGGCTATTGGACAAGGAAAGGGAAAGAAGAGGAAAGCTTCATCGAAGAACTATCGCAAGGTGAAAGCCCGAGATGGTGCCTCTTCTAGTGGGACCAAAGTTGATCCCGCCAAGCCCTGCTCTAACCCGAAGGAGGCAGAGTGCCACCACTGCCACAAGATAGGACATTGGAAGAGAAGTTGCCCGGATTACCTGCAAGCGATCAAAGAAGGAAAGATCAAGCCATCTTTCGCAGGTATGTATACAATCAAATCTAACGATTCTAATCATGCTATTTCTTGGGTTCTTGATACCGGTTGTGGTTATCACATTTGTTCCAATGTGCAGGGACTAAGAAGAAGTAGGGATGTGGAGCAAGGAAGGATCAATCTAATCATGGGGAACAGAAGATCGTCGCATGTGACCAAGATTGGAGTGTATTCCTTAGTGCTTAGGAATAGTTTAGTTTTAGATTTGAACAATTGTTGCTATTCGCCAGAAATGGCAAGAAACATCATTTCATTTCATGGTTTATATAGACAAGGATTTAGATTTTCTTTTAATAATGAGAATGGTTCTATTTTGGCTTATCTAAATGGTGTCTTTTACTTTGAAGCTATACCATGTAATGGAATATATGAAACTGTTATGATTGTTGATGACTTTGGAAATGATGTTTTGAATATTGATTCTTCCACTGGTATGGATAAAGCATCCTTGTGGCATTGTCGTCTTGGACATGTCAACAAGAAACGCATAGCCCAACTCCAAAAGGATGGAGTGTTGGAGTCATTCGACCTTAGGGAAGATGACACATGCGAGTCGTGTTTGATTGGAAAGATGACTAAGTCGCCCTTCACGAGTACTTGTGAAAGGGGCGAGGGTCTATTGGACCTAATACATACCGATGTATGTGGACCGTTTAGATCAACCACGAAGGATGGGAACCGCTTCTATGTGACTTTTACCGATGACTATAGTAGATATGGGTATATCTACTTAATCAAGCAAAAGTCAGACACCTTTGAAAAGTTCAAAGAGTTCAAGAATGAAGTGGAGAATCAATTGGGCAGGAAAATCAAGATGCTCCGATCCGATCGAGGAGGAGAGTACCTAAGTCTTGAATTCCACGATTATCTTAAGGAGTGTGGAATAGTTTCGCAATTGACGCCTCCTAGGACACCACAGTTGAATGGTGTGGCAGAAAGGCGTAATCGAACCTTATTGGATATGGTTCGCTCTATGATGAGTCGTGCTTCACTACCTATTTCTTTCTGGGGGTACGCCTTAGAGACTGCAGCCCATATCCTTAACCGAGTCCCTACTAAGAAGGTTGCCAAAACACCTCACGAGATGTGGACAGGGAAAGCTCCCTCGTTGGCACATATCAAGGTTTGGGGTTGCGAGGCTTTCGTAAGACGAGATACTCACGACAAGCTTGAACCTCGAAGTGAGCGATGTATTTTCATCGGCTATCCGCAGACATCCTTTGGATATCTCTTCTATAGACCGAAGGACAATGTTGTCTTCGTTGCAAGGAGGGGAGTTTTCCAAGAGCGAGAACTCATAAGCCAAGGAGACAGTGGGAGGCAAATCGAACTTGAAGAGATTCAAGAGTCGATGGATGAAGGAACCTTTACCGCTGGCACTCAACCCGAGGAGGAAACTCCGGTTGAACCAATTGACGAATCCTTACCTCTTAGACGTTCCGATAGAGTTAGAGTTCATCCCCAGTTTTATGGCTTTCATATTACTACCGATGGGGACACGTATATTAGTGATGGTACACTAGTAAATCTTGATGAACCTAATAGCTATAAGGAAGCCATGGCAGGCTCGGAGTCTGTAAAGTGGAAAGAGGCAATGGATAGCGAGATCCAATCCATGTATGATAACCAAGTTTGGAATTTGGTTGATTACGTGCCCGGACGTAAGACCGTTGGGTGCAAATGGATCTTCAAGAAGAAGACCGACGTGGATGGGAACGTACACACATATAAAGCGCGATTGGTCGCGAAGGGCTTTACTCAAACTCCCGGAGTTGACTATGATGAGACCTTCTCACCAGTTGCGAAGATTAAATCTATTAGAGTGATGTTAGCAATTGCCGCATTTCATGATTATGAGATTTCGCAAATGGATGTCAAGACCGCTTTCCTTAACGGAAAGTTGGCTGAGGATGTTTACATGGCTCAGCCAGAGGGGTTTGTAGATCCGAAGCATCCAGATAGAGTGTGTAAGCTTGAGAAGTCCATTTATGGACTTAAGCAAGCATCTCGCAGATGGAATCTTTGTTTCGATGAGAAAGTCAAAGAGTTTGGATTTGTACGAAGCGAAGACGAATCTTGTGTATATGTCAAAGCCAGTGGGAGTATAGTAAGCTTCCTTGTTCTATATGTCGATGACATATTACTCATAGGAAACGACATCCCGACTCTGCAGGAGGTAAAGTCCTGGCTCGGGAAGTGTTTCGCTATGAAGGACCTCGGAGAGGCTTCTTACATTTTGGGAATAAGGATAGTAAGAGAAAGAAGTAAGAGACTAATTGGACTTAGTCAGAATACTTACTTAAAGAAGGTACTAAAACGTTTTAGTATGGAAAACTCAAAGAAGGGAGAATTACCAATACAAAGTAATGCCAAGTTGAGTAAGACTCAAAGTCCGGGTACCGAAGCTGAGATAGCAGAAATGAGCCGAGTACCATACGCTTCCGCAGTTGGATCAATCATGTACGCTATGACTTGTACTCGCCCTGATGTAGCCTTCGCTTTGAGCATGGTTAGCAGATATCAAGGGAATCCTGGCAAAGCACATTGGATTGCGGTGAAGAATATCCTTAAGTACCTTCGGAGGACAAAGGAATGGTTCTTAGTCCTCGGAGGGAGTGATGACTTGAAGGTGCGAGGGTATAGTGACGCCAGCTTTCAGACCGACAGGGACAACTACCGTTCACAGTCGGGCTGGGTCTTTACCCTAAATGGAGGAGCAGTGACATGGAAGAGTTCCAAGCAAGAAACCGTAGCTGATTCAACGTGCGAATCAGAGTACATTGCAGCGAGCGAAGCGTCGAAGGAGGCAATATGGCTAAAGAACTTCATCGGTGATCTTGGAGTCGTACCTGCCATAAAGGAGGCTATGGAGATTTTCTGTGATAACGAAGGTGCGGTTGCCTTAACCAAGGAACCAAGGGATCATGGTAGATCAAGACATATCGACAGAAAATATCACTTCATCAGACATCGTGTAGAAGAAGGACAACTCGTAGTTAAGAGGATATCATCAGAAGATAACCCAGCAGATCCGCTTACGAAGGGACTGAGTAGGGTTAAGCACTTGCAGCATGCTAGGAGTATTGGGCTGAAGGATGATATTAGCATAGATTAGATAGTATTAGAAACGTGTAATAGATAAATGTAATTGACATTTTGATGATTAAATAAAGGAGTTTTATTTATGAGTAAAGTTAATGTCTTATGTTAATTGTTTAGCTATTGTTTCACTTTGCATGTTTTGACTTCCAGAATAATTGAGGTTATTAGGAATAATCGAATTATTCAAATGGTCCACAATCGTTCATATATTGGAAGTAGATATGAAAGAAGATTGTCATGAATTGGTGTGTAGAATGTCTAAATGGTGTTAGATATAGCAAAGGATTGCTGCAACGTTCATGAGTGCTTATGAACTAGTTTTGAGCATTGGAATAAACCCGCGCTTGCTGGAATCACCTTATGGAATAAGATATAAATGGTGATCGCAAGATGATAATATCATATAGTCTTAAAACCTAGATATATGGTTTATTATTTGTTAATTGGTTGTACATTGATAATGCGAAAACGCATCAGTAACTTGATGTTATAAAACGTATTGTTGTGTATAGTTGGTAAATGAATAAGTAAATGCATATAAGTCAAAGTTTATCTGTAACTTTTATCTAAGAAGGTAAAAGCGATATCTCGGCCGCTCGATGATTTGATTTGACTTATGTGCCGGGCCCGGTCAGAACTAAATTGATGTGTTCGATTAAGTTCTATGTCAAATAAATCAGAGATCGAGAAACCTAAATGCTTAACTAACCATTCCATAGGAATGTCAGCATGATATCTAACAGAGGACTGTACGTTCCCTTATCTAAAGTACAAGATTGATTAGATCAGAGTTTGACAGCGTCTTTGAGAGCTACGATTGCAAACCGAATTGTACTTGTATAGTTACTAGACTTATCCAAGTGGGAGACTGTTGGAATAGTGTCTAAGGCTGTAACTATATCCGGTTGTGCATGGTCCTTTTGGGTTGCCTTCACCATAGCAACTTGATAGGATGATTTATTAAGAGAGAATAAATATTATTAATATATTATGAGAATAATATAATGAATAATATATTTGTTATTTGATTAATATAAGTCATAGAATTAATTGGAATTAATTTGGTGACTTAAAGAGATTAATTAAATAAAGGGGTATAAACTGTCAATTGTTTGATAGTTAAGCTTTAGACTGTAAATCCATTAGGATATGGTTTGGACGGATTCTAAGAGCTTTAGGAAAGCTAAAATCGTCCATATGCTTATCTAGGAATGGATTTGGATAGCCTTAAGAGAAGATTATCCAATTAGGGTTTAGGTTGTAACCCTTAAGGAGTCTACAAGTATAAATAGACCCCATGGCATAGGGGATTCGACACCTCTGATTAAGTAAGAGAACTCTGGTCGAAATTCCTCCCCTCTCCTCTCTCCCAAATCATCCTCCTTGCTTTGGTGTTTGTAAGCCATTAGAGGAGTGACATTTGTGACTCTAGAAGCTCCAAGACCTCAGGATCAACAAGGAACTCAAAGGTATGATTCTAGATCTGTTTCAATGTTCTTATTTAACCTAATTAGTAATTAGAAGTCTTGGATTCAAAGCATGTTTATTAGAAAGCCTAGATCCGAGCATTAGGGTTTTGCATGCGCACATAGGAAAGTTCTTATGGCTAAAACCCATCAGTTTTGTCATGTGGCTGCCACGACACGGTCAGTGGTTGGCCCGACGTGGTGGATGACCGTTGACTTTTTAACCATGATAACGTTTGGGGAATTTGTTAGTTTTAGTTAGTAGACTAAGGCATAGCCTTCTGTGATTCATTAGGTGGCGTGTAGTACCCGCTTCTTGACCTTGTGAGCTGTAGTGTAGTCTACTTTTATTTGTGATGTGAGTCTTCTCATTATACTGTATAGAATGCTGGATTGTTCTTTGTGACTTTTGCATGTATGTTGGGCTGGGCCGTTACGTATAAAATTCTTCACTTCCCTATACTTTATATATACATACAAACATTGGTATATACATACATGCATACACACACACACATACACACACACACACATATATATATATATATACATATATATATATATATATATATATATATATATAATAATAAATATGCATCAATGAGATCTTATATTATATAAGTTTGAAGCATGGAAAATATAGAGAGATGAGAGAAATGGATATGATGGATGTGTTTCATGCGGTAGACCTTGCATCAAAAAACACACCTTATGGTGTGGTGTTACCACACACCCCTCACTGCCACATCATCCTCACCGTATGGTGCATGGGGCAGTGGCATGTCCAAAATAGAAACTCATGTGGTTCATTAACCGAGTTTAATCGGGTCGATTCAAGAGAAAACGGGTTCAACCAGGTCGGTTCAACAAAAAAATGTAAAAATTGGTGGTGAAAAGTCTGAGCCCAAATTGCTCATTCCTTAAACTTTTTTTATTATTTTATTTTATTTTTTTAACACTAAAACCATCTTATACTTGAAGTTAGTTGGTCCAAAGTAGATATTAGCATGCTTATGGTGTAAAAATATGAAAAACAAAGCATGTTTTGATAATAGAAAACCCCCTCTATGGTTTTCTTATTAGAGTTAATGTGAGACTCTTTCATGCTACAAGATAATATGTGTTATATTGTCTATAATTTACTATAGTTCCCTTTTTTTTTTTTGCCAAGCACATTAAAATAGATATTTCAAAATATTTAAGATAGACCCAAAATACTTTTATACATAACTTGTGAAAATTTTAATTTTATGCGGGTCAAATGACCCACCCTAGCATACTGTAGCCTTGCCTCTAGCGATGAGTATAGAGTGTTTATTCTTTAAGTCATCTGGTATACCCATCACTAACCATTAATGTCGTGTGTCACATCATCATCACCCACAACCACTAAAAGTTTGGTATATCCACCGTTATATCTTTCTTATTTTTTGATTATTCAAATAAAAAAATATTTTTTAATTATTAAAAATATAAAGACAGGTAAACATAGATAAAAAGAGAAACAAGATAATTGGTTGTGATGGTTAGTGATTTCTAATCTCCACTACAAATAATCGCAAAAATACCCAACCATTAGTCACCATAAACACATCAAGATAAACACTTCAAGATGGTGTTCACATTCGAGGTTCACGATCCCTATCGTTATGGGTATACACCACTCATCCTTAATTCATATGACAATAAAATCGATGACGTTGCATTAAAACATAAACATATATCTAAACATTCTTTCATATAATCAGTCTTGCATAATAATTTTTAGAACACACATCAAAAACATCAATTAATAATGAAAGAGTTGTAAAATCGTATTTTGCTCCTTTTCTCCCACGTGAAAGATAGGATCATGTTGAAATAGTAAATACAAAAATAAGATTTGAAGGGGTCGCATTGTTTGACAAGTTCAAGTTTGATTTTAATTTTTGATTGTTATGGAAAAAATAACTGAATTTTAAGAAATATTTGTCTTAACAAAATTGATTTTTTAAAAGTAAAAAAATCATTTACCTCAAATACCTATATAATATAATAATTAAAGTACAATTTATTTAATTTTCATAAATCACAATGGTCTTTTGAAGGTACATACACATATACATACACCAATACACAATCATTTTCCATGTTTTGATGCTTTATTCATAAAAAAAATGATTTAATTGTACTCATATTGTCATCAACAATTCTATTAAGACAAAAATACACTCCGTAATTCTTGAAAGCAATAACAAAACCATGAATTACCAAATAGATGAAACACAAAACGAATGTTAATGATAAGATAATGAAAACTTAATTTAATATCGAATCTTGAAAAAGCCTAAAATGTTACTTTTACTAAAAAAAACAATGAAAAAAAATACAATAATCGACTGCGTAATTAAAGGGCAAAAATTCAGTTTCAACTTTCAACTCGTTTTCTAATAACTCAACAAACTCCTCCTTCTCATCTCTCAACAATCATTCACCGGCTTTCACACACACACACACATACACACACTCTCTCTCTCCTCTCCTCTCTCACTTCTCCGGCGACACTCGCCGAAATCTGATCGGAAAACTCACACACTAAAAAGGGTCTCCGGCGCTCTCGTCATTTCGTTTTCTAATTGATCACATTGATCACTTCAAGATTAGCGAAGAGAAAAGAAAAAAACAAACCCAAGCATTTCAAGATTCTTTCTTGGTTTCTACAATGGTGATTAGGAATTCACAATATAACCGGATCAAGGTCGCCTCTTTTTCACAATAAACAAATACCCACATTACCAAATCGAAAACCCACTTCTTTCCCCCCTCGATTCTCGCATCAAAAGATAGTATATATATTATATAAATCGAGGGTTTCGTTGAAATGAAATCAAGAAAGTAGATATGGTGTTCTTGTTAGTGTTAGTGGTAGTATTAGTAATAAAATGTGTTGTTGTAGTAGATTAGTTGACAAGGTTGAGGAGGAGGAGGAGGAGCAGTTGAATGAAATGGGTGGTTGTGTAACGTTTACAGGTGGAGGTGGTGGGGAAGGTAGTAAAGGGGACAAATCGAATTCAAGTTTAATGGTGTTATCTCAAGCTAAAATGATACTTTGGATGACTCGAGGAATGACAACGTTGTTACTATGGATCTGTGTTGTTCAATTATTAACTGTTGGTGAAGTTTGGGGTCCAAGATTGTTGAAAACTTGGCCTTCTTGTTACACACATCCACAAACCGACATCCGTTCTTCATCTTTGATCGAACCCAGAATCCTTCTTCCCCCAAAAAGTAAGTTCTTGAATCTACTTCGTATTAGAATTTTGTTGATTTTGTTCAAAATCGCATGTTTTTCATTGGGTATTCTGCAAATCTTGGAAAATTTACAGGGACTTACAAGAACAATGGTTATCTTATGGTTTCTTGTAATGGAGGACTCAATCAAATGCGAGGAGCAGTGAGTGTTTGTTTGTTATTCGAATTTCATAAAATATTATTCGATTGTGAATTTTGAGTGATTAATTTCGTAATTTGTGATTTGGGTATGTAGATTTGTGACATGGTTGCCGTTGCAAGATACTTAAATGTGACATTAATCGTTCCAGAATTGGATAAATCATCATTTTGGGCTGATCCAAGGTAACTTCATCTTCTTTAATGTTCATCAATTTAGCAAAAATTACATAAAACCCAATTCAAGATTGTGAATTTTATGATTTTCAGTGACTTTGAAGACATATTCGATGTCGATCATTTCATCAAATCCTTACGCGATGAAGTTAGAATACTTAAAGAACTTCCCCCGAGGCTTAAAAGAAGAGTCGATTTAGGAAAATTTCACTCATTAGCACCGATTAGTTGGTCTGACATAACATACTATCATCACCAGGTTCGTTTTTTTTAATGTTTTATGCTCATAAAGACATAAACTATTGCTTTTGGGGTTTTTAAAGTTATCTGATTTTGTAAAAATATTCATAAATCCACAGATTCTTCCACTTATTCGAAGGTATAAAGTTGTACATTTAAACCGAACCGATGCTCGACTTGCGAACAATGGGCTTCCACTTGAGATACAAAAACTTCGTTGTCGAGTGAATTTTAGTGGTTTAAAATTCACTTCACAAATTGAAGAATTAGGTAAAAAAGTTGTGAAGATTTTAAGAAAAAACGGGCCATTTTTGGTTCTTCATCTTCGATACGAAATGGATATGTTAGCGTTTTCTGGGTGCACACAAGGTTGCAATGGTGATGAAGTGGAAGAATTGACAAGAATGAGGTGGGTTTTTTAATCAAGATTTGATTTTTACTTTTACCCTTTTTGATTTAATGTTTTTACTGATTTGGGTAAGTTTTGGAATTGTTAGATATGCGTATCCATGGTGGAAAGAGAAAGAAATTGATTCTGATATTAAGAGAAAAGAAGGGTTGTGTCCGATGACACCGGAAGAAACCGCTTTGATTTTACGAGCTTTGAGAATTGACCGTGGTATTCAAATTTATATTGCCGCCGGTGAAATTTATGGCGGCGATAGGCGGATGGCTAGTTTGGCGGCAGAGTTTCCTAATCTGGTCAGTATAATACTGTATTAGGTGTTGTTTCTTTTTGACTTAACGAAAGCCGTATATTAAGTCATGGAAAGAAACCCTTTCCATGAACCTTTTAGCTTTTTAAAAATTAGTACTTGTTACTTCTTCTTTGAGATTCCGGAAATGTGTAGTTATTTTTTTTCAAATATTATTTATTTGTAGGGTATTTTATTTAATATTATTTTATATGAATAGGTTCGAAAGGAGATGTTGTTGGACCCTTTGGAGCTAGGGTTTTTCCAAAATCATTCGTCACAAATGGCGGCACTTGATTACTTCGTTTCTTTAGAAAGCGATATTTTTGTTCCGACGTATGATGGAAACATGGCTAGAGTAGTTGAGGGCCATCGAAGGTAAACAAGCTTTATTTAAAACTCTGGACATGACAGAACATGTTGTACTGTTTTTAACATGAAGTAGACTTGTGACTCATG
Source organism: Lactuca sativa (assembly GCF_002870075.4). NCBI lineage: Eukaryota > Viridiplantae > Streptophyta > Magnoliopsida > Asterales > Asteraceae > Lactuca > Lactuca sativa. Next base: position 156,623,067 of record NC_056625.2, on the reverse strand, counting down.
TGATATGGAACAAAAACCGCAACTTTTTGACCTACCCAAAAAAGGTGGAACAAGATGGGACATGAACCCACTCTTGATTCCATGTCTATGTAAAAGACGTAAATAGCCCTCGAAAGCTTATCAAGTACCGTTTAGATGTAAATGAGACAAAAACTGCAACTTTTGTCAAAAGGTGAAACAGGATGTGATATGAATTCACACTAACGAGTCATAAAAGTTAGTCCTTATAAACGTTATCCACTCTCAAGTTCTATCATATCCAGTCTAGTCTTTGTTAAGTCGTGTCATTTTCTTGAAAACCATCTAATTTGATTGAAATGTGACAGATACTTAGGATTCAAGAAGACAATTCGGTTTGACCGAAAGATATTGATTGACTTAATAGATCGATATAGTGAAGGGTCTATGAGTTGGGATGAGTTTTCAAATACTGTAAAAGAAGTGCACGCGGATCGAATGGGTCAACCAATGAGACGGGTTATGATCTCGGATCGACCAAAGGAAGAAGAATACTTCTATGCAAATCCATATGAGTGTTTGGATTTATGAGAAGATTAACAAGATTGGCCGCTGATTTTTAATCTGAGATAGTTGAAGAATCTCTTTGATTGTATACTTAGAGTATATACAATTTCTTGCAAAAAAATGTTTCATGTTCTTTGAGAGTATTTTGAATATATAGTATACGTAAAGTTTTTTTTACGAAGACTCGGATTATGTTATATGTTGAATGAATTATGTTGGTAAATTACAAAAAAATTGGCTAAATATGAAATTGGTTTTAATAACAAACTTGATTTTTTTTGTCATATTTACCAAAAATAAACAAAAAAGTTATTCAATATTAAAAATGGGTTAGATAATCACATGTTCTTAATTTGACGAACAATTACATTTATTTAACTAAGAAATAAGAAGACAAGAATGAAAATTAAAACCAAGCAACAATCACAACCTAATTTTTTTGTCCTTTAATGAAAGAATATGAGTACACTATCAAATGGTTTTTGTTGAGAATTTGCATCACAACCTTTTTTTTCATTTGCTTTTCTTTTAAATGATGAAAGCAACTTGAAAAAGAAATTATATTTGTATTGTTTTGAAACAAGAAGACTGGCTACTAATTTGATAAGTTTTTATTGGAATGAGATTTTAATAAAGTAAACAATCTTATAATAATAAATTATAATAATAATAAAGGTTAATAAAATAAAAAACATTATATTTTGTTATTTTTTCGATTTAACAATCCAATTTAATTTATATTAAAATAATCAATTTTTTTTATAAAAGTTCTATCCCGACACCATGACCTATAAATGTAATGTCATGTTCTGAATCGTTTCCTAATTCGGGGTCGTGACTTGAATATCAGTTATCATAAGGCTTAAGGCATTTGAAAAAGAGAGATTTAGGCCCATTTGGGTGTAGGTAATGTATTTGGGATGATCCGGGATTCGGTTTGTGTTTTAGAGCCAAGGGGTATATGATAAAGTGTCAGTTCGGGCTTTTTATGAATTTTAGATTTTAGTTCGGGAAGTTTTAGGGCAAGATGAGTTGATAGAAGTGTAGAGCTTCTTGTTACCTTTCCTTGGATATAAGGATCTTCGAAATCGGACCTAGAACGAAGAAGTTATAGCTTACGGAAGTTGGTGGTTTAAAAGTTTAAGCCTTATATGCAGGGCGTACAAATGAGTACGCTAGGCGTACGAGGCAGAAAGGATTGCGGACCTTCATAGAGTACGCTGGACGTATTGGGAGTACGCGGGGCGTACTCCAGCCAGATGAAAACCCTAAATTTTTGGGTTTGCACCCTATTTAAGCATCATTATATCATCTTTTGGACATTTTAAACCAGCCTCCATCTCCTATTACCCTAAAAACGAAACCCCATAGTGATTTGGTGAGTTTTGAGGTTGGAAAAGTGTTTGTTCGTGGTTTGTCAAGAAGAAGAAGAAAATGAGCACTTGAGGGGATAGCTTAAGCTTGTAGATCCAAGATCTTCTTCTCGTTTGCAAGCATTTTGAGGTAAAAAGCTCTCATATTGATGGTCTTTGGTGTTAGATCTAGTTGTAGAGTATTTTGTGCACTTTTGGAGACTTTTGAGTTAAATGTGAGCTTTTGATCGACTCCAAAAGCTATGGATGCTAGATCATGGCTCCATTTGCAGTCTTAAGCTGTAGAGAGTGGACACAGCCAAGCCACCGAAAAAACACTGACAACTCAATGTCACGTCAGCTTCACTACCAACCTACCATCAACTCACTAAACGTTGGAAATAGTTACCACTCCATGATATATATATATATATATATATATATATATATATATATATATATATATATATATATATATATATATATATATATATATATAGGGTTAGGTTATTTTGTTTTCACTATCTATTGTGTGCATGTATGACTGATTATGGACCAATCATTTTAGTTATTTTAGGAAAGTAATTAATGCATATTACATGTTGAAGATATAATAGGTATTAATTACATCTTCAGCATTTAATATGCATTAATTACTTTCTTAAAATAACTAAAATGATTGGTCCAGAATCAGTCATACATGCACACAATAGATAGTGAAAACAAAATAACCTAACCCTATATATATATATATATATATATATATATATATATATATATATATATATATATATATATATATATATATATATATATATATATATATATATATATCATGGAGTGGTAACTATTTCCAACGTTTAAATAAAAACATAATTTAAAACATAATAAAATAGTTTACATTATTTAAAACCACATTACATTAATTAAAAAATAAAAGAAAATTAAAGCTAAATTACTAAAAAAGATAAAATAAAATAAATAAAATAAAATAAAATAACTCTTAGAAAATTAAACCTAAAGTACTAAAAAAATATTTGGAGTGTTTGGGTGTTTGGAGATGATGTATTTTGATTTGATCCATATGTAAATAGTAAAAAATATACGAGAAGAAAGTCTTTTTTGTAGTGTAAAATATTAGTAAAATAGTAGGTATTTATAACTTTTAAATTGAAAATAGATTTTTTTTTTAATTTGATAACGATAGAATTGTTGTGGGTCAAATGGTTTGTTGCCAAACTCGTCTCCAATTGATCGTCTCACCCCGTTTTCGAACTCACGCCACAGACCGGCCTTGAAGGAGGTGTTCACGGATCTTTTGCTATGACACATCGGATTCTCATGCATGGAAAACCTTCACTCCGGTTAGCCTAATTAATAACAACAATGGTTGTGAAGTGGTGAATACATTAGAATATTTTAGGGGCAGCAGATTGAGAAATTTGATATTATAAAAATGTGAATTGCATTCGAGGAGGGATGTGATCCAAGAAATTCTAAATGGTTGAAATTGAATGATCCAAGAAAAGTAGCTTTTGGGGCTTATTATGCATCAAACCCACATAGCCCCTAAAAAGAGGCTATCACCATTAAAATACTCCTCGAGTATTGAGCATTATATTAATTGTTTTATCATCCAAAAATTAATAAATGTAAATTTCGAATGAAGCAGAAAAGAGAAGATAACTATATGACTTAACTTGAGGAATAAGTTAATAGGAAAATGTGCACATAACCACACTCGATTATAGTCATAAAAGAAAATCGTATTACTTATGATAAACGTTAACTATTGGTGACTTTCTTTTATTTAATTGAAAATACATATCTTACATGCAATATATCATTTCTTTATTTCACTAGGTTAGCTTTTTTTAAGGAAAACTATATGAAGTAACCTACTTTCAAATAATGTATTTATAATTAGGGGTGTCAATTCATAACACGACACGACAAAAATACACGACACGAAACGAAATAGGGATGAAACTGAAATTTGAATTCGTGTTCGTGTCGTGTTCGTGTTAACTGTAAAAAACACGATATCGTGTCGTGTCGTGTTCGTGTTCAAAATTTGACACGAAATTGACACGATTTGGCGGTTCTTTATCGTGTTTTTCGTGTTTGTCGTGTTATATTTGATAAAGTATTTATTAAATAAACTAGTTTTTAGTATATGTTATATTTTTCGTGTCGTGTCGTGTTTGTCGTTTTTTAATTTGTTCGTTTTCGCGTTATTTAAAAAAACATGACATCATGTCGTGTCGTGTTTATGTTACATAAAACCTTGTCGTGTAGTGTCGTGTCAGATAAAAACACGAAACGATAGCACGATTTGCCACCCCTATTTATAATAGCATCATGTTATAAAATTTTACCATTAAGTAACATGGAATGTTTGGGGTGTATTCAATATTTGATAGTTTTTAATTAGGAAAAAGAAAAAAAGACCTTTGTTTGGCAATAGGAAATTTAGCTTTTATTTTAAGCAAAAAGTTTATAATCTAGAAGATATTTCAAGTAGTATTCTAGGGCTTTTAGTTTTTGATTTTTTATCTAATTTTATATATTTAAGAGCTAAAAGCAACTTTTATCAAATACTTTTGTACAATTAAAAGTTATAATTTTCATCTATCAACTACCAGTTTGTGGATTTCAACTATCGATTAGTTTTGCCAAAACTCTTAGCATAATCATAAAAAGAGTAAGGTCCCGTTTGATAGTTTGTCTGGTAAAGTGCTGTTTGAGAAAGTTTTCTGACTGGGAAAGAAACCATGTTGTTTGATTGTACATCTGATTGACTGTGCTCAATGATGAAAAAAAAATTAATAATTCAATAAAAAAAATTAATAATCCAATAAAGAAAGAAAGAAGCGGAGTTTGGTGTATAATTGTCTTTCTAGCCCATTCAGCCAGAAAGATATGATTTTGGAGCTTTCTAGGAAAGATATATCTTATCGGGAAAGACCATTTCTTTTGTGCAAATCAAACAGTCTTTCCGGTCAATTCAGCCAGAAAGATCTGTTTGGACCTGGAAAGATGTATATCAAACGGAGCCTAAATTAAAGTTTTAGTCCTTGTGGTTTGGTTAGATTCAAACTTTTAGTCTAACCTTTGAAAATTTAACAAGATGTATCATTGTGGTTTAAAGAAATTGCAATGCATATTATTTGTTTTATATTTTTTCGCTTACATTATATATATATATATATATATATATATATATATATATATATATATATATATATATATATATATATATATATATATATATATATAAAAGAAAAAATATATATAAAAGTAAAGGTAAAATGGTTTTTTTGAATGGAGTAAGGATGAGTAGTTCAATTTCTTTAAATCAAGCATTTTAGTTCTCGAGACTAGCAGCATTCGGTGCTTTGGGTTCGAGTAAGTACCAGAATTGAACCAAAATTTAAAGGAATACCCTTAAAGATCAAATGAACTAATTTTGACCCTTATAACACTTTTGTACAAATGAGCTTATTCTTCTTCATGCACCTTCTTCTCTGTATATTAGGCTTAAGCATCAACTACTCTAGATCAGTATAGTCTGAGTCACATAGCCCAAAAAATGGAGACTTAAAAACTTAATTTTTCGGACTTAGTTTTTTATTCTTATTAGAATTTGTGCATAATTTCATTCAACTTTAAACACTTAAAAATCTCTCATATGAACTCATATTAACCTAATATTTCCCTGCACCTTCTTCTCTATCTTGTTTACATGTTAGGCTTAAGAATCAACTAATTTGGATAAGTATAGTCTAAGTTACATAATACTAGACATGAGTACTTTTTAACATAAATTTCTAAGACTATTTTCTTCTTAATAGAAGTGTAAAAAATTCTTCAGCTTTGTATACTTGTAACTCTCTTATATGAACTCAGATGGGGCTGATTATTTTCCTATATGTTCTTTCTTTTCTTAATTTTAGATGTGGATTAAGAACCTCTTGTTTTGTTGTACTTAAGCCCGAACTCTATAGCCTCAAACATGAACTGTTGCACATAGAAAATTGATACTAAAATGGGATTGGTACTCGATATTGTACTTAAGCCCGAACTCTATAGCCTCAAACATGAACTGTTGCACATAGAAAATTGATACTAAAATGGGATTGGTACTCGATATTGTACTTAAGCCCGAACTCTATAGCCTCAAACATGAACTGTTGCACATAGAAAATTGATACTAAAATGGGATTGGTACTCGATATTGTACTTAAGCCCGAACTCTATAGCCTCAAACATGAACTGTTGCACATAGAAAATTGATACTAAAATGGGATTGGTACTCGATATTGTACTTAAGCCCGAACTCTATAGCCTCAAACATGAACTGTTGCACATAGAAAATTGATACTAAAATGGGATTGGTACTCGATATTGTACTTAAGCCCGAACTCTATAGCCTCAAACATGAACTGTTGCACATAGAAAATTGATACTAAAATGGGATTGGTACTCGATATTGTACTTAAGCCCGAACTCTATAGCCTCAAACATGAACTGTTACACATAGAAAATTGATACTAAAATGGGATTGGTACTCGATACCCAAAAAATTGGGTTCTCGGTTATAAACCGGACTCGTCCGTTGTTATTTCTCGATATTTTTCATAATATTATGATATTTTATGATTATCCATAAATTTTTTGACTAGCTATGTAAACCTAAACCAAAACCAAAACATTATAAGACAAATAAATTCAAGTAAAATTAATAGGATGATTTCTTTTTCTTTATCAAACTTATTTAGTATTTAATTATATTTTATTCTTATTAAAAGTAAATAATATACAATAAATACCTGATTCTCTCTCTCTCTCTCTCTCTCTCTCTCTCTCTCTCTATATATATATATATATATATATATATATATATATATAACTTTTAAAAACTTAAAATTGAAAGATAAACAAAATAAAATTTTAGTTTTTTAGAAAACAAAATAAATTGTTTTATTTTTTATCACCTTGAAAAATAATAAAAACGGATTAAAAATTATAAGTTGTTATGATAAAAAGTTAGGTTGAGTTGGTTTTTAATAAAATTACAAAAAAGAAAAATTGGATGTGTGTTGATAGTATGCTAAATAAATAAAGGTTTGATAGAATTATGTTTTGCTAATTAACAATATCTTATTTTTTTTCTATTACTTTGGCTAATGCATAATTCTGTAGTGGCATTTTTTCTATTACTCCCTAAACTATTTATTTAAACCCTTAACATTTTGCTGATACACCTTTCCAACAACATATAATACCGCTAGACTATATCTAATCTAATGATATTTTATTCGGTTACAAAAAATTCCATATAGGATAGATCCTATTCCCTACGACTTAGAGTTTTTAGTTTTACCTAAATTTTTATAATTCTTGATAAAAATCCAAAAAACGGGTACTAAAGTCATGAATTTAGAAAATCGTATTTAAAGAAAAGGCGATATAGCCGTTATACTAGTCGTTTGAACCCAATGAACTTTCACTTTTGTTGGTAATTAGATGACATAAAAGAAAAAGAAAAAAGAAAAAAAAAAAAAAAAGAAAAAAGAAAAGAAAAAAAAAAAAAAGCAGCTTCTCTAATTTGCAATGGAAGCCCAAGGCTACAAAAGTTAAATACATAACTCCCCCCATTTTCTAGTAAAAAACATGTACAACGAAACAAGTTTCCATATATTTTTTTTAAATAAATAAATTAAAAAAAAAAAAAAAAAAAAAAAAAAAAAAAAAAAAAACTTATAAATTATGAGTGTAACAGAAAGAAATAAGTAATTACTGGTTTTGTTGTGTTCTTGGTTTCTTGAGCACTTGATCATAAACAACATCATCATCTCTCCTCCTAATCCCACAGTGTTCCATTCCTTGATTACCATCAGATAGAAAATCATGCTCCTGAACACACACACACACACACACTCATAATTCAAGAATATTGTCATAAGGGTAAAATGGTCATTTAGTCTTTCTCATTAAGACGGTTTATCTTATCCACTATACAAAATACAAAGAAACAGAGACCACTCACTCTATCCATTTTCTGTTCACTCACTTCAGCCATACAAACCTTAACAAAACTAAAATGACCATTTTACCCTTACACTTCAAATGACCATTTTACCCTCACACAACCTGCTTTCCCCATTTTATCAAAGGCAAATTACATAAAAGCCACCATATTTGGGCCATTTTTGTATTTTAACCACTATAGACTAAATGACCATTTTACCCTTACATTTCAAAATATTTTCCTGGTTACCCGGTTATATAAATGGTTAAAATATAGGAAAAAAAAACAACCTACTTTCACCGTTTCATCAAAGGCAAATTACATAAAAGCCACTATATTTTGGCCATTTTTTACTCACTATAGACTAAATGACCAATTTACCCTTCCATTCCAAAATATTTTTCTGGTTACCTGTTTTTATAAAATGGTTGAAATATAAAAATACACAACCTACTTTCACAATTTTATCAAAGGAAAATTACATAAAAGCCACTATATTAAGGTCCATTTTGTCAATGAAATTCAAAATAGAGTGGCTTTTAATCTTTTTATGTATCTTGCCATTTTATAAAAAAAACTATAAAATATGGTTTTTTTTATTGACCTTGATTCCAAAAGATGTTGAAGTTGATCCACTACTTGTGCCTTTTCTGATATCAAATTGCACAGAAATATTCGCTTGTGAAAGATCAACTCCACAAGAACCCAATGCTTGAGTTAAATTATTCAACAGCCTGTAATTAATAATCACATAAAAAATATTAATTAACAAAATCATTAAATCAAATAATTCAAGAAAATAAAAAAATAAAAAAAAATACTCACCCTTTGGAATAAGCATCTGAGATTCTATCTCTATCTCTATCTCCTTCACTTTGCATCTTCAATTCTTGAAGCTCATTTGGAGTAGCATCCTCATTCATTAGAGATCTATCATCCCAATATTCATGAGGAATCCGGGCAGCCCGGGCAGGGTCAGGGTCAGGTTCGGGCAGATATGTGTTTTGCTGTAATGGTATGTCAAGGGCAGCTGCTCGGGCAGCTGAAGAGTGACTCAGTTCGTGTTCTATCAAGCTCTGTGTGTTTGACAGCATTGGTGGGGAAAAGACGATATTACCCTCGTGTAAAGATCCGTTTTTTATGGGTTGTGATTGATCTGTGAAGGTGTCTGTGACACTATTTCCTCTCTGTTCAAAAAAGATTTATAGATTAACATCTTTATAGTTATATGGATGTTAATATTATGATGAAAAAATAAAAATTATATTTATACCCATGGCATTAACTTTGTGGGCTCTGGACTCCAACCATGAAATGTTCCTTCATATACTTGTAACTTTTCTTGTAAAAATTGGATATATTGAATCACCTAAGTTCATAAGAAAGATTAGTAGAGTTATGTTCAAGTATAGAAAAGGTTGTAGTTGTATATAACAAGGATACATAGTTACACACCTCTAACAAGAAAGAAGCTCTGTCTCTTTTCTGATCATTTTGAGGAATGAGGTCTCTTAAAATCTGGAATCTGTGTAGTTTCAAGGTTATTAGGTTGATTAGAAAGTAGAAACAGTGTGCATGAGAACATGTTGTAGAATAATTTGCATCACAATGAAAAGGATGCATCAAGTTGCATGTAGAAGTAGAACCTTTTTATTCCAGATTGTAAAAGCAAGAAATTGGAATAGTTTGTTTATATAAAAAGTCCTAAATGAAAACATGTTTTCATTGTGGAATAAACATCTCCTTCAACCCTAATCATCCTGATAGATTATACTACACGAATCCTTTTTCACAATTCATATATGGAAAGAGAGGCAGAGAGACTTTTTTTCTTCAATTTCCCTCCCTTTCTTTCCAAAAATACAGAGTGTAAGCAAGCTATGAACAGAAATTCTTTAATCCTATGTTGAGAAAGCATGTGTATGGAACAGAAAAGGGTAATGATTTAAGATAAGATGAAAAAAATCAAGCATGCATGCCTCTCGTTAATTTTGCTCCTTCGACGCTGCTCCGTCTCAGAATGCTTAGAACGATGAGAGCTCGCCTTCTGATCATTCCTCCTTCCATCTGCATTCAATTAGAAAGTTCAATTTCAATTCTGCATGCACAAATCTAGGTATATAAAATACGTATGTTTTTACGAAATAAAAAACCTTTCTGTGAGGAAGCATCAGTTGTTCTCGAAATGAAATCTTCTTCATCCTCTTCTTCTTCTTGATGATGATGATTCTTCACAGTCCTTACCATCAGCTCCAATTCCTTCTGAAGAAACACAAAATTCTATCATCACATAAATGGCGCAATTGAGGCAAACAAACAAACTCACACGATACGGATAAGCAAAGGTGTAGATACGGAAACAAAACCTAGTGTTTAAGCGTAGAGGGAGAGGCGGAGCTGCAGTCGGTGTTGCGGCGACGTCGGCGGCGATAAAAGTCGGTACGGCGGAGGAGTTTGGTGGTTTAATTTCCGAGAGGGCCGGAGAAATGGGATACGGTGGACAACTGTACGGGTCACTGAAAAGCCCTAGCTTGATGCTTTTTTAATTAAAACATTTATTTGTTTGTGATAATGGTGTGTGATAAAATACGCCGCGGTGCACACGTTAACTTGGACCAGGTTTGCTAAAGTGTACACTTTTGGGCTTGCACGGACGAGGCCCATATTGGAGTTTGTTTGGACTTTGGAATTTGAACTCTCTTTTTTTTTTTTAATAATTACATTTTCCATAATACACTTTATTATTTATTTATGAAAATACAGCACTATTTATTTTGAAGTATATAAGATATTTGTAAAATATTTATTCCTTTGTTGTAAATATTACTAACAATGTGGGTACGCAATTTTATAAAGTGATTTTTGTAACTATTTTATCGACATTATTTCACAAAAGTTGTCAAGTTTTATCACTAAAACAATTTTACAAATTATATAATATATTAAAAGAGAATCCTCTTTGTGAACAGTTCTCTGTTCTGAATGGTGGAATTTTTTTCTATTTTTCTTTGTTGGGTTTTCTTTTGGTCAGAGGCACCAACTGCTACGTGTTAGTATGTTCTATGATATAGGATTGCTACATGTTATGTTCTGCTCCAACCTTCCACTGCTTCCAATTACAAATCGACAGCAAATGATATACCACCCCTTGAATACACCTTCTATCCTCCACCGCTTCATCTAACTAGATTAATCCTTACCTTACAAAAGCTCCCTTCATACTACAAACCGATTCTCGACCACAAAGCGAAGCTCAAGATTAGGGCTTTGCGTCGCTAACGTCCCTGAGATGAGCGACACCTGCCTCCTCTACCTCCATTACATTGCCACATGCTTTGTCTTTTCCAATACACTTTCTCTTACTACCCTGGTACCCTCTTAACTCTCTTTCATTTGTTCCTGTCACACCCCGAAACCGTTGGCGGAAACATTTTGGGGCGGAGGACGTCATGTATAGCATCACAACCAATGAATAACAGTAATCATATCAACACAACCATTACAGTGAATGTTTGAATAAAAATGTTTACATCTGTTTTGAAACTCAGTTTGAAATACATCCAATACTTTTGCAAAATAAAACTTAAAAACTCTAAATGCTTCGGTTCTTCGAAAATCCAGCAAGTACTTGTCTACTGATTTCCTGAGAATACAAGCAGTTTGAAAAATATCAGCTTAAAGCTGGTGAGTTCATAAGCAGTAATTTGTAAAGAAAACTTATTGATGAGCGAGCCGAAATGATTTTGTAGTTTCAAGAAAATTCGATATTTTCTTTAGTGAAAAACGTAGTGTGATCGATTTCGTATACAACCATGAATGTTCATTTCTGAAAATCGTATAGATATGCAAAATACTACTTCATGTGACTAGCTAAAACTAATCATGAAGTATACGTATTTAAATATAGAACCGTAGCATAAATGATTTGGTTTTGAAAACCTTGGCTCGGCCAATATGCATAGTGTGTTTAGTTCTATTTGGTATAAATAAAACTACTGAAGAAAACCAGGTTAGCAAACTATCGGTGATTTATACATAATGTGAGTCGTATAACCAAGCTTGATATGACTAAAGACCTTTCCAACGTTCTTCAGGCGTTGACGTTAAATGACATTTGTAAATCTCAGGCGTGCCCGCCTAACTGTAGCTAGCAGTCCAGATGTGCGATTGTCAGTCCCGAATAGATCTATTCACAAATTTCACGCTCTCCCTCCAGGAGACTCTGGTTATACAGTGGTAGGATTTATCCCTGTACACCTAAGGGTATAGTAATGAAGTAGCGCCTCACAGTATCGTACAATCTAGTTTACATGTAATGCAGTAGCGTTTTACCGTAGTAGAAATCCGAATGTATACCGCGAATAATGATAAATCATGATTATGAAAATCATGATAAAGCAGTGATATAAACTGTAACCGGTTTCTGTTCTAGTGCATATGTTTAGTAGAGAAGTTTCTATGCTTGATAAGTTTTTAGAGAAATCCAAAACTATACCGATTATAGTTTATAACGTAATGAATAACGTATCCGTAAAAGCTATGCAAATTTTTAATGGAAACGCCCCTTATGCTCAATAAAGCATGAAGTTTGCATAAGTTTTATGTATATTCCTGAAAACGTTTATGTTTAGCTTGTAAGAAAACATTTATGTTTAGCTTATAAGAAAACATTTATATTTAGCTTGTATTCCCCCTGAAAACCTTAAAAATACGGAAAAATATAGGGGTATGAACTCACTATTGTTGCGTGGAGTGGTTGACTGAAAAGAAGGTTCCCGAGTTTTTGCATGCGACACTTAATGAAATCCTATTATCAAATAAATACGTATATGTATCTAAATTAGTGATTTCAATAAATAAAGTGTTGGAAAACACTTGAATTTGGTTGAGGAATGTTACCGAGACTTGCTTGGATCGAAGGAATGAGTTTACTGCATTAGAACTGTTGAGAGAAGAACTTGGAGACACACTTGAACAAACGTTAGAACAAGTATATTGCGGAATAGTTAATCTCAAAGGATCATAAAGCTCAACAATAATATAGTTAGATAGTTATATAGTTAGTTGCGGAAAGTAAAGAAATATAAATGACAACAGTTGTTATATCAAGAATACACTTAAGCTGATTCATAACAATGAATGCATTCACTCCGAGTTAATAAGGAAGATCAAGCTTAGTGATTAAGTCTAAAAGACTTGCTCTGTAGAGAGGTTATAGTTAGATATGTTTCAGTAGCAATTTAGAGTAAGAAGAATAGAAAGATAGAGAAATGAAGAAGATAACTTAGAAATATATTCAGAATAATTCATAAGTCATCAGAGATGAGTAGTACAGAGGTAGTAGAGACAATTTCAAGAGTAAAAGAAGTGAAGTATCTAATACAAAGGAATGAGTCTCTATTTATAGAGATTCAGAACTAGACTACAACTCTATAAGCAGCCGTGCAAGGCATGCTGGACAATAGAGTATATTACATAAATATAAGAAAAATATTCTAGATAAGTAGTGATAGAAGTCTGATTGCGGTTGCTGATGAAGAACTGACTCCGGATGCTGAAATGGCTGCGGGTGCTGAACCGTTGCGGTAGGTAGATGGTTGCGATATCTTAGTTCAAGAGGGTCACTTTTATGTTTCAACAATTTCCCCCCTAAGTGACCTCTTTAACTCCGGTTCAGGTATCAAGTTTGAGGAACTTGATCAAAATCCACCAGAACTTCCTGACGTTTTCAAGCCAAGTGATTCTTCTAGAAATTTCAAATTTGACTTCTGCAGTAGTATGTTTCGATCTTTCAACTGCGGTCTTGTAGATGTCAAGTTGTTTCTTGGGCAGGCGGTGCATGACATTCATTAGAATGAAGTATTTGATGTTGTCAGTCTTCTGTTTGAAGATGATGCCCAGTTCAGGAAAGTTCGTTGCGCATAGTGATCTTTCTTCGAAGCCTTCAGCAGGCATTGGCACATGTTCAAGTGGGGGAAGATCAAACTTCTTGATTATGGTGGGGTGGATATCCGCATCAATCTTGGCGAAGTCACAAACTGTATCCCTCAGAAAGGATTTGGCTTTGTCAAGTGTCATTTGCATCTTCGGATGCTTTTCTGCCTTGTTTTGGAAAACCCTGGCAATAAGGAAGATTTCTTCCGGATTCATGCTTGGGAAGTCTGCCTGAGTGCGTATGTAGTCATGCTCTCTTCTGGTGAGGGTATACTGAACAAAATCAGCCTTCATGAACTTCCGCATCTTGTAATTTTTTACTGCGGATGGTCTATCGTTAGACCATATGTTCTCAACAGATGAGCCATGCTTAGCATAAAAGCGATTAAGTCTTTCAAACTCCATCGGCAGTCGTTTGCGATAAGGGAGACTGCAGTCAAAAGACTCAAAAACTGCAAAATACTTGGCATTGGGGGAGATTGGAATATCCCAATATCCATCAGAAGGGGGTTCAACATATGTGAGATGTGGAGTGTAGTCTTCATCCAGTAGCCTGCGGAGCAGATTGACCCATGAGTTTATCAAGGACTCATCAATCATAGTATCAAATTCGCATTCTCTCCATATGAGTTCAGCAAGCTTGACCGCCTTTCAGTCGTGTTTTCTTTGAGCTGTGGCAGGGGAGTCTGTGGAGCTTGTTGATGACATATTTTCCTCAAGATTTTTGAGGTGAGGAGAAGTCTCAGGCCTTTTGAGGGTGTTGTTTATAAGTGAAGAGTGAAGAGATGGAATATTATGGGATGGTGGAGGTGAGGGCTGCGGTGTGGGAATTTTCTTTGTGGTGATGGGGGGGCTCTGATGGATGGAAGTATCCAAGTGGTGGACTTCCTCATCACTTCCCCCTCTTGAGGGATGCAATGGAGGTGCTTCCTCAAGCCATTGTTTAAGTCCATCCACCTTGGCACAGACTTCTGCAAAGTGAGCTTTCATGGTCTCGGCCAACTGGGAATTGTTAGGGGTGGAGGAGTTGAAGAGCAGCTTGTGTATGTCTTTTGTAAGTTGGAGGATCTCAGGGCCATGGAAGTTAGAGGTGAGGGATTTCTGCATTCGGTTGATAGTGGCATGAAGAACAGAGATAGTGGACTCATAAGCAGTATGAGTCTCATCTATCACTTTCTGAGATAGTGAAGCTTGATCCGCAATGGCTGCTTGAAGATCCTGTTTGATTGCGGTCACCTCAGTAATGAGGCGTTCCGCTGCAGCCATGAATTCCTGATGGTTGGCCCTGCAGTTGTTGTTAAGGGATCGGATCCCCATTTCTATCTTGAGAGAGATGCGCTCAGCAGCCATACGCTCTCTCGTCTCGAGTCATTCGACTCACTCAATTAAAGACTGCGGTCCTGGAATGTCTTCAGGTGGAGGTTGGGTAGGTTTAACTGCAGCCAAAATTTGATCAACTTTGGCTTGAAGACTTAGGAATTCCTTCCTGGTGACAGCATCCTTCTTCTTCTTCTTTTTCTTTTCTTTGGGCTTTGAAGTGGAATGCTGAGAACCACTAGACTCTTCTTCTTCTTCAAACATCATAAGGTCGTCGTCTGAAGGATTTGGTTTGTTGACCTCTTGGATGTCTTCATCATCAAAACCGAAGGTAGGGGCGGAGCTGAGTTCAACAGCAGGCTCTTCGTCTTGACATGGGTTGACTGCGGGAGAAGGAATAGGAGTTGGAGTGGGAGGAACTCTGGAGGTACCTGCGGCTGCGCTAGCAGCTTGAGATTTTAATACGGTTTCTACCATTTGATCCATCCAGTTTTGAATCTTTTGGATTGTGGCAACAGTATGGGCATTGTTGATGGCATTTGCCTAATACTTGGCCACGGATAGTATTTCCTGTTCCTTTTGTTGTTGTTGTTTGACCTGTTGCTCCTTGCGGGCTTGGAGGGCTCTTCTAAAGGCCGCATATTTCTTGATTTCGGCATCAGTAGTTGGCTGATACCGACTCCAAGAATCACTTGAGTCATCGCCGTCAATTCTTTGTGTACGCACCAAGGTGTCCCTTGGGTTCACGGATCCTTGCACATGTGTGCTCACCGTGCCTAAACCACCTGTAAAGGATGGAAGCAGAGTAGGATTTCCTAGGCTTCCTTGGTCTCCTTGACCATTGGCCAAGTCTGGCCTCGGCCCAGTTCTGGCATGGGCGAAAGAGATGCCCTGCGGATGGATTGGTGTTTGAAGTGTTTGTGATACATTCAAAAGGATGGAGTCTAACTCCTCGAAAGAAAAAATGTGCAGTCGGGAAGCCCTGGAGACCTTAGGGCGATGCCCAAATTTATCTACTTGAGATTACTGGGGGGGCTGTCTCCACGTTCAGATGATGAAGGTGATGAAACAATCTCACATGATGAGGTTGAGTGGTATTCGAGTGTGGTATTGAATGGATGTGCGGCCATCCCAAGGACTACCGGAGCTTGTTGAGAGGCTTCAGTATCAGTTCGGTCGCGCATTTGGCTAGAGGTTTCGATTGTTTTTCTTTTCTTGATGATAGATATTGGTTGTCTATCTTCCTCAGAGTCACTGCTCGATACAGTGGTGGGTTTGGTTTTGCGTTTCTTCGAGGGTGCGGTTTGTTTTGGGGCATTCTTCTTAGGTGTACTAGATTTCTTCTTGGATGCCACGGTTTTTCTCCGTTGAGAAAGGTTAGATAGTGTGGTGGCAGAGGGGACTGCGGTACCCTCAGGGTTAATGGTCACAGATGGAAGAGGTGGGGTAGAAGGTATGGGATAATACCCTCCGTAGCCTCTATGTGATCTGAGACATCAGCAGTGTCACTCCTTGTATTGACTTTGGAAGGTTTAGAGTCACAAGTGTCACTCCTCTAATGGTTCACAAACACCAAGAGCAAATGGAGAAGCAAGAGAGAGAGGGAAGAGGTATAAAATTCGTTTCTAGGAACCCTAGACAAGGCATGGACGAATTCTTATGGCCTTAGGGTTATTTATATAGGTGTAGAGATTAGGTTTCAGTCCTTATCCTTATCTAGTTGTTTGCCCACCAAGCAACCATAAGATAAGCCTTGAAAACCCTTATCTTTTATCCTTTGGACGATTTCAAGGATCCTTATCTCCTTGAATTCGTTCAACCCATATTTATTATAACCATTACCATATTTTGTAACTATCACATAATTACAATTCAGCCCCTCTAGTTTAATTAACTACATTTGATCACAAAATTAATTCTTAATTAATTATTGACCAATATTAATTAAACAAATATGATTTCTCCTTTAATATATTATTCTTATAACATATTAATAAATCATAATAACCTCTCTCTTTATTTATTTCTCCAATCAAGTTGCTTTGGTGAAGGCAACCCAAAAGGACCATGCACCATCGGGTCAAGTACATACCAAAATAGTTATGGACTTAGACACTAATCCAACAGTCTCCCACTTGGATAAGTCTAACAACTATTCTGCGTATGACTTCAGATCCTGATCTGCAATCGTAGCTTTCCAAAGCCGCTGTCAACTCTGATCCTATCAAATACGCGTGTCCTTAGATAAGGGATCATATATTCCTCCATTCTAGATATCATATGAGATATGATTTCAAATCATTCTCTTTGTACTATATCTCGATTTCCGATTTATGACGACTGACTAATTGAACAAATCAAATTAGCCCTAGCCCGGCCGAGCATTTACGTTTGTCATCACTAAATCATCGAGGGGCCCAAAGATATCGCTTTTATCCTACTTTGGATAAAAGGAACGGATAAACTTTGATACAATGCTTTCTTGCACTCACTCACCAAATCACACACAACAATATGTTTTATAACACCAAGTTACTAGTGCGTTTACATATTATCAATGTGCAACCTATTTGCAAGATACAACTCACACATCTCGGTTTCAAGAATATAAGATGTTATCGTCTCACCAATCACTCGTGATACAATTCATGGAGTGATCCAAGTGAGTGTGGGTTTAATCCAATGCTCAAATTCATATTCATATTCATAAGCACTCATGAACGTTGCAGCAAACATTTGCTTATGTCTAATGCTCTTTAGACAATCCACACACCAATTCACGACAATCTTCATTCATATCTACTTCCAACATATGAATGACTGTGGCTCGTTCGAATAATTCGATTATTCTTAATAAACTCAATTATTCTGGAAGTCAAAACATGCAAATGTGAAACACAAGAATAATACTAATCCCATATGGCCTCAAACCTTTGAGTATAAATAAAACACCTTTTATTTATCACCATATTGATTACTCATTATTTGTCGTTTCGGGTAATCAACTTCTTACTTGAATTACAACACTTGTCCCATGCTCCTAGCATGCAAATAATGTTTACCTATGGTTCTTACTTTGTGAAATAGATCACACTGAACACATTTCCAATCATTCTCATTTCAAAACTCCAAATCCTTTTCATAAGTGAAAGAATATCAAATTCTTGCTACTTATAGAATATGCTAGATTCTAACATTCTATGCAACTTATACTTTCGTAATGTCACTGCACAAAAGTCACAAAGACTATTGCCAATGATATTACAAAGTCTTTTATCGGAAATTGTTACAAGACAATTCCTTAGATATGATGTCTCTCACTCAAAGTACATTCCTTTGAACATCCTTTTGCATAAAAGTTTCTAATCTAGTCATATATTATCAATATTCAATTCCCAATATGGACACACTTCCATATGTTCCATATGACAACTCATTTTTAATAGAATCTTTTCTATTCATAATAGAGTCGATATGGTCCATCCAATACCATGCTTCCAACTACTCACAAGCAACCAATCCTCGTCGAACTTTGGATTGTCCTTTGATAGTTGTTTAATTATTTTAGTCAAAACTGATTCTAGTCCCTTTTCCCTCTAAATGCGCTAGACATTTGGAAAATTTTAGAATGGTCAAACATTAAAGCATTTGCAATCGATCCTATACCCGAAGCGTATGGGACACGATGCACAATGTTTTATTTGCTATGTTCTCAAAATTCGAATTGTGAAGAGGAATGTCGTAATCATAATCGAAATTTTAAAAACACACTATGTACCATTGACTAAATTTATCAACATTTCTCAACCTAATCCTTTAGATTTAAAATGAAGCATAATATTCTCTCCCTTAATTATAGCAAAACAACTTTACAACCCTTACGACTTTGCAAGGTATAACTTTTGTTTTCTATAATTAATATTGCCAACTTGCAATACTTTCCATAATAATCATACAATCATAACTTTTATGCTCCCACTATCATGATGATTACTATAAAACATAACACTTATGCTCCCACTAGCTTCTACATGTATTCATAAACATCTTAACTTTCATAAAAACAATACCTATTGAACTTCTTAAGTTCATGTTTTTAATACTTAATGCTTTGATAATCCTTTATCAAGGCTTCTTGAACTTATACACCTTTTCCTTCGATAGTTCATATGTGTGTCTAAACACTTAAGACTAATTTCCAAACCTCACAATTCAAATTATGGAAAGGGATACCGTAACCATAATCGAATTCGAGAATGCAATTTTACAATCACTATCTTCTTAAATCTTTCTTAGTGAAAGCATTTCCTCACAATCATTTTCATGAAGGAGGAAATCTTATGACACTTAGATTTAAACGGTGTATTTGTTCCTATCCATGTGAATTTGTTAAAACCAAAGTTTACGACAAATTTAAACTCATATGGATCGAACTTTCTTGATCTCGATTTCTTGCCTTTATGGTAGCACAGCTGCCCACCATGTCTTCCAAGTAGTTAAGCAGCTCACCTTTTCTTATCAATGTACTTTCCATTGATCAAGGTCCTTGCATTTTATGCATTCAAAATGAGAACTCATAGAACTCACATGCATAATTAACTCAAGTGGAATGGCACAGAAACAAAATAATGTCAACACGATAGGTTATAAACCTCAACTCGTGTGCTAATGATGATCGATAAGGTTTATTTGATTTGTTCTTGAAACCTTTCAAGACCATAAGACTCCCACTGACTCCTTGACATATAAGATTCTCTTGTCAATAACCATTTCTTGACAAACAAATATTCAAGAGTTAGTGTAGCTTTTATCAAACACTTCATAAATTGGTCTTATTTGGTCTTTGTCTTATCCAAGACATCACAACTTTCCACATTTGATGAATGTTATAAACCTTCTTAATACTTATCACTCAATTTCACAATCTTAACTCTAAGACTTGTTTTTGGAACGAAGTATGATTGACTTCTTGATTTAACCATTTCTTCAATTCTTGATTCCTCTTCTTAGACATACAATTATACTAAGACCCACTTAGAGGATCAATTGAGATATGGTTCTTAATCATTAAGACCCATCATAAAACATAAAAGGTACTCTCCGTTCTTCTTAGAATGGAGAAACTTTTATCTTTCTGCCTACTTGATTCTTCTTATTCGTTCTACTATTGATTTAAACCTTTTTTCAATCAATCTAGAATTACACTTAATCTTGTAAGTATAATCACATTTACTCTTATGGTGGACTTGATCAACACGCAACTTTGTGTGCTCGATCTCCTAGTCCTTCACTTGACACTTTGTCAATGAATTAAATCTAATTTCCAAATGTGAAATTTCTCATTCATCGTGCAACCAAGTTGCATGATTCCAAGTTTTTGTCCAATTGAAACTTGGGTGATGAGAAACTCTCCCTATTTGGTAAATTCTCGACTTTCCATAAATAACATAATAAGAACCAAATCCATTATTGCTAATAATAGAAACATCCAAACATCAATTTTTCATATACGCCATTGCAAGGATAAATAAATAATATAAAATCAAAATTTATTTTATTGCTTAAAAAATTTTGTCCTTACAATGCAATTCATTGAAAAACTATGCTAATACATCTTTCTTAGCAATCTAATTCTAACTCTAAGTAGTAGCTCAAGAATCTAATCTTCGAGAAATGCAATCGAAATCCATTCCTTCACGGTTAGATTTTGCTCACTTCTTCCCTTAAGCTTCCTTTCTTTCGATCCTACAATACATCAATTGTAATCTTATCACATTATGTATTAAGAATCTAGAATAGAAGCTTAAAAGAGTTAGTCAATGGATTTTACCTAAAGCAAAGTCATACGTTTTGACTCTCCCATTTCTTAGATCTCTTAGGTAAATAGGGCAGCTTCGTCTCCAATGCCCTTTCTCTTGGCAATAACAGCAAATTGACTCTTTTGGAACATGACATGGAACTACTTCAGACATTGCCTTTCTCTTATGATCAAACTTTTCGATCATAGCATGTCTTTCGTTGCCATTGTCTATATCCATGAAGGCAGATTCACCAATCAACTTTGCTTTTCTATTGCGCCAAACCATTGCTGATTCAGCAACAATAAGCATATAGGTGAGATCTATAAGGGTCACGTCGTGGTTCATCATATAATACTCTCTTACGAACTCACTATACGAGTTAGGAAGTGACTGAAGAACCCAATCAACAGCCATCTCCTCACCGACAACGGATCCCATCATTCTTAACCTATCAATGTGTGACTTCATCCCTAGGACGTGTGCACACACTGACTTTCCTTCTTTATGTTTACTTGCCAAAAGGGCTTGAGTGATCTTGAACTTTTCAAGCCTTTAAACTTGTGGGTTAGGGAGAATAATTGGAGGAGGTGGAGGAATTGAAGCATGATTTCTTGTTCCTCGATCAAATCGTGAAATATCATCTTCATGTGGAATGCTTGTTCCACGGGATTTGGGAAGACCATAGTTGTCGAACTTTGACATCTACAAAACGAGAGAAAACAAATTCAAGTTAGTTGATTGATTGAGTCCTTAGTAAATCACCCAAATGAGTTACTAAGGCTAGGACCCAACACAATATTCTACAACTCGGGAGAGGGATGCCGTAACCCTAATTGCAGAATATTTGAAGGTAAGTGAATGACGATTCACTAATTTCCACCACGAAAAACGAAAAAGAATTTAAGTTTTAAATCTATGAAAACTCCTAGATCCTTTGAGATTCATTGAACTTTCAATGGCATGTTTAAATCTCGATATGCCCCTCTTGTTTGTGACTAGGATGCCGAGGATCACAAAGCGGGTGTGAATAACCATGCAAACTTACATGGTGCCCTCACATGTTACAGTCACCTATTCGATGTGCCAGTAAACCACACACGCTCCACCAAACTATGACAAACATTTAGTCACTCTTTGCTACCTTTGCTCAGAACCATTTAGTGTGCCGGTAAACCACACACGCTCCACTAACGTCTTTGCAAGGGCACAAACTGTAATTTCATGGAATTGCATCAATTCACTTTTGCCTAAGTAACTAACATTGGGAATTTTATGAAAACATTTAGTTACTTTAATAATTCATTATACTTATAATGGAAGGTTTCGTCCTATCCTACCCGTTCGGCTAACGACCCTCCACTGGTCAAGAGTGCGGTGGGTAAGAGTGGATACCCATTCAATCGCCATTTTATAGGCAATTTCCTTAAACACCCCTTATAGACCAGCTTCGTGAATGAGGCCTACTAACGGTAAGACTGAATTTTACTTATACATATATATAATGTTAGACTTTTAATGTTATATATAGTATAGGGTGTGTTTTACACTTTAAAATACTAGGTGGTCAAATATAACAATTATATTTTTAATTGTAAACCAAAACTTTTATGGATTTATTAAACTTCTTTTAATTATACACCTTAATTAATTAATAAAACCATAAGGGTGTAATTTGAACTTTTTCAAAACAATACTAGGGTTTTAGAATTTAACATCCTAATTAAACTTTTAATCAACTTTTAAATTCCAAAACTTGAGGGCAAGTTTTGAAACTTTTCAAAACAATTTAGTTTTAATCTCTCTTAAAATTTTCGAATTTATGCCATATAAATTAATATTTTAAATATTAAAACTCTTGATTTAATAATTATCTTGAATTAGACTATTAATTTAATTATTAAATCATAAGGGATTATCTAAATCATGAGGATAATTACCATTAAACAATTAATTTTATCCTAATCCTTTTAATTCCTCTAAAATTCGAAAATCATGGGATATGATAATTCAAAATCTTTAATTACCATATATAACCATTAAAGAATAATTACAAGATATATGATAATCCAAATCCCTAAAATTTAGGATCTTATCTTGGGGAGGAGGCTAATTTCGAAAATCATAGGGTTTTGCAAACCCTAGATTTCGAAATCTTGAGGCTTAAGGAAAGGATTTGAAAACCCTTTCAAATTTTCGCAAATTAGGGTATAGAAACCCTAATCTCGAAATTTCTAGCCTCGTAGGGTTTATTGGCAATAAACCCTAATATGTCAAGTTCATACAATTGTATAATACTAATTGAAAACAAGTTAACCAAAGGCTCTGATACCACTGATGGGTTTTATACAAACAATCCTATGTGTACATGCAACCCTACCATTGGATCTATGTTTTCACTATTAGATACACAACATTATGAACACATAATAAAACCCTAATTCTAGCATATAAGTAATCATATTAACATAAGAATAGGTTTATAATATTACCTTGATTGTTATGTAGCAATAACAATCCCAAATCTCCTTGTATTGACTTTGGAAGGCTTAGAGTCACAAGTGTCAATCCTCTAATGGTTCACAAACACCAAGAGCAAATGGAGAAGCAAGAGAGAGAGGGAAGAGGTATAAAATTCGTTTCTAGGAACCCTAGACAAGGCATGGACGAATTCTTATGGCCTTAGGGTTATTTATATAGGTGTAGAGATTAGGTTTCAGTCCTTATCCTTATCTAGTTGCTTGCCCACCAAGCAACCATAAGATAAGCCTTGAAAACCCTTATCTTTTATCCTTTGGACAATTTCAAGGATCCTTATCTCCTTGAATTCGTTCAACCCATATTTATTATAACCATTACCATATTTTGCAACTATCACATAATTACAATTCAGCCCCTCTAGTTTAATTAATTACATTTGATCACAAAATTAATTCTTAATTAATTATTGACCAATATTAATTAAACAAATATGATTTCTCCTTTAACATATTATTCTTATAACATATTAATAAATCATAATAACCTCTCTCTTTATTTATTTCTCCAATCAAGTTGCTTTGGTGAAGGCAACCCAAAAGGACCATGCACCATCGGGTCAAGTACATACCAAAATATTTATGGACTTAGACACTAATCCAACAATACATTCAAAAGGATGGAGTCTAACTCCTTGGAAGAAAAAATGTGTAGTCGGGAAGCCTTGGAGACCTTAGGGCGATGCCCAGATTTATCTACTTGAGATTACTGGGGGGGGGGGGGGGGGCTGTCTCCACGTTCAGATGATGAAGGTGATGAAACAATCTCACATGATGAGGTTGAGTGGCATTCGAGTGTGGTATTGAATGGATGTGTGGCCATCCCAAGGACTACCGGAGCTTGTTGAGAGGCTTCAGTATCAGTTCGGTCACGCATTTGGCTAGAGGTTTCGGTTGTTTTTCTTTTCTTGAGGATAGATATTGGTTGTCTATCTTCCTCAGAGTCACTGCTCGATACAGTGGTGGGTTTGGATTTGCGTTTCTTGGAGGGTGCGGTTTGTTTTGGGGCATTCTTCTTAGGTGTACTAGATTTCTTCTTGGATGCCACGGTTTTTCTCCGTGGAGAAAGGTTAGATAGTGTGGTGGCAGAGGGGACTGCGGTACCCTCAGGGTTAATGGTCACAGATGGAAGAGGTGGGGTAGAAGGTATGGGATAATACCCTCCGTAGCCTCTATGTGATCTGAGACATCAGCAGTCTCAAGACCAAGAAAGGTGAGAATGTGGGTGGGAAGCCTGCGGATAGGTCCAAATAAAGTTTGATCAGAAGAGGGGTTGTACCTTTTTAGATCCTTAGTGACAAAGAAGTTGATGTCACTGCCCATGTTGATACCAGCATCCGTGTAACACCCGAAATCTGAAAGGTCAAGAAAGGAAAGGAAAAACCCTAAGTTAAAGAGGGTTGACTCGGCGAGTCTAGGGAGGAACTCGGCGAGTCGGATCGGGATCCGGGTGTAAAGTAAGTGACCGACTCGGCGAGTCGGCAAGTGGACTCGGCGAGTCTGGTCTGGGTTGGGAAACCCTAATTTTGGCACTTGGTACCCTATTTAAGCATCTTATTCTCTTCCCTAGGGCTCATTTGCGGCCCCTATAGTCCAGAACCAGAAACCCTAAGCCTTCATTGCTTATTCAAGCTTTCTTGCCATTTTGGGTGATTTGAAGGAAGAAGGAAGAAGGCACCCATTGGGGATTCAAGGATTGGCAGTAGATCCAAAGTTAGTGGGGTCTTCCAGAACATTTGAAGGTAATGAGTCGCTACATTCCCTCTTTTGCATATAGATCAACCTTTATCATGAGATTTGGGGCTATTAGGACAAGTTTATGAACCATTTCGAGTTAGAAGCCCAGATCTGAAGTTGCTACTTCAGATCTAAGTGTATCTTGGCCTAGAGAATCATAAAGCATCAGTCTATGGGTTGATTGTTAAGCCCCTTTGTCTCAAACCCTAGTTTATAGTGTTTTGAGCCTAGATCTCCTTAGCTACACGTAAAGCCTGCCACTTTACGTAAGGAATAGGCTTTAGAAGAGTGGATCTACAGTTTGGAGTCCATGCGTGACTCAAAAGCCTCTGAATATATGAAGGACTGAATAGACTCGGCGAGTCCTTCGAGTGGACTCGGCGAGTAGTATGAAGATGGAGATGAACTCGACGAGTTGGATGAACAACTCAACGAGTCTGTTGAAGATTGCCTCGGACTCGGTGAGTTTGTTCTTGGACTCGGTGAGTCAAGTCGCGAAACCCCAAACCCTTCAAGTTAAGACTCGAATCGGTGAGTTGAGTAGGGACTCAGTGAGTTGGTCAGGTCAGGACTCGGAAATCGGTAGACTCGGCGAGTCAGGGGCTGACTCGGCGAGTCGAGTCGCCAATGAATGGATTCTGAGCGTATGAACTCAATGAGTCAATAGTCAGACTCGACGAGTAGGGTTGACCAGGACTTTGACTTTGACCAGAGTTGACTTAGTTGACTTTTGGAGGACTGTCAGACTAAGTGTCATATTGATATTGGTAGCTCGGAGAGCTAGAGGAGCAACGGCTCAGAGGGTTGTCGGTTAGTAGCCAGAGGGTTATCAGCAGAGCTCAGCGGTTCAGGTGAGTTTCCTTCCAGTAGGAACGGGTCTACGGCCACAATGCCGGCCCGTTTAGTTAGCAGTAGTTCCAGACTTCGGTCCGATGCAGTAGTTCAGTATGCTTGGTGTCTTGTGATACAAACATGGTGTGAGTTATGTGTTCCGGGCTATGGTCTGATGCGGTATGCAGTATATGTGTTCATGTTATATGTTGTGAATCTGTTATGCTATGTTCAGTTAGCTTCGGACCTCGGTCCGATGCAGTAGTTAGGGTGCTTGATGTCGTTGTGATTCAAGCATGTTTTGTGTTATGTGTTCCAAACTCTGTTCTGATGCAGTATGCAGTATATGTGTTCGTGCTAGTCGATATGTTTATGCTACGTTATGTTCAGTCAGTTCCGGACTTCGATCCGATGCAGGGGACAAGGTCCCAACCAGTTCCGGACTTCAGTTCGATGCAGTCAGTTTCGGACTTCGGTCCGATGCAGTCAGTTCCGGACTTCGGTCTGATGCAGAGGGCAAGGCCCTAGTTAGTTCCGGACTCTGGTCCGATGCAGTTTCCGGACTTCGGTCCGAGGCAGAGGGCAAGGCCCTGGTTAGTTTCTGGACTTCGGTCCGATGCAGTGGGCAAGGCCCAGTAGATGCTTTATATGTTATTGTATGGTATGTGGTAGTTTGGGGGAGCTCACTAAGATTCGTGCTTACGGTTTTCAGTTTTGGTTTCAGGTACTCAGTTTTCAAAAGAGGAGCTCGGGATGTGACATCCCCAAAATCTCGGCCAGAAAAGACCGATTTTCATTTATGCTTTTAAATATTTTCAGAGTAAATCCTTTTGATTTGAAAGAGTTGCGGAATTTGTTCCCAAAACAAAACATGATAAAATAATATTTATCAAAGCATTTCATCAAGAGATGCATTTCATTATATAATCAAAACTCGGGATGTCATGTTCCGATACAGACCATAAAGCATAAACGATAAACATTACAAGTCATTCAACAAATATATACATATACAGACTTGTAAACAAAACAACAAGATGATCCATCCATCTTACGCCCTTGTGCCACTTCCTGTAATACAAATAAAACTGAGTGGGTCAGGCTTGGGAGCCTGGTGAGCATATAGGGTTTTCAACCCACAATAAATAAGTTATATTTAATTTCACCAACCAAACACTATCCCGATTTCCCATTCCCGTTATCCTCACTTTACGTCCCTAAAACAACTATCTCAAGGGACCTAATCTAGGATTTTCATCGGGACGGACATCACTGCGAAGGGGTTTCCTCAACAATAGATATCCTAAAGGCAACCATGAGGGGGATAGAGTACACCGGTGAACACATCGTTCACAACACCTACAGGTTATGAACCTGCTAGCGTTCCACTGGACTGTCTAGAAAGAGTCCGTGGTCGTTATCCATACTCCGCTGAATAACTAGATCAACAACAACAACAACATCGAGGCCTCTCATCTGTTTATTACACACCAACTATCTACCCATGTTCTACCCAACATATTAGTAGATAAAAATATACATTTGTATACATAGTTTAAAGAAAACCTGTATAGCATGCTTGAATCAACACATATATCACATAACAGATGAGGCACACACACACATAACACATATCTCATAAAGAAATAAGCAGATCTATAAGATAGAAGAGAGTGAATACTCATTCACACATAACACAACCAAATATATACACATAACACGTATTTTTATATAAAATACTTCGTATTATTGTATTAGAAGAAATAACTACACACTCACTTGATCAGAAGACGATCCGACAGCACTACGGCTTATAGAAGTAGTAATCCACAGCAGATCTGGAAGATCTCCTCGAAAATCGAACTTCTCGCGGGCAGAGCTTCGACTCGGGAACCGCGCTTCTCGGGATCTTCGGGGTCTCGGGACTTGCCTCGGGGCTAGAGTATGATACCGGGGCTTCGGGGTAGCTTCGGCACGAAAAACGATGCAAAAGACTAGAGAGAAGAGAAGAAATTGAACAAGAAATGAGGCTGCCTTCGGATCCTTTATATAGAGGCTGGAGCCTCGGAGTACGCGGGGCGTACAGGCGTACGCAGCGCGTACGCGTCCGAAATCGTCACTGCATGCGTCATCCGAAGTGTCGACACTATGCGGAGTACGCGATAGCGTACTCACGTACGCGGGGCGTACCTTGGATCAGACGGGTGACTCGGCTTCGGATAATACCTCCGAATTTTGAATTAAAAATAAATACAAAATGATTAACAAACTTCGGAAATTCATAACTTCTTCATACGAACTCCGTTTTCGACGTTCTTTATATCCACGCGAAGGTGAGACCATGCTCTACGACTTTCGTTTAGACTCCGTCGGCTAGTTTTGAGTTTATTTTTTATTAATTATTTTTAATAGGCCGCGA
The DNA here is from genome assembly GCF_002870075.4 of Lactuca sativa. Classification (NCBI taxonomy): domain Eukaryota; kingdom Viridiplantae; phylum Streptophyta; class Magnoliopsida; order Asterales; family Asteraceae; genus Lactuca; species Lactuca sativa. The sequence continues at coordinate 156,594,583 of NC_056625.2, read as the reverse complement.
CAGAAACTTTCGTTATAAATTCATAACTTCTTCGTTTGACGTCCGTTCTCGCCTAACTTTTTATCGTTTCGATACCAACAATGAGATCTTCGATCCTCGTTTAGATTGCTTCGGCTAAAAACCGCTCGATCTCAAATCGAGTATTTCGGGCTGCACACCGCTAAGCCGGAACTTCGATAAATCATAACTTCCTCATACGAAGTCAGATTTGGGCGTTCTATATATATTCGGAAACCTTGTTCCGACTACTACAACATTAACCAAAGATATTAAGTTTATTTTACACTTAAATTTTGACGCTTATTTTTATTCTTAATTAATCAGACCACATAATTAAGCAATTAAGCACAAAACACATAATACTCAAATAATACAATCTTATTATTTCAAAACGGGTTACAAAGGTTAACCTAGACTATTATATTGCTAATAACGGCAAGCCCGGAAACACAGGCGTTACAATTCTCTCCACCTTAGAATGATTCCGTCCCCGGAATCACACATCAACAAACAAATGCGGATAGCGACCCATCATGTCACTCTCCGTCTCCCAGGTGAGATTCGGCCCATTCGTGTGTTTCCATCGGACAAGCACTAACCCAACCATTTTGCGTCGCAACTTCTTAGTCTTTCGGTCAACAATTGCCTCTGGTTCTTCAATCAACCTTTTGTTCTCATCAATTCTCAATTCAGAAATTGGAATTATGTCGGGAACTTCTCCCGTGAACTTCCTCAAATAACACACATGAAAAGTGTTGTGAATTCCATTCAGTTCTTCGGGTAATTCGAGCTTGTAAGCTTGGTTCCCAATCCTCTGAAGAACTTTAAACGGTCCAATAAACCTTGGACTTAACTTTCCCCTTTTACCAAATCTTATAAGTCCCTTCCACGGTGAGACTTTAAGCAAAACCGAATCTCCAACTTCAAAAGTCATCGGTCTTCGCTTTTTGTCAGCATAGCTCTTTTGACGATCCTGAGCCGCTAACATTCTTTCCCTAATTACTTTCAGCTTTTCAGCAGTTTGATGAACCAACTCCGGTCCCATAAACTGCTTTTCCCCAGCCTCAAGCCAACAAGACGGCGTACGACACTTCTGTCCATACAAAGCTTGGTAAGGTGCCATCTTAATGCTCGAGTGAAAACTATTATTATAGGAAAATTCTACCAACGGTAAATGTTCATCCCAATTACCTAGGAATTCCAGAGTACATGCTCTCAGCATATCTTCAAGTGTTTGTATCGTTCGTTCGCTCTGACCATCAGTCTGCGGATGGTAAGCTGTACTTAAACACAACTTGGTACCCAATTCCTCTTGTAGACTTTTCCAAAACCTCGATGTGAAACGGCTATCACGATCCGACACAATCGTTAACGGAACACCGTGAAGCCTCACAATTTCCTTCACGTAAGAATTCGCAAGCTTCTCCATAGACCATTTCTCCCTGGCCGCTATGAAATGCGCACTCTTAGTGAATCGATCAACGACCACCCAAATCATGTCGTGACCATTCTTTGTTCTGGGCAGTTTAGTGACAAAATCCATAGCAATGTCTTCCCACTTACCCATAGGCACAGGCAAAGGTTCTAAACTCCCGTACGGTTTCTGATGTTGTGTCTTGACTCTCGCACAAGTCACACACTTGGCCACATACTTTGCAACATCAAGCTTCATCGTCGGCCACCAGTAGTAGGGTTTCAGGTCCCTATACATTTTAGTGCTACCCGGATGAATCGAGTACATGGTCTTGTGAGCTTCTTCCATCAGAAGATCTCTGACTCCTCCTGTCTTAGGTATCCAAATCCGATCTTGGAACACCTTCAGTCCATGACTGTTTACACCGAACACCAACGTTTTGCCCAAACGTTCCTCCTTTCTGTCATTCTTCTCAGAAGCTTCGCTCTGAGCTTTCTTTATACTTTCCAAAATAGTTGAGACAACTTCAATTCTCAACGCTCTTGGCCTTTTCCTTTCGGGATTGACTTTCCGACTGAGAGCATCAGCAACAACATTAGCTTTACCGGGGTGGTAAAGTATCTCGCAGTCATAGTCTTTAAGTAATTCTAGCCAGCGTCGTTGCCTCATATTCAATTCTTTCTGATTAAAGAGGTATTGGAGACTCTTATGATCAGTGAAAAGTTTGCACTTCGTGCCATAGAGGTAATGCCTCCATATTTTCAGAGCGAAAACTACCGCTGCCAACTCCAAATCATGAGTCGGGTAGTTCTTTTCATGCTCTTTCAGCTGTCGAGACGCATATGCTATCACCTTTTCTCTTTGGGTCAAAACACAACCCAAACCAACACCAGACGCATCGCTATAGACAGCGAAGTCTTCAACTCCATCGGGTAGAGAAAGTATCGGTGCCTCGCATAGCTTCTCCTTTAGCTTCTCAAATGCTTCCTTATGCTTCTCACCCCAAGCATAAGTAGCTCCTTTGTGGGTCAAAGCTGACAATGGACTAGCGATCGAAGAAAAGCCTTGGATAAACCTTCGGTAATATCCAGCTAATCCTAAAAAGCTTCGAATCTCCGTGGGACTTTTCGGTTGTTCCCACTTCGTCACAGCTTCGATCTTTGCTGGATCAACCATTATCCCTTCTTGGTTGACCACGTGACCCAAGAATTGGACTTCACGAATCCAAAAATCACATTTGGAGAACTTAGCATACAGCTTCTCCTTCTTCAAGACTTCTAACACTTCTCGCAAGTGTCTGCCATGCTCCTCCTGGCTTTTCGAGTAAATCAGAATGTCGTCTATGAACACTATCACGGATTTATCGAGGAACGGGTTACAAACCCTATTCATCAAATCCATGAACGCTGCTGGAGCATTGGTTAGTCCAAACGACATAACCAAGAACTCATAGTGTCCATATCTAGTTCTGAATGCAGTCTTCTCGATATCTTGCTCTCTTACTTTTAGCTGATGATATCCTGACCTAAGGTCGATCTTCGAGAAATAACTCGAACCTTGCAATTGATCAAACAGGTCATCAATCCTTGGCAACGGATATCTATTCTTTATTGTTGCCTTGTTCAGCTCTCTGTAATCGATGCACATTCTCATACTTCCATCTTTCTTCTTTACAAATAACACCGGAGCTCCCCAGGGCGATGAACTAGGTCTAATGAAACCGTTGTCCAATAACTCCTGAAGTTGCATCATTAGTTCCTTCATCTCCGTCGGTGCTAATCGATAAGGTGCTTTCGCAATTGGCGTTGTTCCTGGCAACAAGTCAATACGGAATTCCACTTGTCGATCAGGCGGTAATCCAGGAAGATCTTCGGGAAATACTTCCGGATAATCACACACCACTGGAATATTCTGCATCACCTTCTTTTCCTTCTTAGCATCAATCACGAATGCTAAAAACGATGTACACCCCTTGGTCAAACATTTTCTGGCTTTCATCAATGAAATGATTCCAGAATTCACTCTGCGTTTATCTCCATACACCATAAACGAATCTTTCCCAGGCGGGTTTACTTTGACTATTTTCTTCTTGCATAAAATTTCGGCGTCGTTGGCGCTAAGCCAATCCATTCCCAATACGATGTCGAAACCATTAAGTTCGATAGGCAATAATTCCTCGTGGAACTTATTCCCATTCAGATCAATTAAGATGTTTTTCATGCGATAGCTAACAGGTACAAACTTGCCACTAGCAACTTCGACTAATAAAGCATTATCTAGCCTAACAACAGGCAAAGCTAGCTTTCTACCAAATTCATGCGATATAAAGGAGTAGTTGGCTCCAGAATCAAATAAAATTTGGGCAGGCAATTCGTTAACGAGAAAGGTACCTGAAGCGACATCAGCTTCATCTTTAGCAGCTTCCAGTGTCATCTGGAATGCTCTCGCCTTTGGCTTTGGCGGAATGTTGGGTCTAGCTGCATCCTTCTTCTTCGGGCAGTCTCTCGACATATGACCCTCCTCACCACAACCATAGCAAACTTTCTTTGTGAGGGTACACTCATTGGCATAGTGCCCTGGCTTTCCACACTTGTAGCATGTGTTCGCCACCTCACATCTTCCATGATGCTTCTTCTTACATTTGTCGCACCATTTCGCTTCACCTCCACCTCCCCTCGAACCAGACTTCGAGAACTTGTTTTTCTTGTTGGACCCTGAAGTTCCATCGAACTTCCTCTTTTCTCCAACATCTATTCTTTCCAGACCCTTTTCCTTCTGCTGGGCCTCCACATTCTTAGCTGCACGAACAGCCGTTTTCAGAGTGGTTGCCATTTTGACTGTCGGACCAAAGTCAGCAGGCAGTCCGTTAGCAAACCTCTCAATCTTGGAGAGTTCCGTCGGCACTAGGTACGGAAACAACTTCATCTTCTCAGTAAATGCAGTAGCATAGTCATCTATGCTCATCTTCCCTTTCTTCAAGTTTTGAAACTCATTGTTCAGATCAATCAGATCTATCTCCGAACAATACTGCACCCTTAACTGTTCCAAGAACTCCTCCCATGACATTTTCAGAGCTTCTCCTCGTGGCATAGTATCTGCCAACAACTTCCACCAACTCAAGACTCCAGTCTTCAGTTGTCTAACCGCAAAGACGGTCTTCTGCTTGTTGCTACAGTCGCAACTTTCAGATACCATCTCCATTTCGGAGATCCAATCCATTATCTCAACCGGCTTTGGGCTCCCAGAAAGACTTGGCGGTTTGGCGCCCAAGAAATTCTTGTACATACGCCCATCCTTGTTGTTTCTCCTTTCTGGATTGTTCCTTCGTTCCTCTTGAGTCCCAACTTGACTCACCATGCGACTATTGTTCCCTTCCTCCGATTGCTCGGGAATCAATTCCGGTTCCTCAATAGGTATGATAGGTTCATCCCTATTACTATGCAACATTTGTCGCATCTCCTCCCTTTGTTCGGCTAGCATAGCCCGAATCATGGCTTGCACCGCAGCCATTGTTATTGGTTCTGGTGCTGCTGCTACAACAGGTATTTGCTCAATCACTGGCGGTTGATTCCTGTTTTCATCTGCGTTTCCAACGCCACTCCTTGTTCTCACCATTTTGATCTACACACCGAATAATTTCACCTTATTACTCCAAACGATTACATGCTAGTTCTAATATCGTATACATACGCTTAGAATCCTAAACACATAAACCTTCAGATCCGGTTGGCAACAAACCGTAGATCCGAACAAATAATATCATATATGGCAACATATATCATTTAGCACATAAAAGCATTTTAGGCAACTTTCCTAAAATAAACTAGTGCTCGTGTCTAAAATCCAACAGACACACATCTCAAAATTCCACTTAGCATTCTAAGTTTAAGTCTAGAAATCCTACAAATTCCTAGTTCGCTTAAACTAATGCTCTGATACCAACTGTGACATCCCCAAAATCTCGGCCAGAAAAGACCGATTTTCATTTATGCTTTTAAATATTTTCAGAGTAAATCCTTTTGATTTGAAAGAGTTGCGGAATTTGTTCCCAAAACAAAACATGATAAAATAATATTTATCAAAGCATTTCATCAAGAGATGCATTTCATTATATAATCAAAACTCGGGATGTCATGTTCCGATACAGACCATAAAGCATAAACGATAAACATTACAAGTCATTCAACAAATATATACATATACAGACTTGTAAACAAAACAACAAGATGATCCATCCATCTTACGCCCTTGTGCCACTTCCTGTAATACAAATAAAACTGAGTGGGTCAGGCTTGGGAGCCTGGTGAGCATATAGGGTTTTCAACCCACAATAAATAAGTTATATTTAATTTCACCAACCAAACACTATCCCGATTTCCCATTCCCGTTATCCTCACTTTACGTCCCTAAAACAACTATCTCAAGGGACCTAATCTAGGATTTTCATCGGGACGGACATCACTGCGAAGGGGTTTCCTCAACAATAGATATCCTAAAGGCAACCATGAGGGGGATAGAGTACACCGGTGAACACATCGTTCACAACACCTACAGGTTATGAACCTGCTAGCGTTCCACTGGACTGTCTAGAAAGAGTCCGTGGTCGTTATCCATACTCCGCTGAATAACTAGATCAACAACAACAACAACATCGAGGCCTCTCATCTGTTTATTACACACCAACTATCTACCCATGTTCTACCCAACATATTAGTAGATAAAAATATACATTTGTATACATAGTTTAAAGAAAACCTGTATAGCATGCTTGAATCAACACATATATCACATAACAGATGAGGCACACACACACATAACACATATCTCATAAAGAAATAAGCAGATCTATAAGATAGAAGAGAGTGAATACTCATTCACACATAACACAACCAAATATATACACATAACACGTATTTTTATATAAAATACTTCGTATTATTATATTAGAAGAAATAACTACACACTCACTTGATCAGAAGACGATCCGACAGCACTACGGCTTATAGAAGTAGTAATCCACAGCAGATCTGGAAGATCTCCTCGAAAATCGAACTTCTCGCGGGCAGAGCTTCGACTCGGGAACCGCGCTTCTCGGGATCTTCGGGGTCTCGGGACTTGCCTCGGGGCTAGAGTATGATACCGGGGCTTCGGGGTAGCTTCGGCACGAAAAACGATGCAAAAGACTAGAGAGAAGAGAAGAAATTGAACAAGAAATGAGGCTGCCTTCGGATCCTTTATATAGAGGCTGGAGCCTCGGAGTACGCGGGGCGTACAGGCGTACGCAGCGCGTACGCGTCCGAAATCGTCACTGCATGCGTCATCCGAAGTGTCGACACTATGCGGAGTACGCGATAGCGTACTCACGTACGCGGGGCGTACCTTGGATCAGACGGGTGACTCGGCTTCGGATAATACCTCCGAATTTTGAATTAAAAATAAATACAAAATGATTAACAAACTTCGGAAATTCATAACTTCTTCATACGAACTCCGTTTTCGACGTTCTTTATATCCACGCGAAGGTGAGACCATGCTCTACGACTTTCGTTTAGACTCCGTCGGCTAGTTTTGAGTTTATTTTTTATTAATTATTTTTAATAGGCCGCGACAGAAACTTTCGTTATAAATTCATAACTTCTTCGTTTGACGTCCGTTCTCGCCTAACTTTTTATCGTTTCGATACCAACAATGAGATCTTCGATCCTCGTTTAGATTGCTTCGGCTAAAAACCGCTCGATCTCAAATCGAGTATTTCGGGCTGCACACCGCTAAGCCGGAACTTCGATAAATCATAACTTCCTCATACGAAGTCAGATTTGGGCGTTCTATATATATTCGGAAACCTTGTTCCGACTACTACAACATTAACCAAAGATATTAAGTTTATTTTACACTTAAATTTTGACGCTTATTTTTATTCTTAATTAATCAGACCACATAATTAAGCAATTAAGCACAAAACACATAATACTCAAATAATACAATCTTATTATTTCAAAACGGGTTACAAAGGTTAACCTAGACTATTATATTGCTAATAACGGCAAGCCCGGAAACACAGGCGTTACACGGGAAGATTGCAGTGCACACACCATTTGTTCAGCCTGGGATGTTTATACTCTGATATACTTGACAGTTGTTATGACATTTTGAGATACATTGCTCATGATTTTTATATGAGGTTTATCGACTATGGTTTTCATTATTAAATTAAATGAAATTTTCAGACTATGTTTTTGGGACGTTTCAATCCGCATGTAGGTCAAATATGCATATGGACCAGAAGCGAGCAAATGTGAGCTCGGTTATGTTCTCCTTTGGGTGCTCTTTGGGGATATAATGGAGGAAATCGTCCCAAAGAATCTGGCCATAATTGACATCGTGGCCTGTGTAGATGCTCCACACTAGTTCAAGTAGCTTCAGCCCATGTTGTCGATGCCTCCGGTTCTGTCGGATAGACAGTGGATGATGAAATAGCATACGAACTGCCAAACCGCAGACAGTTGGTTCTTCTTAAACTCACCAATCCCTCGGATCGGTTTTTGATAACCCATCTGGTAGAGTGCGGTGGTGATGTCAGATAATGATGGTGTGAAAATCTTGATGGAGGGGTGGATAAGAAGATTAACGGCGGACAAGAACTTCTTTTTGGTCAAGATGACCAAAGAATCATTGATGAGGTTGAGATGCACTTCTTGGGGGTTCTCCAATGGTCGGTATGCAGAAAAGGCACACTTGAAGAGCGTAGAAACAGGGACAATGTCGGTGAATGCATCAAATGGACCAAACAAAATATGGTTCTTGAGAAACTTGATCATCAGCTTGGTTGGGGCATTATACGACGGATGATCTTCAAAAACGGCTCTGAAATTTCTTGAAGCTAACGATGGAGAAGTGGAACTAGTTGGATTCATGGAGCCTGAAGCCTTGGATTGCTTCTTTGATGCACCTGATTTCGCCATTGTGAGATAAGAGAATGGAGTTATTGAGAGTTATGGAAGTTTTTTAGAGTTGAGAGAGAAGAAACGATAATCAGAGAGCGTAAAAGATTAATGGGGGAGAAGACTGGTTTATAATGGGGGTGAAAGGGTTTTAACCCTAGGTAAAAGATAGAAGAGGGTAAGAAGTTGAATGGGGTTTGGGGGGGAATCAATTGTTTTGAGGATTAAATCTCAGCCACACGAAGATAAAACGGGTTTTAAAAGATTTTGAGAGATTTCCAAAAGGGATTTGCATTTAATGTAGGATTAGACGCATGTCAATACGTCAGGTAAATGTGGGGTGATGAGAGAGAAAGTTGTAACTGATGGGACGTGGTTGGGAGAGGAAAGGACAAATTGAGGATGGATTTATTTAGGAATCGTTCTTTTTGTCATCATCCCTAAAATAGGTCTGATACGGGGTTTATTCAGAAAGGGAATGTGACAGTTTCTAAAGAGAATGTTTGTATTTTATTTAATGAAAGATCATTAAATAGCACACAAAGATTCGAGAGTTAATGAAATTGTTGGAAGTTATTTTAAGATGATTGCGGATGGAATCATCATTGCGGTTGAGAAACTTCATCGCGGATGAACAAAGGAAAGATTGCAGTGAGAGATTGAGAGAAAAACACTTATGCAAAAGTTAGAAAACAAAGACAATTTAGGACCCATGAGAGATACGTATGATATATGGTTGCGGTATATAGACTGCGGTACCAAAATCATCTATCATATGTAGTTCTCTGCTAGAACCGCAACAGAGACCAATGATGGTCTGCGGTAGCTAACTCTTCAAAAAGAATTTCGGGTCTGGATTCATCATTCCCAACATTTTTAAGAATGCATTGAGTTTTGTAGAGTCAAGTGCTTTTATAAAAACATCAGCAATCTCTTCATGAGTAGGAACAAAGACGAGTTCAATATTACCTTTCAGAATATGATCTTTGATGAAGTGATACCGTAACTCAATATGTTTTGTCTTAGAGTGCTGAATAGGATTATGAGAGATCGCTATAGCACTTTCAAAGTCACAGTAAATTGGTATCCGCAGCATTCTGTACCCGTAGTCTAGCAATTATGTCTTCATCCAAAGAACTTGGGAACAACAGCTGGCTGTGGCCACATACTCGGCTTCTGCAGTAAATAGAGATACACACGTTTGTTTCCTTGAAGACCAGCTGAAAAGTCTTCCTCCTAGGAATTGGCATCCACCAGATGTACTTTTCCGATCGAGCTTGCGTCTTGCATGATCAACATCTGTGAAGGCTTGAAGACTAAAGTCATTGCCTGCGGGATACCATAAACCCATTGATTTTCTTCCTTTAAGATACCGAAGAATTTGTTTGGCTGCGGTCATGTGAGACACTTTTGGATCAGCCTGGTATCTTGCACACACACCAGTTGCGAAGACAATGTCAGGTTTGCTTGCGGTGAGGTACATTAGTGAACCAATAATACCTCTACAAGTCTTGTGATCCACCGATTCACCGGAGGGATCAACAGAGATCTTATAACCAAAGGCCATAGGGACCTTAGCAGAAGAGCAATTGTCCATTGAATATTTCTTCAGAAGTTCAATGGTGTATTTTTCTTGATGAATGAAAATTCCTTGCTGAATTTGTTTGACTTGAAGACCTAGAAAGAAATTAATCTCTCCATTCATGCTCCTTTTGAACTTGTTGGTCATGAGCTTAGCAAATTCATCTACCATGCCTTGATTAGTCAACCCAAAAATGATGTCATCCACATATATTTGTACCATCATGAGATGATCACCATTTTCTTTTCTGAATAGTGTGAGATCAATCACTCCTCTCTTGTACCCGGATGAAACAAGGAATTCAGAAAGTGTTTCATACCAAGCTCTTGGGGCTTGTTTCAAACCATAAACTGCTTTTTCAAGCTTGTAGCAGTGGTCTGGAAATTCAACATTTTCAAAACCTGGAGGTTGCTGAAGATAAACCTCTTCTTTTAGTTCCCCATTGAGAAAAGCACTCTTAACGTCCATCTGGTGTACCTTGACATTTTTGTGAGCTTCGTATGCTAGAAAGATCTGGATGGCTTCCATGCGGGCTATCGGAGCATACGTTTCATCATAGTCAATGCCTTCCAATTGACTATAGCCCTTTGCAACTAGTCTTGCCTTATTCCTGATGACAACACCAGATTCATCTAGCTTGTTCTTGAAAACCCATCTTGTACCAACAATAGTATGACCTTGTGGAAGGGGAACAAGTTATCACACTTTGTTTCTTTCAAATTCTTCTAGTTCTTCTTGAATTGCGGCTATCCATTCCGGTTCAAGCAATGCTTCTTTGATCATTCTAGGTTCTACCGCGGACATGAAAGCTACGTAGTGGCAGTGATCAGATAAGTCTTTGGAAGATCGGGTCTGGATACCTGCGGATGGGTTGCCAATAATTTGACCTGGTGGGTGGTCTTTCGTCCATACATGAAGATGTGGCAGCAGATGATCAGCAGTTGCGGTGGAAGGAATATCTTGGATGTCAGAAGAAGCTTCGGTTGGAAAAGGCAGTTCCCCTTGAATTTGAGAGCATCCTACTGAATCATCTTGATCTATTGGAGCAAAATTTTCTTGAGTAGGGAGAGGTTGAGGTTCCCCCTGGATTGCGGACGGGAGTTCCTCTAGAACCCGAGAAGGTTCCCCCTGGACTGTAGATGGGAGAGTGACAATTCTTGGATCGATTCTAGTGTCAATATTCTCTATGAATTCATTATCCGAATCTGAAGGTTTGTTTGATGGTAAAGCTACGCTTCGGGTAGGAATGTAAGGAGCATCAAGTACTGGAACCTCATCGGTTGTGACGAGATCCGAAGCAGAGCTTTCCTCCTCAACCGGAGAGGTGGAAGTATTGAGTGATATTACTTCAGATAGAGATGGACCAGATACATCGGCATGTTGTTGTTGAGTTGCGGGTGATTCTAGAACTTCGGATAGTTTTGCCGTTTCAATAGGATCAAAAAGATCATCATAGTTGACTTCAACTAGATTCAAAGATCTGGAAGCGGCTGGAATGTCACATTCCATGATAGTAGTGGTTTCGGTGGACGGAGGTGCGTTGCGGATGTGAGAATCATCAAATTTCTCATCAAAGCTTTCAATGATAAACCTTGTTCGTCTGATGAGAACTCGATATGCAACCTTGTTAGTGGAATAACCAAGGAAGATACCTTCGTCATATTTTGGTGCAAACTTGTTGATTTGGTCTCTATTGTTGATCACGAAGCATCTACATCCAAAGATATGAAAGAAAAGAACATTGGGTTTGCGATTGTTGAGACCTTCATATGGTGTTTTATTGAGACGCTTGCACACGATACTTTGGTTTTGAACAAAGCATGCGGTTGCTACTGCTTCAACCCAGAAGTAGAGAGGAAGTTGGGCGAAGTTAAGCATTGATCTGGCTGCTTCAACGAGTGTGCAGTTCTTTCTTTCTACTACACCATTTTGTTGTGGTGTATATGGTGCGGAGAAGTTGTGAGATATACCTTTGGAAACCAGGAAACTGTTGAGAAGATGATTAGTGAATTCGGTTCCATTATCACTGCGGATGCGTCTAACTGGAAGCTTGATTTGAAGTTCGATTTCTTTGATGAAGTTGATGAAGATCTGTGGTGTCTCTGATTTGAGTCTAAGAAAGAAGACTCATGTGAAGCGTGTGTAGTCATCAATAATAACCAGTATATACTTTTTGTAGTGGGGACTGACTACGGTTGAGGGACCACAGAGATCAATGTGTAGTAGCTCTAGTGGTTCAGAGATAGAAGAATCAATTATCAGAGGGTGGCTTGCTTTTGATTGTTTACCGCATTCACAAGCTGGACAAAGAGTATCGTTGCTGAATTTGAGAATGGGGAGACTGCGGACTAGCTCTCCAGTGACTAGGTTGTTGATGTACCGAAAGTTGAGATGAGCTAGCTTGCGATGCCACAGCCAGCTGACTTCGGAAACGGCTTTGGAAAGAAAACACAGCTGCGGTTTACCAATGATGAGAGAAACATCCAGAGGATACATCGTGCCTTCGGAGCGAGATTTGATTAAGCAAGTGCTTCGATCACCCGCCATTATGTAATAGAATTGATCGTCAAATTCAACACGATGTCCTGCTTTACATAGTTGGCCAACACTGATGAGATTGTGTTTAAGGCTTTCTACATAAGCAACCTTCTGAATGGAAAAGTTCCCCGTAGTGAGAACACCGTAACCTCGGATGACACCGTTTGCATTGTTGCCAAACGTGACATTTCCACCATTGCATATAGGCCTGAAATCCTGAAGGTACTCTAACCTTCCGGTCATGTGCAAGGAGCAGGCACTGTCAATTAACCATTCTTCTTCTTGTTCCTCCTTTCACAAAGCCTGAGAATTACACGGTTAGTTTAGGCATCCAAACAAGTTTGGAGCCAGGGACAATTGATGTATTTTTGAATGATGCATAGTCTGAGGTTGCATGGACAGGTCTTTTGTCAACTTTTAGACCTAGTCCTGGGTGTTTGTTCAGATTTGGATTGTTGCGAGTTTTTTGAAAAATACGAGGTTTATGACTTTGATTTGACTTGACATGAGATAAAACCTTTGGACAGTTGCACTGACATCTATAAAAAGAGAGTTTGTCATCGAATCTAACATTATGCTTGGTCAGCGGTTTATAGAGTGAATTGGACTTGGTACTGGTTCAAGGTGTGTAAGTTCTGAAAAGTTTGACAGGCATGTTGTTTGGTTTCTGAAAAGTTTGTTTTGAACGAGGTTTAGCACGTGTAAATCTTTGAGTCCCTTTAGGCGGATTTGGTAAGAGACCCTTCCATTTGTTGAAAGTTTGATGTGATTTTAAAAGTGTTGGAGTGGGTAAAATTCCTTTCCAATTAGGGTGATTTGAGGAATAGACCTGAAAAACGTAGTTTCTTACAAGTTTGACACCTTTTTGGGTTGTGTCAGAAGTAGCAGGAATGACTTTTAAAACTGAACTTCCCTTTTTGATTTTTTCCATGAAAGAAGAGTTTTTTGAAAGGCAGTTTGTGAAAACAAATTTTTCTGGACTCTTAGATTTTGGAATTCTCACATGTGTCTTATTTTTTTGAAAAACTTTGTCTGCTTGTGCCTCGAGATCTAATTTCTTCTTTGAAAGCCCTTTTTGCCAAAAATTTTGGTGAACCGCAGTCATTGTTATTCAACTGCGGTTTCCTGGAATTTTTCGAATGATTTTGAAAACGTGGGCTTGAATCATCAGAACTTGAGGGTTCTGGAATTTGAGAGCATTGGCCTACTTCGAAATTTTCTATAGGTAACTCATGAAATATTGGCTGAAGAGTTGTGGTACCTTGAACTGATGGTTTGGGTAGAGATGATTTGACTACCACAGAGTAGGTTTTAGATGAAACTGTGGTGGAACACTTCTGGGACATTTGACTACAATGTGGGACACTGTGATCTGAGGACAAAGATGGTAAGTCCTTTGAGACTTCGGGGCTTTCAAAAACAATTTCTTCATCAATTATGGATGAAGTTTGAGAATTTGACTAGATGGTGCCACTGATAGGAATTTGATCACATGTGTGACCAGAAGCCTCAGACACAATTTCCTCAATGACACAATTATTGCTTAAATTGTGTAGTCTACCGAAGTGAGTTTTGATATCTTCGGGAGAAGTCTTGTCATTGACAGGGAAATGAAATTCTCTATCAGGAGGGACATACAATCTGTCTTTGTTGATCCGGGGTGAGGAATCCATTACGGTAGGATACCCATTTGACCAACCCCAATTATATGTATTGTCCACGGTTCCATTGTTTACCAAATTTTCAATAGTCGCACTTTCATTAAACAATTTTTCAATTAAGATATTTAATCGTACAATTTCTCTCTGAGCTAAATCTCTCTGATTCAAAGCTATCTCTAATTGGGTTTCATTTAACATTCTAGCATCTTTTTCTAACTCTAAATCCTTCTCTAACATTGCCATCTTAAGTCTCTTGTTATTTAGTCGTCCTCTCACATGGAACATCTCTTGGGACGTAATGTTCTTCTCATCTAAGGCTTTGTTATAGTCTGTAAGGACGGCAGCACAAGTGTCATTAAGATCATCTATGTAGGGTTGACAGTCATGCATACTATAATTTAAAGTTTGGATCATGAGTTTTACCTGTTCAACGATGCTTAGAGTCCCATCCTTTGCCATGTAGCAGTAGTTTTTGTTCGTCAATGTTGACCCATTATTATCCATAGTGGCCAACATGCAGATTTTCCCTTTTCCTTTAACACTGCTGATGGTCTCTTCTTCATCTCCTGATGACCAAACTTGATGGTCTCTTTTAACATGGGCCACATATGCCCTTGCCTTTTCTTTTTCTTCCAACTCTTGAGCCATTCTAAGATAGAATGCTCTGTCATTGACTACATTGGCCTTACAATCTTTTGCGAAGTGATTTTCTTTATTGCATTTGTGACAAATCACAACATCTGTCTTATCTTCTGATTGAGTACTGGAGTCAGTGGTCTGAGAAGACTGTGGTACCTCCATTGGTTGGTTGTTCTGAGGTCCTTTGGGATATCGAGAATGGTTGTTCTGAGAACCGAAGTTACGGTTGAATGGAGGTTTGTTGAATTGTTGATTCTTGCGGAAAGAAGAAGGTGGTATGCGGTTGAACTGTTGGCTAACCAGAGCAATAGCCTTCTGAAATTCTTCTTCAGCATCATACTCAGAATCCGCTTCGTATGACTGCGGTGGGGTGTCATACGATGATGAGTAGGGTGAATGCGGTGGAGCTTGTGATATGAGAGCAAGCGGTCCTCCGAAGTCAGCACAGTCTTTGAGTACAGTGGATTCTTGCGCTTGGAGCTCTCCATAGAGCTTGTAGAGTGATAAAGAGTGAATCTTCCCGTTGCCTTGGACTATCATCTTAGCCGTGGTCCAATGTCTTCCTAAACTATTAAGGAACTAAAGATTGGTTTCATGGTTGCAGCGGATGGTACCAGCATTTGATAACGTTGTGACTATCCGGTTGAACCTCTTGAAGGAGTCTTCCAAACTTTCACCAGTATGAGCTTTGAAGTTGTTGAAGTCGTTGAGTGCGGTAGTGAGCTTCTTGTCTTGTGCTTGTTCTGAACCTTCGTACAGGTTCTTGAGTACATCCCAGATCTCTTTTGCAGACTTGCAGTTTATGATAATATCAAAGTTGTCAGGAGCAACACCACAAGAAATTTCATAAAAAGCAACAACATCATTTTCCATTTTATCGAGATCATCCTTGGTGGGACAGCTCATGGTTGGTTGACCTCCTCCTAGCCTGGTTGCAGCGCCGTCAGTTTGGACTGGTGTAAGGACCAGAACATGTGGTCCTTCTTCCACGGATCGCCACACATCTCTTCCCAGTCTTCTTAAGTACCTCTCCATTCTTTGTGACCAGTGATGATATTCATTAGCTACCAGTATTAGAGCTCAGTTAGAACCACCACACTATTTGAGACATTCAAAGATAACGATTGTGCCATTTGATTTTTTTTTGTTTTTTTTTTTTGTTTTAGAAATCAGCTTTAGTGGTATAGAAGGCCTTATGAAAAATCAGAGTTCCGATATTCAAAAAGCAACCACTTTGGCTATGATACCAATTGTTGAGAGAAGAACTTGGAGACACACTTGAACAAACGTTAGAACAAGTATATTACGGAATAGTTAATATCAAAGGATCATAAAGCTCAACAATAATATAGTTAGATAGTTAGTTGCGGAAAGTAAAGAAATATAAATGACAACAGTTTTTATATCAAGAATACACTTAAGCTGATTCGTAACAAGGAATGCATTCACTCGAGTTAATAAGGAAGATCAAGCTTAGTGATTAAGTCTAAAAGACTTGCTCCGTAGAGAGGTTATAGTTAGATATGTTTCAGTAGCAATTTAGAGTAAGAAGAATAGAAAGATAGAGAAATGAAGAAGATAACTTAGAAATATATTCAGAATAATTCATAAGTTATCAGAGATGAGTAGTACAGAGGTAGTAGAGAGAATTTCAAGAGTAAAAGAAGTGAAGTATCTAATACAAAGGAATGAGTCTCTATTTATAGAGACTTAGAACTAGACTACAACTCTATAAGCAGCGTGCAAGGCATGCAGGACAATAGAGTATATTACATAAAGATAAGAAAAATATTCTAGATAAGTAGTGACAGAAGTCTTATTGCGGTTGCTGATGAAGAACTGACTCCGGATGCTGAAATGGTTGCGGGTGTTGAACTGTTGCGGTAGGTAGATGGTTGCGGTATCTGAGTTCAAGAGGGTCACTTTTATGTTTCAACATAAATAATTTAATTAAATATAACTGGATTATTTTATTAAACCAAAAATTTTGACGGAAAGGTTAACGGATCTGAAATTTCATTAACGGAAAATGCGAAACATAAACGAAAAAAGTTTCGGGTTGTCACATCATCCCCCTCTTAGAGGGAATTTCGTTCGGAAATTTAAACCTAGAATACAAATCATGGATTAGGAAAGAGATGCGGATACTTCTGATTCATATGGTCCTCACGCTCCCAAGTGAATTCGGGTCCCCACTTGGCATTCTAGCAAACCTTCACTATCAGGATGCGACTTTGCTTTGCTCGTTTGATCTCTCTGTCCATGATTTCGACTGCTTCTTCCAAAAAGTTGAGGTTCTCATTGATTTCAATCTCGTCAAGAGGAATCACAAGTGTCTCATCGGATAGACACTTCTTTAGATTCGATACGTGGAAAACAGGATGAATGTTGCTGAGTTCCCGTGGTAACTGAAGTTTGTATGCTACAGGACCAATCCTAGCAAGGATCTCGAATGGTCCAATGTAACTTAGGTTTAGCTTTCCATGCTTTCCGAAGCGTATCATGCCTTTCCAGGGTGAGACTTTCAGAAGGACGCGATCGCCAACCCGAAACTCCAAGGGCTTACGTCTCTTATCGGCGTAGCTCTTTTGTCTATCTCGTGAGGCTTTCAAACGTTCCCGGATTTGTACAATCTTCTCAGTTGTCTCTCATATGATTTCAGGGCCAGTGAGAGTACTGTTGGAGATTTGACCCCTGGCTAGCTGCGTGTCGCCCACCCCAGCCCAACACAGAGGGGATCTACACTTGCGGCCATAGAGGGCTTCAAACGGCGCAGCCTTGATGCTGGTATGGTAGCTGTTGTTGTAGGAAAATTCAACCAAAGGAAGATGAGTATCCCATGACGCGCCGAAGTCAATGACGCAGGCTCTCAACATGTCTTCCAATGTCTGAATTGTCCTCTCACTCTGTCCATCAGTCTGCGGATGATAAGCCGTGCTCATATCTAATTTAGTTCCAAGAGCCTTCTGCAAAGACTGCCAGAACCTTGATGTAAACCTGCTATCTCGATCGGAGATAATGGATGCAGGTACACCATGAAGGTGAACTATCTCTTGAAGGTAAATCCGTGTGAGTCTCTCCATCTTGAAGCTTTCTTTGATTGGCAGGAAGTGAGCGGACTTCGTCAACCGATCGACAATTACCCAGATAGCATCGTGCCCACTCGGAGTTCTGGGTAACTTGGTGATAAAATCCATGGTTACCCTTTCCCACTTCCACTCAGGTATTTCTAGCTGTCGAAGTAAACATGAGGGTTTTTGATATTCAACCTTCACCTTGGCGCAGGTCAGGCACTTACCCACGAAGGTAGCAATCTCTGCTTTCATTTTTGGCCACCAATATAGTTGTTTGAGATCCAGATACATCTTATCCGAACCCGGGTAAACGAAGTATTTAGTCTTGTGGGCCTCATTCATGACAACCTCTCTGTAACCACCGAACTTTGGGGTCCAGATTTGGTTCATGAAATAGTACACTCCGTCTCCTTTGATCTCCAAGTTCTTGTCCATTCCTCGCAAATCTTCATCCGTCACGTTCTCGGGTTTTAAGGGTTCCCGCTGAGCCTCCTTGATTTGCGCGGATAGATGGGAATGGATGGTCATTGTTAGTGCCTTCACCTTACGCCCTGAATACTCCTTTCGACTGAGGGCGTCTGCTACCACATTGGCCTTGCCGGGATGGTAGCGAATTTCGCACTCGTAGTCACTGAGTAGCTCGACCCATCGTCGTTGTCTCATGTTTAACTCCTTCTGATTAAAGATGTGCTGCAAGCTCTTATGGTCGGTGAAGATAGTGCACTTGGTTCCGTAAAGATAATGTCTCCAGATCTTTAACGCAAATACCACTGCTCCCAACTCCAAATCATGAGTTGTGTAATTAACCTCGTGTGTTTTCAACTGTCTCGATGCGTAGGCGATAACCTTTCCTTGTTGCATGAGCACACAACCTAGGCCCTGATTAGATGCATCACAGTAGACCACGAAGTCTTCCGTCCCTTTGGGCAGGGACAAGATAGGTGCGCTGCACAGGGTCTGCTTCAATGTTTGAAATGCAGTGTCTTGCTTGGCTCCCCAACTAAAGGTTACCCCTTTTTGCGTCAGGGTAGTTAAAGGTTTAGCGATTCTAGATAAGTTCTGGATGAATCTGCGATAGTAGCCCGCGAGACCCAAGAATTACCAGATTTCTGTGGGTGTCTTCGGTGCAGACCAATTCTCAATCGCTTTGATCTTGGACGGGTCAATGTGTATCCTTTCCTTGCTAATCACGTGTCCAAGGAAATTCACCTTCCTGATCCAGAATTCGCACTTCGAAAATTTCGCGTATAGCTTTTTTGCCCTTAAAGTTTCCAACACCTGCCTTAAGTGTTGTTTATGGTCGTCCTCACTCTGCGAATAGACAAGTATGTCGTCGATGAACATAATCACGAACTTGTCTAAGAAAGGACGGCACACCCGATTCATCAGGTCCATGAATGCTGCCGGTGCATTAGTTAGACCAAAGGGCATTACTATGAACTCGTAGTGTCCATAGTGAGTTCGGAATGCTGTTTTGGGCACATCATTCTCATGAACTCGCAACTGATGGTACCCTGATCTTAGATCGATCTTTGAGAACTAACTGGCTCCCTATAGTTGGTCGAAGAGATCGTCGATCCTGGGTAGGGGATAACAGTTCTTGATCGTTAGCTTATTCAACTCTCGGTAGTCAATGCACATCCGAAAGGATCCATCTTTCTTTTTCACGAATAAGATCGGAGTTCCCCAGGGTGAAGAACTAGGCCTTATGAATCCTTTATTGATCAGCTCATTGAGTTGACTGGATAATTCTTGCATCTCCGCTGGCGCTAAACAGTATGGAGATTTAGCTATAGGAGTAGCTATGGGGATCAAGTCGATACGAAACTCGACTTGGTGATCGGGAGGAATTCCTGGGAGATCTTCAGGGAAGACATCAGGAAAGTTACAAACTTCGGGGATGCTCTCAAGGTCTCTAACTTTTCGCGTTTCGTCGACAACATGAGCTAGGAATGCATGACACTCCTTCCACAGATATTTTTGGGCCTTGACGCACGAAATGATACGGAGATTCGAACTGAGCTTATCACCATAAATCATAAGGGTTTCGCCAGAAGGAAGATTGAGGCGGATAGTTTTTTTCGAAATAAAGAATATCAGCATGATTGGAGCTCAACCAGTCCATGCCGATAATGAAGTCGAAACTGTTGATGGACACAGGCATAAGATCGATGGGAAACAAATAATTGTCTAGAGTAAGAGTACAGTCTATGAATATGTCGTTAGTGCTCTCCTTCTTTCCGTTAGCCATCTCGACGGTAAATGTTTCGATTAGAGGTTGGGATTTACACTTGATTAGATGTTTGAATGAATGACTAACAAAACTCCTCTCCGCACCAGAGTCGAAGAGAATGCATGCATAAGAGTTGTCAAGGAGGAACGTACCCGTAACAACGGTAGGATCAACAACTACTTCATTCTGGCCCGTAGTCAAAACTCTCCCTGTATTGCCACCAGTTGTTGCCTTGGGGTAGTTTCTCCTGTAGTGACCAGCCTCTCCACATCCATAACAAGTTTGACCAGCGCCCGCTCCCGGAGCCTGGTTGGTTGGTTGAGCCGGTGTCTTGCAGTATCGAGCTGTGTGCCCCTTCTTCCCATAGCTGTTGCAATTCAACTCACGGCAGGGTCTGTGATGATGGAAGTTACACTTGTTGCATAGGGGTAGTTTTCCAGCATAACCAATGGCAGGAGATTGAGTGGTTGGAACAGCAGTGGGAGCAGCAGCAGGAGCAGTAGCAACATGAACTGTTACTATTTGTTGCTTCTTGGAGGGCTCCTACGAAGACTGGCCCTTGCGCTTGTTACCAGACTTCTTCTTCCCACCGCCATCCTTTTGGGGTTCAGGGACAGTTGTCACTTCATCCAGATCGATTCCATTATCGATCAGAGTCTGTGCCAGATCCTTGGCGCTTTCAAATGTAGTCGGCCTAGCAGCCAAGACATTTCCTTTGGTGGGTTGCGTCAGTCCCCAGATGTACCTCTCGATTTTCTTGCTTTCCGGGGTGACCATTCTCGGACAGAGAAGAGCCAGATCACAAAATCTCGCGGTGTAGGCACAATTTCAGAACCCTTCATCTTTAGGTTCCAGAGTTCGTGCTCCAACTTTTGCACTTCGCCCCTCGGGCAGTACTCCGCTAGCATGAGCTCCTTAAGTCTTTCCCAACCCATGGCATTAGCCACTGGCAGGGTTAGGGTTTTGACTCGACCATTCCACTAGGTCAAGGCTCTGTCGGTGAAGGTGCAGGCGGCGAACTTCACCTTGTTGGCTTCAGAACAGACTCAAATTTCGAAGATGGATTTGATATTCTCGAACCATCGAGTCAGGGCGATGACACCTCCATTTCCATCGAAGGACTTGGGTTTTGCAGTCATGAAGTGTTTGTAGGAACACTCTTTCTGATGTCCCTGACTTCCATCTTGTCTATGGTGGGTCGGTTCCACCTCCAGCTCCACCAGCATTCACTTGTGCCATTGCTGCAGTCACGGCGGCTGTAACTGCTGCCTGGAACATGAAAAGGTCGAACTGAGGAGGTGGTGGTGGTGGCGGAGTGTCGTTGTTCCTTCTGATGGGTCTTGGTCGGGGAGGCATCTTGTTCTAGAAACAATCAGGAAGAAGAGGACGGTAAGTCCTCGAGATATATAGAAACAAAATATATCTCGTCCTGATAATGAAAGTATTCTACCAAGCGATAATCATAGAAAGGTTACTAACACAAGTAAGTTATCGCTTAAGGAAAGAGAGGTAGCAATACTTAGAGTGAATCTGCGTACTAAGTTTGTCTCTAGCGAAAATACTCCTATATATGTGAGATGATTTTTGGTAAGTTCCAGGCCTACTGTAGCACCACAGTCACCCCCAAACACATGTTGGTCATGTCTTGACTGAATATAGTAGATCAAGCTATATTCACCCTAGACATGATTACATAACTGCCCAGGTTTAACCGCAACGTTCCAGCATCCATAATACTTTTGTTCGGCTCTACTAGCGACACGAATCCTGTTATGTATGCATGCTCGTATACTTTTATAAAAATACTTTATATTTTGAAAGTATACTTTTAGTGTAGAGCACTTAGGCCCCTTAGTGTTTATAGTTGTATACCACGTAAGGTTCGGTATACTAGTTCGCTATAAACATGGGCTCTGATACCAATCTGTCACACCCCGAAACCGTTGGCGGAAACATTTCGGGGCGGAGGACGTCATGTATAGCATCACAACCAATGAATAACAACAATCATAGCAACACAACCATTACAGTGAATATTAAAAAAAAAACGTTTACATCTGTTTTGAAACTCAGTTTGAAATACATCCAATAGTTTTGCAAAATAAAACTTAAAAACTCTTAATGCTTTGGTTCCTCGAAAATCCAGCAAGTACCTGTCTACTGATTTCCTGAGAATACAAGCAGTTTAAAAAATATCAGCTTAAAGCTGGTGAGTTCATAAGCAGTAATTTGTAATGAAAACTTATTGATGAGCGAGCCGAAATGATTTTGTAGTTTCAAGAAAATTCGATATTTTCTTTAGTGAAAAACGTAGTGTGATCGATTTCGTATACAACCATAAATGTTCAATTTTGAAAATTGTATAGATATGCAAAATACTACTTCATGTGACTAGCTAAAACTAATCATGAAGTATACGTATTTAAATATAGAACCGTAACATAAATGATTTGGTTTTGAAAACCTTGGCTCGGCCAGTATGCATAGTGTGTTTAGTTCTATTTGGTATAAATAAAACTACTGAAGAAAACCAGGTTGGTAAACTATCGGTGATTTATACATAATGTGGGTCGTATAACCATGCTTGATATGATTAGAGACTTTTCCAACGTTCTTCAGGCGTTGACGTTAAATGACATTTGTACATCTCAGGCGTGCCCGCCTAACTGTAGCTAGCAGTCCAGATGTGGGATTGTCAGTCCTGAATAGATCTATTCACAAATTTCACGCTCTCCCTCCAGGAGACTCTGGTTATACAGTGGTAGGATTTATCCCTGTACACCTAAGGGTATAGTAATGAAGTAGCGCCTCACAGTATCGTACAATCTAGTTTACATGTAATGCAGTAGCGTTTTACTGTAGTAGAAATCAGAATGTATACCGCGAATAATGATAAATCACGGTTATGAAAATGATGATAAATGTGCCAACCCTATTTTTCCCAAAAAGCATTGTAAACACTCGAAAGCTAAAAAGCAACGAAATTAACCTCGAAAATAAAGTGTTCAAGTATCTAAGTTGGGATACATCAAATATTAGATATCATGCCAAGGTTTCCAAGAACATAAAGAACGCTCAAAACCGGGTTATATTGAAGAAATTATAACCACTCGTATATTTACGACACGAAGTTAAAACATTTTTTGACATAAAAAGTAGAATCTCAATAAAATACATTTTAGCCTTAAGTATCTAAACCAAAGTCGTAGATCTCGTTGAAAGGTGAGCGTACATAAAAAGATCGCCCAAATTGGACCCCGTATGAAGAAGTTACGAATTTTCAAAGTTTCGTAACAGTAGTAGAGGGTTAAAAACTCAGATTGAAGATCGAGTGTTATTTAGCTATCACCACCTAAACGGAAGTTGAAGATCTCCTCAGTGGTAATAAAACAATAAAAAGACAAACGAAAACCGACGTCGAATAAAGAACCTATGAATTTTTAACGAACTTTAGGAGGCTCGGCCTATTAAAAATATATCATTAAAAATAAAGTCAAAACTAGCCGACGGAGTCTAAAGGAAAGTTGTAGAGCATAATCTCACCTACGCGTGGATATAAAGAACGCGAAAAACGGAGCCTGTACGCGAAAGTTACGGAATTTAGAAGTCGGAAGCAGGGATTACGCCCCGCGTACTAGACCTAGAGTCGAGTCTCATCGACCCGCCCAAGCTACGCTCGGCTAGACCCAGTAGTCCCATCGACCCGCCCAAGCTACGCTAGCTAGACCCGAGTCGTAAGCCATGACGCCACTTTACGCCCCGCGTACTCCGGAAGTACGCGCCGCGTAAGGGGTTTTCCAGCCCTATAAATGGAAGGCATAAGCTTCGAGTTTAGGCACACCTTCACCATTTCTCAGCCATTCTTCCAGCTCCAGAGACCCTTTTCTTACCTTGGTTTCCGCACTCGAGCCCCCGACGAAAGATTTACGCTGCAGAAACCCCCGAAGAGCCCGACGACGCAACCATCCGCGATCGAAGTTCTGCTCAAACCTAGCCTCTCTCTTCAAACTTAGCGGGTGAGTTCATACCCCTACTTTTCAATTCTTTTCATGTTTTAGGGGGGGAATACAAGTACATTATGAGTCGAAGTATCATTTTTATAAACATCTTTATGCTTAGAAGGCTATTATATCACCAAGTTATTCTTACTAAATGAAAACATACTTTTGAGAAGCTATAACGAACATAGCTAACAAGTTATTCATACACTTTACGTATACATCTTGACAAATGAAATACTTTCAAAAGAAGTAAAGTCTTTTATCATCGTAAATCTGTTTATACCTAGTAATGTGAGACAGCTTCACGTACGTTTGAGTATGCATTATTAAGTCCTGTATTATATACCATAATCCCTTGTAGGGGGAGCGTGATACTTGTGTATAGATCTATACGGGATTGACAATCCCGCACCTAAGCTGTTAGCTACAGCTAGGCCGGCAGGCCTGGGGTGACAAATGTCATAACAGTTCCAACGCCTGAAGAACGTTGTTACAGGCCATCATTGTCAATAGCATGGTTATAAAACTCACATAAAAGTATAAAAACAAGTTAGATTTACGAGATTCATACATGCATTTCAGTTTTCCATTTTATTGTTAATACAAATTTTATCACCATTATTCAAGCATGGAAAACACTAATGCACTCCAACACGGGAAACTTTTCAAATCATTTATAGAAAATATTGGATTTTCTGAAAACCTCGTTCATCGATTTACTATAAAAAAGGACATACTTTTCAATGCAAAAACACTTATGAACTCACCAACTTAATTATTGACACTTTTTCGAAACCACTTGTATTTCTCAGGGAATCAGTAATACAGGTAACCACCAGCTTTTGGAGAAGGAAACACTAAAGATGTTTTATTATTGAACATTTATCATCTCATTGTAATATTCTTTTGCTATTATGTATAACGCAACAACATACGTTTTCATTATATATGTGATGGTTGTGTTACTTTCTTTACAATATTCAATGGTTGTGATACTACGTGAAGTCATCCACCCCCGAATGTTTCCGCCATTCTGGTTTGGGGGTGTGACAGATTGGTATCAGAGCATTGTTTATAGTGAACTAAGTATATCGAACCACATACGATATACAAACTATAAATACAAAGGGGACCAAAAACCCTCTGATGAAACATTTTCATGAACAAAATACTTTCTTTTAAAGATATACATTTTTAAAAGCATGCATTAATCTCGTATCATAACAAGTTTTACTAAAAAAGTATTAAGGCAAGTTACGACACTACGATTGAGCCTCGGGGTATGTAATCAGGTCGAGAATAAATGTAGCCTAATCAACTATATTTATCCTGGACTTGACCAATGTACGTCGAAGAATGGTCATAGTGGACAACAAGCCAAGAACTTACCAAATACAAATTAATTTAGTTTCGCCAAATTGAAATATTATAGGAGTATTATTAAAAATAGTTGTACAAATTATAGTTAAAAATAATAAGTCGTTAAATAAAATTTTCTTTTCTTATAAAGTTCTCATACATCCATCCTAGTACAGACAAATGGCCGGATTCCATTTACCAGGAGATCCCTACTACCCAAACCAAGGCAACGGCGGTTGGATAGAAGAAGACCCGGAAGAAGACCCAGAGGAAATCGAAGAAGAGGTCGAGGAAGAACCCGAAGGGGTGATCGAGGGAGAATTCGAAGTCGAAGTCGGAGAAGAATTCGAAGTCGATGAAGAGATCGAGGAGATTTCTAGCGGGACAGACTCCGAGCCAGAAGTGTACGACCCTCCCATCCCTCATCCTCCCGAAATCAGACCATATCAACCGGGACCCATTCCCATGTGGGGAAGTCACCTCTACTACTGGAGCCGCCAACAAGGTGTACGCCCTCCTTTCGGCATGTGCCGAGATTTTTACAATGTCAGTGGGGGAAGCTCAGCTGATCGAGCACTTCCTGTTCTTGTGAACGCTATAGCTACCCAGAATTACGAGACGGACAGGCAAGCAACCAGAGTTCGCGAGGTCAATGCTGCTACCCAAGGTAACGCCGCTGACATCCGCCGTTTGGAAGGACTACATGAGAATACCCAAATCTACACGGGGACGCTTCAGAATCAAATGATAACGGCTCTGGCAGAAATAAGAGAAATGAAGGAACAACAAGCAGATCTTGAGAGGCGACTGATGGGAGTCAAACGGTCGGATGCCGAGTCTAGCTCCAAACGCCGCAAGTAGAGCTTGTACGATGCCCAACAATTTTGTTATAGATTAGGATTTCGGATAAAAGTTTTCCTTTATTTCCCTTGTTTTCCCTGTTGTATCCGTAATCGGAGATCTCTAAGAGGATCAAATTTTTCCCGAACAAGATATGCAATGTAACACACCTCAGGTGTGACCTATATGTATAAATATGAAGTATTTCTTATTATATACCTCTCAGAAATTTCGAGTTTTAAATTTCTATGCCTACCTTGAAACCATAAACTAAAGTCAAAACAAATTACAAGATGCAACTAACACACGATTGTCAAAACATTAGAAACTTATAGTATTCATTCTTATTTTTCTCTACCAGAACATGCCTCCTCATAGATCAACACGCAGAAACTCAACTTCAACACCACCTCCACCACCTCCTCCAATTATGGACACCGTTATGTTCTAGACTGCTGTAACCGCTGCTGTAACTGCAGCAATGGCACAAATGAGCAACAACGGATCGGGGGGAGGAACAAACAGTTTTACAAATGGCCAAGGTCAAGGCCGTTCAGGGGTATGCACTTATAAGGACTTCACCAACGGAAAACCTATTCCCTTTTTCGGGACTGGGGGAGTATTGGCTCTATCTCAACGGATAGAGAAAACAGAAGCTGTATTTGAAATCTGTGCATGTCCTGAAGAAAGCAAAGTAAAGTTTGCCGCTTTTACTTTCTCCGAACGCGCCCTGACATGGTGGAACGGCCACGTCCAAACACTAACCCTGGTGGTGGCAAACTCCATGGGTTGGGAAAACCTGAAAAGAATGCTCCTTCGAGAATACTGCCCAAGGGGCGAGATTCAGAAGCTTGAACAGGAACTGTGGAACCTCTCGATGATAGGTTCGGATATAGCAGGTTACACCAACAGGTTCAGTGACTTAATAACGCTTTGCCCAGGCATGTTAACCCTGGAGAGCCAAAAGGTCGAGAGATACATCTGGGGACTATCACCCCAACTTCGTGGAAGTGTGCTAGCTTCCAGACCCTTGACTTTCGCTAGCGCCAAGGAACTAGCGCAATCTCTTGTTGATCATGGTGTCTGTCAAGGAGTCGCGGTTATCATGGCTGAACCAACCAAAGGGAACAACAACAATGAAATCAATGCCAACAACAACAACAAGAAGAAACTTTGGAACAAAAGGAAGGGACAAACTTCGCAAGAACCTTCAAAGAAGCAAATGGTTGCGGTTCATGCTGCTACTACCCCCACCACAACTCCTGTTACCTCTGCGCCAACAAAACCATATGCAGGGATTCTGCCCAAGTGCAGCAAGTGCAACTACCATCACCATGGTATTTGTCGCGAAATGTACTGCAAGAACTGTGACAGGAAAGGGCACACAGCCCGTTTCTGTAAAGCACCGGCACGACCAATCACTCAAGTTTCTGGCACTGGAGTAAGCCGGGCATGTTATGGGTGCGGAGAGACTGGACACTTCAGGAGGGATTGTCCCAAGGAAAGAAATATTGGCGGTGTGGGGAGAGTGCTGGCAGTAGGACAGAGAGAAGCAATAGCGGACCCCACGGTGGTTACGGGTACGTTTCTACTCAACAACACTTATGCATGCATAATTTTTGACTGCGGTGCGGAGAGAAGTTTTGTGAGTCATAAATTCAAACACCTACTTAATCAAAAACCCCAACCACTCAATAAAATATTCACTGTAGAAATGGCAAACGGTAAAACAGAACACGCAAACGATTTGTACGTAGGGTGCACACTAAGTTTAAACGAGCGCTTGTTTCGAGTCGATCTTATGCCCATTTCCATAAGAAGTTTCGATGTCATCATCGGTATGGACTGGTTGAGCCTTCACCATGCCGATATCCTTTGCCACGAAAGGGATGTTCGCCTAAATCTGCCAAACGGTGAATCTCTTGTCATTTATGGCGACAAACCTAGTTCAAGTTTACAAATCATTTCCTGTATTAAAGCACAAAAATATCTTCGTAAGGAATATCATGCCTTTCTAGCCCACGTAGTAGACAAGAAACGAGAATCGAAAAACATTAAAGATATTCCGGAAGTCTGCAACTTCCCGGATATTTTCCCAGAAGATCTTCCAGGAATCCCATCGGAACGTCAAGTCGAGTTCAGAATCGACTTAATCCCCGGGGCTACCCCTGTAGCAAAGTCGCCATACCGTTTAGCCCCAGCCGAGATGCAGGAACTATCCAGTCAATTAAACGAGCTGCTGAGCAAGGGATTCATCAGACCAAGTTTTTCACCATGGGGAGCGCCAGTCCTATTTGTGAAGAAGAAGGACGGATCCTTTCGCATGTGCATCGATTATCGAGAGCTAAACAAACTCACGATCAAGAACCGATATCCCTTACCGCGCATAGACGATCTATTCGACCAACTTCAGGGAGCAAGCTACTTCTCAAAGATCGATCTAAGATCTGGTTATCACCAACTGCGAGTACTGGAAGGAGACATCCCCAAAACGGCTTTCCGAACACGTTATGGTCACTACGAGTTTGTAGTAATGCCCTTTGGATTGACGAATGCTCCAGCAATGTTCATGGACTTAATGAACCGAGTATGTCGTCCCTTCCTGGATAAATTCGTGATCGTATTCATAGATGATATACTCATCTATTCAAGAAGCCAGGAAGAACACAGCAAACATCTCCGCCAAGTACTGGAAACATTAAGGGCAGAGAAACTTTACGCAAAATTTTCCAAATGTGAATTTTGGATTCGGGAAGTGGATTTCCTAGGACATGTTGTAAGCAAAGAAGGAATACACGTGGACCCCTCCAAGATAAAGGCAATAGATAGTTGGACTACTCCAAGAACCCCTACATAAATCCGGCAATTTTTGGGACTCGCCGGATATTACCGAAGGTTCATACCGAACTTTTCAAGGATTGCCAAGCCACTTACCACCCTAACCCAGAAAAATGCGACCTTCGACTGGGGAGAAAAACAAGACAGCGCATTTCAGACACTAAAACGAGCCTTATGTAGTGCGCCCATCCTAACCTTGCCAGAAGGAACGGAGGACTTCGTGGTCTATTGTGATGCTTCAAACCAAGGACTTGGGTGTGTCTTAATGCAAAGAGGGAAGGTCATCGCCTACGCCTCAAGACAACTAATGACGCACGAAGTGAACTACACAACGCATGATCTTGAGCTAGGAGCAGTCGTCTTCGCTCTGAAGATATGGAGACACTATCTCTACGGCACAAAATGTACCATCTTCACTGATCATAAAAGCCTCCAACATATCCTCAACCAGAAGGAACTCAACATGAGACAGAGGCGATGGGTAGAACTACTAAGTGATTACGAGTGCGAAATCCGATATCACCCCGGAAAGGCTAATGTAGTGGCTGATGCACTCAGTCGGAAGGAGTACTCAGGTCGCCGAGTGAAATCCCTAACTATGACAATCCATTCACACCTGTTCACGCAAATCAAGGAAGCCCAAATAGAAGCCTTGAAATCCGAAAATGTGACAGGAGAAGCCCTAAGAGGAATGGATAAGAACCTTGAGACCAAGAACAACGGAATTCGTTATTTCATGGATCGAATTTGGATACCGAAGTATGGTGGATTCAGAGAAATCGTTATGGACGAAGCCCATAAATCACGATACTCCATACATCCCGGCTCCGATAAGATGTATCTCGATCTCAAGAAGTTGTACTGGTGGCAAAACATGAAAGCCGAAATTGCTACCTACGTAAGCAAATGCCTGACATGTGCCAAAGTCAAGGTGGAATATCAGAAGCCCTCAGGTTTATTACAACAACCAGAAATACCCGAATGGAAGTGGGAGCGGATAACCATGGATTTCATAACAAAGTTACCCAAGACAACAAGCGGACTCGACACCATTTGGGTAATTGTCGACAGGTTAACTAAGTCAGCACATTTCCTACCGATCAAAGAGACGGATAAATTGGAGAAGTTAACAAGGACATACCTCAGAGAAATTGTACGACTGCATGGTGTGCCCATATCCATTATCTCGGACTGAGATAGTAGATTCACCTCAAGGTTCTGGCAGTCGCTACAAAAAGCTTTGGGGACAAGACTAGACATGAGTACCGCTTATCACCCACAAACCGACGGCCAGAGCGAGAGAACTATACAAACCCTAGAAGACATGCTGAGAGCTTGCGTAATCGATTTTGGCAAAGCATGGGACTCACATCTACCATTGGTCGAGTTCTCGTACAACAATAGCTACCACACCAGTATCAAGGCTGCCCCATTCGAAGCCCTCTATGGACGCAAATGCAGGTCACCTTTGTGCTGGGCCGAAGTGGGGGACACGCAACTAGCAAAAGGACAAGCAACTGACAACACGCTCACTGGACCAGAAATCATAAGGGAGACTACGGAGAAGATTGTTCAAATCCGAGAACGGCTAAAAGCATCAAGAGATAGACAAAAGAGCTACGCAGATAAGAGACGCAAACCCTTGGAATTCCAAGTTGGAGACCGTGTCCTACTCAAAGTCTTGCCTTGGAAAGGTTTAATACGCTTCGGAAAACGTGGAAAACTGAACCCTAGATACATCGGACCATTCAAGATCCTTGCCAGGATCGGTCCAGTGGCCTACAAACTTAGACTACCTCAGGAGCTCCACAACGTACACCCTACCTTTCACATATCGAATCTGAAGAAGTGCTTATCCGACGAGACCCTTGTCGTCCCTCTAGACGAAATTGCAATAAATGAAAACCTTCAATTTGTGGAGGAACCAGTAGAGATCATGGATCGGGAAATCAAAAGGACTAAACAAAGCCGCATACCCATTGTAAAGGTCCGCTGGAACGCCAAGCGAGGACCTGAATACACCTGGGAACACGAGGATCAGATGAAACAAAAGTACCCGCATCTTTTTCCTAAAACTGTAAACTCTATCTTAGATTAAATTTCGGGACGAAATTCCCTTAACAGGGGGATGATGTGACAACCCTATTTTTCCCAAAAAGCATTGTAAACACTCGAAAGCTAAAAAGCAACGAAATTAACCTCGAAAATAAAGTGTTCAAGTATCTAAGTTGGGATACATCAAATATTAGATATCATGCCAAGGTTTCCAAGAACATAAAGAACGCTCAAAACCGGGTTATATTGAAGAAATTATAACCACTCGTATATTTACGACACGAAGTTAAAACATTTTTTGACATAAAAAGTAGAATCTCAATAAAATACATTTTAGCCTTAAGTATCTAAACCAAAGTCGTAGATCTCGTTGAAAGGTGAGCGTACATAAAAAGATCGCCCAAATTGGACCCCGTATGAAGAAGTTACGAATTTTCAAAGTTTCGTAACAGTAGTAGAGGGTTAAAAACTCAGATTGAAGATCGAGTGTTATTTAGCTATCGCCACCTAAACGGAAGTTGAAGATCTCCTCAGTGGTAATAAAACAATAAAAAGACAAACGAAAACCGACGTCGAATAAAGAACCTATGAATTTTTAACGAACTTTAGGAGGCTCGGCCTATTAAAAATATATCATTAAAAATAAAGTCAAAACTAGCCGACGGAGTCTAAAGGAAAGTTGTAGAGCATAATCTCACCTACGCGTGGATATAAAGAACGCGAAAAACGGAGCCTGTACGCGAAAGTTACGGAATTTAGAAGTCGGAAGCAGGGATTACGCCCCGCGTACTAGACCTAGAGTCGAGTCTCATCGACCCGCCCAAGCTACGCTCGGCTAGACCCAGTAGTCCCATCGACCCGCCCAAGCTACGCTAGCTAGACCCGAGTCGTAAGCCATGACGCCACTTTACGCCCCGCGTACTCCGGAAGTACGCGCCGCGTAAGGGGTTTTCCAGCCCTATAAATGGAAGGCATAAGCTTCGAGTTTAGGCACACCTTCACCATTTCTCAGCCATTCTTCCAGCTCCAGAGACCCTTTTCTTACCTTGGTTTCCGCACTCGAGCCCCCGACGAAAGATTTACGCTGCAGAAACCCCCGAAGAGCCCGACGACGCAACCATCCGCGATCGAAGTTCTGCTCAAACCTAGCCTCTCTCTTCAAACTTAGCGGGTGAGTTCATACCCCTACTTTTCAATTCTTTTCATGTTTTAGGGGGGGAATACAAGTACATTATGAGTCGAAGTATCATTTTTATAAACATCTTTATGCTTAGAAGGCTATTATATCACCAAGTTATTCTTACTAAATGAAAACATACTTTTGAGAAGCTATAACGAACATAGCTAACAAGTTATTCATACACTTTACGTATACATCTTGACAAATGAAATACTTTCAAAAGAAGTAAAGTCTTTTATCATCGTAAATCTGTTTATACCTAGTAATGTGAGACAGCTTCACGTACGTTTGAGTATGCATTATTAAGTCCTGTATTATATACCATAATCCCTTGTAGGGGGAGCGTGATACTTGTGTATAGATCTATACGGGATTGACAATCCCGCACCTAAGCTGTTAGCTACAGCTAGGCCGGCAGGCCTGGGGTGACAAATGTCATAACAGTTCCAACGCCTGAAGAACGTTGTTACAGGCCATCATTGTCAATAGCATGGTTATAAAACTCACATAAAAGTATAAAAACAAGTTAGATTTACGAGATTCATACATGCATTTCAGTTTTCCATTTTATTGTTAATACAAATTTTATCACCATTATTCAAGCATGGAAAACACTAATGCACTCCAACACGGGAAACTTTTCAAATCATTTATAGAAAATATTGGATTTTCTGAAAACCTCGTTCATCGATTTACTATAAAAAAGGACATACTTTTCAATGCAAAAACACTTATGAACTCACCAACTTAATTGTTGACACTTTTTCGAAACCACTTGTATTTCTCAGGGAATCAGTAATACAGGTAACCACCAGCTTTTGGAGAAGGAAACACTAAAGATGTTTTATTATTGAACATTTATCATCTCATTGTAATATTCTTTTGCTATTATGTATAACGCAACAACATACGTTTTCATTATATATGTGATGGTTGTGTTACTTTCTTTACAATATTCAATGGTTGTGATACTACGTGAAGTCATCCACCCCCGAATGTTTCCGCCATTCTGGTTTGGGGGTGTGACAATAAAGCAGTGATATAAACTGTAACCGGTTTCTGTTCCAGTGCATATGTTTAGTAGAGAAGTTTCTATGCTTGATAAGTTTTTAGAGAAATACCAAACCATACCGATTATAGTTTATAATGTAATGAATAACGTATCTGTAAAAGCTATGCAAATTTTTAATGGAAACGCCCCTTATGCTCAATAAAGTATGAAGTTTGCATAAGTTTTATGTATATTCCTGAAAACGTTTATGTTTAGCTTTTAAGAAAACATTTATGTTTAGCTTATAAGAAAACATTTATATTTAGCTTGTATTCCCCCCTGAAAACCTTAAAAATACGGAAAAATATAGGGGTATGAACTCACTGTTGTTGCATGGAGCGGTTGACTGAAAAGAAGGTTCCCGAGTTTTTGCATGCGACACTTAATGAAATCCTATTATCAAATAAATACGTATATGTATCTAAATTAGTGATTTCGATAAATAAAGTGTTGGAAAACACTTGAATTTGGTTGAGGAATGTTACCGAGACTTGCTTGAATCGAAGGAATGAGTTTACTGCATTAGAACACGAGTTTACGGTTTCAAAACACGAGTTTACGTTTTTTGCAGATGGCCGAGTTTACGGCCATGAACTCAAGAACTGAGTTTACGGTCTTTGAAGCCCAGACCGTAAACTCGGAAAACGAGGGTTGGATGTTGACTTCGATGCGAGGAGTGATTCCAGACGTTCCAAAGTGACTCCAAACGTGGTTTTGATGATTTCCGAAGTTTGAAGGCGTTTTGAGTGTTTACGGTTAAGGTTCTTAGAGAGAGGATGAGAGAATGCGACCATAAACGTCCCAATAAACCAGTTTACGGTCGTAATCCCATTTTAGATCAAAAATGTTGTTTTCTCGAGATTTTCGGGTTTCCGCGCTATTTTTGGTTCCGACTCGTATATAATTTAATTAAATATAACTGGATTATTTTATTAAACCAAAAAATTTGACAGAAAGGCATTAACAGAAAATACGAATAACAAACCGAAAAAGTTTAGGGATGTCACAATTCCTCCTCTCTTGAAAACCACAACCCCAAAATCACATTCTTCCCCTCCTGATTTGTTCGATCGATCACCCACCGACCTCCACTATTCCGTCGTTGAAATCTCCATCGGAGGTTTTCGTTTTCTTTATCTCCTTTCCAAATGCTCTTACATTGTTTTTCCCCAAAGCTATCACTACTCACTGCCACCACATGACCACAACCTCCTAAACGCCACCACCACACACCGTGACCACCAGTTCTGAGTATGACGGTGGAGGTCCTCTACAACCATGGCTTGAGTAAGTTCTATGTACTTTGATATCCCTTGAAGAAATGCCACTTTTGGTTTCGTGTTTGATTTGAATCTCTTATTTATAAAGATCATCCTTTTCTAATCCTCGTTCTTTTGAATATCAGAGGTCAAGCTTTAATTATTTTTTCACTAGGGAATTTTGTATATCTAAACTTCATCGATTAATATGTCGCCACTTCCTCTTATTTCCATCGGTTCCTAAAACCGTATTCTCTGCTTCTATTTCCCTAAATTGTATGCTTCATCTATTCATGTGTTTCCTTTTGTGCTTATGAGTTCATTTTGGGTAATATTGGAGATTGAAAGTTGTTAACGTCTAGGAGTCCTTGTGGTATGGTAGGATTTGATAGATGTAAAGAATGCAAATGCCCCTTTCAAGCAACTATTTGATTGAATTAGAAAAGGGAAAACCTGTAAGATCTTACTTTCTACTCTACTTTACTGTCACTGAAATCAAGTTGTGTTTAAGATTTTCAATCATGGTGATTGTATGTTAGT
This sequence comes from Lactuca sativa, assembly GCF_002870075.4. NCBI lineage: Eukaryota > Viridiplantae > Streptophyta > Magnoliopsida > Asterales > Asteraceae > Lactuca > Lactuca sativa. The sequence continues at coordinate 156,559,378 of NC_056625.2, read as the reverse complement.
TGGATTACAGGTGATTCTTCCTTCTTTATTTCTTCTCTTCCAATCATACCACGTATAATCATTCCATTGAAGTTGTTCAAGTTGTTCATTAGCTTACATTCTTTTTTTTTCACAACCACTTTTGGTGTACATGTGTAAGGTGGATGAACAACACCACCCAAACCCAAATACAGGTCTCAACCTATTTCTCAAAATCTTCCTTGCATCTTTCAAAATACATTTCGATATTGTTTTCTTTCATATTTATTTTTGTGCTTAGATTTTCTGTAGTTATGATTTTTATCAGGAGCTAGAGGAGTTTGTGGTGGTAATCTTTTGAGGCAATTATGATCGTTTTTCCATACAGTATTTAAATGTTCCTTTTTCTTATGAAAAGTTGCAGGTGGTGATGAAAAGGTTATCTATTTGAAATAGGTTTGTCTATATCAATAGAAAAAACAACCAAATCATTTCAACCTTCATTATTTTTATTCTATTTACTGCATATTAGGTGTTTGTGAAAATGCCACAATGAATCCATTTTAGGAAAGGGCCAAGTTGCCAACTAGGGATGAAACTATAATGGTATTTCACAATAAAAATCGTTTTCATCATATGTTGTACAAGACACCCTCTTATTTAAGATGAGGTTAATATGAAGGTAACTTTTTTACAAATTTATTTTTCCTTATTTTATTTTTGTTAAGTACTTATTTAAAAATCTTTAAAGATCTCAAAATTTATTCTAAGAGGAAGAAAAGAAGAGAAAGAAGTTATTACTTTTTATAGTAACCATTTCATAAATGGTGGTATACCATCTGGTTACTCAACTGGATGAAATCGATTGAGCAATAAAAAGGTCCCAAACAAATTTCAAATTGGATTTTTAACTAACTCATTAATTATAATTCACTGATGTATAAAATAAGAGTAAAAACAAAAAAAAACTCTACATTGTGTTTACATATATTATATTGTCACATTTTAGCAAATGAGTTAGACTATTAATTTAAGCTACAAAGGAACAACTTTAATTATATGGGTAAAACGGTCATTCGTTCTGAATAGAAGGGTGAAATGGTCATTCCCTCAGATAAATAGTAATTTTATATTCAACGGATGGCTTTCTCATATCCGGTTCAACTTTTGACCATTTTGCCACTGGTGTTATTTTGGTGAAATCCAACATTTCTGTTTTAACATTTGAAAAACCCAAATCTTGGATATTGGTTTCTTTATATTTTTTTTAACAGCATACTGTTTTTTTAATAAGTTCAATTATATAATAATATTACTTTCTAAAAGAACTAACTATAGATACTTTCTCATTAAAATCTTAGTTGGGTTTTGATATGCTTTTATTGCGTTCAATATTTTTCTTTTGTAAACAAAAGGCTCTTTAGTTGTTATTAAATAAAGTATTAGAACAAAGATAAAACTATACATTTTGCTTACATAGGATATAAGAAATTTATATTAAAATTCATCTTTTAATTGTGTAGTGGCTTAAACAAGAGGTTTAGCTCCATGCAATTATGCCACCCTAAAGTGGAAGAATTTCATAATGGATTCTAATTTATCAACCTTGTCGAAAACTAATTAATGAATGAAACTTTTTAATAATTGTTTTCAGGAAAATGACTTGAAAAGATAATGAGGTATCAAAATTAAAAAAAAAAAAAACCATTATTGTTATTTTAGTTTTTTCAAAAAAAGGAACAGGTTACCTAATTTCCATATAATCTGAAAATGAATTAATTAGTTAATTGAAAACACTTTTGAAAAAAACACAAACATCCCAACCACACTTTGTTGTTTTCTCTCCTGATATGGTAATGTCTCAAGTGCAATGAACTTTTATTGTTTTTTAATAAAAACGATTTCTTTTTTGATTTTCTTATCACAATAAAAATGTTTTTATATATTTTTTTGCTAGATGTAAGATTTTAAAATTTCAGATTTGGTGTTCGATTTAACGGAGATCTGGTGCTCAATGTAACTAAATAAAATCTTCCCGTTTTGTCCATTTTTTTAGCGTATCCATCCCCATAAAACGGAGATTCTTCCTAGTTAAAAGTAATTAAAAGTAACTTTCTTGAAGTCTATTTTATAAATAAGAGGAGGCTTTATGAGTTTGTTTTTCTCAAAAATAACCATTTTGTGGTTATTCCTCTATTTTTGACATTTTAATGAAAAATATAAATAATATTACTATGCTGTGTCGTAGTTAACTTCTTCAACAACAATATATTCATTTCATATAAAAAATTTAGCAACAATAATTAAATGACTAAACTAACTATTTTTCTTAACCATTTACACAAAATAAGGCATTTTTTTTACCTTTTCCTCAAAGTAGCCATACAGGCCACATACAAAATAGGATATATTGACTACGAAAATATGAGCCAAATGCAACACGGGCAGAGAAATTTGTGATTTTTTGTATTTGGGTTTAGTTTTCACAAAATATTAATAACATTTAAAGAATTATTTCACCAAAAATGAGTTGGGTCTATGTCCTAAATAAGTAACCAACTTTTTGTAATGTATTAAACGCTCTCTTATAGGAGGAGACTTTTTTCCAAAAATTATAATGTATACATAAAAGGATGGAGAGTTTATTATAATATTGAAGATAGATAGAAATAAATTAGTTAATTTTATAAAAAAAATAGTTTTAAAAATGTTAATTGTTAGAGAATTTTTTTACAATATGTTTTTGTTAAATAAAAGTTAGTAGACCGCTCATGTAATAAAAGTAACATTTTTTTTAAGGTTAATCATTGAAAATGTCCTTATAAAATATGATAAAGTACATGTTTGATGAAACGCCCAACAACACTTAGCCATCAGAAGATGAAAGTTATACACTAAACTCCTAATATTTTCATTGATTTGACAAGAAAGTTCTAAACTTTATTTTTTTGACAGAAAAGTCCAAATTACTGGCAGTTTTTGATACTTTAACCATTTTTTCCGGTTAACCGGTAATTAAGATTTTTTTGTCAAAAAAATAAAATTTAGGACTTTCTTGCCAAATCGTCAATTAGAACTTTACTGTAAAAAAAATACAGTTTAAGATTTTCTTGTCAAATCGTTGAAAATATTGGGACTTTAGTGTATACATGATTTTTTTGTTAGAAATTTAATGGTATGATATTCTTTAAGCATAAAAGTTACTGAAACCTTTTCTAGTCAACTAGATCCTATTGAAATCCTTAACGTTTGCTTCTTGTTAAATCGTTTTTTTAATCTCAACAAACCGACATTAAAAAAAATGGAGATAATAAAAAAAGAAAGAAGTAACCAGGGTTGTGTTGGCTTTTTGCAGTCCTAAAGTAGAGAAATAAGAAACCGAAAAAAACGAATTGCCCTTTTTTCAATATCGATTTGTTTAGATTAAAAAAACGATTTAACAAAAAACAAACGTTAAAGATTTAATTAGGATCTACCCGACTAGAGAAAGTTTCAATAACTCTTATACTTAAAGAGTATCATACCATTAAATTTCTAACAAAAAAAAGATATATACACTAAAGTCTCAATATTTTCAACAATTTGACAAGAAAGTCCTGAACTTTATTTTTTTGACAATAAAGTCCTAATTGACGATTTGACAAGAAATTTCTAAATTTTTTTTTTTTTTTTGACAAAAAAGTCATAATTACCGGCTAACCGGAAAAAAATGTAAAAATGTCAAAAATTGCAGTTAATTTGGACTTTACTGTCAAAAAAATAAAGTTTAAGACTTTTTTTATCAAATCGATGAAAATATTGGAACTTTAGTATATATATCCATCGTTAAAATTGCACGTTAAAATTGCAAAGGTAGTAGAAACCATATTCAATTTATATAAAAAGGTCGACAAGATAGTTCATACACCTAATTTAGTAATCATTGGAGTCTCTTTTGGGTTTTGTTTATTGGTATACAACAAAACTTGTATACTTTGTCATAAAGTGATACATAAGACACAAAAGTGGTATATTCTTGAGTGAATCTTTCACTATCTTTCTAAGTTTACTTCTTTTATAGATATAGGAAATATGCTTTATCTTTTTACCAACAATACTTAAATATTTTCACATGTAATATTAATGTACTTATAATTAGAGTAAGTTACAAATATGGTCCCTATGTTTTAATCCCAACGAGTCTTTAATACAAAATGTCATTTCCGTTTGATGATAGCAACCTAGTTTTACAAGCAAGCAATGTAAAAAGCCCAAACCTACTTTGATTTAAGGTAACTTCTAAGCTTCAAACAAAGCTTAAACTCTTAGCTTTTAAGTTTTAATATCAATAAGAATGTCACACACCAGTTTTCAAATGAAAAAGGTCATAAACAAATCTTTCACAAGATTTGTTTTAATATCAATAAGAAGGGGTATGTTCAAATTGAAGTAGCCACAATGCAAAGTTTTAATTCCAATGTGACTTGGACTCCTTACGGTCATTAAGCTCTAACAACAGTCATCGAGTAGACAACTGTATACCTGATTTACATCTCACATAACAGACAACTAACTGTATACCTGATTTACATCTCACATGATGATATGAGTTAGTTGCAGAACATGTAGGCCAACTAAGAGATTGCTACAACATGTCATATGACTTTCCTAAGGTCAAAAGAGTAACACTTTTTGCAAAAGTACAAAGGACCAAACATTCTTAACAAACTAACTTCCATGTATAACCAATTTTCAACAAGTATAGATAAGTGTCAAAAGAAAAAAAAATCAAAATTAGAAGCCAATTCCTTCACTTTAGTAGATCGATGCATCGAATCTTGGCTCATAGAAACAAACTTGACCATTATACAACCGAAGACCACAACCCGCAATCCAAGACCACACCTTTTTGTCCACATCATACAACAAACCTTTCCCTTGATTCCAAGAAGTAAAAAGAATCAAATTATCTTGTCCAAAACACTCAAATCTCTCAGCCGATAACCTCAACAAACCTCTAAAGTACCTCGGGGGCATTCTTGTAACTTCAACCCACATCACCTTACCATGATCCAACTCCCAAATCCTCATACTTTGTATAGTACTATAAACCCCAACTCTTCCAACCAAAAACAATCTCTTTTTTACCCCTGCAATCAAATACCCATCTAATAAAGATCTTGGAAACTTAGCAGGAACATGTTCCCAATACCCCGTGTCCACTCTATACACCATTAAACCAATCGGTGAAAGGGTTTCAAGATACAATCTTGAATCACAAAATGCCATTTTTGATGAACAGAAATTGACAGCTGGCATAGTTTGGTTGACTGACCATTGACCGAATCTTGAATCGTATACTTCAGTTGGTAAGGATTTGTCCCCGTAAAGATCGTTTGCAGCTATGATTTTGAAGGTGCGTTGACTTCGGTCAACCACCATTGTTAATTGTCGTTGAATGTTGTAATGCATGAGTGGAAGGATTTGAAATGTTTGTGTGAGGGGGTTGCAGATTAGGGTTTTGAAAGTTGACCCATCGAGACCCGAAAAGCAAACAAGCCCACCTGATGACCCGATTAAACAGATTGCCCATTGAGGAAGAAAGGTGAATGGGATTCTGTACCATTGTTTTAAGGGTAAGCTGAAAACTGAACATTGTGGTGTTTGAGATTGTGAATTGATGGAGGTTTTGTAGAATGTTAGAAGGCAAGGGCCATGGGAAGGGACTTGGGAATGGAATTGAAGAAAGGCGGAATCGAGTAGGATTGAATTCCATCTTTTGCAAACGGAACGGAGTCGGAAGATCATGAAAGGTGGAATCCGAGCTAGGATTTCGTTTAATAGATCTTCGGGTAACATGGCCCAGATATCGTCTTCCATTTGAACATCGGGTTGAGGAGATTTAGCGAATTTGGCGATTGTTTCTTCATCTAAACCTCTTGGTTTCGTCTTGATTGCTTTCTGCTTTGATGGACTAACGTTCCTTGACCCGACCCGTCGACCCATCGGGCTCGTGTTCCTCGACCCGCTTCCACCATTCGCACCCATCTTCACCAACTGGGTCATCAAATCTCGAGACTCCCCGATTCCGATTCCGATTCCGATTCCATTTCCGATCCCAACCACCATTTTTTCAAGAGCCCTAATTTGAAACTGAGTGCTCCTAAATCAAAAGCTCATTGATGACCCAAATACAGTTCGATTGTGGGTTAATAAAGAAAAAACCCCTAAATCTATCGGATTCAAAATTGGCCGACTTTTAAAAAAGCAAAATTGAACGGATCGATCAAAATATGAACAGGAAGATTCAAAGTATTTCAGTCAGAAATTACCTTTTGATGGCGGAATGGGTTCTTTTTGTTCTTGAAGGATTGATACTCGAATAACAATCATGGAAGATGATGAGTTGTGGATAGAAACAAAAAAAGAGTCAGGGTCAGGGGAGAGAGTAATGATTCGGCGTTGGGTGGTAATGGGTTCTGATTATTTTGGGAATAGTTGTTGAGGGGTTTTAATTCGGTGATAAATTAATGCAATATTTTAAAGAGTTTAAAGTGGGTGATTAATGCTATTATTATGTTTTTTTGTCCCCACAATTGATTTAAATTCAAAAGTTGCCGCTATTTGTTTGTTATGTCTCGATTACATGTGTACTTTGGAAAGGCCATGTTAATTCATTCATATGATTAGGGAGTAAGAAAAACCAAAACCAAATAATTTATCCAAACCATTTAGTTTGGATTATTCGGTTTTCCGGTTATTCAATTTGATTGATTGAATAAAAAAATTATTCAATTTAGGTTTAGCTAACCTTTTTTTTTTTTTTTTTTTTTTTTTTTTTTTTTTTTTTTTTTAATTCCGGTTCATCGAATAATCCAAATATGATATTAAAATATTAATTTTAAGTTTTATATTTATATTTTAAAACTTAGAATCATTAGTTAAACAAACCTAAAATCATCCAACTATGCTTAATTAACTTGTTCCTTGAAAACTCTTATAGAATCACTTCTAGTTATTTGTTAAACATTCTATACAAAATAAGACATTTATCGTTTTTAGGCTCGTTATTTTTTTTTAATGTTAAAAAAGAAAACTAACAATTGGTTTTTGAATTTTATTGAAAAACATTTTTAGTTTTATAAACTTGTAAATTGTGATATGTTATCTTCTTTTATTTAAAACTATGGAACCGACTTTTATTTTTCTTTGAGGAGCCACATTGGAGGTCTAGAATCTTTTGATCAATTTCCCTCCTATTTAAAAGCATGAAGCTTGAAGTAGACTTGATACTTTATTAGGTTATTTGAAATTTTTGATATAAATGAAATTTGGTTGAGCTTAAACTACGTTACCTGATACATGAATTATACCCAAACTATAACATCCTGATTTTCAAGTATTTTACATTTTGACCCTTGGTATGAGTATTGTTTGCAAATTTGGTCATGCATGACATTTCTGTAATTTTTGGGAATTGCTTGCGTACGTTGGGCGTACGTGGCCTGGACCCAAAACCCTTTATGGTTTATGCACTATTTATAGATCCTTAACTCTCAAAGCTCATTTCATTCATCAGCCTCCAACCTCATATTCGACCCTTACAATCCCTAATCCATTTTCAGAGCATCTTTGAGCCTTGAGTGTGTATTTTGGTAATCTTGAATGAGGAATAAGGATGAGGAGACCGTCTTAGAGGAATGGAAAACTTTGTATCCATAAACACATCATCATTTAACACTACTTAGAGGTAAAAAACTCTAATCTTGATAAAGGTTTGCTTAGATCTTAATTAACCATGATTGTATTCATTTTGGTGACATAAGCTTTATGTATTTGAGTATGGGTTACTCTAATTCATTTGAGTTGTCCTTTCATATGTTTTGGAGTGTCTAAGGTCATTAAAATGCAATCTTGGTTATTAGTTTTCTTCCATGCATGGGTTATAGTATCTTAATGAGTTAAGAAGTTAGGGTTTTTGGTTTTGAGCACCTAATAGCCATGTAAGATCATAAATTTGGAAACTTTATGATTAAGGACATCATTTGAGGACTAAATCTGGATTTTGGGCGAAAGAGCTTAAAGGATTAAACTCTTAATAGAAGGAAACGGTGGTAGATATATACGTTGGGTGTACGCTATATTAAGTTGGACGTACGAGGTCAACACCCTATTTTTTTTGTTAAGACCTTGAGTACGCTAAACGTACAAGCCGAGTATGTTGGGCGTACTCAGCTTAGTCAACTGGGCTGACTTTTTGGATTTTTTTGACTTTGATCAGATTTTGACCTAGGGGTATTTTGGTTATATTTATTTATAGTGAAGTTAGGTCATTTTCCAATGAATAGGTGACCGATAGAGCCAATATTCGGATCAGTGTGCTGTTCAGCTATCTTTTCAGACTGAGAGGTGAGTTTTCTTCACTATACTTGTTGGTCGAAGGCACCAATGTCAGCCTACTCGGTTATGTATCATGGTATGTAGGATGTTGCTATGCGATAGTGATTTGTAGATCTGCCTGTGAGTCTTTGGATTGGTTATGTGATTATTTGTGTTATTGGAAATATGTTATCTGTTATGTATATGTCGACATTGTATGGTTGGGTTGAGGCGATGTTGTTTTGTGCGAAAGCCAACAAACCTGGGAGCAAGCCAGACATAAGTTGTGGGCCTAAGGGGCAAGCCAAACTTATGATGTGGGATTGGGAGTAAGCCAGAAATAGGTCGGAAGGCAAACCAGACTCATGTTGTGGACTCATGGGTAATCCAGTCTGTTAGCTGTGGACCCAATATGCATGTTGTTATATGTTTGTGTAGTGGTACCTTGGGGGAACTCACTAAGCTTTGACTTACAATTTCAATTTTATGTTTTAGGTACTTCAGATGTCCGTGGAAAATCAAAGGTGTGATCGTGCACATCCTCTTGGTTTTGATGATACTGATTTGAGATACTCTAATATATATGATTTCTACTTTTGAGAACAATGTTTTGTAAATGTTTGGTTTTGATTTGGGTTTTATCTGAAAACAATGATTTCTCTGGATTTAAAAATGAAAATTTTTATTTTGACTTTTGGGATGTTACAAGTTGGTATCATAGCCCTGGTTTGAGAGAATTTGATGAGCATTCGAGCAAATCCAGAATCAAACTAAGGATCTGTAAAATCTTTCAAAAAAATTTTCAAAAAAATTGTTTTCAAAAGTAACCAAAGAAGGATGAGATGTGTACGATCAGCCAGAGCAAGAAAAGTATACCCCAAGTTACCTACACTGTTATTTGTTATTGATGATTATGATAAAACTGCATACTAGTGGTAGATTAGGGATCTTCAAAAATTGCATGATAGAATTGCCTAATATATGATGCCGGATAGCCTAGGAGGACTTCTTATGTGCTAGACGGAACTGAAATCATTACTGTAGTTGCTCGGTGTGTGCATCATAGTTGTACATAACTAAGATTTTATAGCCTGAGAATGTTTGGTTTAGCCTTATTTCTTGTTCCTTGTTTGGGTATGGGATTAGGGTAGACTCAAGTATTCGACTGTTTATAGGATCCAACGTTATATATGATTAGCATGAACGAGCAGCTACAGGGTTAGTGGAAGTTTCATGAGTGAGTATGTGTGTGAGTAGTCGGCCAGATGAGGAATGATTAGCCACTCTCAAGAGAGTGAGGATAGAATGTGTGGGTATCCTGATTGTTGTATTTGTTTTCGGGAGGTTGTAATGATACTTGAGACAAATACGGGTATGTGTGGAAGGTAGTATGGGCCCATAATACTGAAAGCACAGGACCCGTACGTGTAGCAAGGAAGTCACAAACCTTGGGGGTTTGGTCTCGTCATGTGATTGTAGCAATGTGTTTTGTTGCCTTTCTTATATGTCTTAATTTATTTTCAGAATGGTGGAGACGATAGGATCAGGATCTGGAGCTGGTGTCCAGGGTAGGCAGGATTGTCTGATGATCAGACACGGGAGATCATCGCCACTGAGGTGGTTTTTGTTTTCCGGGGTTCTATACCAGAGATGTTTGGGTCTATTAAGACCACTATGATTGAGTTCTGTGATGATCACTATGTTGTTCTTTTGGAGGGTGCTACTGTAGGGATTCGAGGGGAGAGATCCTTCTAGTACTGGGACTTCGACAATATGAAGCCCCTGGAGTTTGATGGGGTCAAGGACCCGATTGTGGCGATGAGGTGGTTGTCTGATGTGTAGGGTTGTTTCTTTACATGTTCATTTCCCGAATGACCAGAAAGTCAAGTGCGCACTAAAGATGAGGTAGTTAGTGACTGGTTTGTACACTCCTGAGCAGAGGCTACTGTTCCTTGGGAGTAGTTTTCAGAGATGTTTCGTATGATATTTGTTCCCCTGGTGGAGAGGGAGAGATTGGCTCAAGAGTACCTGGATCTGAGACAGTCGAATGGGATGGTGACGGAGATTACCAAGATGTTTACGAAGAGGGCTATTTTTTGCGTTGAGTTTGTTGCGTCGGAGCAGGCTTAGATGACTCGGTACTTGAGCATGCTCAAGACATTTATCCGATAGTTCGTGTCCACCCAAAGTTATGGTACCCTCTCCGAGCTTTAGGATACCGCAAGGAGGCGAGAGATCAAGATGGAGCTATAGATGAGAGAGCAGTGTCAAGCTTCCGTTTAGTCACAACTGGTAGCGAAGCGGTTCAAGCCCGCTGATTCATGTTCTTGGGGACATAGGGGCCGCATTTGTGAAAAGTGAGGCAAGGTTTATGAGGGTTCTTGTCATTCTTCTTCTGGGTGCCACATTTGTGGCCAGATAGGGCATTATGCGAAGGATTGTCGTCAGTAGGCCCTAGTACCAAGCACCAAAATTTGTTACCACTATGAATAGGTTGGCCATGTAATGACCAATTATCCCTTGCTCGTTGCGAGACCAGCTCAGGCTCCATCATATGCTACTTTAAGGATTACAGATGGATGTCAGGGTAGGACGGATCCCCCGAGGGATCGGGTCGTGCTTTTCAGCTCACATCGGAGGAGGCCAGGGCGGTGCCAAACGTCGTTATTGGTACCTTCCTAGTATATTTATTTTTATGCTTATGAATGTAATTATGTTAGGTACCTTCCTAGTGAACTCATTGCCTGCTCTTGTGCTATTTGACTCAGGTGCGAGTCAGTCTTTTATATCTCATTCTTTTAGTAAGGGTTTTGATATGACTCTTGGATAGTTGGAGTGTCCGTTGTGGGTTTCTATCGGTAACGAACATGAGATTTATGCATCGAGCGTTTATCAGGGTTGTGTTTTGGAGATCTTCGAGGTGTCTTACCCGATTGATCTGATCCCTATCCCCATAAGGGCATATGTGTGATGGTAGAGATGGACTGGTTGAGCAGGTTTGGTGTGATGATCGACTGCGGGGGTCAGTGGGTTGTAGTTCAAACCCCAAGTGAAGGAGAGCTCATTATTTATAGAGAGGGTACCAGGATTGGATCGGCCTTTTGTTCTGCTGCTAGGGCTCGACAGTATCTGCATCACAAGTGTATAGGTTATCTTGTGTATATGGTTAACACCCGGGTTGTGAAGGAGGATTCAATTTCGGATGTGCCTATTGTTAGAGAGTTTGCTGATGTGTTCCTAAAGGAGTTACCCAGTGTGCCTCCTGAGAGGCAGGTTGAATTCAGGATCGATTTGGTCCCCGGTAAGGCCCATATTGCTAAAGTGGCATAACGATTGGCACCACCGAAGATGCATGAGTTGTCCTCTCAGCTTCAGGAGTTGTTGGGCAAGCAATTTATTAGACCGATCAATTCATCGTGGGCAACACCAATCTTGTTTATATAGAAGAATGATGGTTCAGACCCGATGTCATTGATTACCGGTAGTTGAACAAGTTGACAATGAAGAACCATTACCCACTTCTGTTTATTTATGACCTCTTTGATCGGTTGCAAGGTGCATCTTGGTTCTCCAAGTTTGATTTGAGGTTAGGGTATCATCAGATGAGGTTTAGAGAGGAGGACATGGAGAAGACCGCATTTCAGACTCATTATGGTCATTACGAGTTCGTGGTGATGTCGTTTGGGCTCACCAATGTGTCTGTGGCATTTATAGACTTGATGAATCGGGTTTGCATGACAATGCTCGATCGATCAATCATTATTTTATTGATGATATACTGGTCTATTCCAAGACTAGGTAGCAATATGAGGAGCACCTTTGAGAGCTTCTGGGAGTTTTGAGACGAGAATAGTTGTATGCCAAGTTCTCAAAGTATGAGTTTTGGTTATGGGAGGTCCATTTCTTAGGATAGATCAATAACCAGAATGGGATTCTAGTCGGCCCGACCAAGATTGAGTCTGTGGTGCAGTGGGAGGTTCCGAAGTCTCCCTTGGAGATCAGGAGTTTTTTGGGATTAGCAGGGTATTATTAGAGATTTATTCATGACTTCTCCAAGATTGTTGTACCCCTCACTCGTCTGACGAGGAATGGCATGGATTTCCGCTGGGAGCCTGAGCAGCAGGCTGCATCCGAGACTCTGAGATAGAAGTTATGTGAGGCCCAGGTGTTGACCCTCCCTTATGTAACAACGTAAAATTCCAATTAAATTTTTAATTTTTAAAATTACCAAATGTATATCATATCATAATTTCGAATCCGAAACAACAGTTTTTTCAAAACAAATTCCCAAGATCTCTCAAATGTGAACTCCATCGGTGTGAGTGTGTACGAGTCAAGCCGTCGCCTTCCCACGGTCCTCGTTGGTACCTGAGACATCAAACACAACAACTATAAGCATAATGCTTAGTGAGTTCCCCAAAATACCACATACCACAAATACGCCACTCGAGGCTAAACCCGACCCTCTGGTCAAGATGTCTCAGCGGGACCCTCCAGTCCCGCAGCTCGTCGGACCCTCTGGTCCAGTCATAGCTCATTGGGCCCTCTGGCCCGTTCTGAATCGTTGGACCCTCCGGTCCGGTCCATATAGTCATACAACATACAAATAACACATAACATACAATCTCATAAATAGCACATAAGACCCTCTGGCCAAACCAGAATACCACTCAAGGTAACGTATAGTGAGAAGACTCACCTTGTGGAAAGTCTAAGATCTCGCGTACTCGCTATCTCCAAAACCCAACGACGAATCTACCTCGCCTAATCATAAAATATCATTTAATAATCAAGACTTCCACAACTAAACTTTAACCCTTATCATCATCCTCAGAGGGTAGAAGACCATTTTACCCCTCCTTGACCCAAAGTCTTCATGTTGACCAAAACCCTAAAAAGTCAACAAAAGTCAACCCTACGAGTACGCGGGGCGTACATCGCCAACTCATGGATCGGGGTCTCCACCCAGTACGTTGCGCGTACTGGAAGTTACGCCCAGCGTAACCATCAGACTTTAGCATACAACATTTCTGGTCTTAATCGGTTAAGCCATTACTCCAACTTCTAGATCCGGCTCAGTTTATGCGTCTATACGCATAAAGTCGAGACCTTTAAGCCTTGGCATGGCTGTAAAGGCTCCAACACTTCATAACATCACTCTATTCCAACTCAAGGACCTAGATCTCATGCATGGTGCAATGTTCACGACCAAGATTGCATTTTTATGAGTCTACAACTCAAATAGACCAGAAATACGAAGGATGTAAGCTTATGGAGACCATTTGCTCAAAAGTCTCCACCTTTGGGACTAAAACCCTAGAAAATGGTACATGAAGCATATTACAAGAACTATAGAACAAGATCCGAGCTTTTTACCTTGAAATGAAGCCTCAACCTTTGCTAAGCTCAGATCTACACTTGAGTACCACTTCTAGCCTTCCCTAATGAGCTCCTCTTCTCCTTTGCTACCTAGAAATGGCACCACCAAGCTTAGAATACTCACAAATGGCCTAAGAACGGTTGCACACTCTCTTTAGGGTTTCTTTCTGAGGGATGGTGGCTGAGAAGTCGAGCCACACATTCCTTTTATAGCCCTCCAAATGAATTAGGGTTTTTAGGTCTGGACCGGTTACGCCCCGTGTAACCTTGGGTATGCCCAGCGTACCTGAGGGTGAACGCGTCCAAATGAAGCGCACGAGTACGCGCAGCGTACCTCTTGTACGCCCAACGTACTCGCAAATCATGCAACCCTAAAAAGAGAACATAACAAAGATGAAGGGATAAATAGAAGGGTACCTGGTTTTCGGGCTGTTACAATTCTCCCCCACTAGAACCAGACTTCGTCCCTGAAGTCTCATACCGAAAACAACTCCGGATACTGATCCCGCATCTCAGCCTCGGGCTCCCATGTTAGCTCGGACCCCTTCCGATGTTGCCACTGCACTTGTACCAAGGGTACTTCCTTGTTCCTCAGAACCTTAACCCTTCGATCCCTAATCGCCACTGGCCTCTCCACATAATTCAGGCCTGCATCCACCTGAATATCATCCAAAGGCACCACGGTCGACTCGTCGGCAATGCATTTCCTCAACTGAGAAACATGAAAGGTGTCGTGGATCTGTCCCAATTCAGTAGGTAGGTCCAACCAGTAGGCTACCCTTCCTACCCTAGCAATTACCCTGAAGGGTCCAATGTATCGGGGTCCCAACTTGCCCCTCTTCCTGAATCGTATCACTCCTTTCCAAGGAGAGACCTTTAGGAGCACAAGGTCACCAACCTAAAACTCGAGCTCGGACCGACGCCTGTCCGCATAACTCTTCTGGCGACTCTGCGCGGTCAACAATCTCTGCCTGACCTGCTGTATCTGCTCGGTCGTCTGGAGTACAATCTCTGTGCTACCCATTACCCGTTGCCCCACCTCTCCCCAGCAGATGGGGGTGCGATACCTCCTCCCATACAACAGCTCAAAAGGTGGCATACCAATGCTCGAATGATGGCTGTTGTTGTACGAAAACTCTGCCAAGGGTAGATAGGTGTCCCATCTCCCTCCAAAATCCAAAACACATGCTTGGAGCATATCCTCAAGCGTCTGACTCGTCCGCTTCCTCTGTCCGTCTGTCTGCGGGTGGTATGTGGTACTGAAATGCAGCCTCATACCTAACTCCTCGTGGAACTTCTTCCAAAATCTGGAAGTAAATCGCACGTCTCGATCTTAAACGATCGACAACGGAACCCCATGCCGCGATACCACCTCCCTCACATACAACTCTGCCAACCTCTCAGCAGAAGAGCTCTCACTGATAGCAAGAAAATGAGCGCTCTTCGTCAACCTGTCCACAATCACCCAAATTGCATCGACTCCTCTCGTAGTCCTTGGCAATTTGGTGATAAAATCCATGGTAATCTGTTCCCACTTCCACTCGGGAATCTCCAACGGCTGTAGCTTACCATGCGGACGCTGGTGCTCGGCCTTAACTTGGCGACAAGTTAGGCACCTCTCGACGAACCAAGCAACATCACTCTTCATACAGGGCCACCAATACTCCTTCTTTAGGTCCAAATACATCTTGGTAGCCCCGGGATGGATCGAGAACTTCGATCGATGCGCCTCCTCCATCAAAATGGTACGCGTCCCGCCCACAAACGGTACCCAAATCCGACCCTGAAACGTCATAAGCCCCCGACTATCGGTAACGAACTCCGACACCTGCCCAACGACCCGCTCCCGCTTTCGGTTCTCTGGTCTCGCAGCCTCAGCCTGGGCCCCTCGGATGGTGTCTAATACCGGAGTCATCATCGTCAACCTCATACAAATGTCTCGTATCGGGGCGCTCTCCGACCTACGGCTCAGAGCGTCGGCTATGACATTAGCCTTGCCCGGGTGGTACAGGATCTCACAATCATAATCCTTCACCACATCCAACCATCTCCTCTGGCGCATATTCAGGTTTGGCTGATCCATCAAGTACTTTAAGCTCTTGTGGTCAGTGTATATCGTACACCGAACCCCATACAGATAGTGACGCCAGATCTTGAGGGCAAACACTACAGCCCCCAACTCCAAATCGTGGGTGGGATATCTCGTCTCATGAGGCTTCAACTGCCTCGATGCATACGCGATCACATGCCCTCTCTGCATCAACACCGCTCCCATCCCCAATATCGAAGCATCACAATACACCACGAAATCCTCCATCCCTTCCGGTAGTGCGAGTACAGGAGCTTCGCACAATCTCTGACGAAGGGTCTCAAACGAGGTTTGCTGCTCCGGACCCCATGAGAAAGTAACACCCTTCCGGGTCAACTTGGTAAGTGGCACGGTGATCTTGGAGAAATCTCTGATAAATCTCCTATAGTAGCCTGCCAGCCCCAAGAAGCTCCTGATCTCCGTAGGTGACCTCGGCACCTCCCAACTCATCACAGCCTCAATCTTGGCTGGGTCAACCAATATCCCGTTCTGGTTAACGAGATGCCCTAAAAACTGGACTTCACGTAACCAGAAATCGCACTTGGAGAATTTGGCAAAGAGCCTCTCCGATATCAGAATTCCGAGGAGCTCCCTCAAATGTTCTGCATGCTGCTCTCTGGTCCTCGAATACACCAGGATGTCATCAATGAAAACAAGCACCGAACGATCCAACATCGGCCTACACACCCTGTTCATGAGATCCATGAACGCCGCTGGTGCATTGGTGAGCCCGAATGGCATCACCACGAACTCGTAATGCCCGTAACGAGTCCTAAACGCCGTCTTCTGGATATCCTCATCCCGAACTCTCATCTGGTGATATCCCGATCTCAAGTCAATCTTGGAGAACCAAGACGCCCCTGCAACTGATCGAATAGATCGTCGATCCTCGGTAACGGATAACGGTTCTTGACCGTCAACTTGTTCAACTCCCGGTAATCAATGCACATCCGGTGTGAACCATCTTTTTTCTTAACAAAAAGGATCGGCGCTCCCCAGGGAGAGCTACTGGGACGGATGAACCCTTTCCCCAACAGCTCTTGCAGCTGTGAGGATAACTCCTGCATCTCTGGCGGTGCTAGCCGATACGGCGCCTTGGCGATAGGCGCAGCTCCGGGAACCAAATCGATACGAAACTCCACCTGCCTCTCGGGAGGCACACCCGGCAACTCCTCGGGAAACACGTCCGGGAACTCACGCACTATCGACACCTCATCCACTGAAATTGGCCTCCCAGCGGCCTCTCGCACATCTGTCACATAGGCTACGAACCCCTTGCAGCCCTGCTGCAAACTTCGCCTCGCTCTAGCGGCCGAACATAAAACCGAACCACCACGAGTCCCTTCTCCGTAAACCGTCAGCGCTCCCCCACTAGGATCTCGGATATTCACCAATTGACGCTCGCAATCTATGACAGCCCCAAAACGGCTCAACCAATCCATTCCTACTATGACACAAACATCCCCCATAGCGATCGGAATCAAATCAATCGGGAACTCCACCCCGAAGATCTCCAGCATGCATCCACGTATCACCTCGGTAGCACATACCTCACACTCATCTGCTATGGAACCCGCAGAGGTCGACTCAACGCCTCCCTCGGAATACTAATGTGCCGACTAAAAGCCAAAGATATGAAAGACCGACTCGCACCCGAGTCGAATAAAACCAATGTAGGTACAGAACTCACAAGAAAAGTACCTACGCATAACATATAGCAATTACAATAGCATAAACTCAGCATAAAATAGATAAAGATTACATACCCGCCACGACGTCAAGTGCTGCGCGGACCTCCTCCGCAGTCAGCTGGAAGGCTCTCCCCTAGCCTTCGGTGCTTTGGCCTTCACTGGCCGGGTCTCAGCAGCTCGAACCGCAGGTGCAGATCCCTGCGCTGGCCTCTGAAGCTGGGGGCACTCGGCCTTCCGATGGTCGGTCTGGTTGCAATGGAAGCAAACCGAGAACCCCTTCGGACAGTCCCTCGCAAAATGTCCTTCCTTCCCGCATTTGTAGCATACCCCAGTCTTGCACGTCCCATCATGGCTCTTGCCGCACTTCCCACAAGTGCGGCCCCTCGAACTGCCCATCCTCGAATCAGTGGGCGTTGCCCACTTGGCGGCCGGCTACGACTGCACCGGTCGTCGATCACCCCTCTACAACTCAGTCTCCTCCCTCGCCTGAGTCTCAAGCTCGATCTCCCTCTTCCTGGCATTTGCCTGGAGCTCGGCAAATGTCTGGTAAGTCGAGTTCGCCACGAACTCACGGATGTCCCTCCTCAAAATACTCAGATAACGGCTCATGCGAGCCTGCTTAGTGGACACCAACTCCGGGCAAAACAGCGCCCGCTCATGAAACATCCTTGTAATCACTGTCACCGACTCTGTCCCCTGCTTGAGGGTCAGAAACTCCTGAGCTAAACGTTCCCTCTCCACCTGGGGAACATACTCGTCACGAAACATCATAGTAAACCTCTCCCAGGTCACTGCAGTCAGCTCAGCTGTAGAATAGCTCGCGGTCACGAATTTCCACCAGTCCTTCGCCCCCAAGCGAAGCTGGTTGAGTGCGAATCGCACCCTCAAGTGCTCCGGACACGAGCACGTATAGAAACACCCCTCCATGTTTGAGATCCACCTCAGAACGGCGATTGGGTCCTGCGTACCATCGAACTCTGGTGGTTTTGTGTTGCTGAACTCTCGGTACAGCAACGAATCACCACCCTGGGGTCTTGCAGCAGCAACAGCTGTTGTGGCTGCAGCAACAACAGCATCAGTTAAGGCAGCATAACGCTCGTCAAACGTCTCGATCAGTGTGGTCTTAATAGACCTAAACATCTCCGGAATCTCGGCTCTGATGGCAACAGCCACCTCCTCATGGATGATCCGACGGATCTCCTCGTCGCTCACCCCACTGCTCTCGGGGTTATGGCGTGTCCCGACCATGATCAACCTCTGAAACACAACATAAGAAATATTAGGGATACTCTCGAGTATTCCCACACTCGATAACTCAAACATCCTCACTCCTGGTACCCCCAAGGATTCTTACTTGGACTGCGCACCAATCCGGTGTTTTCAATAGTACGGGCCCAATACTATTGTCCACATCGAATCAATATACAATCCAAGTCCTCCTCCTAGGATCCCAAGTCGTAAATACTCTACTCTCGCTATGCATTGGCTACCCTCAGTAGACCTATCATGAGCTCCTCACTGCTACCTACTCACTCTCAAAGTATCTCATAGCAGCAGTAATCTCCTAGGCTAAGGCATCATAAATCAGGCCACTCTAGTCCTTATAGGAATACCTAGCCTCTCTATCATGCATAAAATAATATCTCATAACTCATAACATATAATGTAAGGGTATTTTGGGGATTCACCGTTCGGGCGCTGGCTGACCGTACACACCATCCACTCTGCTCGTTTCCAAAACTTCTTTTTCTTTTTAGAAAATTTGCAGTTTTGGTTGTAAAATTTCTCAAATCCTCGGTTTGAGTTCAAATACGCCCGAAGGTGCATCCGAATCCCTCAAACCTGGCTCTGATACCAACTTGTAACAACGTAAAATTCCAATTAAATTTTTAATTTTTAAAACCACAAAATGTATATCATATCATAATTTCGAATCCGAAACAACAATGTTTTCAAAACAAATTCCCAAGATCTCTCAAATGTTAACTCCATCGGTGTGAGTGTGTACGAGTCAAGCCGTCGCCTTCCCTCGGTCCTCGCTGGTACCTGAGACATCAAACACAACAACTGTAAGCATAATGCTTAGTGAGTTCCCCAAAATACCACATACCACAAATACGCCACTCGAGGCTAAACCCAACCCTTTGGTCAAGATGTCTCAGCGGGACCCTCCAGTCCCGCAGCTTGTCGGACCCTCTGGTCCAGTCATAGCTCATTGGGCCCTCTGGCCCGTTCTGAATCGTTGGACCCTCCGGTCCGGTCCATATAGTCATACAACATACAAATAACACATAGCATACAATCTCATAAATAGCACATAAGACCCTCTGGCCAAACCAGAATACCACTCAAGGTAACGTATAGTGAGAAGACTCACCTCGTGGAAAGTCTAAGATCTCGCGTACTCGCTATCTCCAAAACCCAACGACGACTCTACCTCGCCTAATCATAAAATATCATTTAATAATCAAGACTTCCACAACTAAACTTTAACCCTTATCATCATCCTCAGAGGGTAGAAGACCATTTTACCCCTCCTTGACCCAAAGTCTTCATGTTGACCAAAACCCTAAAAAGTCAACAAAAGTCAACCCTACGAGTACGCGGGGCGTACTGCTTGATGTATGCGGGGCGTACATCGCCAACCCATGGATCGGGGTCTCCACCCAGTACGCTGCGCGTACTGGAAGTGACGCCCAATGTAACCATCGGACTTTAGCATACATCATTTCTGGTCTTAATCGGTTAAGCCATTACTCCAACTTCTAGATCCGGCTCAGTTTATGCGTCTATACCCATAAAGTCGAGACCTTTAAGCCTTGGCATGGCTGTAATGGCTCCAACACTTCATAACATCACTCTATTCCAACTCAAGGACCTAGATCTCATGCATGGTGCAATGTTCACGAGGGTGAACGCGTAACCTTGGGTACGCCCAGCGTACTTGAGGGTGAACGCGTCCAAATGAAGCGCACGAGTACGCGCAACGTACCTCTTGTACGCCCAGCGTACTCGCAAATCATGCAACCCTAAAAAGAGAACATAACAAAGATGAAGGGATAAATAGAAGGGTACCTGGTTTTCGGGCTGTTACACCTTAGGGTGTCGAGGATTTTGTAGTATATTGTGATGAATCCGTCACCGGTTTGGGAGCGATGCTTATGCAATGTGGGAGAGTTATTGTGTATGCTTATAGGCAGCTGAAGCCGCATCAGGTTCGGTATCCGACACATGATTTGGAGTTGGGAGCGGTGGTGTTTGCTCTCAAGATTTGGCAACATTATTTGTATGGGGTCCAGTGTACTATCTACATGGATCACAAGAGTTTGAGATATCTCATGGATCAGCTGAATCTGAATATGAGACAACGTAGGTGGCTCGACGTGATCAAATATTATGACTGCGAAAATTTGTACCACCTGGGAAAAGCAAATGTGGTCGCTGATGCTTTGAGCTACAAGTCGGTTAGTTCTGCTATGGATAGCCTATGTATGAGGATTTATATTGTTTCACCATTACTGGATTTGATTAGGGAGGCTTAGGTTAAGGGAGTCAAGAAGGAGAATTGGAATCGGGATCAAATAAGGGGCGAGATTGACAGGTTTTCATTGTTGACCCAATGCATTCAGGTTTGGGTACTAGATTTTGGTGGGATCAGGCAGTCTGTGCTGGAGGAGGCACATAAGTCCAAATTTTGTATACACCCTGGAACCACCAATATGTATCCGGATTTGCATCTTAGTTATTGGTGGCCATGCATGAAGAGGGAAATAACCTAGTATGTCGATAGGTGCTTGACCTGTCAGATGGTCAAGGCCGAGCACTAGAGGCCATATGGAAAGCTTCAGCCTCTGTAGGTTCCTATCTGGAAATGGGTACACATGACCATGGATTTCATCACCAAGCTACCTCGGACGGCTAAGGGGTTCGATGTGATATGGGTGATAATGGTCCGTTTGACCAAGAATGCCCACTTCTTAGCTACCCGGGAGAGCTCTTCGACTGAGAAATTGGCTGATGTGTATGTGCATGAGATCGTCGCCCAACATGGTGTTCTAGTTTCTATTATATCAGATCGGGATGTTCGGTTCACTTCGCGGTTTTGACTGAGATTCCACGAGGAACTGGGTACGAGACTACACTTTAGGACTACTTATCATCTGCAGAATGACTGTCAGAGCGAGCGGACCATTCGTACACTTGAGGACATGTTGCGATCCTGTGTGATTGCTTTCGGTGGGAGTTGGGACTCCTACCTTCCCTTAGCTGAGTTTTCGTACAATAACAGCTATAACTCTAGTATCAGTGCACCGCCATTTGATCTTCTCTATGGGATCGTACCCCAGCCTGCTAGGGAAAGGTCGGCCACTAGGTTATGGAAGGACCGAAGTAGTCCTTCATATGATAGAGCTTATTTAGCAGATCAGACATAGGTCGCACACAACTCAGAGTCGGTAGAAGTGTTATGCCGATAGACGCCGATCGGAGTTGGAGTTCCAGGTCCGTGATATGGTTATGCTGAAGGTATCACCCAAGAAGGGTGAAATACGCTTCAGGAAGAGGGGAAAGTTAGGCCCCTAGTTTATTGGGCTATTTTGAGTGATTGCCAGGATTGGCAGGGTATCTTACCGGTTAGATTTTTCTGAAGAGCTCAGTGATATTCACAACACCTTCCATGTTTCTCAGTTTCGGAAGTGTATGCTTGATGATTCAACAGTTGTTCATCTGGATGATATTTAGGTTGATGATCACATGAATTATGTTGAGAGACCAGTGGAAATTTTGGATAAGAAAAAGAAGGCCTTGCGCAACAAGGTGGTATCTTTGGTCAAGGTCAACTGGAAACATCGGAAGGGTTCCGAATGGACTTGGGAACCTGAGTCAGAGATGCAGGAGCAATACCCTAAGTTGTTCATAGTAGCGGACTTCGAGGTTGAAGTCTAATTCAAGCAAGGAAGAATTTTAACATCTCGATTTCTAGGTATTTTACATTTTGACCCTTATGTTTTGGTCAAAAATCGACTAAGATGATATTAACCAAATTGAATGAGAGGATGTGATGTTGTGAATAATATGAGTACTGAATTGAGATAAACATAACACGGGTAGTTTACAAGGAAAGTCCTTGATCATTGCTAGGGTCTCCAACATAAAACCTTGGGAGGTGATAATGATCACCTGCCTTTAATGATCTTATTGATTTGAATGTAAATTACAAAGATGATGATAGAAATACAATTACAAGTGTTTTCCTAGCTCTAGGTCTATAAAGTGTCAAAAGATTGTGCCTGTTGTGTGCATGTTACAAGTGTATTTATAGTCTAGGGTATGTAAGTAAAAGTCTGATATTTTCAGGATCCTACTGAACTGATATTTGCAATGTGCTTTGACTTGGTATTCCCGGGTTTTAAGTGTGGTGAAGTGATTCTTCATTATGAATGAGTCTTATGCTGACCATTTCTACACATGTGAGATATATACAAGAAAAATATATGTTAAACTTGTTAGTAAATAATAATAGCGATGTTCATAATCTTGATGTATGTTCGGGATCCTTAGACTCCTTTAAGATCTGGGATCCTAGGTAGGTTTAAGGATCCTCATATGTCTTTGAGATTCGAGATCTTGGATAGGATTGAGGATATCAACCCTAACAATTGCCCCAAAATTATACTCACAAAGTATTTGAATTAATTTCAAGTATTTAAAGTTTATAATTTAATTAGTTGTAAATAAAGGATTTGAGATTCAAACCCTAACAGATAGAATTGTATCCGTTCAAAAGATATGATTATGTGGTGAAATCTCTTCTCTATTCTCTGCGATCCACATAAATAGGGGTTAATGGTTATCAATATTCTATTACTTCTTTTAGCTCTCTTTCAAGCGTTATCGGTTATCTTGAAGGTAAATTTCTTGTTCTTTTCTTCTCATTTTTCTTGTTTATTGATCATGGGTAAGAGACACTCTGTTTTCGATTGAGCATCCTTACTCTTCCTGATGAGGGCTTCCTCGATTAAAAGATCTTGCCTTATGAGGGGACTTTCTCTTTTGACGATAATGACACTGAGTCCTTGAAATCGATCAGAGCTTTTCCTACCAATATCATTTTCATGCCTTTGATGCTAAGGCCAAACCTGGCTTCGTCTTTCCTACATGGGTTTGTTTTCCTGAATATTCTTTCTCCTTGGGCTTGACATACCCTTTTTCTGGCATCATCTCTGAGTTCTTCGAAGTTACAAAAATTTATTGTTCTCAAACTTGTCTGTGATCTAGAGGATATTTTTCTGGATCTGTTGGATGAATCCATTTAAAAACATTGACACGGGGTTACCTGAATTGGCTAATGTTTACGATCTTTAAACTTTTTGATCTTCTCATTTTCCGCTCAAAGTTAAAACCAACAAATCACATTTAATTTTGAAATGAAAACAAAAAGTTGGTGCCTGGAAAGTAAGGTTTTTGTTTGTGAAACACAACTCTATTCCCATCAACGATCTCCAGTCAATAAACTAGGTTAAAAAGGGTACGATATTATTTAATTATGATAAGGTTCCTGAAATTCACGTGTCCTTATTTTGTTTGTTTTGGCACATTTTCAAGTTCGAGGAAGTTGGTTCATCTGCTGAAGATACTGAGGAGAAGGTTGAAAGCTTTCTCGCTTTGCTTGAGGATGAAAGATCTTTCAATTTTGACCATTCCAACTTCCAAGAGGGTTCTTCCACCATTACTCTGATGTCTATCGGTAAGGATCCTTCTTTTTACTTGTTTCATTTGGGGGATCTCAAACTGATGAGGATTCTTTGCAATTTTCAGGATCCAAGGCTACACATTCTAATGCTCGCTTCTCCTTCCTTGAACTTGATGAGGCCATGTCTAGCGGTCAAATCTTGGCAAAGAAGGAGAAGACATCCTCATGGAGCACGCCTTGGAGATCAAGGAGGTGGTTGTTGAGGTTAAGAGCAGTACCCTAGAATCCATCTGGGAGACGAAGATTAAGTTGGCGCAGGATCTTGGAATGTGGCTGGTTGGCGTGAAGCTTTGGCCAAGTTAACTAGTAGGCACATTAATGTCATTCAGGATCCTGTAGAGAAGAAGAATAAAAGGGAGGAAGAGAAGAAGGAGACAGAGGATACCCTAGTTAGGGATGATCAAACCTTGAATTAGGTTTGATTAAATTTTCAAACAATTTAAATTTTTTGGTATGTAAAACAATATTTTCTTTTCTTGGGTTGGAGGGCATCCCCTTTTAAATTTGATGCTTTGGTTTTTCTCTTTTTCTTGCATGGTTACTTTGGTTGTATAAATAGGATAATGAATTTTTCAAAAGCTTTCCAAATAATTAAGATCCTAAGAAGTTTAGAGTTTATAAAAACTATTAGGATCTTAATAATATGAAGTAAATAACTACCTGCCTGGGATCCTGTAATATCCGGGATCCTTAAATTTTTTTTAAAAAAATCTTGAAAGTTGTTGTAGAACTTTTTCAAAGAAAAAGAACTATTAATGACAATCTTAGGTGTAGTGATAGATAGAACCTGCTGCCAGCTTAAACTCCAATTGATCTTTTGGTCATCTCTCTGAACATTACTTTGGATAGATTTTATCATCTTGAAGAGAGTTCTTCCGAATATGTTTTTGAGAGATAATCCCAACTGTAGAATTCACTGGGAAAAGTCCCAACTCAGGTAAAATTGGGACAGATCCCATATAGTAATTCACTGGGGAAGATCCCAACTTAAAGTTTTACTGGGGA
The DNA here is from genome assembly GCF_002870075.4 of Lactuca sativa. Lineage (NCBI taxonomy): Eukaryota > Viridiplantae > Streptophyta > Magnoliopsida > Asterales > Asteraceae > Lactuca > Lactuca sativa. The sequence continues at coordinate 156,534,147 of NC_056625.2, read as the reverse complement.
AAATCCCAACTTAAGAAATACTGGGGAAGATCCCAGCTTAAGAAATAATGGGGAAGATATTAGGGAAGATCCCAAATTATATTATATTAGGAAAGATTCCAACTTAGATTATACTTGGGGAAAATCCCAACTTTAGATAATAACTGGGTAAAATCCTAAGTTTAGATAATAACTGGGGAAAATCCCAATTTCAGATAATAACTGGGGAAAATCCCATTTCGTAATATAACATGAAAGTGTTATAAACCTTAGAAATTTACTTTAGGATCTTAACATATGTTCAGAAATAAAAGGGTTTCCAAGTCACTAAAGCGTGAAATGATCCCCTTATTCACATCCCACAGTTAGATATCATGCGTCCAAGTGAAGTGTAGAAACCTAAACTCGTGAGAAAGAGGTCATTAAATTTTTAAACCTTAGGATCTGAACATATTTTTAGAAATAAGAGGGTTGTCAAGTCACTAAAGCGTGAAATGATCCCCTTACTCACATCCCATAGTAAGATATCGTGCGTCCAAGCGGGGTGTGGAAACCCAAACACGGATTAAAGAGGTTATTAACTCTTTAAACCTTAGAGGGGATTAAGTACCCTTAGTCGAAGGAGAGATGATTAGTCTTTATTCATAGTGGCTAGGATCCTTGAGTTTATGCATTTTACAAATTTTAGCTTGGGGTGGGCGTTATCTTAGCTAGCATCCCTCTGATGCTTAAGTCAGTAGTTGTTAGGTGCATAAATTGCACCTTTTCATAAGCTAATTTCATGTTTATTTGTAGCATTGCATTGAATTTTTAGTGAAATATTCATTCATTTTGCATTTAAGGACATTATCGAGGATCTATCGATATTTCACCATTTTTTATGGATGTTTCAGGGTGATTTGAAGATTGGAGCATGCTTAGGATGGTCAAGGGAAGCTCTTGGTGAAATTTTGGAACTTTCAGAGCTAAATTGAAGAAATGAAGAAAATTGGAGATTGGCTATCTTACAGTTCATTACATGGCCCGCACTTTGGCAAGGCATATGTTACGCGGCCGCGCTTTGGAAGTATTTCAGCACATCAGAGTCATTACACGGCCGTGTAATGACAAGGCATATGTTACACGGGTCGTGTAACACGATCTGATGGAATTTCAAAATCTTAACTTCCGATTTATCTACGGTTTTTGGGACATTCAGAGAGAACTTCGACTTGGAACTTCAAGGGGGCGATTTTAGGGAGTTTATATCATCATCTAACACTTTGGAAACACTTTAATTTGCTTTTTGTAAGTTGATTTGAAGATCATACTTGTTAGATTTGTAGTTAACTTAGACATGTGTGGCTGATTTCTTTATCATTTCTGATTCTGGATTCCTAAGTGTTTGTTGTTAAGTTGTAATTTGCATTTGATTTTATGTTTATCATCTAGTAATATTTGATTTGATCTTAATTATATGTTTGATTGGTTCTCTTTTCACTTAATCAATGAATTAGGGTTCTTATCAATCTAGTTAATCAAATTATGAAATTCGTATATGTTTTATGATTTGATGTTAGTAACATGCACTTAATTGGTTGTAATTAGATCAAAAATTAGTTTAATCAAAGATTAGATGTTCATATTCCCAAACTTATGAGGAATGTTGGATATTGTTGGTAATTGTTGCAAGATCTTAATGTCATTTAATGATTTGATGCAAGAGCTTGTTTGAATTGAATCAATTAAATGAAGTTTTATTTAAAGAACATTTTTTGAATAAAACACTTTTGTCAACTTGGGTATTAGAGCTTGTTAATATCTAAATTACCAACCTTGATTGAACATGAATCACCGTCATATTACATCCTACAACATAATGCATGTATAGGAATCCGAATCAGAAATGTATTTCTTTTACTGAATTTAGTTTTCAATCTTACTTCTTTATGAATTTTAATTTTAGTTCAAACATAATCCCCCAAGTTAATATTGTTTGTATGATGTGTGAAAATATGGCTAAATAAGAAGTCCCGTATTCCTGTGGATCGACCCTACTTACTCTATACTATCTTTAGTGTATGAAGTAGCAGTGACTTGAGTTTTATTGTTATATTTTATCCCATTATTTGTTGGTTTGACAGCCAAACAAATTGGTGCCGTTGCCGGGGATACGGTAGTACTAATTGTTTATGCCAAGATCTTTTCGCATAGGTACACCTTTACCAGTTGATTTGGAGATAGAGAAATCTGCAAAACAAAGAAGGAAGCAAACCAAAATTTTAAAGAAACAACAATCTGGAGCTTCTTCATCAAATCCATCAACCACATCTTCTCCAACATCCAAAAGTATCACCCCACCATCTTCACCTACTCCTACCATGGCAGACAACCATGGAGGAAACCAAAATCCTCCAAACCCACCACCTGAACAAACCTTTAGATAGTGGGCCACTCAAGATGTCATCCAACAACCTTTGTGCATAAATTGCCCTGCAACAATCAACTTTGAACTCAAGTCTAGACTCATCCATTTGTTACCCTCATTCCGTGGTCTTGAGAATGAAGACCCACATAAATTCCTTAAGGAATGTCATGTTGTCTGTGTGGGTATGAAGCCACATGAAGTCATAGAAGATCAAATCAAATTAAGGGCATTCCCTTTTGCATTACAAGATTCAGCTAAGGAATGGTTGTATGACTTACCACCGGGGCCAGTCACAACATGGAATGAACTTGCAAGGATGTTTTTGGACAAATATTTTCCAGAGATGAGAGCTTCGGCCTTACGCAGGGAAATCATTGGTATCAAGCAACAAAAGAGAGAAGCTTTGCATTCTTATTGGGAACGGTTCAAGAAGTTATGTTCAAGATGTCCAAAACATGGGATTTCAGAGTATCAGTTGTTGCAATATTTTTGTGAGGGAATGCCATCTTGGGATAGGAGATTACTCAATACATCAAGTGGTGGATCCATAGCTGATAAAACTCCAACATAAATCAGAGCTCTTATAAAAAACATGGCAGAAGAGTCCAAGCATACAACACAAGAAGAAGAATGGTATAGTGATGCACCAAGAGGAGTGAAGGAAATTTCTACTCCAAGAATTAAGAGCCAACTGTCTAAGTTGACTAAAGTAGTGATGATGCTTGCTAAGGACAAGGGTGTGCAGCCCATACCCCGCCCTTGTGGTATTTGCACTCAAGTGGGGCACCCAACCGACATGTGCCCTCAATTTCAAGATGAGGATTATGAAGAAGCAAAAGCCATGGGAGGCTTTTCTGGGTCAAATCAAAGAGGATACGATCAGCCACGGGGTGATCAAAGATGGAGTAACAATCAAGGTTGGGGAGGACATCAACATGCAAATTATCAACCAAGTCAACCACATCAATACCAACAAAGACCACCTTTTCCACCTCAAAACTTTCAGCCAAGGCAACCACAAAACCCTCCTCAACAATCAGGTTCATCAAGTATGTCCTTAGAGGACATAGTGAAGAGTTTGACAACTAGTACACAAGCTTTCCAACAAGAGACAAAAGCAAGCATAAAGAACTTAGATAAACAAGTTTCACAGCTTTCCACTTCCGTAAGAAAACTAGAATCTCAAGGAAATTTACCTGCACAAAATGAAGCAAACTCAAGGTAAAACGTGTGTGCCATCACATTGAGAGGCGGAAAAGAGCTACGATGGTCCAAAAGTTTCGGTTGATCAAAAGGAAGAAGAAACAGTGGTCGAAGAGGCAACCAAAGAAGAGAAGAAGGAAGAGAAAACAATCGAAAAGAAGCCCTTCATCACTGAGTCTAAAGCCACACCTGCTCCATTTCCCGAAAGATTAAAGAGCACGAAGAAAGAATGAGAGGAGAATGAGATCATGCAAATGTTCAAGAGAGTTCAAATCAACATTCCACTCCTCGAGGCCATCAAGCAGGTACCTAGATAGGCAAGGTTCCTTAAGGATCTTTGTGTATCTAAAAAGAAATTAAAAGGAAATCAAGTCGAAACAGTTGGGGAACATGTATCCCCGGTTTTGCAAAAGAGGATGCCCCCGAAGTGTAAGGATCCCGGTGTCTTTACTGTGGCTTGAAAATTGGGGAATCTTTATGTACCTCGAGCTATCCTTGATCTAGTTGCATCCGTAAATGTCCTGCCATATTCTATTTTCAAATCAATTGGTGTAGGAACATTGAGCAAAACCGGTGTGATCATCCAACTTGCTGACCGGTCTTTGGTACACCCAAAGGGAGTATTAGAGGACGTGTTAGTGCAAGTCAATGAATTTGTCTTCCCAACTGATTTTTATGTCTTAGATATGGGAGACGATGACTCTCCAAGTTCAAGTTCCATACTTTTGGGTAGACATTTCCTTAAAACTTCTAAAACAAAAAATTGATGTCTACAACGGAACTTTATGTATGGAATTTGATGGTGAAGTTATCAACTTCAATGTTCATGAAATAAAAAAGGTTCCTTCTGATGTTCAATATGTTAATCTTGTGAATATGACCCAACCATTGGTTGAAAAGAGCTTAAACTTGATTAACCATGATTTTATGGAGTTAGTCTTTTCACAAAAATTAGACAGGAACAAAGCCAAAGAACTTGCAAATGAGTGCGGTGTAAGCGAGGAGGTGCTGGAGATTTTAAAGTTCAATGATGATAAAAACATACGGATTGATGGAAGAGAAGTAGAATCACCTACTACCAAAGCCAAATTCCTTCCACCGGTGGAACAAGTGAAAGATTCAGGAGCAAAAAACCCACCAGACCCTTTAAAGAATATACATGGCGTGTAGGTTGATTTATTGGAGAGGCCCACATATTTAGAATGAAGCACATTCAGGGGCTAAGTCGAGCCAACGACTTAAAACAAGGGCGGCTAACCGGGAGACAACCTGGGGGTATTTTGGTCATATTTGTAAAATTTTCGTACGAACTTTTTCTTTTAAGTTTTTGTGTTCCAAGGTTCTTAGAATAATTAGGGGAGTCTAAAAATAATTTTTATGAAGATTGGAAGTGAGCGAGTGCGGAAATAAGAAAAATCCAGGTGCGTCTCTCAGAACATTACACGGGCCGTGTAATGCATGCCTTTGCAAAACACGGCCGTGTAATGAAGCTTGATTCAGAATTTTTGGCGTTACACGGCCATGTAACATTACTCTTGCCATTACACGGGCCGTGTAACGAGGTCCGTACATAAAAAAAACAAGATTTCTTTAAGAATGTGCAGCTCCTTCTTTTCCTCATTCCAGTCGTGACTTCCCTCTTACTACCCTTCATTGCACACGACCGAACACACACACATACACCTAAAATCTTCGATTTTCCATGGATTTAAGCAAGCAAGTTATGATTTTTTCATTCCCCTTTCTTCTTCCTTACACTCAAGCACCTTCAAAACACCATTTTAATGGTGATTTTCGGATTTTTGGAAGAACCCTAGAAATTGGGGTCTGAAAATTTTGTTTTAATTTCTTCAAATTGTTTGTAGGATAAGCCTGGGGAAGCATTGTGGAAGAGATTACAAGTGATTTCAAGCACCAATTTTGTGTTTCAAGCTCTAAATCGGGCATTCTCTTTCCAATTCTTTGACTTTGCATTATTAGTCATAAAGCTTTAATCTTGGTGCTTAAGCTGTCAAATTGAGTGTTAGTTGTGTGTTGGTCATTTAACGTGGTTATGCATTGTGCTTAAACTCCATTCCCACCTCAAGATCCTCCTCAATAATTTGTCCTGCTCTCTTCCCAAGCATCGAGGACGATGCATATTTTTAAGCTTGGGGAGGGGTGTATCATAAATAATTAAAAAAAAGTTGCATATTCATTCATTGCATGAGTAAAAATTTAAAAAAATAAAAATACAAAAATATTTTTCTTTTTCATTTAGGTTTTTAAGATCATTTCATGAATTTTTCTCTCCTCTTTCTTCTCATCTTTAGAATGCCTTTAACTTTTTGTCACAATACATAGTCAAGTTTAAGGTTTTGTCTGCTTATACCCCTTATACATGTAGTGTCACTAATTTGTGAAACTTTAGAACTAGTGAGAACACACTTATTTTCTATTCACTTAGTGGCGGTGCATTGATGTATATTATGACAAGCAGCTCCTCTTAAATAATTCGGGTCACAGCAGGTGATAATCAAATGTAGAGCGTTTTTAAATACCTGTGAGTACGTTATTGTGTGAATCGGTAAGGCATAAGGAGGCGTAAAAGTTCATTTGGTTGTCTAGTTTCATTTTTTTAGTTTATTTTGTTAATCGTTTGTATATATGTTTGTTTTATTTTGTTTTGTTTTGTAATATTTAGTTTAGACTAATTGACTTTTTGTTGGATTATACATGATCTTCGCTTGGTTCAAAAGATTGGTTCAAAAAAAAAAAACAAAATTAACAAAAAATAATAATAATAAAACAAATAAAAATAATAATAATAATAATAGGATTTATGCAGCTTTTTCAACATTAGTTTTTTTTAAGTCAAATCAATGTGTCCAAAGAATAGTTGTTAAAACTGTTTATTATTTTCATTCTCGTTTTCTAGTTGTAAATATTAGAAGTTTATCGTTATTTTAAACCAATTTGTTTTCCAAAATCAAAAAACCGCGAGATCATCAAAATGACGAATTTCAAAGTCAAATCTCAACAAGTATTTGTCATTTATAAAGAGTTCTTCAAAAGTCAATTTATCAAGTTGTTAAAAAAAGTTTATGTTTGTTTTTCATTTCTTTTGTAATATTTAAGTTGAGTCTTTGTACATATCCATGCTGCTTTCTAGTAAAAAAAAATAAAAAAAAGAGAGAACCGAACCAAGCCTTTCCAGATTTTTCATGATGATATTTTATAGGAAATTCGTTTGTGTTTGATTTTGTTGGCTTTTTTAGCATTACAAGTTTATTTTGAAGCCAATAATTATGATTATATGGTTCTATTTTGTATATTTGTTGTATATTTCTTTTGCGCTCCTGATATGGTTATGGATTTATCTCCTATTATGGATTACCGAGAGTTGACATGGATTTTGGAAGAACATATGAAGATTGTGCAACCACAAGCTATTGAAGAGCATGGGTGAGAAAACTAAGAAGAATGGGATATGCCTTACCGACGTTGAGTGTCCTCCACCCTAAATAACGAGTGTAGATTCTTTGATAGGAGTGAGTTCACACATCTTGTGAAATGAGTGCATACACGAGTTGAGTGCTTCAGTGAGCACGCCCTATAGATTAAGATGCACCTACCTTGACAGTAAAAGTTACTAGGAGATGCCTTATACTATGGTTCTATGCAATTAAACCAAGTGGTTGGCAAATCTTTGTGTTCCAAGTCTTCTACTGTCCTGATTTGGAATGCAGTACATTCGTATGTGTTTGAGGTATAGGTTGACAACTCTTTAATCATGATTATGTTGTCAGGATAAATAACTTGAAGCATTCTTTCTTTTTATTTCTATGTTTGCATTTCTTCATTTGCATTTGCATTCATCTCCTCCAAGGTTAATTTTTGTTTTGTTTTCTTGAGGACAAGAAAATGTTCAAGCTTGGGGAGATTTGTTAGGTGCATAAATTGCACCTTTTCACAAGCTAATTTCATGTTTATTTATAGCATTACATTGCATTTTTAGTGTAATATTCATTCATTTTGCATTTAAGGACATTATCGAGGATCTATCGATATTTCATCATTTTTTGTGGATGTTTCAGGGTGATTGAAGATTGGAGCATGCTTAGGATGGTCAAGGGAAGCTCTCGGTGAAATTTCGGAACTTTCGGAGCTAAATTGAAGAAATGAAGAAAATTGGCGATTGGCTATCTTACAGTTCATTACACGGCATGCGCTTTGGCAAAGCATACGTTACGCGGCCGCGCTTTGGAAGTATTTTAGCACATCAGAGTCATTACACGGCCGTGTAATGACAAGGCATATGTTAAACGGGCCGTGTAACGTGATCTGTTGGAATTTCAAAATCTTAACTTCCGATTTATCTACAGTTTTTAGGACATTCAGAGAGAACTTCGACTTGAAACTTCAAGGGGGCTATTTTGGGGAGTTTATATCATCATCTAACACTTTGGAAACACTTTAATTTGCTTTTTGTAAGTTGATTTGAAGATCATACTTGTTAGATTTGTAGTTAACTTAGACATGTGTGGCTGATTTTGTTTATCATTTCTGATTCTGGATTCCTAAGTGTTTGTTGTTAAGTTGTAATTTGCATTTGATTTTATGTTTATCATCTAGTAATATTTGATTTGATCTTAATTATATGTTTGATTGGTTCTCTTTTCACTTGATCAATGAATTAGGGTTCTTATCAATCTAGTTAATCAAATTATGAAATTCGTATATGTTTTGTGATTTGATGTTAGTAACATGCACTTAATTGGTTGTAATTAGATCAAAAATTAGTGTAATCAAAGATTAGATGTTCATATTACCGAACTTATGAGGAATGTTGGATATTGTTGGTAATTGTTGCAAGATCTTAATGTCATTTAATGATTTGATGCAAGAGCTTGTTTGAATTGAATCAATTAAATGAAGTTTTATTTAAAGAACATGTTTTGAATAAAACACTTTTGTCAACTTGGGTATTAGAGCTTGTTAATATCTAAATTACCAACCTAGATTGAACATGAATCACCGTTATATTACATCCTACAAGATAATGCATGTATAGGAATCCGAATCAGAAATGTATTTCTTTTACTGAATTTAGTTTTCAATCTTACTTCTTTATGAATTTTAATTCTAGTTCAAACATAATCCCCCATTTTAATATTGTTTGTATGATGTGTGAGAATATGGCTAAATAAGAAGTCCCGTATTCCTGTGGATCGACCCTGCTTACTCTATACCATCTTTAGTGTATGAAGTAGCAGTGATTTGAGTTTTATTGTTATAGTTTATCCCATTATTTGTTGGTTTGACAGCCAAACAGTAGTGTTCTTAGAATAAAAATAAACAAAGAAAAGAAATAAGGGTAAGGAGTAGGTATGTACCTCGACTCAGTTGTGAGGAATTGTGACTAAATTGACTTATATGAAGTACGCTTCAAGGTGTATAGTATTTCAGGATCTTGGCACGATGCTTCCTTCTAGGGTAGCTAGCCAATATGCACCCATTCATGCTTCCGAAACAATGAGATGGGCATCACACTTATGAAAATGTAGGAAGGCATCTTTCTTTATGGTTGGCGAATAGTATCATGTTCTTAACACTTTAGAGCACAAAGATCAACCCCCAGTGTGTCTGCCACAATCCCCTTCATGTATGTCTTGTAGAACTTCCATAGCTTTATTATCTTAGATATGGACCTATTGGATTTCTTGTATAATACTCCATGGATCATCACAAAGTGTGAGATCGTCATCTTGAACGCTTTATCACTTTTTTCTTCTTTTGGGATTGTACCATTCTGGAGATACTCTATGACGGGTTGTGTCCAGGATCTGAAATGTCTCTGAGGTTCCTGACTATTTTGGATCAGGATCCTGAACATCGGGATCCAGGCCAGAAGATCAAGGAATCGGGCCTTCGATTGCTTCTATGTTGGTCGTCTGATCATGGTCGTCGGGGTCGTCTGGTTTCCTAGAGGGATCTTCTATCCCCAGGATCATTACGTGGGTCCTTGGGATCATGGTCTCTAGCGGGATCCCGAGGGAAGATTCTATGTTGGCTAATGCGTCTACCTCGGTGTTATCTTCTCTAAGAACTTAATTATGACTAAAAGCTTCAAATTTGAAGGCTATTTTTTTTAATAATTTAAAGGTATAATGCTAGTCTTTGGCTTTTAACTACATAAAATCCATTAAAGTGGTTAGTTATTAATAACGTATCGACATAGACCTAAAGAACCTTGGCTAGTTGTAGTCCCATGATTAGTGCTTCATATTCATCTTCATCGTTAGTTGCGTTGAATTCACAAATAACTTCTTGGGGTAGGATGTACCCTTGTGGCAATTTTAGTATGATCCCTAGGCTAGTTCCCCTTTGGTTTGATGCTTCATTTGTGAAGAGAGTCCATTTTACTTTATGTTCTTCTTCTAGAAGTTTTCAAGTTTCTAGTTCTACTTCTGGCTGTAGATCATCACTAAAGTCTGCCACAAAGTTTGTTAATGCTTGTGACTTTATCGTTTATCTAATATGTTAGGTTTTCTCATAACATTCTTAATAGGATAGTTAGTTTTAACATGTATAGTATGAGTTTCGAAGTAATGTCTTAGTTTTGTAGGCCCTGTAACTATTGCAAGTATTAGTTTTTCGAGGTGAGAATACATGGTCTCAAGATCCAAGAGACTTTTAATTACATATTAGATGGGATGTTGTTCCTCATCAAGATCCTTAGCCAGGACTGCACTTACACCATTAGAGGAAACTGATAGTTGGAGTGGTTCCCCATCTAATGGTTTTACCAGTAGGGGTGCTGAACTGAAATACTTTTTAAGTTCTTGGAAGGCATCTTCGTGCTCCTTGGTCTACTTGAACCTTTTATTTTTCTTCAAGATGTCATAGAAAGGTTTACACCTCTCTGAGGATATTGAGATGAACCTATTTAGGGCTGCTACTCTTCCAGTTAATCTTTTAATGTCCTTTATCGATGATGGGGATTTTAGTTCAATGATGACCTTGATCTGTTCAGGGATGGTTTCTATCTCTCTCTCAGTGACCATGTATTGAAGAAACTTTCCTGCCTTCATTCCAAAGTGGCATTTGGAAGGTTTTAGCTTCATGTTGTATTCATCCAAAATGTTGAAGGCTCCTTTATTTGATCTTCAACTTTCTTGGATTTGACCACCATATCATCAATATAGACTTCCATGGTGTCCCTCAGTTTGTCCTTAAACATTCGATTCACTAGCCTTTGGTATGTTGCTCATGCATTTTTAAGACCAAAAAGGCATGGCAATATAGCAATATATATATATATATATATATATATATATATATATATATATATATATATATATATATATAGGATTTATGAAGGCAGTATCCTTTTGATTGGATGGTTTCATTTAGATTTTTTGGAATCCTTGTTGATATCCGTGTAATCCACACATACTCTCCATTTGTCAATTTTCTTTTGGACGACCACCAAGTTTGCTAGCCATTTTGGGAACTTCACTTATTTCATCATCCCTGTCATGAGAAGTTTTTCAATTTCTTCTTGAATGATTTGGCTCCTCTCGGGTGCAAATTTCCTTCTTTTTTGGTGTATAGACCTGAAAAAAGGATCTATATTGAGTTTATGAGCTACAATTTTCTTATCTATACCTGTCATATCCTCATGCTTCCAAGCGAAAGTTTTGCTTTTGTATTTTAAGAACTTTGTTAGTTCTTGCTCGATTTGTTCTAGTATTGAGTATGATATGAGGACATTGGCATCAAGATCCTTGGGGTTTAGGGGCACTTCCTTCACATCATGTTCCTTTGCTTCTAGTACAACTCGTGCCCCCTGCTTTAATTGCTATGCTTTGTCTTGGTTTTATGGAAGATTTCATTAAGGTCTTGTAGCATCCCTTAGATTCTTGTTAATCGCCGATTGTGACATCCCCATTTTCACGTCCAGAAAAGACCAATTTGTTTATGGTTATTTAAAAATTATAGTATCCTTTTTGAAGAATAGTATTGCGGAATGGTTCCCATAAAACATGATAATGATATTATCAAAGCATTTCTGAAGAAATTTATTTTATTTATATTAAAACATTGGGATGTCATCGTCAATATAGAAGCATAAACATAAACAGACCTTACATTAATTTACACTAATGATCTACATGTCCTTGAATCCCTCAACAAAATGTATCTTTAATATTGCTACCTGTGATGCAATAAACTAAGTGGGTCAGGTTGGGAAACCTGGTGAGTACATAGGGTTTTCAACCCACAATAATACAATTAATTTGTTTCTTCACAATTTAATGTCAAACAATTAACCCGATCACCTATCCTCATTTTCTTTATTTAATTTTCCCTAAAGATTTATCCTAAGGGCCGTATCCTATATGGTATTTACCTCTCATCGCCTTACATCGCATCTCTTTATATGTTTGTTCCTAAGGACTTTTACTAAGGATCATCGCCTACATCGCATGGACAATACAGATTCGAGGATTAATCCCCTAATACGTTTCCAGTAAGGGTTAGAGTATCATCACATGAATATGTATTTACTACATCGCCTGAACTCGTAATTCAACACCTACATGTTATGAGCCTGCCGGTGTTTTCAAATGACTTGTTTAGATTAGTTAGTGGTCGCCATCTATACTCTGGTAGATGACTACATCGCAACATCGCAGGTCAAGGTTATGGCATCTCCTAATCATCTCTTATCTTGAATCACCTATTTATCATTACCTATCTATCATAACATACTTATCATCACCTGTCTGTCATCACCTATCTCTCATCATCCATCGCTACCCAATACATATTTATAAGTATATAATACTTATATGATTAAATTAGTTAAACATCATCTCATAATTTCTTATCTAACACATAATGTTCTTAGAACAAATAATAAGCACAAAAGCATGTAATTATCTAGATACTTCATATCTATGTGTAAGATGAAAGTAACTATACACTCACTTGTTAAAGTGATAATTTGTAATTTAGACTGCGCTTCGCTTCTTGCAATTGTCTTTTCCGTTGACGTAACCTAGTGTCATTATTATTAAGGTTTAGTCTAATATTTATTGCGACTAATTATTAGTCTAGATTCATCATTAACTCAAAGTTTACTTCATGATCTATCAAGTAAGGAACAACCAGGTAGGATCATATCGGAGGTAGGGTCCGTTTGGTATACGAAGTATACTGTTTGGAAATCCCACTTTAAACACCTCACTAAATCACAGCCTAGACATCATCCTCGTAAGTAGATCAATCAGTATAAAGACTTGGAATCACTGATAAATCTTGTTTATAGGTTCATAATAACGATAATGAACTTAAACATAAGTTATACTTAAAGTGTAGTAAGCATAACTCACTTACTAGGGGTTTAGTGAGGAGTCGGGCTCTATGTGTGCAGAACTTCTGAGCTGAAAGCTCTTCTTCTCGGTGCCTTCCGGCGCTCCGGGGCTCGCTACTAAAACCTAGGAAGTGCTAGAGAAAAGGTATTAGGACCTTGGGGGGTTTGGGAGAGAATTTAATGGAAAGGTGTGATTAAATGAGTGAATTTCATCTCTATTTATAGGTTGTCCAAGGGCCTCTCACGTCGTCAGACATGCCTCTCACATTGTGAGTTTTGCGTAGGCACCAAGGCTTCGCCTGGTGCTGACACGAGGCGCATGATGCATGTAAAACACCCAATCTTAAAAAATTTCATAACTTTCGCATACGAGCTCCGTTTTTACGTTCTTTATACCCACACATAGATCGACAACTTTTGTTTTGACCCCATCGGCTAATTCTCGACCAATTTTAAATTTAACTGTCTGAGAAGATTATACTAATAACGACCGTGTAAAATTCATAACATCAACATATGGACCCTGGTTTTGACTGTATTTTTATCGCTGAAATCCTATTAATGAGATCTTCAATTCTCATTTAGATCATTTTGGCTAAAAGTTGACCGATCTAAAATTCGATTTTTGAGCTGTATACTGCTACGCTGAAACTTCGAAAAATCATAACTTCCTCTTGTGAAGTCAGATTTTGACGTTCTCTTTATGCACGCTCTCGGTTTAACAAATACTATGATTGTAGTTTAGATTGTTATCGCTAAAAAGTAATTTATCAAAAAAATCTCTTTTTACGTTACGTAGAGCCATGGCTATTTAATCGAGAAACTTCAATGGGTCATAACTTCTTCGTTATAAGTCGGATTTCAACGTTGTTTATATATACGAAATCCTTGTGACATATAATATAACTTTGGTTAAGATTATTTATCCTAAATAATCTTCTATCAAAAAGTCGTTTTTAACATTTATTATCTCTAGATTGACTAGCCCGAATCTACGGGCGTTACGATTGTCTCCTCCTTAGGATCATTACGTCCCGGAATCATCAACAAAACAGGGATTGTATAATGACTCCATATGTTATCTTTTCATCCTAGGTAATAACCGCAACTATTATGTCCTTTCAAATGAGTATCTAACTCGTGGACTTCTTAACTACTGACGATGCTTAATCTTGCACTTGCTCTATGTCCTATGTTGGACTTTCAATCGTAACCTTCGAGTTACAAACTCGATCCTTATTAGAGACACCTACTCCTTCTTAATAGACTTAACTTAAGATAAGTTCTTTTCTTCAATTAACATAATAGACCGATGAGTCATGTTTTAATGACCTCTCATCCTTTGATGCAATGCTTAGACTCAGATCTTTTTGAGTCAGATTCCATAATAGAATATACCTTCCATCATGTTCTAATGTGATATAATCACATTCTAGCATGTAGCACTTCTAGCTACAAGCTTCTTACTTTAACAACAATCACAATACTTCTATTGATCTCTTCGATTATCTTTCACTTTAATCTTCTGGCTTAAGTCGGATGTTACATCGAACTTGGTTCTTCGAACCATGTAACAGACTTGTCTTAGTCGGAAAATTTGATAAGACTACTAGGGTCGGAATATCAATCATCTTCTTAGTCATTACCGAAACGATGATAACGACAGACAAGAACAAAACGGAATCGATTTCTAGTGCCTTGTTAACCTTGTGACTTTCGCTGATCCAAGTGCGAGTCCTGTGCTTCCGGTAGTATAGGCCTCTACTACCTTTCACACATAATCATACTCTTCCTAAGTATTGTCTCACAGTTCTACAAGTTATTATCACAAAAACAATTTAACACATATGAATGTGTCTAAACAATCTAAAAATTCCCTAGACTATACTAGGACTTCTTCCATACGTATCTTCAACAACAATTCTGCTTCAATTTGGTTGGTGACAGACGATGGGATAACTTCATGGATTATAACAAAAGTTTTTTTTTTCTGCTAATCGAAAGTGTACTTTTCCCGTACTAGTCATATTATTTATTAGACGCATTCTAAAGGCAAGATACCTCTCTTATGATATCTTTCGATATGTATCATTCACTATCATCAACTTTCTTATCTCCTCTATTTGCTTAGTCTGGTAGGACTCCTTATCATGACGTTCCATACACTGTAATAGTTTTTCTATACGAGAAATTTAAGATAGAGAAGGTTTAGACGCGTAATCCTTCTTATTACTTTGAAAAGTTACATGCCAGTTCTAATACCGTAATTAAACATTTAGAAACCTGAGCACATAAAATTTCCAGATCCGATCGACAATAGGCCATAGATCCGATCAAACAACAACATCATAAAGCATATAAGTCATCTTATAGAAAAAATCATTTAGCACATAAAAACAATTTAGTCTTCGTCCCTAAATAAGCTAGTGCTTGTGTCTATTTAGGTGTACTACCTAAAATATATTAGACACACTCCTCACGATCACCGCTTAGATTCTAAGTTTAAGTCTAGAAAATTCCTAAAATTCCTAGTTCGCTTCAAATAATGCTTTGATACCAACTGTGACATCCCCATTTTCACGGCCAGAAAAGACCGATTTGTTTATGCTTATTTAAAAATCAAAGTATCCTTTTTTAAGAATAGTATTGTGGAATTTGTTCCCAGAAAACATGATAATGATATTATCAAAGCATTTTCGAAGAAATATATTTTTTCTTTATATTAAAACATTAGGATGTCAACATCAATACAAAAACATAAGCATAAACAGATCTTACACTAATTTACACCAATTATCTACATCTCCTTGAATCCCTTGACAAAATGTATCTTTAATATTGCTACTTGTGATGCAATAAACTGAGTGGGTTATGTTGGGATACCTGGTGAG
This sequence comes from Lactuca sativa, assembly GCF_002870075.4. Lineage (NCBI taxonomy): Eukaryota > Viridiplantae > Streptophyta > Magnoliopsida > Asterales > Asteraceae > Lactuca > Lactuca sativa. The sequence goes on along the minus strand of NC_056625.2, from coordinate 156,518,306 downwards.
TACATAGGGTTTTTGTAAGTCCCCAAATCTGCTTGTGTATCAATCAGATCCAATTGATGGTGCGGAATCCCAATCAATTGGAGGATGTCAGATCAAAATAGAAGAGAAGGAGAAGAAGAAGAAGATGAATCTATGATGTATTAATGAAATGATTGATGCACCATACACATAGTTCACACACACTTTTCTCTCTTGTTTCTCTCACACCTTAGAATACACACACTTAAGCTCCTTGGATATTTTTCCTCACATGAACTCCTCACCCTATATATATATGGACCTAAGGCCAAGCCCAAAATACGAATAATCCAATGCTAGACCGAAAACACATGGGTTTTCGGTCCAAGCTACAATTAATCCTATACTATTTTCGGCCCAAATAATAAAAACAATAAATGCTTAGAAAAGCAAAGTATAAACTTTATTTTTGACCCAACAATCTCCCCCTTGGTTTATAGCTTTCTTTTCTAATTGACCCAACAAGCTCCCCCTAAAAAGTAGCTGGAACTTCTTGTCAATCTTCATTGGGAGCTTGGCTTTAGCTATTAACTTCAAATTCTTCACAACGTCAAGATGATCTTGATGAATATTCAATGGATGACTTCATCTAGAGCAGTTGAGCTTTTCTTCAAGATTTGACATTGAACGCGCATTGGGTGAGGAGGCTTCTTGAAAAGATTCTTGAAAGATAGCGCTTTCAGCTTCAGAATCTTCAGAGAGAACATCAGAGAGAACGAATCTTCTGGATCACTTCAGCAGGTACATAGATATCATCAAATTGATTGAGAAGGCTTCAATGCAATCTGTCACAAAATCTTCAAGTGCAGCTTCACCTTGCTTCTGGGGTTGAAACATTGAATGTCGAAAGAATAATATTCATTTCTTTCTCATTCGAAGGAGAATTCTTCGATGCTCACGGATGACGCCTCGACTCAGAAATTTTCAATACAGTCTCCACGAGTCTCATCTACACCTAGATTCACTTTTCAAGACAAACAAAACAAAAAGATAAAAACAAAACCAAAACAAGGTTGGCACACAATATTATTGATTTTTTTTTTGATTTTTCTGAACAAGAAATAAAATAGAGGTAACACTATTTTTTTAATTTTCTGATTTTTTTTGTTTTATTTTATTTTATTTTATTTTTGTTTGATTTTCGAATTTTCTGAATTTTGTTTGATTTTTGAATTTTCTAATTTTTGTTTGATTTTTAATACTCCCCCTAAATTTGTGCATAGAGAAAAACTATGAACAAATTTAACAAAAACAAAAATATTTGGGATCAAAGTTGTTAGACAGCCTTAATCCGTTCATCGGTACCTCCCCCTTCATGAATAGATCTGGTCGATCGCCGGTATTATGGTCCACTTAAACACGAAAGATAGTGACAAATTTAGGACATACTGCAAGTGACAAGACATTGTGATCCTGTGTTCCTAGACAAACTTCCTACAGACCATTCAGCTGACGTTGACCAAGGATATTGTTATCCACTTAAATTGAGCACCGAGATCTACAGACAATCTATAAATGTTCAATTTTTAGTTGTATTAGAACGTGTTTCATGCTTCCTGATATACCCCAATAATCAAGAACTTCCGATATACTCCTTACTTTAGGTGAGCAGACAATTATTAGGAGGGAGAATTGGTTTAGAATGCATATGATGTACACTCAGTTCGGATCTTTAAATTACGTAGAGAGTGAAACATATGACTGACTAGAATTTCAGAGGGATTGAGAAGAAGAAGGTTGCATATGTTGTGTACCAGTTCGGATTGTTAACCATGCAAAGGAGACATCATATGGCTAACAGATAGGAAGAATTGCATAGATAGAAGATGCAGAGAAAAAGAGTTGCATATGTTGCAGTCCAGGTCGGATCTTTCGATCACACATAGGAGGCAACATATGACTAACAGTAGGAGAAAAAGAAAATAATTTCCTACAGACCTACTTTATCGGAATTCCCCAGTCGCCCCATAAATACCGGAATTAAGGACAAAATCCGTACATCGAGGAAGAGTTAAACCACAGTTCTAGATATGGGTTCTTTAATGTGACTGGTGGATTCTCATGTATATCTCCATGCTCAAACTACCCAAGCGTCATATTTTCAGGCTAAACGGAACTATCTAGGTCAAGATTTATCAAGTCTCTAGATTCCTTAAGTTCATCTGCACCTAGTCAAGACCATTAAAAATTTTCGTGCCTACCAGCGCATCGAGCATAGAGCCTAGACAATTCAGCTTTGGTACCTTACATAGATTCAAATTGCCTGTTATCACAAGTTTTATATCACTTCCCATCACATCACTTTTCAGAAATATTTTTGATTTTTCTATTTTTCTAATGTTTTTGGATTTTCTGATTTTCTGTTGTTTTTGGATTTTTTTAATTTTTTAATTTTTGTTAGGTTTTTGTTTATTTCTCCCCCTAAATTTGTGCATGGGAGAGAATGAAATTAAAATGTGCAAATGTAAACTAACCTAACCAAAAATTAATCCTCAAAGCGAATCATTTTCAAAAAGTTTACCAGCACATTGTATCGAGCTTTATTAAACAGCTTGGTGAACAGATCCGCCACATTATTATCAGTGTGAACCTGTTCTAGCCGAATGAGCGAGCGCTCATAACAATCTCTGATAAAATGAACTTTGATATCGATGTGCTTGGTTTTTGAGTGCTGGACTGGATTTTTATCAATTTGGATCGCAACCTCATTATCACAAAATATAGGGGTTTCTTGAAAATTCAAACCGTAATCCAACAGCTGATGTTGAATCCATATGACTTGAGAACAACAGGCAGACACAACTACATGTTCTACTTCTACTGTTGAGGTCGAGACAGTATTCTGCTTCTTGCATTGCCAAGACACCAGCCTATCTCCGAGAAATTGACATCCGCCTGAATTTGATTTCCTGTCAAGCTCGCAACCTCCATAATTGGTGTCTGCAAAAGCATAAAGATCAAATTTGGAATTTTTTGGATACCAAAGACCCAGTTTTGGGCTGCCTTTGAGGTACCAAAAAATCCTTTTAACAACAATAAGATGAGACAGTTTGGGATTAGCCTGGTAGCGCATGCATTGACAGACCGCAAACATAATGTCTGGGTGACTCGCAGTCAGATACATCAGCGATCCAATCATCGATCTATAGTACGTTTGATCTACGGATTCGCCTTCAAGATCAGGAGTCAGCAGTGGTCTCTCCGTCATGGGCGTCAAAGCAGGTTTAGCGTCTCTGAACCCGAACTTCTCGAGCATATCGTCCACATATTTGGCTTGATGAATCAGGATTTCGGCTGAACATTGTTTGACCTGAAGCTCCAAAAACATGGTCATTTCCCCCAATGAACTCATCTCGAACCACTTTTTCATGACGCCCTCGAACTCCTTGCATAGCTGAGGACTCGTCGACCCGAAAATGATATTGTCCACATATATTTGGACAAGAATCTGGTCTGCACCGACATGCTTGATGAAGAGGGTCTAATCGATAGTGTCGCGGGAATACCCATGGTCGAGCAAGTGTTGTGTGAGGGTAGCATACCAAGCTCTGGGAGCTTGATGTAGTCCATACAAAGCCTTGTCTAACTTGTAGACATGGTTAGGAAGTTTTGAGTTAACAAACCCTGGAGGTTGTCAACATAAATCTCCTCCTTCACCTTGCCATAAAAGAAAGCCATCTTGACGTCCATTTGATATACGATGAAGTTCATGTGGGAAGCATAAGCGAGGAAGATACAAATAGCCTCCAAGCGCGCCACCGGAGCATAGACTTTTGTGTAATTAAGACCCTCAATTTATCTGAACCCACGAACCACCAATCTCGCCTTATTACGTACAATGACACCCGAATCATCTTGGTTGTTCCGAAACACCCATCTAGTGTTGAGAGATTTCTTGCCTTTAGGTAGCTCCACCAACTTCCAAACCCTGAGCCTTTCGAATTAATTGAGCTCGTCATGCATGGCATTTACCCAGCCGGGCTCATTCAAAGCCATTACGACGTTCTTGGGCTCTATTTGAGAAATGAAGCAAGAATTGAGACATGTGTTGACGTCTCCACTCTGGCTTCTCGTTTGAACTCCGTCGCCCAGCTGGCCAATGACGTTTCTATCGGATGATCGCGCTGTATGCGAGGGGGGATTTTGTGATTGATGTCATTGAATGAGACGGGAAGATTATAAATATTAATAAGTCCGTCATGTGCTGAAGAATCCACGGTAGATGTACCAGCTTCATGTGGTGAATTTGCTACAAACTCATCTACGATCTATTCGGGAAGGAGAAGTTCCATTAGATTTTAAGTGACAATAGAAGCATCTTGGTTCATGAACTCTCTTTCAACTGGAGTTAGAGGAGTAGCGTCAACATCTGGAGCAAATTATTGTGTTGAGGATTCAGGAGAAGCAATTGGAACAATAGACACCACCAGAGGATCAGAAGAAACCAATGGTGGTCTGTAGACAACCTCTTCATCTTCGTCTTCAATGATAGTCTTCGAGCCAAAGGTTGACCCAGCTTGATTATCATACGACCCGCTAAAGGATTTAAATAGAGGTGTGTAGTAAAATAGCCAATCAGGACCCACCCTAGCGTCTGTCTCATTCTCTTTAAGCCAGCGAATATTGAAAGACTCCACGATTTGCTTCGTCTTCTTGGTGTATACCCGGTAAGCAGTACGAGCAGTGTATCCGACGAAATAACAATCATCAGCTTTGACATTGAACTTTGGGTTGGATTCCAAGTGGAGAAGGGTGAAAGGGCAGCCAAATACTCGGAAATGGCTGACAAATGGCTTGTGTCCATAGAGAATCTCATACGGTGTTTTCATCTGTGCTTTCTTGATCAGGACACGATTTTGAACGTAACAAGCCGTGTTGATCGCTTCCGCCCAAAAGAAAACTGGAAGTTTAGAATCACAAAGCATCGTCCTTGTGGCGTCTTGTAATGTCTGATTCCTCCGCTCAGCAACACCGTTCTGTTGTGGCATCCGGACAGAGCTGAATTGACGCACGATCCCTTTCTCAGCGCAAAAATGATCAAAAACAACGTTCTTGAACTCTGTTCCATTGTCTGTACGTAGAGCTTTCACTTGGTTGTTGATTTGGTTCTCGATCATCACAATGAACTTCTTGATAAGATTGGCGATCCCAACTTTGTTGGACAGAAAGAGACCCACGTGAAATGAGAGAAATCGTCTATCACAACGAGACAATATAAATTTCGGTTGATGCTGAGGATGTTGATCGACAAGTCCATATGCAACAATTGGAGCACCTGACTGATGGAGTTGACCTGATTTGGCAGATATGGTTTCTGATGGTGTTTGCCTTGAGCACGGGAAACACATTTTTCAAAGGTAATAAAATCTCTGACAGGCAGACCGCGGGCCATTTCGTTCTTAGCAAGACGATTTAGATTCTTTGCATTTGCATGGCCAAGTCGACGATGCCACAACGTTGCGTTTTGCTCTGAGACTTTGGAAAAGAGACAAGTGACTTCATCGGGTACATTGCTGTTCATGTCGATAATATAGGCATTCCCATCCCGCTTTGATTTTACGAGAATCCATTCCTCCGTGATGACAATGCCTGACTTTAAGATTAGACATTCTTTATCGGTGAAGTGTGTTGAGTAACGCTTGTCATAGATTTGAGAGACGCTCAGAAGATTGTGCTTCAGCTTAGGAGCATAATTGACATTCTCAAAACCGAGCACTCTGTTGGTCACCATTCCCTTCTGCGTTATCTTTCCGCTTTCTCCGCTCGCGAAGGAGACATATCCCCCATTAAATGTCTGAATGTCTCGTAGTTAGGAGATATCTCCAATCATGTGCCGGGAGCAGCCGCTGTCGACATACCAGCATCTGACGACATTCCTCCGTAACTGTCCCTGCGCGATGAGCGGAATCATTTAGATTTGGGGACCCAGGTCATTACATTCCTGGGTTGACCCTTAACTTTCACAGAGTCATCTTTCAATTTTTCTTTTGATTTTCCTTGTTCAACAGATACAGAGGAGGATGATGACTGATCAGATTTTAATTTTGGTATCCATTGATATTTAGGTTTTGAAACAGTTTTCTTTTTAGTTTGCTTTGAGTAGGTGGATTTTCTACTCGAAGAGTTTGAAGATCCAGACCTACTCTTTGACGAAATCGACTTTGGCTTAGCTTGGGTCGATTTTGGCAAACTGTTTGTGAATTTATTGAAAACCTGTTTGTTCTTTTGAAAACCTTCCATTTTCTTGTTTTGATTTGTTTTCCAGGCATCATCTCGAGATCTGGTTCTGGAGGATTTTCTAATTAAAGATCGTCCTCTAGACTCATTCTCTCCCCTTTTTAACATGTGATGCACAAACATCCGGTTTAAACAATTTCTGGCAATATGACCAGCAGTACCACAATTAAAGCAAATTTGTTTATTATCATTGGATTGAGTACTGCTCTTGTCAGATTTATGGTCTTTATTATATTTTCTAGCATTTTCACATTTGCAAGAACAAGCACTAGATTGTGTAGCAAACGTGGAAGATGTAGAAGCATCCAAATCAGATTTAGCAACTTTATCAGAAACAACACCATTATTTTCAAAATTATCAGTGTGAAGCAACACACCACCAGAAACAAAAACTTTAGTGTTTGAATCTAACAAAGATTCATCACAAAATTGAACACCAAATTTGGGCACAAAATTATTCGACTCAGACTTTTCAGCTTCTTGCTCCCCCTGAACTATGACTTATCTGCACTTGAGGTAGAAATTTTAGTATCCAAGATTTTATCATTAGGTCGTGTTGCTTGTTCAGAAGCTGATTTCCCATAAACCATGAAAGGTTCTCTGTCAATTTCTTCTTGAGACAAGGGAATAACAGTGTAATTATGATTGAAGGGAGGGGGGACACTCTCAAATCCTAATCCTACTTTTATCTGATTACCACAAGTAATATCCTTCCACTGCATCTGTCCTTCTATCATTTTTGCAACCACTTCACTTGACCCATCGAATTTGTTAAAAATAAATTCAACATTTTCAAGACGATTTTTCAATGTGTCAAGTTCAGCGGTTATAACAACAAATTTTCTTTTGAGATGATCATAGTTCTCACATTTGTTGCTGTAATCCTCTTGCAGTTTCTTAAAGTCCTTTGTGTTATTTTCTAATTGTGTCTTTAAAGGCTTTTGATTTTTCCTAAGTGTGTAACCCTCATATTTAAGGTCCTCGTTCTCTCTCTTTATTAATTCAATTTGGTCTCGCCAAAATTTAGTAGTTTTAATACAAGACTGAGAGCAACCAATTTCACTAACCTCGGGTTTGGCAGGCTCTGTAGTGGTTTGCACCATGAACGCAAACTGAAGATTCATCATCTCTTCTTCAGGATCCTTTTCTGTTTCTTCTTCCACACCATTCTTGATCTGGGCAAGATGTGCATTTTCAGGTCCTGAAATATTCAGAGCCTGAATTTGGTCTTCCCAATTAAAGGATTGGGCCACCATCGCCAAGTTAGTAGTCTGATTGCTTGAAGAAGATCCCTTGTTGCATAGGTCACCGGCACCATGGTTCGTTCAGAATTCTCTCTTCGAACTGGGTTTGGACATTCCCTTGCAAAATGTCCAGGCTCATGGCAGTTGTAACATCGCAGTTTTCCTTTGTTGAATCCCACTTTCTTGTTGGAATTCACACTCCAATTGTTCTTTCCTGTTTTCTTGGAGAACTGTTTTGCCCTGAAAACTGCCATGGCCATTTTCCATGTAATGTCCATCTCTTCCACATCCTCAGGATGGATCTGGTCTAGGTCAGAAAATGAGAGTTGTGGGGGGAGTTCTACGGCCACAAAAGCATTGTATCAGTTTACCAAACCAGTGGCGAGGGCCAGATTTTCTTCCTTTTCATTTAAAGATGAAGCTTGAGGACTGATTGCATGAGATTGAATTGGTGGAGCTGGGGATGAACCAACACTAGAACCAACTTGTTGAGCTAAAGTTTGAGGTTGAGGAACTTGAATGTGTTGCATTTGAGGTGGGCTGATGAGTCACATAGGATTGAACTTGAGGAATATGAACTTGAGGAGCTTAAGGAGTAGAAAAGCTTGAGAAAGCAGTGTTGTTGGTGGTTTGGATCCCAAGATTGCCGTGGAGGATGAATTGACATGGTTAATTCCGGTATTGATGGGACGACTGGGGAATTCCGATAAAGTAGGTCTGTAGGAAATTATTTTCTTTTTCTCCTACTGTTAGTCATATGTTGCCTCCTCTGTGTGATCGAAAGATCCGACCTGGACTACAACATATGCAACTCTTTTTCTCTGCATCTTCTATGTATGCAATTCTTCCTATCTGTTAGCCATATGTTGTCTCCTTTAGGTGATTAATAATCCGACCTGGTATACAACATATGCAACCTTCTACTTCTAAATCCCTCTAAATTTCTAGTCAGTCATATGTTTCACTCTCTGCGTGATTGAAAGATCCGACCTGAGTATACGACATATGCATTCTAAATCTATCCTCTCTATGAATAATAGTCTGTTCACCTAAAGTACGAAGTATCTTGGAAGTTCTTGATTATTGGGGTATGTCAGGAAGCGGGAAACATGTTCTAGTACATCTAAAATTGAACAATTCTAGATTTTCTGTAGATCTCGCTGCTCAATTTAGGCGAACAACAATATCCTTGGTCGTCGTCAGATAAATGGTCCTTAGGAATTTTTATCTAGTAACTTAGGATCAATCTGTCCTGTCACTGATAGCATTCCTAAAATTTGTCACAATTTTTCGTGCTTAAGTGGATCATAATACCGACGATCGACTAGATCTATTCATGAAAGGAGAGGTGCTGATAAATGGAAAATGATTGTCTAACAACTTTGATCCAATATCACAAAAAGTTAATCAATTTCAAGATAGAGGATTAAACTTAGTTTGAATTAAAATTTTAGTATTTTTTATTTTATTTTATTTTCATTTTTTAGGATTGATAAATTTTAGAAAATGTTTTTTATTTTATTTTATTTTTATTTTTTTTCTTTAAATTTTTAGGATTGGTAAAATTTAGAAAATTTTATTTTATTTTGTTTGAAGTTAATCCTCAAAATGATTTATTTTTAAAATTTTTGAGTATTGGGCATAACGCTAATTGAAATCGGGATCGGCCCATGGGTGAAGAACCGGATTTGGGCCGGATATATAAAAGAAAAGGGACTTCGAAATCAGTTCTTACCTCATTTCATTCTCTCTGACTGAAAACCTCCAAGAATCCTCTAAACCCTCGATGTGCTTGGTTTTTGAGTGCTGGACTGGATTTTTATCAATTTGGATCGCAACCTCATTATCACAAAATATAGGGGTTTCTTGAAAATTCAAACCGTAATCCAACAGCTGATGTTGAATCCATATGACTTGAGAACAACAGGCAGACACAACTACATGTTCTACTTCTACTGTTGAGGTCGAGACAGTATTCTGCTTCTTGCATTGCCAAGACACCAGCCTATCTCCGAGAAATTGACATCCGCCTGAATTTGATTTCCTGTCAAGCTCGCAACCTCCATAATTGGTGTCTGCAAAAGCATAAAGATCAAATTTGGAATTTTTTGGATACCAAAGACCCAGTTTTGGGCTGCCTTTGAGGTACCAAAAAATCCTTTTAACAACAATAAGATGAGACAGTTTGGGATTAGCCTGGTAGCGCATGCATTGACAGACCGCAAACATAATGTCTGGGTGACTCGCAGTCAGATACATCAGCGATCCAATCATCGATCTATAGTACGTTTGATCTACGGATTCGCCTTCAAGATCAGGAGTCAGCAGTGGTCTCTCCGTCATGGGCGTCAAAGCAGGTTTAGCGTCTCTGAACCCGAACTTCTCGAGCATATCGTCCACATATTTGGCTTGATGAATCAGGATTTCGGCTGAACATTGTTTGACCTGAAGCTCCAAAAACATGGTCATTTCCCCCAATGAACTCATCTCGAACCACTTTTTCATGACGCCCTCGAACTCCTTGCATAGCTGAGGACTCGTCGACCCGAAAATGATATTGTCCACATATATTTGGACAAGAATCTGGTCTGCACCGACATGCTTGATGAAGAGGGTCTAATCGATAGTGTCGCGGGAATACCCATGGTCGAGCAAGTGTTGTGTGAGGGTAGCATACCAAGCTCTGGGAGCTTGATGTAGTCCATACAAAGCCTTGTCTAACTTGTAGACATGGTTAGGAAGTTTTGAGTTAACAAACCCTGGAGGTTGTCAACATAAATCTCCTCCTTCACCTTGCCATAAAAGAAAGCCATCTTGACGTCCATTTGATATACGATGAAGTTCATGTGGGAAGCATAAGCGAGGAAGATACAAATAGCCTCCAAGCGCGCCACCGGAGCATAGACTTTTGTGTAATTAAGACCCTCAATTTATCTGAACCCACGAACCACCAATCTCGCCTTATTACGTACAATGACACCCGAATCATCTTGGTTGTTCCGAAACACCCATCTAGTGTTGAGAGATTTCTTGCCTTTAGGTAGCTCCACCAACTTCCAAACCCTGAGCCTTTCGAATTAATTGAGCTCGTCATGCATGGCATTTACCCAGCCGGGCTCATTCAAAGCCATTACGACGTTCTTGGGCTCTATTTGAGAAATGAAGCAAGAATTGAGACATGTGTTGACGTCTCCACTCTGGCTTCTCGTTTGAACTCCGTCGCCCAGCTGGCCAATGACGTTTCTATCGGATGATCGCGCTGTATGCGAGGGGGGATTTTGTGATTGATGTCATTGAATGAGACGGGAAGATTATAAATATTAATAAGTCCGTCATGTGCTGAAGAATCCACGGTAGATGTACCAGCTTCATGTGGTGAATTTGCTACAAACTCATCTACGATCTATTCGGGAAGGAGAAGTTCCATTAGATTTTAAGTGACAATAGAAGCATCTTGGTTCATGAACTCTCTTTCAACTGGAGTTAGAGGAGTAGCGTCAACATCTGGAGCAAATTGTTGTGTTGAGGATTCAGGAGAAGCAATTGGAACAATAGACACCACCAGAGGATCAGAAGAAACCAATGGTGGTCTGTAGACAACCTCTTCATCTTCGTCTTCAATGATAGTCTTCGAGCCAAAGGTTGACCCAGCTTGATTATCATACGACCCGCTAAAGGATTTAAATAGAGGTGTGTAGTCAAATAGCCAATCAGGACCCACCCTAGCGTCTGTCTCATTCTCTTTAAGCCAGCGAATATTGAAAGACTCCACGATTTGCTTCGTCTTCTTGGTGTATACCCGGTAAGCAGTACGAGCAGTGTATCCGACGAAATAACAATCATCAGCTTTGACATTGAACTTTGGGTTGGATTCCAAGTGGAGAAGGGTGAAAGGGCAGCCAAATACTCGGAAATGGCTGACAAATGGCTTGTGTCCATAGAGAATCTCATACGGTGTTTTCATCTGTGCTTTTTTGATCAGGACACGATTTTGAACGTAACAAGCCGTGTTGATCGCTTCCGCCCAAAAGAAAACTGGAAGTTTAGAATCACAAAGCATCGTCCTTGTGGCGTCTTGTAATGTCTGATTCCTCCGCTCAGCAACACCGTTCTGTTGTGGCATCCGGACAGAGCTGAATTGACGCACGATCCCTTTCTCAGCGCAAAAATGATCAAAAACAACGTTCTTGAACTCTGTTCCATTGTCTGTACGTAGAGCTTTCACTTGGTTGTTGATTTGGTTCTCGATCATCACAATGAACTTCTTGATAAGATTGGCGATCCCAACTTTGTTGGACAGAAAGAGACCCACGTGAAATGAGAGAAATCGTCTATCACAACGAGACAATATAAATTTCGGTTGATGCTGAGGATGTTGATCGACAAGTCCATATGCAACAATTGGAGCACCTGACTGATGGAGTTGACCTGATTTGGCAGATATGGTTTCTGATGGTGTTTGCCTTGAGCACGGGAAACACATTTTTCAAAGGTAATAAAATCTCTGACAGGCAGACCGCGGGCCATTTCGTTCTTAGCAAGACGATTTAGATTCTTTGCATTTGCATGGCCAAGTCGACGATGCCACAACGTTGCGTTTTGCTCTGAGACTTTGGAAAAGAGACAAGTGACTTCATCGGGTACATTGCTGTTCATGTCGATAATATAGGCATTCCCATCCCGCTTTGATTTTACGAGAATCCATTCCTCCGTGATGACAATGCCTGACTTTAAGATTAGACATTCTTTATCGGTGAAGTGTGTTGAGTAACGCTTGTCATAGATTTGAGAGACGCTCAGAAGATTGTGCTTCAGCTTAGGAGCATAATTGACATTCTCAAAACCGAGCACTCTGTTGGTCACCATTCCCTTCTGCGTTATCTTTCCGCTTTCTCCGC